>NC_072390.2:19075000-19700000 GCF_028885625.2 Pongo pygmaeus | reverse complement strand
TTCCTTTTCCAACATAGGCCTCAAAGCGCTCCAAATAAACACTTGCAGATTCTACAAAAGGAGTGTTTCAAAACTGTTCTTTCGAGAGGAACGTTCAAGTCTGTGAGATGAATGCACTCATCACACAGAAATTTCTGAGAATGCTTCTGTCTAGTTTTTATGTGAAGATATTTCCTTTTCCAGCATAGGCCTCAAAACGCTCCAAATATCCTCTTGCAGAAACTACAAAAAGAGTGTTTCAAAACTATTCTATCAAAAGGAAGGTTCAACTCTGTGAGATGAATGAAAGCATCGTGAAGAACTTTCTGAGAATGCTTCTCTGTAGTTTTTAGGTGAAGTTATTCTATATCCCAGCACAGGCCTCGAAGTGCTCCAAATAACCACTTGCAGATTCTACAAAAGGAGTGTTTCAAAACTGCCCTTTCTATAGGTAAGTTCAAGTCTGTGAGTTGAATGCAGTCAACACAAAGAAGTTTCTGAGAATGTTTCTGTTCAGTTTTTATGTCAAGAGATTTCCTTTTCCAGCATAGGCCTCAAAACGGCTCCAAATATCCACTTGCAGATTCAACAAAAAGAGTGTTTCCAAACTTCTCTATCGATTGGTAGGTTCAACACTGTGAGTTGAATGAACTCATCACAAAGAAGTTTCTGAGAATCCTTCTCTCTAGTTTTTATGTGAAGATATTTCCTTTTCCAACATAGGCCTCAAAGTGCTCCGAATAAACACTTGCAGATTCTACAAACGTAATGTTTCAAAACTATTCTGTCAAAAGGAACGTTCAAGTCTGTGTGTTGAATGCACTCATTCCAGAGAAGTTTCTCAGAACGCTTCTGTCTAGTTTTTAGGTGAAGAGATTTCATTTCCCAGCATAGGCCTCAAAGCGCTCCAAATATCCACTTGCAGAATCTACGAAAAGTGTATTTCAAAGCTGCTCTTTCAAAAGCAAGGTTCAAGTCTGTGTGTTGAATGCACTCATCAGAAAGAAGTTTCTGAGAATGCTTCTGTGTAGTTCTTACGGGAAGATATTTCCTTTTCCAGCTTAGGCCTCAAAGCACTCCAAATAAACAATTGCAAATTCTACAAAAGGAGTGTTTCAAAAGAGTTCTATCAAAAGGAACGTTGAAGTCTGTGAGTTGAATGCACTTATCATACAGAAGTTTCCTGGAATGCTTCTGTCTAGTTCTTATGTGAAGACATATCCTTTTCCAGCATAGGCCTCAAAGCACTCCAAATATCCACTTGCAGATCCTAGAAAAAGAGTGTTTCCAAACTTCTCTATCAATTGGTAGGTTCAACTCTGTGAGGTGAATGAACTCATCACAAAGAAGTTTCTGAGAATGCTTCCGTCCAATTTTTATATGAAGATATTTCCTTTTCCAGCTTAGGCCTCAGAGCGCTCCAAATAAACACTTGCAAATTCTACGAAAGGAGTGTTTCAAAAGAGTTCTATCAAAAGGAACGTTCAAGTCTGTGAGTTGAATGCACTTATCATACCGAAGTTTCCTGGAATGCTTCTGTCTAGTTTTTATGTGAAGACATTTCCTTTTCCAGCATAGGCCTCAAAGCACTCCAAATATCCACTTGCAGATTCTACAAAAAGAGTGTTTCAAAACTGCTCTATCAAAAGCAAGCTTCAACACTGTGAGTAGAATGCACTCATCACAAAGAAGTTTCTGAGAATTCTTCTGTCTAGTTCTTACGTGAAGATATTTCCTTTTCCAGCTTAGGCCTCAAAGCGCTCCAAATAAACACTTGCAAATTCTACAAAAGGAGTGTTTCAAAAGAGTTCTATCAAAAGGAACGTTCAAGTCTGTGAGTTGAATGCACTTATCATACAGAAGTTTCCTGGAAAGCTTCTGTCTAGTTTTTATGTGAAGACATTTCCTTTTCCAGCAGAGGCCTCAAAGCACTCCAAATATCCACTTGCAGATTCTACAAAAAGAGTGTTTCAAAACTGCTCTATCAAAAGCAAGCTTCAACACTGTGAGTAGAATGCACTCATCACAAAGAAGTTTCTGAGAATGCTTCTGTCTAGTTTTTATGTGAAGATATTTCTATTCCAACATAGGCCTCAAAGCGCTCCAAACAAACACTTGCAGATTCTACAAAAGGAGCGTTTCAAAACTGCTCTTTCAAGAGGAACGTTCAAGTCTGTGAGTTGAATGCACTCATCACACAGAAGTTTCTGAGAATGCTTCTGTCTAGTTTTTATGTGAAGATATTTCCTTTTCCAGCATAGGCCTCAAAACGCTCCAAATATCCTCTTGCAGATTCTACAAAAAGAGTGTTTCAAAACTGTTCTATCAAAAGGAAGGTTCAACTCTGTGAGTTGAATGAATGCATCATGAAGAACTTTCTGAGAATGCTTCTCTGTAGTTTTTAGGTGAAGATATTCCAAAACCCAGCACAGGCCTCGAAGTGCTCCAAATAACCACTTGCAGATTTTACCAAAAGAGTGTTTCAAAACTGCTCTTTCTATAGGGAAGTTCAAGTCTGTGAGTTGAATGCACTCAACACAAAGAAGTTTCTGAGAATGCTTCTGTTCAGTTTTTATGTGAAGATATTTCCTTTTCCAGCATAGGCCTGAAACGGCTCCAAATATCCACTTGCAGATTCTACAAAAAGAGTGTTTCCAAACTTCTCTATCAATTGGTAGGTTCAACTCTGTGAGTTGAATGAAGTCATCACAAAGAAGTTTCTGACAATCCTTCTCTCTAGTTTTTATGTGAAGATATTTCCTTTTCCAACATAGGCCTCAAGGTGCTCCGAATAAACACTTGCAGATTCTACAAACTTAATGTTTCCAAACTGTTCTATCAAAAGGAACGTTGAGGTCTGTGAGTTGAATGCACTCATCACAAAGAAGTTTCTCAGAATGCTTCCGTCTAGTTTTTAGGTGAAGAGATTTCATTTCCCAGCATAGGCCTCAAAGCGCTCCAAATATCCACTTGCAGATTCTATAAGAAGAGTGTTTCCAAACTGCTCTTTCTATAGGTAAGTTCAAGTCTGTGAGTTGAATGCACTCAACACAAAGAAGTTTCTGAGAATGCTTCTGTTCAGTTTTTATGTGAAGATATTTCCTTTTCCAGCATAAGCCTCAAACGGCTCCAAATATCCACTTGCAGATTCTACAAAAAGAGTGTTTCCAAACTTCTCTATCAATTGGTAGGTTCAACACTGTGAGTTGAATGAACTCATCACAAAGAAGTTTCTGAGAATCCTTCTCTCTAGTTTTTATGTGAAGATATTTCCTTTTCCAACATAGGCCTCAAGGTGCTCCGAATAAACACTTGCAGATTCTACAAACGTAATGTTTCAAAACTATTCTGTCAAAAGGAACGTTCAAGTCTGTGTGTTGAATGCACTCATTCCAGAGAAGTTTCTCAGAACGCTTCTGTCTAGTTTTTAGGTGAAGAGATTTCATTTCCCAGCATAGGCCTCAAAGCGCTCCAAATATCCACTTGCAGAATCTACGAAAAGTGTATTTCAAAGCTGCTCTTTCAAAAGCAAGGTTCAAGTCTGTGTGTTGAATGCACTCATCAGAAAGAAGTTTCTGAGAATGCTTCTGTGTAGTTCTTACGGGAAGATATTTCCTTTTCCAGCTTAGGCCTCAAAGCACTCCAAATAAACAATTGCAAATTCTACAAAAGGAGTGTTTCAAAAGAGTTCTATCAAAAGGAACGTTGAAGTCTGTGAGTTGAATGCACTTATCATACAGAAGTTTCCTGGAATGCTTCTGTCTAGTTCTTATGTGAAGACATATCCTTTTCCAGCATAGGCCTCAAAGCACTCCAAATATCCACTTGCAGATCCTAGAAAAAGAGTGTTTCCAAACTTCTCTATCAATTGGTAGGTTCAACTCTGTGAGGTGAATGAACTCATCACAAAGAAGTTTCTGAGAATGCTTCCGTCCAATTTTTATATGAAGATATTTCCTTTTCCAGCTTAGGCCTCAGAGCGCTCCAAATAAACACTTGCAAATTCTACGAAAGGAGTGTTTCAAAAGAGTTCTATCAAAAGGAACGTTCAAGTCTGTGAGTTGAATGCACTTATCATACCGAAGTTTCCTGGAATGCTTCTGTCTAGTTTTTATGTGAAGACATTTCCTTTTCCAGCATAGGCCTCAAAGCACTCCAAATATCCACTTGCAGATTCTACAAAAAGAGTGTTTCAAAACTGCTCTATCAAAAGCAAGCTTCAACACTGTGAGTAGAATGCACTCATCACAAAGAAGTTTCTGAGAATTCTTCTGTCTAGTTCTTACGTGAAGATATTTCCTTTTCCAGCTTAGGCCTCAAAGCGCTCCAAATAAACACTTGCAAATTCTACAAAAGGAGTGTTTCAAAAGAGTTCTATCAAAAGGAACGTTCAAGTCTGTGAGTTGAATGCACTTATCATACAGAAGTTTCCTGGAAAGCTTCTGTCTAGTTTTTATGTGAAGACATTTCCTTTTCCAGCAGAGGCCTCAAAGCACTCCAAATATCCACTTGCAGATTCTACAAAAAGAGTGTTTCAAAACTGCTCTATCAAAAGCAAGCTTCAACACTGTGAGTAGAATGCACTCATCACAAAGAAGTTTCTGAGAATGCTTCTGTCTAGTTTTTATGTGAAGATATTTCTATTCCAACATAGGCCTCAAAGCGCTCCAAACAAACACTTGCAGATTCTACAAAAGGAGCGTTTCAAAACTGCTCTTTCAAGAGGAACGTTCAAGTCTGTGAGTTGAATGCACTCATCACACAGAAGTTTCTGAGAATGCTTCTGTCTAGTTTTTATGTGAAGATATTTCCTTTTCCAGCATAGGCCTCAAAACGCTCCAAATATCCTCTTGCAGATTCTACAAAAAGAGTGTTTCAAAACTGTTCTATCAAAAGGAAGGTTCAACTCTGTGAGTTGAATGAATGCATCATGAAGAACTTTCTGAGAATGCTTCTCTGTAGTTTTTAGGTGAAGATATTCCAAAACCCAGCACAGGCCTCGAAGTGCTCCAAATAACCACTTGCAGATTTTACCAAAAGAGTGTTTCAAAACTGCTCTTTCTATAGGGAAGTTCAAGTCTGTGAGTTGAATGCACTCAACACAAAGAAGTTTCTGAGAATGCTTCTGTTCAGTTTTTATGTGAAGATATTTCCTTTTCCAGCATAGGCCTGAAACGGCTCCAAATATCCACTTGCAGATTCTACAAAAAGAGTGTTTCCAAACTTCTCTATCAATTGGTAGGTTCAACTCTGTGAGTTGAATGAAGTCATCACAAAGAAGTTTCTGACAATCCTTCTCTCTAGTTTTTATGTGAAGATATTTCCTTTTCCAACATAGGCCTCAAGGTGCTCCGAATAAACACTTGCAGATTCTACAAACTTAATGTTTCCAAACTGTTCTATCAAAAGGAACGTTGAGGTCTGTGAGTTGAATGCACTCATCACAAAGAAGTTTCTCAGAATGCTTCCGTCTAGTTTTTAGGTGAAGAGATTTCATTTCCCAGCATAGGCCTCAAAGCGCTCCAAATATCCACTTGCAGATTCTATAAGAAGAGTGTTTCCAAACTGCTCTTTCAAAAGGAAGCTTTAAGTCTGTGAGTTGAATGCACTCATCACAAAGAAGTTTCTGAGAATGCTTCCGTCTAGTTTCTATATGAAGATATTTCCTTTTCCAACATAGGCCCCAAAGTGCTCCAAATAAACCCTTGCAGATTCTACAAAAGGAGTGTTTCAAAACTGCTCTTTCTATAGGTAAGTTCAAGTCTGTGAGTTGAATGCACTCAACACAAAGAAGTTTCTGAGAATGCTTCTGTTCAGTTTTTATGTGAAGATATTTCCTTTTCCAGCATAGGCCTCAAACGGCTCCAAATATCCACCTGCAGATTCTACAAAAAGAGTGTTTCCAAACTTCTCTATCAATTGGTAGGTTCAACTCTGTGAGTTGAATGAAGTCATCACAAAGAAGTTTCTGAGAATCCTTCTCTCTAGTTTTTATGTGAAGATATTTCCTTTTCCAGCGTAGGCCACAAAGCGCTCCAAATAAACACATGCAGATTCTACAAAAGGAGTGTTTCAAAACTGTTCTATCAAAGGGAACGTTCAAGTCTGTGAGTTGAATGTACTCATCACACAGATGTTTCTCAGAATGCTTCTGTCTAGTTTTTAGGTGAAGAGATTTCATTTCCAAGCATAGGCCTCAAAGCGCTCCAAATATCCACTTGCAGAATCTACGAAAAGAGTGTTTCAAAGCTGCTCTTTCAAAAGCAAGGTTCAAGTCTGTGTGTTGAATGCACTCATCCGAAAGAAGTTTCTGAGAATGCTTCTGTCTAGTTCTTACGTGAAGATATTTCCTTTTCCAGCTTAGGCCTCAAAGCGCTCCAAATAAACACTTGCAAATTCTACAAAAGGAGTGTTTCAAAAGAGTTCTATCAAAAGGAACGTTCAAGTCTGTGAGTTGAATGCACTTATCATACCGAAGTTTCCTGGAATGCTTCTGTCTAGTTTTTATGTGAAGACATTTCCTTTTCCAGCATAGGCCTCAAAGCACTCCAAATATCCACTTGCAGATTCTACAAAAAGAGTGTTTCAAAACTGCTCTATCAAAAGCAAGCTTCAACACTGTGAGTAGAATGCACTCATCACAAAGAAGTTTCTGAGAATGCTTCTGTCTAGTTTTTATGTGAAGATATTTCCTTTTCCAACATAGGCCTCAAAGCACTCCAAATAAACACTTGCAGATTCTACAAAAGGAGTGTTTCGAAACTGCTCTTTCAAGAGGAACGTTCAAGACTGTGAGTTGAATGCACTCATCACACAGAAGTTTCTGAGAATGCTTCTGTCTAGTTTTTATGTGAAGATGTTTCCTTTTCCAGCATAGGCCTCAAAACGCTCCAAATATCCTCTTGCAGATTCTACAAAAAGAGTGTTTCAAAACTGTTCTATCAAAAGGAAGGTTCAACTCTGTGAGTTGAATGAATGCATCATGAGGAACTTTCTGAGAATGCTTCTCTGTAGTTTTTAGGTGAAGATATTCCAAAACCCAGCACAGGCCTCGAAGTGCTCCAAATAACCACTTGCAGATTTTACCAAAAGAGTGTTTCAAAACTGCTCTTTCTATAGGTAAGTTCAAGTCTGTGAGTTGAATGCACTCAACACAAAGAAGTTTCTGAGAATGCTTCTGTTCAGTTTTTATGTGAAGATATTTCCTTTTCCAGCATAGGCCTCAAACGGCTCGAAATATGCACTTGCAGATTCTACAAAAAGAGTGTTTCCAAACTTCTCTATCAATTGGTAGGTTCAACTCTGTGAGTTGAATGAACTCATCACAAAGAAGTTTCTGAGAATCCTTCTCTCTAGTTTTTATGTGAAGATATTTCCTTTTCCAACGTAGGCCTCAAAGCGCTCCAAATAAACACATGCAGATTCTACAAAAGGAGTGTTTCAAAACTGATCTATCAAAGGGAACGTTCAAGTCTGTGAGTTGAATGTACTCATCACACAGATGTTTCTCAGAATGCTTCTGTCTAGTTTTTAGTTGAAGAGATTTCATTTCCCAGCATAGGCCTCAAAGCGCTCCAAATATCCACTTGCAGAATCTACGAAAAGAGTGTTTCAAAGCTGCTCTTTCAAAAGCAAGGTTCAAGTCTGTGTGTTGAATGCACTCATCCGAAAGAAGTTTCTGAGAATGCTTCTGTCTAGTTCTTACGTGAAGATATTTCCTTTTCCAGCTTAGGCCTCAAAGCGCTCCAAATAAACACTTGCAAATTCTACAAAAGGAGTGTTTCAAAAGAGTTCTATCAAAAGGAACGTTCAAGTCTGTGAGTTGAATGCACTTATCATACCGAAGTTTCCTGGAATGCTTCTGTCTAGTTTTTATGTGAAGACATTTCCTTTTCCAGCAGAGGCCTCAAAACACTCCAAATATCCACTTGCAGATTCTACAAAAAGAGTGTTTCAAAACTGCTCTATCAAAAGCAAGCTTCAACACTGTGAGTAGAATGCACTCATCACAAAGAAGTTTCTGAGAATGCTTCTGTCTAGTTTTTATGTGAAGATATTTCCTTTTCCAACATAGGCCTCAAAGCGCTCCAAATAAACACTTGCAGATTCTACAAAAGGAGTGTTTCGAAACTGCTCTTTCAAGAGGAACGTTCAAGTCTGTGAGTTGAATGCACTCATCACACAGAAGTTTCTGAGAATGCTTCTGTCTAGTTTTTATGTGAAGATGTTTCCTTTTCCAGAATAGGCCTCAAAACGCTCCAAATATCCTCTTGGAGATTCTACAAAAAGAGTGTTTCAAAACTGTTCTATGAAAAGGAAGGTTCAACTCTGTGAGTTGAATGAATGCATCATGAAGAACTTTCTGAGAATGCTTCTCTGTAGTTTTTAGGTGAAGATATTCCAAAACCCAGCACAGGCCTCGAAGTGCTCCAAATAACCACTTGCAGATTTTACCAAAAGAGTGTTTCAAAACTGCTCTTTCTATAGGTAAGTTCAAGTCTGTGAGTTGAATGCACTCAACACAAAGAAGTTTCTGAGAATGCTTCTGTTCAGTTTTTATGTGAAGATATTTCCTTTTCCAGCATAGGCCTGAAACGGCTCCAAATATCCACTTGCAGATTCTACAAAAAGAGTGTTTCCAAACTTCTCTATCAATTGGTAGGTTCAACTCTGTGAGTTGAATGAAGTCATCACAAAGAAGTTTCTGAGAATCCTTCTCTCTAGTTTTTATGTGAAGATATTTCCTTTTCCAACATAGGCCTCAAGGTGCTCCGAATAAACACTTGCAGATTCTACAAACTTAATGTTTCAAAACTGTTCTATCAAAAGGAACGTTGAAGTCTGTGAGTTGAATGCACTCATCACAAAGAAGTTTCTCAGAATGCTTCCGTCTAGTTTTTAGGTGAAGAGATTTCATTTCCCAGCACAGGCCCCAAAGCGCTCCAAATATCCACTTGCAGATTCTACAAGAAGAGTGTTTCCAAACTGCTCTTTCAAAAGGAAGCTTCAAGTCTGTGAGTTGAATGCACTCATCACAAAGAAGTTTCTGAGAATGCTTCCGTCTAGTTTCTATATGAAGATATTTCCTTTTCCAACATAGGCCCCAAAGTGCTCCAAGTAAACCCTTGCAGATTCTACAAAAGGAGTGTTTCAAAACTGCTCTTTCTATAGGTAAGTTCAAGTCTGTGAGTTGAATGCACTCAACACAAAGAAGTTTCTGAGAATGCTTGTGTTCAGTTTTTATGTGAAGATATTTCCTTTTCCAGCATAGGCCTCAAACGGCTCCAAATATCCACTTGCAGATTCTACAAAAAGAGTGTTTCCAAACTTCTCTATCAATTGGTAGGTTCAACTCTGTGAGTTGAATGAAGTCATCACAAAGAAGTTTCTGAGAATCCTTCTCTCTAGTTTTTACGTGAAGATATTTCCTTTTCCAGCGTAGGCCTCAAAGCGCTCCAAATAAACACATGCAGATTCTACAAAAGGAGTGTTTCAAAACTGTTCTATCAAAGGGAACGTTCAAGTCTGTGAGTTGAATGTACTCATCACACAGATGTTTCTCAGAATGCTTCTGTCTAGTTTTTAGGTGAAGAGATTTCATTTCCCAGCATAGGCTTCAAAGCGCTCCAAATATCCACTTGCAGATTCTATAAGAAGAGAGTTTCCAAACTGCTCTTTCAAAAGGAAGCTTCAAGTCTGTGAGTTGAATGCACTCATCAAAAAGAAGTTTCTGAGAATGCTTCCGTCTAGTTTCTATATGAAGATATTTCCTTTTCCAACATAGGCCCCAAAGTGCTCAAAATAAACCCTTGCAGATTCTACAAAAGGAGTGTTTCAAAACTGCTCTTTCTATAGGTAAGTTCAAGTCTGTGAGTTGAATGCACTCAACACAAAGAAGTTTCTGAGAATGCTTCTGTTCAGTTTTTATGTGAAGATATTTCCTTTTCCAGCATAGGCCTCAAACGGCTCCAAATATGCACTTGCAGATTCTACAAAAAGAGTGTTTCCAAACTTCTCTATCAATTGGTAGGTTCAACTCTGTGAGTTGAATGAACTCATCACAAAAAGTTTCTGAGAATCCTTCTCTCTAGTTTTTATGTGAAGATATTTCCTTTTCCAGCGTAGGCCACAAAGCGCTCCAAATAAACACATGCAGATTCTACAAAAGGAGTGTTTCAAAACTGTTCTATCAAAGGGAACGTTCAAGTCTGTGAGTTGAATGTACTCATCACACAGATGTTTCTCAGAATGCTTCTGTCTAGTTTTTAGGTGAAGAGATTTCATTTCCCAGCATAGGCCTCAAAGCGCTCCAAATATCCACTTGCAGAATCTACGAAAAGAGTGTTTCAAAGTTGCTCTTTCAAAAGCAAGGTTCAAGTCTGTGTGTTGAATGCACTCATCCAAAAGAAGTTTCTGAGAATGCTTCTGTCTAGTTCTTACGTGAAGATATTTCCTTTTCCAGCTTAGGCCTCAAAGCGCTCCAAATAAACACTTGCAAATTCTACAAAAGGAGTGTTTCAAAAGAGTTCTATCAAAAGGAAAGTTCAAGTCTGTGAGTTGAATGCACTTATCATACCGAAGTTTCCTGGAATGCTTCTGTCTAGTTTTTATGTGAAGACATTTCCTTTTCCAGCAGAGGCCTCAAAGCACTCCAAATATCCACTTGCAGATTCTACAAAAAGAGTGTTTCAAAGCTGCTCTATCAAAAGCAAGCTTCAACACTGTGAGTAGAATGCACTCATCACAAAGAAGTTTCTGAGAATGCTTCTGTCTAGTTTTTATGTGAAGATATTTCCTTTTCCAACATAGGCCTCAACGCGCTCCAAATAAACACATGCAGATTCTACAAAAGGAGTGTTTCGAAACTGTTCTTTCAACAGGAACGTTCAAGTCTGGGAGTTGAATGCACTCATCACACAGAAGTTTCTCAGAATGCTTCTGTCTAGTTTTTATGTGAAGATGTTTCCTTTTCCAGCATAGGCCTCAAAACGCTCCAAATATCCTCTTGCAGATTCTACAAAAAGAGTGTTTCAAAACTGTTCTATCAAAAGGAAGGTTCAACTCTGTGAGTTGAATGAATGCATCATGAAGAACTTTCTGAGAATGCTTCTCTGTAGTTTTTAGGTGAAGATATTCCACAACCCAACACAGGCCTCGAAGTGCTCCAAATAACCACTTGCAGATTTTACCAAAAGAGTGTTTCAAAACTGCTCTTTCTATACGTAAGTTCAAGTCTGTGAGATGAATGCACTCAACACAAAGAAGTTTCTGAGAATGCTTCTGTTCAGTTTTTATGTGAAGATATTTCCTTTTCCAGCATAGGCCTCAAACGGCTCCAAATTTTCACTTGCAGATTCTACAAAAAGAGTGTTTCCAAACTTCTCTATCAATTGGTAGGTTCAACCCTGTGAGTTGAATGAAGTCATCACAAAGAAGTTTCTGAGAATCCTTCTCTCTAGTTTTTATGTGAAGATATTTCCTTTTCCAACATAGGCCTCAAGGTGCTCCGAATAAACACTTGCAGATTCTACAAACTTAATGTTTCAAAACTGTTCTATCAAAAGGAACGTTGAAGTCTGTGAGTTGAATGCACTCATCAGAAAGAAGTTTCTCAGAATGCTTCCGTCTAGTTTTTAGGTGAAGAGATTTCATTTCCCAGCATAGGCCTCAAAGCGCTCCAAATATCCACTTGCAGATTCTATAAGAAGAGAGTTTCCAAACTGCTCTTTCAAAAGGAAGCTTCAAGTCTGTGAGTTGAATGCACTCATCACAAAGAAGTTTCTGAGAATGCTTCCGTCTAGTTTCTATATGAAGATATTTCCTTTTCCAACATAGGCCCCAAAGTGCTCCAAATAAACCCCTGCAGATTCTACAAAAGGAGTGTTTCAAAACTGCTCTTTCTATAGGTAAGTTCAAGTCTGTGAGTTGAATGCACTCAACACAAAGAAGTTTCTGAGAATGCTTCTGTTCAGTTTTTATGTGAAGATATTTCCTTTTCCAGCATAGGCCTCAAACGGCTCCAAATATCCACTTGCAGATTCTACAAAAAGAGTGTTTCCAAACTTCTCTATCAATTGGTAGGTTCAACTCTGTGAGTTGAATGAAGTCATCACAAAGAAGTTTCTGAGAATCCTTCTCTCTAGTTTTTATGTGAAGATATTTCCTTTTCCAACATAGGCCTCAAGGTGCTCCGAATAAACACTTGCAGATTCTACAAACTTAATGTTTCAAAACTGTTCTATCAAAAGGAACGTTGAAGTCTGTGAGTTGAATGCACTCATCACAAAGAAGTTTCTCAGAATGCTTCCGTCTAGTTTTTAGGTGAAGAGATTTCATTTCCCAGCACAGGCCTCAAAGCGCTCCAAATATCCACTTGCAGATTCTACAAGAAGAGTGTTTCCAAACTGCTCTTTCAAAAGGAAGCTTCAAGTCTGTGAGTTGAATGCACTCATCACAAAGAAGTTTCTGAGAATGCTTCCGTCTAGTTTCTATATGAAGATATTTCCTTTTCCAACATAGGCCCCAAAGTGCTCCAAATAAACCCTTGCAGATTCTACAAAAGGAGTGTTTCAAAACTGCTCTTTCTATAGGTAAGTTCAAGTCTGTGAGTTGAATGCACTCAACACAAAGAAGTTTCTGAGAATGCTTCTGTTCAGTTTTTATGTGAAGATATTTCCTTTTCCAGCATAGGCCTCAAACGGCTCCAAATATCCACTTGCAGATTCTACAAAAGGAGTGTTTCCAAACTTCTCTATCAATTGGTAGGTTCAACTCTGTGAGTTGAATGAACTCATCACAAAGAAGTTTCTGAGAATCCTTCTCTCTAGTTTTTATGTGAAGATATTTCCTTTTCCAACGTAGGCCTCAAAGCGCTCCAAATAAACACATGCAGATTCTACAAAAGGAGTGTTTCAAAACTGTTCTATCAAAGGGAACGTTCAAGTCTGTGAGTTGAATGTACTCATCACACAGATGTTTCTCAGAATGCTTCTGTCTAGTTTTTAGGTGAAGAGATTTCATTTCCCAGCATAGGCCTCAAAGCGCTCCAAATATCCACTTGCAGAATCTACGAAAAGAGTGTTTCAAAGCTGCTCTTTCAAAAGCAAGGTTCAAGTCTGTGTGTTGAATGCACTCATCTGAAAGAAGTTTCTGAGAATGCTTCTGTCTAGTTCTTACGTGAAGATATTTCCTTTTCCAGCTTAGGCCTCAAAGCGCTCCAAATAAACACTTGCAAATTTTACAAAAGGAGTGTTTCAAAAGAGTTCTATCAAAAGGAACGTTCAAGTCTGTGAGTTGAATGCACTTATCATACCGAAGTTTCCTGGAATGCTTCTGTCTAGTTTTTATGTGAAGACATTTCCTTTTCCAGCAGAGGCCTCAAAGCACTCCAAATATCCACTTGCAGATTCTACAAAAAGAGAGTTTCAAAACTGCTCTATCAAAAGCAAGCTTCAACACTGTGAGTAGAATGCACTCATCACAAAGAAGTTTCTGAGAATGCTTCTGTCTAGTTTTTATGTGAAGATATTTCCTTTTCCAACATAGGCCTCAAAGCGCTCCAAATAAACACTTGCAGATTCTACAAAAGGAGTGTTTCGAAACTGCTCTTTCAAGAGGAACGTTCAAGTCTGTGAGTTGAATGCACTCATCACACAGAAGTTTCTGAGATTGCTTCTGTCTAGTTTTTATGTGAAGATATTTCCTTTTCCAGCATAGGCCTCAAAACGCTCCAAATATCCTCTTGCAGATTCTACAAAAAGAGTGTTTCAAAACTGTTCTATGAAAAGGAAGGTTCAACTCTGTAAGTTGAATGAATGCATCATGAAGAACTTTCTGAGAATGCTTCTCTGTAGTTTTTAGGTGAAGATATTCCAAAACCCAGCACAGGCCTCGAAGTGCTCCAAATAACCACTTGCAGATTTTACCAAAAGAGTGTTTCAAAACTGCTCTTTCTATAGGTAAGTTCAAGTCTGTGAGTTGAATGCACTCAACACAAAGAAGTTTCTGAGAATGCTTCTGTTCAGTTTTTATGTGAAGATATTTCCTTTTCCAGCATAGGCCTCAAACGGCTCCAAATATCCACTTGCAGATTCTACAAAAAGAGTGTTTCCAAACTTCTCTATCAATTGGTAGGTTCAACTCTGTGAGTTGAATGAAGTCATCACAAAGAAGTTTCTGAGAATCCTTCTCTCTAGTTTTTATGTGAAGATATTTCCTTTTCCAACGTAGGCCTCAAAGCGCTCCAAATAAACACATGCAGATTCTACAAAAGGAGTGTTTCAAAACTGTTCTATCAAAGGGAACGTTCAAGTCTGTGAGTTGAATGTACTCATCACACAGATGTTTCTCAGAATGTTTCTGTCTAGTTTTTAGGTGAAGAGATTTCATTTCCCAGCATAGGCCTCAAAGCGCTCCAAATATCCACTTGCAGATTCTACAAGAAGCGTGTTTACAAACTGCTCTTTCAAAAGGAAGCTTCAAGTCTGTGAGTTGAATGCACTCATCACAAAGAAGTTTCTGAGAATGCTTCCGTCTAGTTTCTATATGAAGATATTTCCTTTTCCAACATAGGCCCCAAAGTGCTCCAAATAAACCCTTGAAGATTCTACAAAAGGAGTGTTTCAAAACTGCTCTTTCTATAGGTAAGTTCAAGTCTGTGAGTTGAATGCACTCAACACAAAGAAGTTTCTGAGAATGCTTCTGTTCAGTTTTTATGTGAAGATATTTCCTTTTCCAGCATAGGCCTCAAACGGCTCCAAATATCCACTTGCAGATTCTACAAAAAGAGTGTTTCCAAACTTCTCTATCAATTGGTAGGTTCAACTCTGTGAGTTGAATGAAGTCATCACAAAGAAGTTTCTGAGAATCCTTCTCTCTAGTTTTTATGTGAAGATATTTCCTTTTCCAACATAGGCCTCAAGGTGCTCCGAATAAACACTTGCAGATTCTACAAACTTAATGTTTCAAAACTGTTCTATCAATAGGAACGTTGAAGTCTGTGAGTTGAATGCACTCATCACAAAGAAGTTTCTCAGAATGCTTCCGTCTAGTTTTTAGGTGAAGAGATTTCATTTCCCAGCACAGGCCTCAAAGCGCTCCAAATATCCACTTGCAGATTCTACAAGAAGAGTGTTTCCAAACTGCTCTTTCAAAAGGAAGCTTCAAGTCTGTGAGTTGAATGCACTCATCACAAAGAAGTTTCTGAGAATGCTTCCGTCTAGTTTCTATATGAAGATATTTCCTTTTCCAACATAGGCCCCAAAGTGCTCCAAATAAACCCTTGCAGATTCTACAAAAGGAGTGTTTCAAAACTGCTCTTTCTATAGGTAAGTTCAAGTCTGTGAGTTGAATGCACTCAACACAAAGAAGTTTCTGAGAATGCTTCTGTTCAGTTTTTATGTGAAGATATTTCCTTTTCCAGCATAGGCCTCAAACGGCTCCAAATATCCACTTGCAGATTCTACAAAAAGAGTGTTTCCAAACTTCTCTATCAATTGGTAGGTTCAACTCTGTGAGTTGAATGAAGTCATCACAAAGAAGTTTCTGAGAATCCTTCTCTCTAGTTTTTACGTGAAGATATTTCCTTTTCCAGCGTAGGCCTCAAAGCGCTCCAAATAAACACATGCAGATTCTACAAAAGGAGTGTTTCAAAACTGTTCTATCAAAGGGAACGTTCAAGTCTGTGAGTTGAATGTACTCATCACACAGATGTTTCTCAGAATGCTTCTGTCTAGTTTTTAGGTGAAGAGATTTCATTTCCCAGCATAGGCTTCAAAGCGCTCCAAATATCCACTTGCAGAATCTATAAGAAGAGAGTTTCCAAACTGCTCTTTCAAAAGGAGGCTTCAAGTCTGTGAGTTGAATGCACTCATCACAAAGAAGTTTCTGAGAATGCTTCCGTCTAGTTTCTATATGAAGATATTTCCTTTTCCAACATAGGCCCCAAAGTGCTCCAAATAAACCCTTGCAGATTCTACAAAAGGAGTGTTTCAAAACTGCTCTTTCTATAGGAAAGTTCAAGTCTGTGAGTTGAATGCACTCAACACAAAGAAGTTTCTGAGAATGCTTCTGTTCAGTTTTTATGTGAAGATATTTCCTTTTCCAGCATAGGCCTCAAATGGCTCCAAATATGCACTTGCAGATTCTACAAAAAGAGTGTTTCCAAACTTCTCTATCAATTGGTAGGTTCAACTCTGTGAGTTGAATGAACTCATCACAAAGAAGTTTCTGAGAATGCTTCTGTCTAGTTCTTACGTGAAGATATTTCCTTTTCCAGCTTAGGCCTCAAAGCGCTCCAAATAAACACTTGCAAATTCTACAAAAGGAGTGTTTCAAAAGAGTTCTATCAAAAGGAAAGTTCAAGTCTGTGAGTTGAATGCACTTATCATACCGAAGTTTCCTGGAATGCTTCTGTCTAGTTTTTATGTGAAGACATTTCCTTTTCCAGCAGAGGCCTCAAAGCACTCCAAATATCCACTTGCAGATTCTACAAAAAGAGTGTTTCAAAACTGCTCTATCAAAAGCAAGCTTCAACACTGTGAGTAGAATGCACTCATCACAAAGAAGTTTCTGAGAATGCTTCTGTCTAGTTTTTATGTGAAGATATTTCCTTTTCCAACATAGGCCTCAACGCGCTCCAAATAAACACATGCAGATTCTACAAAAGGAGTGTTTCGAAACTGTTCTTTCAACAGGAACGTTCAAGTCTGGGAGTTGAATGCACTCATCACACAGAAGTTTCTCAGAATGCTTCTGTCTAGTTTTTATGTGAAGATGTTTCCTTTTCCAGCATAGGCCTCAAAACGCTCCAAATATCCTCTTGCAGATTCTACAAAAAGAGTGTTTCAAAACTGTTCTATCAAAAGGAAGGTTCAACTCTGTGAGTTGAATGAATGCATCATGAAGAACTTTCTGAGAATGCTTCTCTGTAGTTTTTAGGTGAAGATATTCCACAACCCAACACAGGCCTCGAAGTGCTCCAAATAACCACTTGCAGATTTTACCAAAAGAGTGTTTCAAAACTGCTCTTTCTATACGTAAGTTCAAGTCTGTGAGATGAATGCACTCAACACAAAGAAGTTTCTGAGAATGCTTCTGTTCAGTTTTTATGTGAAGATATTTCCTTTTCCAGCATAGGCCTCAAACGGCTCCAAATTTTCACTTGCAGATTCTACAAAAAGAGTGTTTCCAAACTTCTCTATCAATTGGTAGGTTCAACCCTGTGAGTTGAATGAAGTCATCACAAAGAAGTTTCTGAGAATCCTTCTCTCTAGTTTTTATGTGAAGATATTTCCTTTTCCAACATAGGCCTCAAGGTGCTCCGAATAAACACTTGCAGATTCTACATACTTAATGTTTCAAAACTGTTCTATCAAAAGGAACGTTGAAGTCTGTGAGTTGAATGCACTCATCACAAAGAAGTTTCTCAGAATGCTTCCGTCTAGTTTTTAGGTGAAGAGATTTCATTTCCCAGCATAGGCCTCAAAGCGCTCCAAATATCCACTTGCAGATTCTATAAGAAGAGAGTTTCCAAACTGCTCTTTCAAAAGGAAGCTTCAAGTCTGTGAGTTGAATGCACTCATCACAAAGAAGTTTCTGAGAATGCTTCCGTCTAGTTTCTATATGAAGATATTTCCTTTTCCAACATAGGCCCCAAAGTGCTCCAAATAAACCCTTGCAGATTCTACAAAAGGAGTGTTTCAAAACTGCTCTTTCTATAGGTAAGTTCAAGTCTGTGAGTTGAATGC
Organism: Pongo pygmaeus; assembly: GCF_028885625.2. Lineage (NCBI taxonomy): Eukaryota > Metazoa > Chordata > Mammalia > Primates > Hominidae > Pongo > Pongo pygmaeus. The sequence continues at coordinate 19,682,274 of NC_072390.2, read as the reverse complement.
ACTCAACACAAAGAAGTTTCTGAGAATGCTTCTGTTCAGTTTTTATGTGAAGATATTTCCTTTTCCAGCATAGGCCTCAAACGGCTCCAAATATCCACTTGCAGATTCTACAAAAAGAGTGTTTCCAAACTTCTCTATCAATTGGTAGGTTCAACTCTGTGAGTTGAATGAAGTCATCACAAAGAAGTTTCTGAGAATCCTTCTCTCTAGTTTTTATGTGAAGATATTTCCTTTTCCAACGTAGGCCTCAAAGCGCTCCAAATAAACACATGCAGATTCTACAAAAGGAGTGTTTCAAAACTGTTCTATCAAAGGGAACGTTCAAGTCTGTGAGTTGAATGTACTCATCACACAGATGTTTCTCAGAATGTTTCTGTCTAGTTTTCAGGTGAAGAGATTTCATTTCCCAGCATAGGCCTCAAAGCGCTCCAAATATCCACTTGCAGATTCTACAAGAAGAGTGTTTCCAAACTGCTCTTTCAAAAGGAAGCTTCAAGTCTGTGAGTTGAATGCACTCATCACAAAGAAGTTTCTGAGAATGCTTCCGTCTAGTTTCTATATGAAGATATTTCCTTTTCCAACATAGGCCCCAAAGTGCTCCAAATAAACCCTTGCAGATTCTCCAAAAGGAGTGTTTCAAAACTGCTCTTTCTATAGGTAAGTTCAAGTCAGTGAGTTGAATGCACTCAACACAAAGAAGTTTCTGAGAATGCTTCTGTTCAGTTTTTATGTGAAGATATTTCCTTTTCCAGCATAGGCCTCAAACGGCTCCAAATATCCACTTGCAGATTCTACAAAAAGAGTGTTTCCAAACTTCTCTATCAATTGGTAGGTTCAACTCTGTGAGTTGAATGAAGTCATCACAAAGAAGTTTCTGAGAATCCTTCTCTCTAGTTTTTATGTGAAGATATTTCCTTTTCCAACGTAGGCCTCAAAGCGCTCCAAATAAACACATGCAGATTCTACAAAAGGAGTGTTTCAAAACTGTTCTATCAAAGGGAACGTTCAAGTCTGTGAGTTGAATGTACTCATCACACAGATGTTTCTCAGAATGCTTCTGTCTAGTTTTTAGGTGAAGAGATTTCGTTTCCCAGCATAGGCCTCAAAGCGCTCCAAATATCCACTTGCAGATTCTATAAGAAGAGAGTTTCCAAACTGCTCTTTCAAAAGGAGCTTCAAGTCTGTGAGTTGAATGCACTCATCCGAAAGAAGTTTCTGAGAATGCTTCTGTCTAGTTCTTACGTGAAGATATTTCTTTTTCCAGCTTAGGCCTCAAAGCGCTCCAAATAAACACTTGCAAATTCTACAAAAGGAGTGTTTCAAAAGAGTTCTATCAAAAGGAACGTTCAAGTCTGTGAGTTGAATGCACTTATCATACCGAAGTTTCCTGGAATGCTTCTGTCTAGTTTTTATGTGAAGACATTTCCTTTTCCAGCAGAGGCCTCAAAGCACTCCAAATATCCACTTGCAGATTCTACAAAAAGAGTGTTTCAAACCTGCTCTATCAAAAGCAAGCTTCAACACTGTGAGTAGAATGCACTCATCACAAAGAAGTTTCTGAGAATGCTTCTGTCTAGTTTTTATGTGAAGATATTTCCTTTTCCAACATAGGCCTCAAAGCGCTCCAAATAAACACTTGCAGATTCTACAAAAGGAGTGTTTCGAAACTGCTCTTTCAAGAGGAACGTTCAAGTCTGTGAGTTGAATGCACTCATCACACAGAAGTTTCTGAGAATGCTTCTGTCTAGTTTTTATGTGAAGATATTTCCTTTTCCAGCATAGGCCTCAAAACGCTCCAAATATCCTCTTGCAGATTCTACAAAAAGAGTGTTTCAAAACTGTTCTATCAAAAGGAAGGTTCAACTCTGTGAGTTGAATGAATGCATCATGAAGAACTTTCTGAGAATGCTTCTCTGTAGTTTTTAGGTGAAGATATTCCAAAACCCAGCACAGGCCTCGAAGTGCTCCAAATAACCACTTGCAGATTTTACCAAAAGAGTGTTTCAAAACTGCTCTTTCTATAGGTAAGTTCAAGTCTGTGAGTTGAATGCACTCAACACAAAGAAGTTTCTGAGAATGCTTCTGTTCAGTTTTTATGTGAAGATATTTCCTTTTCCAGCATAGGCCTCAAACGGCTCCAAATATCCACTTGCAGATTCTACAAAAAGAGTGTTTCCAAACTTCTCTATCAATTGGTAGGTTCAACTCTGTGAGTTGAATGAAGTCATCACAAAGAAGTTTCTGAGAATCCTTCTCTCTAGTTTTTATGTGAAGATATTTCCTTTTCCAACGTAGGCCTCAAGGCGCTCCAAATAAACACATGCAGATTCTACAAAAGGAGTGTTTCAAAACTGTTCTATCAAAGGGAACGTTCAAGTCTGTGAGTTGAATGTACTGATCACACAGATGTTTCTCAGAATGTTTCTGTCTAGTTTTTAGGTGAAGAGATTTCATTTCCCAGCATAGGCCTCAAAGCGCTCCAAATATCCACTTGCAGATTCTACAAGAAGAGTGTTTACAAACTGCTCTTTCAAAAGGAAGCTTCAAGTCTGTGAGTTGAATGCACTCATCACAAAGAAGTTTCTGAGAATGCTTCCGTCTAGTTTCTATATGAAGATATTTCCTTTTCCAACATAGGCCCCAAAGTGCTCCAAATAAACCCTTGCAGATTCTACAAAAGGAGTGTTTCAAAACTGCTCTTTCTATAGGTAAGTTCAAGTCTGTGAGTTCAATGCACTCAACACAAAGAAGTTTCTGAGAATGCTTCTGTTCAGTTTTTATGTGAAGATATTTCCTTTTCCAGCATAGGCCTCAAACGGCTCCAAATATCCACTTGCAGATTCTACAAAAGGAGTGTTTCCAAACTTCTCTATCAATTGGTAGGTTCAAATCTGTGAGTTGAATGAAGTCATCACAAAGAAGTTTCTGAGAATCCTTCTCTCTAGTTTTTATGTGAAGATATTTCCTTTTCCAACGTAGGCCACAAAGCGCTCCAAATAAACACATGCAGATTCTACAAAAGGAGTGTTTCAAAACTGTTCTATCAAAGGGAACGTTCAAGTCTGTGAGTTGAATGTACTCATCACACAGATGTTTCTCAGAATGTTTCTGTCTAGTTTTTAGGTGAAGAGATTTCATTTCCCAGCATAGGCCTCAAAGCGCTCCAAATATCCACTTGCAGAATCTACGAAAAGAGTGTTTCAAAGCTGCTCTTTCAAAAGCAAGGTTCAAGTCTGTGTGTTGAATGCACTCATCTGAAAGAAGTTTCTGAGAATGCTTCTGTCTAGTTCTTACGTGAAGATATTTCCTTTTCCAGCTTAGGCCTCAAAGCGCTCCAAATAAACACTTGCAAATTCTACAAAAGGAGTGTTTCAAAAGAGTTCTATCAAAAGGAACGTTCAAGTCTGTGAGTTGAATGCACTTATCATACCGAAGTTTCCTGGAATGCTTCTGTCTAGTTTTTATGTGAATACATTTCCTTTTCCAGCATAGGCCTCAAAGCACTCCAAATATCCACTTGCAGATTCTACAAAAAGAGTGTTTCAAACCTGCTCTATCAAAAGCAAGCTTCAAAACTGTGAGTAGAATGCACTCATCACAAAGAAGTTTCTGAGAATGCTTCTGTCTAGTTTTTATGTGAAGATATTTCCTTTTCCAACATAGGCCTCAACGCGCTCCAAATAAACACATGCAGATTCTACAAAAGGAGTGTTTCGAAACTGTTCTTTCAACAGGAACGTTCAAGTCTGGGAGTTGAATGCACTCATCACACAGAAGTTTCTCAGAATGCTTCTGTCTAGTTTTTATGTGAAGATGTTTCCTTTTCCAGCATAGGCCTCAAAACGCTCCAAATATCCTCTTGCAGATTCTACAAAAAGAGTGTTTCAAAACTGTTCTATCAAAAGGAAGGTTCAACTCTGTGAGTTGAATGAATGCATCATGAAGAACTTTCTGAGAATGCTTCTCTGTAGTTTTTAGGTGAAGATATTCCACAACCCAACACAGGCCTCGAAGTGCTCCAAATAACCACTTGCAGATTTTACCAAAAGAGTGTTTCAAAACTGCTCTTTCTATACGTAAGTTCAAGTCTGTGAGATGAATGCACTCAACACAAAGAAGTTTCTGAGAATGCTTCTGTTCAGTTTTTATGTGAAGATATTTCCTTTTCCAGCATAGGCCTCAAACGGCTCCAAATTTTCACTTGCAGATTCTACAAAAAGAGTGTTTCCAAACTTCTCTATCAATTGGTAGGTTCAACCCTGTGAGTTGAATGAAGTCATCACAAAGAAGTTTCTGAGAATCCTTCTCTCTAGTTTTTATGTGAAGATATTTCCTTTTCCAACATAGGCCTCAAGGTGCTCCGAATAAACACTTGCAGATTCTACATACTTAATGTTTCAAAACTGTTCTATCAAAAGGAACGTTGAAGTCTGTGAGTTGAATGCACTCATCACAAAGAAGTTTCTCAGAATGCTTCCGTCTAGTTTTTAGGTGAAGAGATTTCATTTCCCAGCATAGGCCTCAAAGCGCTCCAAATATCCACTTGCAGATTCTATAAGAAGAGAGTTTCCAAACTGCTCTTTCAAAAGGAAGCTTCAAGTCTGTGAGTTGAATGCACTCATCACAAAGAAGTTTCTGAGAATGCTTCCGTCTAGTTTCTATATGAAGATATTTCCTTTTCCAACATAGGCCCCAAAGTGCTCCAAATAAACCCTTGCAGATTCTACAAAAGGAGTGTTTCAAAACTGCTCTTTCTATAGGTAAGTTCAAGTCTGTGAGTTGAATGCACTCAACACAAAGAAGTTTCTGAGAATGCTTCTGTTCAGTTTTTATGTGAAGATATTTCCTTTTCCAGCATAGGCCTCAAACGGCTCCAAATATCCACTTGCAGATTCTACAAAAAGAGTGTTTCCAAACTTCTCTATCAATTGGTAGGTTCAACTCTGTGAGTTGAATGAAGTCATCACAAAGAAGTTTCTGAGAACCCTTCTCTCTAGTTTTTATGTGAAGATATTTCCTTTTCCAACGTAGGCCTCAAAGCGCTCCAAATAAACACATGCAGATTCTACAAAAGGAGTGTTTCAAAACTGTTCTATCAAAGGGAACGTTCAAGTCTGTGAGTTGAATGTACTCATCACACAGATGTTTCTCAGAATGTTTCTGTCTAGTTTTCAGGTGAAGAGATTTCATTTCCCAGCATAGGCCTCAAAGCGCTCCAAATATCCACTTGCAGATTCTACAAGAAGAGTGTTTCCAAACTGCTCTTTCAAAAGGAAGCTTCAAGTCTGTGAGTTGAATGCACTCATCACAAAGAAGTTTCTGAGAATGCTTCCGTCTAGTTTCTATATGAAGATATTTCCTTTTCCAACATAGGCCCCAAAGTGCTCCAAATAAACCCTTGCAGATTCTCCAAAAGGAGTGTTTCAAAACTGCTCTTTCTATAGGTAAGTTCAAGTCAGTGAGTTGAATGCACTCAACACAAAGAAGTTTCTGAGAATGCTTCTGTTCAGTTTTTATGTGAAGATATTTCCTTTTCCAGCATAGGCCTCAAACGGCTCCAAATATCCACTTGCAGATTCTACAAAAAGAGTGTTTCCAAACTTCTCTATCAATTGGTAGGTTCAACTCTGTGAGTTGAATGAAGTCATCACAAAGAAGTTTCTGAGAATCCTTCTCTCTAGTTTTTATGTGAAGATATTTCCTTTTCCAACGTAGGCCTCAAAGCGCTCCAAATAAACACATGCAGATTCTACAAAAGGAGTGTTTCAAAACTGTTCTATCAAAGGGAACGTTCAAGTCTGTGAGTTGAATGTACTCATCACACAGATGTTTCTCAGAATGCTTCTGTCTAGTTTTTAGGTGAAGAGATTTCGTTTCCCAGCATAGGCCTCAAAGCGCTCCAAATATCCACTTGCAGATTCTATAAGAAGAGAGTTTCCAAACTGCTCTTTCAAAAGGAGCTTCAAGTCTGTGAGTTGAATGCACTCATCCGAAAGAAGTTTCTGAGAATGCTTCTGTCTAGTTCTTACGTGAAGATATTTCTTTTTCCAGCTTAGGCCTCAAAGCGCTCCAAATAAACACTTGCAAATTCTACAAAAGGAGTGTTTCAAAAGAGTTCTATCAAAAGGAACGTTCAAGTCTGTGAGTTGAATGCACTTATCATACCGAAGTTTCCTGGAATGCTTCTGTCTAGTTTTTATGTGAAGACATTTCCTTTTCCAGCAGAGGCCTCAAAGCACTCCAAATATCCACTTGCAGATTCTACAAAAAGAGTGTTTCAAACCTGCTCTATCAAAAGCAAGCTTCAACACTGTGAGTAGAATGCACTCATCACAAAGAAGTTTCTGAGAATGCTTCTGTCTAGTTTTTATGTGAAGATATTTCCTTTTCCAACATAGGCCTCAAAGCGCTCCAAATAAACACTTGCAGATTCTACAAAAGGAGTGTTTCGAAACTGCTCTTTCAAGAGGAACGTTCAAGTCTGTGAGTTGAATGCACTCATCACACAGAAGTTTCTGAGAATGCTTCTGTCTAGTTTTTATGTGAAGATATTTCCTTTTCCAGCATAGGCCTCAAAACGCTCCAAATATCCTCTTGCAGATTCTACAAAAAGAGTGTTTCAAAACTGTTCTATCAAAAGGAAGGTTCAACTCTGTGAGTTGAATGAATGCATCATGAAGAACTTTCTGAGAATGCTTCTCTGTAGTTTTTAGGTGAAGATATTCCAAAACCCAGCACAGGCCTCGAAGTGCTCCAAATAACCACTTGCAGATTTTACCAAAAGAGTGTTTCAAAACTGCTCTTTCTATAGGTAAGTTCAAGTCTGTGAGTTGAATGCACTCAACACAAAGAAGTTTCTGAGAATGCTTCTGTTCAGTTTTTATGTGAAGATATTTCCTTTTCCAGCATAGGCCTCAAACGGCTCCAAATATCCACTTGCAGATTCTACAAAAAGAGTGTTTCCAAACTTCTCTATCAATTGGTAGGTTCAACTCTGTGAGTTGAATGAAGTCATCACAAAGAAGTTTCTGAGAATCCTTCTCTCTAGTTTTTATGTGAAGATATTTCCTTTTCCAACGTAGGCCTCAAGGCGCTCCAAATAAACACATGCAGATTCTACAAAAGGAGTGTTTCAAAACTGTTCTATCAAAGGGAACGTTCAAGTCTGTGAGTTGAATGTACTGATCACACAGATGTTTCTCAGAATGTTTCTGTCTAGTTTTTAGGTGAAGAGATTTCATTTCCCAGCATAGGCCTCAAAGCGCTCCAAATATCCACTTGCAGATTCTACAAGAAGAGTGTTTACAAACTGCTCTTTCAAAAGGAAGCTTCAAGTCTGTGAGTTGAATGCACTCATCACAAAGAAGTTTCTGAGAATGCTTCCGTCTAGTTTCTATATGAAGATATTTCCTTTTCCAACATAGGCCCCAAAGTGCTCCAAATAAACCCTTGCAGATTCTACAAAAGGAGTGTTTCAAAACTGCTCTTTCTATAGGTAAGTTCAAGTCTGTGAGTTCAATGCACTCAACACAAAGAAGTTTCTGAGAATGCTTCTGTTCAGTTTTTATGTGAAGATATTTCCTTTTCCAGCATAGGCCTCAAACGGCTCCAAATATCCACTTGCAGATTCTACAAAAGGAGTGTTTCCAAACTTCTCTATCAATTGGTAGGTTCAAATCTGTGAGTTGAATGAAGTCATCACAAAGAAGTTTCTGAGAATCCTTCTCTCTAGTTTTTATGTGAAGATATTTCCTTTTCCAACGTAGGCCACAAAGCGCTCCAAATAAACACATGCAGATTCTACAAAAGGAGTGTTTCAAAACTGTTCTATCAAAGGGAACGTTCAAGTCTGTGAGTTGAATGTACTCATCACACAGATGTTTCTCAGAATGTTTCTGTCTAGTTTTTAGGTGAAGAGATTTCATTTCCCAGCATAGGCCTCAAAGCGCTCCAAATATCCACTTGCAGAATCTACGAAAAGAGTGTTTCAAAGCTGCTCTTTCAAAAGCAAGGTTCAAGTCTGTGTGTTGAATGCACTCATCTGAAAGAAGTTTCTGAGAATGCTTCTGTCTAGTTCTTACGTGAAGATATTTCCTTTTCCAGCTTAGGCCTCAAAGCGCTCCAAATAAACACTTGCAAATTCTACAAAAGGAGTGTTTCAAAAGAGTTCTATCAAAAGGAACGTTCAAGTCTGTGAGTTGAATGCACTTATCATACCGAAGTTTCCTGGAATGCTTCTGTCTAGTTTTTATGTGAAGACATTTCCTTTTCCAGCATAGGCCTCAAAGCACTCCAAATATCCACTTGCAGATTCTACAAAAAGAGTGTTTCAAACCTGCTCTATCAAAAGCAAGCTTCAAAACTGTGAGTAGAATGCACTCATCACAAAGAAGTTTCTGAGAATGCTTCTGTCTAGTTTTTATGTGAAGATATTTCCTTTTCCAACATAGGCCTCAAAGCGCTCCAAATAAACACTTGCAGATTCTACAAAAGGAGTGTTTCGAAACTGCTCTTTCAAGAGGAACGTTCAAGTCTGTGAGTTGAATGCACTCATCACACAGAAGTTTCTGAGAATGCTTCTGTCTAGTTTTTATGTGAAGATATTTCCTTTTCCAGCATAGGCCTCAAAACGCTCCAAGTATCCTCTTGCAGATTCTACAAAAAGAGTGTTTCAAAACTGTTCTATCAAAAGGAAGGTTCAACTCTGTGAGTTGAATGAATGCATCATGAAGAACTTTCTGAGAATGCTTCTCTGTAGTTTTTAGGTGAAGATATTCCAAAACCCAGCACAGGCCTCGAAGTGCTCCAAATAACCACTTGCAGATTTTACCAAAAGAGTGTTTCAAAACTGCTCTTTCTATAGGTAAGTTCAAGTCTGTGAGTTGAATGCACTCAACACAAAGAAGTTTCTGAGAATGCTTCTGTTCAGTTTTTATGTGAAGATATTTCCTTTTCCAGCATAGGCCTCAAACGGCTCCAAATATCCACTTGCAGATTCTACAAAAAGAGTGTTTCCAAACTTCTCTATCAATTGGTAGGTTCAACTCTGTGAGTTGAATGAAGTCATCACAAAGAAGTTTCTGAGAATCCTTCTCTCTAGTTTTTATGTGAAGATATTTCCTTTTCCAACGTATGCCTCAAAGCGCTCCAAATAAACACATGCAGATTCTACAAAAGGAGTGTTTCAAAACTGTTCTATCAAAGGGAACGTTCAAGTCTGTGAGTTGAATGTACTCATCACACAGATGTTTCTCAGAATGCTTCTGTCTAGTTTTTAGGTGAAGAGATTTCATTTCCCAGGATAGGCCTCAAAGCGCTCCAAATATCCACTTGCAGATTCTATAAGAAGAGAGTTTCCAAACTGCTCTTTCAAAAGGAGCTTCAAGTCTGTGAGTTGAATGCACTCATCACAAAGAAGTTTCTGAGAATGCTTCCGTCTAGTTTCTATATGAAGATATTTCCTTTTCCAACATAGGCCCCAAAGTGCTCCAAATAAACCCTTGCAGATTCTACAAAAGGAGTGTTTCAAAACTGCTCTTTCTATAGGTAAGTTCAAGTCTGTGAGTTGAATGCACTCAACACAAAGAAGTTTCTGAGAATGCTTCTGTTCAGTTTTTATGTGAAGATATTTCCTTTTCCAGCATAGGCCTCAAACGGCTCCAAATATCCACCTGCAGATTCTACAAAAAGAGTGTTTCCAAACTTCTCTATCAATTGGTAGGTTCAACTCTGTGAGTTGAATGAACTCATCACAAAGAAGTTTCTGAGAATCCTTCTCTCTAGTTTTTATGTGAAGATATTTCCTTTTCCAACGTAGGCCTCAAAGCGCTCCAAATAAACACATGCAGATTCTACAAAAGGAGTGTTTCAAAACTGTTCTATCAAAGGGAACGTTCAAGTCTGTGAGTTGAATGTACTCATCACACAGATGTTTCTCAGAATGCTTCTGTCTAGTTTTTAGGTGAAGAGATTTCATTTCCCAGCATAGGCCTCAAAGCGCTCCAAATATCCACTTGCAGAATCTACGAAAAGAGTGTTTCAAAGCTGCTCTTTCAAAAGCAAGGTTCAAGTCTGTGTGTTGAATGCACTCATCTGAAAGAAGTTTCTGAGAATGCTTCTGTCTAGTTCTTACGTGAAGATATTTCCTTTTCCAGCTTAGGCCTCAAAGCGCTCCAAATAAACACTTGCAAATTTTACAAAAGGAGTGTTTCAAAAGAGTTCTATCAAAAGGAACGTTCAAGTCTGTGAGTTGAATGCACTTATCATACCGAAGTTTCCTGGAATGCTTCTGTCTAGTTTTTATGTGAAGACATTTCCTTTTCCAGCAGAGGCCTCAAAGCACTCCAAATATCCACTTGCAGATTCTACAAAAAGAGTGTTTCAAAACTGCTCTATCAAAAGCAAGCTTCAACACTGTGAGTAGAATGCACTCATCACAAAGAAGTTTCTGAGAATGCTTCTGTCTAGTTTTTATGTGAAGATATTTCCTTTTCCAACATAGGCCTCAAAGCGCTCCAAATAAACACTTGCAGATTCTACAAAAGGAGTGTTTCGAAACTGCTCTTTCAAGAGGAACGTTCAAGTCTGTGAGTTGAATGCACTCATCACACAGAAGTTTCTGAGAATGCTTCTGTCTAGTTTTTATGTGAAGATATTTCCTTTTCCAGCATAGGCCTCAAAACGCTCCAAATATCCTCTTGCAGATTCTACAAAAAGAGTGTTTCAAAACTGTTCTATGAAAAGGAAGGTTCAACTCTGTAAGTTGAATGAATGCATCATGAAGAACTTTCTGAGAATGCTTCTCTGTAGTTTTTAGGTGAAGATATTCCAAAACCCAGCACAGGCCTCGAAGTGCTCCAAATAACCACTTGCAGATTTTACCAAAAGAGTGTTTCAAAACTGCTCTTTCTATAAGAAAGTTCAAGTCTGTGAGTTGAATGCACTCAACACAAAGAAGTTTCTGAGAATGCTTCTGTTCAGTTTTTATGTGAAGATATTTCCTTTTCCAGCATAGGCCTCAAAAGGCTCCAAATATCCACTTGCAGATTCTACAAAAAGAGTGTTTCCAAACTTCTCTATCAATTGGTAGGTTCAACTCTGTGAGTTGAATGAAGTCATCCAAAGAAGTTTCTGAGAATCCTTCTCTCTAGTTTTTATGTGAAGATATTTCCTTTTCCAACGTAGGCCTCAAAGCGCTCCAAATAAACACATGCAGATTCTACAAAAGGAGTGTTTCAAAACTGTTCTATCAAAGGGAACGTTCAAGTCTGTGAGTTGAATGTACTGATCACACAGATGTTTCTCAGAATGTTTCTGTCTAGTTTTTAGGTGAAGAGATTTCATTTCCCAGCATAGGCCTCAAAGCGCTCCAAGTATCCACTTGCAGATTCTACAAGAAGAGTGTTTCCAAACTGCTCTTTCAAAAGGAAGCTTCAAGTCTGTGAGTTGAATGCACTCATCACAAAGAAGTTTCTGAGAATGCTTCCGTCTAGTTTCTATATGAAGATATTTCCTTTTCCAACATAGGCCCCAAAGTGCTCCAAATAAACCCTTGCAGATTCTCCAAAAGGAGTGTTTCAAAACTGCTCTTTCTATAGGTAAGTTCAAGTCAGTGAGTTGAATGCACTCAACACAAAGAAGTTTCTGAGAATGCTTCTGTTCAGTTTTTATGTGAAGATATTTCCTTTTCCAGCATAGGCCTCAAACGGCTCCAAATATCCACTTGCAGATTCTACAAAAAGAGTGTTTCCAAACTTCTCTATCAATTGGTAGGTTCAACTCTGTGAGTTGAATGAAGTCATCACAAAGAAGTTTCTGAGAATCCTTCTCTCTAGTTTTTATGTGAAGATATTTCCTTTTCCAACGTAGGCCTCAAAGCGCTCCAAATAAACACATGCAGATTCTACAAAAGGAGTGTTTCAAAACTGTTCTATCAAAGGGAACGTTCAAGTCTGTGAGTTGAATGTACTCATCACACAGATGTTTCTCAGAATGCTTCTGTCTAGTTTTTAGGTGAAGAGATTTCATTTCCCAGCATAGGCCTCAAAGCGCTCCAAATATCCACTTGCAGATTCTATAAGAAGAGAGTTTCCAAACTGCTCTTTCAAAAGGAGCTTCAAGTCTGTGAGTTGAATGCACTCATCACAAAGAAGTTTCTGAGAATGCTTCCGTCTAGTTTCTATATGAAGATATTTCCTTTTCCAACATAGGCCCCAAAGTGCTCCAAATAAACCCTTGCAGATTCTACAAAAGGAGTGTTTCAAAACTGCTCTTTCTATAGGTAAGTTCAAGTCTGTGAGTTGAATGCACTCAACACAAAGAAGTTTCTGAGAATGCTTCTGTTCAGTTTTTATGTGAAGATATTTCCTTTTCCAGCATAGGCCTCAAACGGCTCCAAATATCCACTTGCAGATTCTACAAAAAGAGTGTTTCCAAACTTCTCTATCAATTGGTAGGTTCAACTCTGTGAGTTGAATGAACTCATCACAAAGAAGTTTCTGAGAATCCTTCTCTCTAGTTTTTATGTGAAGATATTTCCTTTTCCAGCGTAGGCCACAAAGCGCTCCAAATAAACACATGCAGATTCTACAAAAGGAGTGTTTCAAAACTGTTCTATCAAAGGGAACGTTCAAGTCTGTGAGTTGAATGTACTCATCACACAGATGTTTCTCAGAATGCTTCTGTCTAGTTTTTAGGTGAAGAGATTTCATTTCCCAGCATAGGCCTCAAAGCGCTCCAAATATCCACTTGCAGAATCTACGAAAAGAGTGTTTCAAAGCTGCTCTTTCAAAAGCAAGGTTCAAGTCTGTGTGTTGAATGCACTCATCCGAAAGAAGTTTCTGAGAATGCTTCTGTCTAGTTCTTACGTGAAGATATTTCCTTTTCCAGCTTAGGCCTCAAAGCGCTCCAAATAAACACTTGCAAATTCTACAAAAGGAGTGTTTCAAAAGAGTTCTATCAAAAGGAACGTTCAAGTCTGTGAGTTGAATGCACTTATCATACCGAAGTTTCCTGGAATGCTTCTGTCTAGTTTTTATGTGAAGACATTTCCTTTTCCAGCAGAGGCCTCAAAGCACTCCAAATATCCACTTGCAGATTCTACAAAAAGAGTGTTTCAAAACTGCTCTATCAAAAGCAAGCTTCAACACTGTGAGTAGAATGCACTCATCACAAAGAAGTTTCTGAGAATGCTTCTGTCTAGTTTTTATGTGAAGATATTTCCTTTTCCAACATAGGCCTCAAAGCACTCCAAATAAACACTTGCAGATTCTACAAAAGGAGTGTTTCGAAACTGCTCTTTCAAGAGGAACGTTCAAGTCTGTGAGTTGAATGCACTCATCACACAGAAGTTTCTGAGAATGCTTCTGTCTAGTTTTTATGTGAAGATGTTTCCTTTTCCAGCATAGGCCTCAAAACGCTCCAAATATCCTCTTGCAGATTCTACAAAAAGAGTGTTTCAAAACTGTTCTATCAAAAGGAAGGTTCAACTCTGTGAGTTGAATGAATGCATCATGAAGAACTTTCTGAGAATGCTTCTCTGTAGTTTTTAGGTGAAGATATTCCAAAACCCAGCACAGGCCTCGAAGTGCTCCAAATAACCACTTGCAGATTTTACCAAAAGAGTGTTTCAAAACTGCTCTTTCTATAGGTAAGATCAAGTCTGTGAGTTGAATGCACTCAACACAAAGAAGTTTCTGAGAATGCTTCTGTTCAGTTTTTATGTGAAGATATTTCCTTTTCCAGCATAGGCCTCAAACGGCTCCAAATATCCACTTGCAGATTCTACAAAAAGAGTGTTTCCAAACTTCTCTATCAATTGGTAGGTTCAACTCTGTGAGTTGAATGAAGTCATCACAAAGAAGTTTCTGAGAATCCTTCTCTCTAGTTTTTATGTGAAGATATTTCCTTTTCCAACATAGGCCTCAAGGTGCTCCGAATAAACACTTGCAGATTCTACAAACTTAATGTTTCAAAACTGTTCTATCAAAAGGAACGTTGAAGTCTGTGAGTTGAATGCACTCATCACAAAGAAGTTTCTCAGAATGCTTCCGTCTAGTTTTTAGGTGAAGAGATTTCATTTCCCAGCACAGGCCTCAAAGCGCTCCAAATATCCACTTGCAGATTCTACAAGAAGAGTGTTTCCAAACTGCTCTTTCAAAAGGAAGCTTCAAGTCTGTGAGTTGAATGCACTCATCACAAAGAAGTTTCTGAGAATGCTTCCGTCTAGTTTCTATATGAAGATATTTCCTTTTCCAACATAGGCCCCAAAGTGCTCCAAATAAACCCTTGCAGATTCTCCAAAAGGAGTGTTTCAAAACTGCTCTTTCTATAGGTAAGTTCAAGTCTGTGAGTTGAATGCACTCAACACAAAGAAGTTTCTGAGAATGCTTCTGTTCAGTTTTTATGTGAAGATATTTCCTTTTCCAGCATAGGCCTCAAACGGCTCCAAATATCCACTTGCAGATTCTACAAAAGGAGTGTTTCCAAACTTCTCTATCAATTGGTAGGTTCAACTCTGTGAGTTGAATGAACTCATCACAAAGAAGTTTCTGAGAATCCTTCTCTCTAGTTTTTACGTGAAGATATTTCCTTTTCCAACGTAGGCCTCAAAGCGCTCCAAATAAACACATGCAGATTCTACAAAAGGAGTGTTTCAAAACTGTTCTATCAAAGGGAACGTTCAAGTCTGTGAGTTGAATGTACTCATCACACAGATGTTTCTCAGAATGCTTCTGTCTAGTTTTTAGGTGAAGAGATTTCATTTCCCAGCATAGGCCTCAAAGCGCTCCAAATATCCACTTGCAGAATCTACGAAAAGAGTGTTTCAAAGCTGCTCTTTCAAAAGCAAGGTTCAAGTCTGTGTGTTGAATGCACTCATCTGAAAGAAGTTTCTGAGAATGCTTCTGTCTAGTTCTTACGTGAAGATATTTCCTTTTCCAGCTTAGGCCTCAAAGCGCTCCAAATAAACACTTGCAAATTTTACAAAAGGAGTGTTTCAAAAGAGTTCTACCAAAAGGAACGTTCAAGTCTGTGAGTTGAATGCACTTATCATACCGAAGTTTCCTGGAATGCTTCTGTCTAGTTTTTATGTGAAGACATTTCCTTTTCCAGCAGAGGCCTCAAAGCACTCCAAATATCCACTTGCAGATTCTACAAAAAGAGTGTTTCAAAACTGCTCTATCAAAAGCAAGCTTCAACACTGTGAGTAGAATGCACTCATCACAAAGAAGTTTCTGAGAATGCTTCTGTCTAGTTTTTATGTGAAGATATTTCCTTTTCCAACATAGGCCTCAAAGCGCTCCAAATAAACACTTGCAGATTCCACAAAAGGAGTGTTTCGAAACTGCTCTTTCAAGAGGAACGTTCAAGTCTGTGAGTTGAATGCACTCATCACACAGAAGTTTCTGAGAATGCTTCTGTCTAGTTTTTTTGTGAAGATGTTTCCTTTTCCAGCATAGGCCTCAAAACGCTCCAAATATCCTCTTGCAGATTCTACAAAAAGAGTGTTTCAAAACTGTTCTATCAAAAGGAAGGTTCAACTCTGTGAGTTGAATGAATGCATCATGAAGAACTTTCTGAGAATGCTTCTCTGTAGTTTTTAGGTGAAGATATTCCAAAACCCAGCACAGGCCTCGAAGTGCTCCAAATAACCACTTGCAGATTTTACCAAAAGAGTGTTTCAAAACTGCTCTTTCTATAGGTAAGTTCAAGTCTGTGAGTTGAATGCACTCAACACAAAGAAGTTTCTGAGAATGCTTCTGTTCAGTTTTTATGTGAAGATATTTCCTTTTCCAGCATAGGCCTCAAACGGCTCCAAATATCCACTTGCAGATTCTACAAAAAGAGTGTTTCCAAACTTCTCTATCAATTGGTAGGTTCAACTCTGTGAGTTGAATGAAGTCATCACAAAGAAGTTTCTGAGAATCCTTCTCTCTAGTTTTTATGTGAAGATATTTCCTTTTCCAACATAGGCCTCAAGGTGCTCCGAATAAACACTTGCAGATTATACAAACTTAATGTTTCAAAACTGTTCTATCAAAAGGAACGTTGAAGTCTGTGAGTTGAATGCACTCATCATAAAGAAGTTTCTCAGAATGCTTCCGTCTAGTTTTTAGGTGAAGAGATTTCATTTCCCAGCACAGGCCTCAAAGCGCTCCAAATATCCACTTGCAGATTCTACAAGAAGAGTGTTTCCAAACTGCTCTTTCAAAAGGAAGCTTCAAGTCTGTGAGTTGAATGCACTCATCACAAAGAAGTTTCTGAGAATGCTTCCGTCTAGTTTCTATATGAAGATATTTCCTTTTCCAACATAGGCCCCAAAGTGCTCCAAATAAACCCTTGCAGATTCTCCAAAAGGAGTGTTTCAAAACTGCTCTTTCTATAGGTAAGTTCAAGTCTGTGAGTTGAATGCACTCAACACAAAGAAGTTTCTGAGAATGCTTCTGTTCAGTTTTTATGTGAAGATATTTCCTTTTCCAGCATAGGCCTCAAACGGCTCCAAATATCCACTTGCAGATTCTACAAAAGGAGTGTTTCCAAACTTCTCTATCAATCGGTAGGTTCAACTCTGTGATTTGAATGAACTCATCACAAAGAAGTTTCTGAGAATCCTTCTCTCTAGTTTTTATGTGAAGATATTTCCTTTTCCAACGTAGGCCTCAAAGCGCTCCAAATAAACACATGCAGATTCTACAAAAGGAGTGTTTCAAAACTGTTCTATCAAAGGGAACGTTCAAGTCTGTGAGTTGAATGTACTCATCACACAGATGTTTCTCAGAATGCTTCTGTCTAGTTTTTAGGTGAAGAGATTTCATTTCCCAGCATAGGCCTCAAAGCGCTCCAAATATCCACTTGCAGAATCTACGAAAAGAGTGTTTCAAAGCTGGTCTTTCAAAAGCAAGGTTCAAGTCTGTGTGTTGAATGCACTCATCTGAAAGAAGTTTCTGAGAATGCTTCTGTCTAGTTCTTACGTGAAGATATTTCCTTTTCCAGCTTAGGCCTCAAAGCGCTCCAAATAAACACTTGCAAATTTTACAAAAGGAGTGTTTCAAAAGAGTTCTATCAAAAGGAACGTTCAAGTCTGTGAGTTGAATGCACTTATCATACCGAAGTTTCCTGGAATGCTTCTGTCTAGTTTTTATGTGAAGACATTTCCTTTTCCAGCAGAGGCCTCAAAGCACTCCAAATATCCACTTGCAGATTCTACAAAAAGAGTGTTTCAAAACTGCTCCATCAAAAGCAAGCTTCAACACTCTGAGTAGAATGCACTCATCACAAAGAAGTTTCTGAGAATGCTTCTGTCTAGTTTTCATGTGAAGATATTTCCTTTTCCAACATAGGCCTCAAAGCGCTCCAAATAAACACTTGCAGATTCTACAAAAGGAGTGTTTCGAAACTGCTCTTTCAAGAGGAACGTTCAAGTCTGTGAGTTGAATGCACTCAACACAAAGAAGTTTCTGAGAATGCTTCTGTTCAGTTTTTATGTGAAGATATTTCCTTTTCCAGCATAGGCCTCAAACGGCTCCAAATATCCACTTCCAGATTCTACAAAAAGAGTGTTTCCAAACTTCTCTATCAATTGGTAGGTTCAACTCTGTGAGTTGAATGAAGTCATCACATAGAAGTTTCTGAGAATCCTTCTCTCTAGTTTTTATGTGAAGATATTTCCTTTTCCAACGTAGGCCTCAAAGCGCTCCAAATAAACACATGCAGATTCTACAAAAGGAGTGTTTCAAAACTGTTCTATCAAAGGGAACGTTCAAGTCTGTGAGTTGAATGTACTCATCACACAGATGTTTCTCAGAATGCTTCTGTCTAGTTTTTAGGTGAAGAGATTTCATTTCCCAGCATAGGCCTCAAAGCGCTCCAAATATCCACTTGCAGATTCTATAAGAAGAGAGTTTCCAAACTGCTCTTTCAAAAGGAGCTTCAAGTCTGTGAGTTGAATGCACTCATCACAAAGAAGTTTCTGAGAATGCTTCCGTCTAGTTTCTATATGAAGATATTTCCTTTTCCAACATAGGCCCCAAAGTGCTCCAAATAAACCCTTGCAGATTCTACAAAAGGAGTGTTTCAAAACTGCTCTTTCTATAGGTAAGTTCAAGTCTGTGAGTTGAATGCACTCAACACAAAGAAGTTTCTGAGAATGCTTCTGTTCAGTTTTTATGTGAAGATATTTCCTTTTCCAGCATAGGCCTCAAACGGCTCCAAATATCCACTTGCAGATTCTACAAAAAGAGTGTTTCCAAACTTCTCTATCAATTGGTAGGTTCAACTCTGTGAGTTGAATGAACTCATCACAAAGAAGTTTCTGAGAATCCTTCTCTCTAGTTTTTATGTGAAGATATTTCCTTTTCCAGCGTAGGCCACAAAGCGCTCCAAATAAACACATGCAGATTCTACAAAAGGAGTGTTTCAAAACTGTGCTATCAAAGGGAACGTTCAAGTCTGTGAGTTGAATGTACTCATCACACAGATGTTTCTCAGAATGCTTCTGTCTAGTTTTTAGGTGAAGAGATTTCATTTCCCAGCATAGGCCTCAAAGCGCTCCAAATATCCACTTGCAGAATCTACGAAAAGAGTGTTTCAAAGCTGCTCTTTCAAAAGCAAGGTTCAAGTCTGTGTGTTGAATGCACTCATCCGAAAGAAGTTTCTGAGAATGCTTCTGTCTAGTTCTTACGTGAAGATATTTCCTTTTCCAGCTTAGGCCTCAAAGCGCTCCAAATAAACACTTGCAAATTCTACAAAAGGAGTGTTTCAAAAGAGTTCTATCAAAAGGAACGTTCAAGTCTGTGAGTTGAATGCACTTATCATACCGAAGTTTCCTGGAATGCTTCTGTCTAGTTTTTATGTGAAGACATTTCCTTTTCCAGCAGAGGCCTCAAAGCACTCCAAATATCCACTTGCAGATTCTACAAAAAGAGTGTTTCAAAACTGCTCTATCAAAAGCAAGCTTCAACACTGTGAGTAGAATGCACTCATCACAAAAAAGTTTCTGAGAATGCTTCTGTCTAGTTTTTATGTGAAGATATTTCCTTTTCCAACATAGGCCTCAAAGCACTCCAAATAAACACTTGCAGATTCTACAAAAGGAGTGTTTCGAAACTGCTCTTTCAAGAGGAACGTTCAAGTCTGTGAGTTGAATGCACTCATCACACAGAAGTTTCTGAGAATGCTTCTGTCTAGTTTTTATGTGAAGATGTTTCCTTTTCCAGCATAGGCCTCAAAACGCTCCAAATATCCTCTTGCAGATTCTACAAAAAGAGTGTTTCAAAACTGTTCTATGAAAAGGAAGGTTCAACTCTGTGAGTTGAATGAATGCATCATGAAGAACTTTCTGAGAATGCTTCTCTGTAGTTTTTAGGTGAAGATATTCCAAAACCCAGCACAGGCCTCGAAGTGCTCCAAATAACCACTTGCAGATTTTACCAAAAGAGTGTTTCAAAACTGCTCTTTCTATAGGTAAGATCAAGTCTGTGAGTTGAATGCACTCAACACAAAGAAGTTTCTGAGAATGCTTCTGTTCAGTTTTTATGTGAAGATATTTCCTTTTCCAGCATAGGCCTCAAACGGCTCCAAATATCCACTTGCAGATTCTACAAAAAGAGTGTTTCCAAACTTCTCTATCAATTGGTAGGTTCAACTCTGTGAGTTGAATGAAGTCATCACAAAGAAGTTTCTGAGAATCCTTCTCTCTAGTTTTTATGTGAAGATATTTCCTTTTCCAACATAGGCCTCAAGGTGCTCCGATAAACACTTGCAGATTCTACAAACTTAATGTTTCAAAACTGTTCTATCAAAAGGAACGTTGAAGTCTGTGAGTTGAATGCACTCATCACAAAGAAGTTTCTCAGAATGCTTCCGTCTAGTTTTTAGGTGAAGAGATTTCATTTCCCAGCACAGGCCTCAAAGCGCTCCAAATATCCACTTGCAGATTCTACAAGAAGAGTGTTTCCAAACTGCTCTTTCAAAAGGAAGCTTCAAGTCTGTGAGTTGAATGCACTCATCACAAAGAAGTTTCTGAGAATGCTTCCGTCTAGTTTCTATATGAAGATATTTCCTTTTCCAACATAGGCCCCAAAGTGCTCCAAATAAACCCTTGCAGATTCTCCAAAAGGAGTGTTTCAAAACTGCTCTTTCTATAGGTAAGTTCAAGTCTGTGAGTTGAATGCACTCAACACAAAGAAGTTTCTGAGAATGCTTCTGTTCAGTTTTTATGTGAAGATATTTCCTTTTCCAGCATAGGCCTCAAACGGCTCCAAATATCCACTTGCAGATTCTACAAAAGGAGTGTTTCCAAACTTCTCTATCAATTGGTAGGTTCAACTCTGTGAGTTGAATGAACTCATCACAAAGAAGTTTCTGAGAATCCTTCTCTCTAGTTTTTACGTGAAGATATTTCCTTTTCCAACGTAGGCCTCAAAGCGCTCCAAATAAACACATGCAGATTCTACAAAAGGAGTGTTTCAAAACTGTTCTATCAAAGGGAACGTTCAAGTCTGTGAGTTGAATGTACTCATCACACAGATGTTTCTCAGAATGCTTCTGTCTAGTTTTTAGGTGAAGAGATTTCATTTCCCAGCATAGGCCTCAAAGCGCTCCAAATATCCACTTGCAGAATCTACGAAAAGAGTGTTTCAAAGCTGCTCTTTCAAAAGCAAGGTTCAAGTCTGTGTGTTGAATGCACTCATCTGAAAGAAGTTTCTGAGAACGCTTCTGTCTAGTTCTTACGTGAAGATATTTCCTTTTCCAGCTTAGGCCTCAAAGCGCTCCAAATAAACACTTGCAAATTTTACAAAAGGAGTGTTTCAAAAGAGTTCTACCAAAAGGAACGTTCAAGTCTGTGAGTTGAATGCACTTATCATACCGAAGTTTCCTGGAATGCTTCTGTCTAGTTTTTATGTGAAGACATTTCCTTTTCCAGCAGAGGCCTCAAAGCACTCCAAATATCCACTTGCAGATTCTACAAAAAGAGTGTTTCAAAACTGCTCTATCAAAAGCAAGCTTCAACACTGTGAGTAGAATGCACTCATCACAAAGAAGTTTCTGAGAATGCTTCTGTCTAGTTTTTATGTGAAGATATTTCCTTTTCCAACATAGGCCTCAAAGCGCTCCAAATAAACACTTGCAGATACTACAAAAGGAGTGTTTCGAAACTGCTCTTTCAAGTGGAACGTTCAAGTCTGTGAGTTGAATGCACTCATCACACAGAAGTTTCTGAGAATACTTCTGTCTAGTTTTTCTGTGAAGATGTTTCCTTTTCCAGAATAGGCCTCAAAACGCTCCAAATATCCTCTTGCAGATTCTACAAAAAAGAGTGTTTCAAAACTGTTCTATCAAAAGGAAGGTTCAACTCTGTGAGTTGAATGAATGCATCATGAAGAACTTTCTGAGAATGCTTCTCTGTAGTTTTTAGGTGAAGATATTCCAAAACCCAGCACAGGCCTCGAAGTGCTCCAAATAACCACTTGCAGATTTTACCAAAAGAGTGTTTCAAAACTGCTCTTTCTATAGGTAAGTTCAAGTCTGTGAGTTGAATGCACTCAACACAAAGAAGTTTCTGAGAATGCTTCTGTTCAGTTTTTATGTGAAGATATTTCCTTTTCCAGCATAGGCCTCAAACGTCTCCAAATATCCACTTGCAGATTCTACAAAAAGAGTGTTTCCAAACTTCTCTATCAATTGGTAGGTTCAACTCTGTGAGTTGAATGAAGTCATCACAAAGAAGTTTCTGAGAATCCTTCTCTCTAGTTTTTATGTGAAGATATTTCCTTTTCCAACATAGGCCTCAAGGTGCTCCGAATAAACACTTGCAGATTCTACAAACTTAATGTTTCAAAACTGTTCTATCAAAAGGAACGTTGAAGTCTGTGAGTTGAATGCACTCATCACAAAGAAGTTTCTCAGAATGCTTCCGTCTAGTTTTTAGGTGAAGAGATTTCATTTCCCAGCACAGGCCTCAAAGCGCTCCAAATATCCACTTGCAGATTCTACAAGAAGAGTGTTTCCAAACTGCTCTTTCAAAAGGAAGCTTCAAGTCTGTGAGTTGAATGCACTCATCACAAAGAAGTTTCTGAGAATGCTTCCGTCTAGTTTCTATATGAAGATATTTCCTTTTCCAACATAGGCCCCAAAGTGCTCCAAATAAACCCTTGCAGATTCTACAAAAGGAGTGTTTCAAAACTGCTCTTTCTATAGGTAAGTTCAAGTCTGTGAGTTGAATGCACTCAACACAAAGAAGTTTCTGAGAATGCTTCTGTTCAGTTTTTATGTGAAGATATTTCCTTTTCCAGCATAGGCCTCAAACGGCTCCAAATATCCACTTGCAGATTCTACAAAAAGAGTGTTTCCAAACTTCTCTATCAATTGGTAGGTTCAACTCTGTGAGTTGAATGAACTCATCCAAAGAAGTTTCTGAGAATCCTTCTCTCTAGTTTTTATGTGAAGATATTTCCTTTTCCAACGTAGGCCTCAAAGCGCTCCAAATAAACACATGCAGATTCTACAAAAGGAGTGTTTCAAAACTGTTCTATCAAAGGGAACGTTCAAGTCTGTGAGTTGAATGTACTCATCACACAGATGTTTCTCAGAATGCTTCTGTCTAGTTTTTAGTTGAAGAGATTTCATTTCCCAGCATAGGCCTCAAAGCGCTCCAAATATCCACTTGCAGATTCTATAAGAAGAGAGTTTCCAAACTGCTCTTTCAAAAGGAGCTTCAAGTCTGTGAGTTGAATGCACTCATCACAAAGAAGTTTCTGAGAATGCTTCCGTCTAGTTTCTATATGAAGATATTTCCTTTTCCAACATAGGCCCCAAAGTGCTCCAAATAAACCCTTGCAGATTCTACAAAAGGAGTGTTTCAAAACTGCTCTTTCTATAGGTAAGTTCAAGTCTGTGAGTTGAATGCACTCAACACAAAGAAGTTTCTGAGAATGCTTCTGTTCAGTTTTTATGTGAAGATATTTCCTTTTCCAGCATAGGCCTCAAACGGCTCCAAATATCCACTTGCAGATTCTACAAAAAGAGTGTTTCCAAACTTCTCTATCAATTGGTAGGTTCAACTCTGTGAGTTGAATGAACTCATCACAAAGAAGTTTCTGAGAATCCTTCTCTCTAGTTTTTATGTGAAGATATTTCCTTTTCCAGCGTAGGCCACAAAGCGCTCCAAATAAACACATGCAGATTCTACAAAAGGAGTGTTTCAAAACTGTGCTATCAAAGGGAACGTTCAAGTCTGTGAGTTGAATGTACTCATCACTCAGATGTTTCTCAGAATGCTTCTGTCTAGTTTTTAGGTGAAGAGATTTCATTTCCCAGCATAGGCCTCAAAGCGCTCCAAATATCCACTTGCAGAATCTACGAAAAGAGTGTTTCAAAGCTGCTCTTTCAAAAGCAAGGTTCAAGTCTGTGTGTTGAATGCACTCATCCGAAAGAAGTTTCTGAGAATGCTTCTGTCTAGTTCTTACGTGAAGATATTTCCTTTTCCAGCTTAGGCCTCAAAGCGCTCCAAATAAACACTTGCAAATTCTACAAAAGGAGTGTTTCAAAAGAGTTCTATCAAAAGGAACGTTCAAGTCTGTGAGTTGAATGCACTTATCATACCGAAGTTTCCTGGAATGCTTCTGTCTAGTTTTTATGTGAAGACATTTCCTTTTCCAGCAGAGGCCTCAAAGCACTCCAAATATCCACTTGCAGATTCTACAAAAAGAGTGTTTCAAAACTGCTCTATCAAAAGCAAGCTTCAACACTGTGAGTAGAATGCACTCATCACAAAAAAGTTTCTGAGAATGCTTCTGTCTAGTTTTTATGTGAAGATATTTCCTTTTCCAACATAGGCCTCAAAGCACTCCAAATAAACACTTGCAGATTCTACAAAAGGAGTGTTTCGAAACTGCTCTTTCAAGAGGAACGTTCAAGTCTGTGAGTTGAATGCACTCATCACACAGAAGTTTCTGAGAATGCTTCTGTCTAGTTTTTATGTGAAGATGTTTCCTTTTCCAGCATAGGCCTCAAAACGCTCCAAATATCCTCTTGCAGATTCTACAAAAAGAGTGTTTCAAAACTGTTCTATGAAAAGGAAGGTTCAACTCTGTGAGTTGAATGAATGCATCATGAAGAACTTTCTGAGAATGCTTCTCTGTAGTTTTTAGGTGAAGATATTCCAAAACCCAGCACAGGCCTCGAAGTGCTCCAAATAACCACTTGCAGATTTTACCAAAAGAGTGTTTCAAAACTGCTCTTTCTATAGGTAAGATCAAGTCTGTGAGTTGAATGCACTCAACACAAAGAAGTTTCTGAGAATGCTTCTGTTCAGTTTTTATGTGAAGATATTTCCTTTTCCAGCATAGGCCTCAAACGGCTCCAAATATCCACTTGCAGATTCTACAAAAGGAGTGTTTCCAAACTTCTCTATCAATTGGTAGGTTCAACTCTGTGAGTTGAATGAACTCATCACAAAGAAGTTTCTGAGAATCCTTCTCTCTAGTTTTTACGTGAAGATATTTCCTTTTCCAACGTAGGCCTCAAAGCGCTCCAAATAAACACATGCAGATTCTACAAAAGGAGTGTTTCAAAACTGTTCTATCAAAGGGAACGTTCAAGTCTGTGAGTTGAATGTACTCATCACACAGATGTTTCTCAGAATGCTTCTGTCTAGTTTTTAGGTGAAGAGATTTCATTTCCCAGCATAGGCCTCAAAGCGCTCCAAATATCCACTTGCAGAATCTACGAAAAGAGTGTTTCAAAGCTGCTCTTTCAAAAGCAAGGTTCAAGTCTGTGTGTTGAATGCACTCATCTGAAAGAAGTTTCTGAGAACGCTTCTGTCTAGTTCTTACGTGAAGATATTTCCTTTTCCAGCTTAGGCCTCAAAGCGCTCCAAATAAACACTTGCAAATTTTACAAAAGGAGTGTTTCAAAAGAGTTCTACCAAAAGGAACGTTCAAGTCTGTGAGTTGAATGCACTTATCATACCGAAGTTTCCTGGAATGCTTCTGTCTAGTTTTTATGTGAAGACATTTCCTTTTCCAGCAGAGGCCTCAAAGCACTCCAAATATCCACTTGCAGATTCTACAAAAAGAGTGTTTCAAAACTGCTCTATCAAAAGCAAGCTTCAACACTGTGAGTAGAATGCACTCATCACAAAGAAGTTTCTGAGAATGCTTCTGTCTAGTTTTTATGTGAAGATATTTCCTTTTCCAACATAGGCCTCAAAGCGCTCCAAATAAACACTTGCAGATTCTACAAAAGGAGTGTTTCGAAACTGCTCTTTCAAGTGGAACGTTCAAGTCTGTGAGTTGAATGCACTCATCACACAGAAGTTTCTGAGAATACTTCTGTCTAGTTTTTCTGTGAAGATGTTTCCTTTTCCAGAATAGGCCTCAAAACGCTCCAAATATCCTCTTGCAGATTCTACAAAAAAGAGTGTTTCAAAACTGTTCTATCAAAAGGAAGGTTCAACTCTGTGAGTTGAATGAATGCATCATGAAGAACTTTCTGAGAATGCTTCTCTGTAGTTTTTAGGTGAAGATATTCCAAAACCCAGCACAGGCCTCGAAGTGCTCCAAATAACCACTTGCAGATTTTACCAAAAGAGTGTTTCAAAACTGCTCTTTCTATAGGTAAGTTCAAGTCTGTGAGTTGAATGCACTCAACACAAAGAAGTTTCTGAGAATGCTTCTGTTCAGTTTTTATGTGAAGATATTTCCTTTTCCAGCATAGGCCTCAAACGTCTCCAAATATCCACTTGCAGATTCTACAAAAAGAGTGTTTCCAAACTTCTCTATCAATTGGTAGGTTCAACTCTGTGAGTTGAATGAAGTCATCACAAAGAAGTTTCTGAGAATCCTTCTCTCTAGTTTTTATGTGAAGATATTTCCTTTTCCAACATAGGCCTCAAGGTGCTCCGAATAAACACTTGCAGATTCTACAAACTTAATGTTTCAAAACTGTTCTATCAAAAGGAACGTTGAAGTCTGTGAGTTGAATGCACTCATCACAAAGAAGTTTCTCAGAATGCTTCCGTCTAGTTTTTAGGTGAAGAGATTTCATTTCCCAGCACAGGCCTCAAAGCGCTCCAAATATCCACTTGCAGATTCTACAAGAAGAGTGTTTCCAAACTGCTCTTTCAAAAGGAAGCTTCAAGTCTGTGAGTTGAATGCACTCATCACAAAGAAGTTTCTGAGAATGCTTCCGTCTAGTTTCTATATGAAGATATTTCCTTTTCCAACATAGGCCCCAAAGTGCTCCAAATAAACCCTTGCAGATTCTCCAAAAGGAGTGTTTCAAAACTGCTCTTTCTATAGGTAAGTTCAAGTCTGTGAGTTGAATGCACTCAACACAAAGAAGTTTCTGAGAATGCTTCTGTTCAGTTTTTATGTGAAGATATTTCCTTTTCCAGCATAGGCCTCAAACGGCTCCAAATATCCACTTGCAGATTCTACAAAAAGAGTGTTTCCAAACTTCTCTATCAATTGGTAGGTTCAACTCTGTGAGTTGAATGAACTCATCCAAAGAAGTTTCTGAGAATCCTTCTCTCTAGTTTTTATGTGAAGATATTTCCTTTTCCAACGTAGGCCTCAAAGCGCTCCAAATAAACACATGCAGATTCTACAAAAGGAGTGTTTCAAAACTGTTCTATCAAAGGGAACGTTCAAGTCTGTGAGTTGAATGTACTCATCACACAGATGTTTCTCAGAATGCTTCTGTCTAGTTTTTAGTTGAAGAGATTTCATTTCCCAGCATAGGCCTCAAAGCGCTCCAAATATCCACTTGCAGATTCTATAAGAAGAGAGTTTCCAAACTGCTCTTTCAAAAGGAGCTTCAAGTCTGTGAGTTGAATGCACTCATCACAAAGAAGTTTCTGAGAATGCTTCCGTCTAGTTTCTATATGAAGATATTTCCTTTTCCAACATAGGCCCCAAAGTGCTCCAAATAAACCCTTGCAGATTCTACAAAAGGAGTGTTTCAAAACTGCTCTTTCTATAGGTAAGTTCAAGTCTGTGAGTTGAATGCACTCAACACAAAGAAGTTTCTGAGAATGCTTCTGTTCAGTTTTTATGTGAAGATATTTCCTTTTCCAGCATAGGCCTCAAACGGCTCCAAATATCCACTTGCAGATTCTACAAAAAGAGTGTTTCCAAACTTCTCTATCAATTGGTAGGTTCAACTCTGTGAGTTGAATGAACTCATCACAAAGAAGTTTCTGAGAATCCTTCTCTCTAGTTTTTATGTGAAGATATTTCCTTTTCCAGCGTAGGCCACAAAGCGCTCCAAATAAACACATGCAGATTCTACAAAAGGAGTGTTTCAAAACTGTGCTATCAAAGGGAACGTTCAAGTCTGTGAGTTGAATGTACTCATCACACAGATGTTTCTCAGAATGCTTCTGTCTAGTTTTTAGGTGAAGAGATTTCATTTCCCAGCATAGGCCTCAAAGCGCTCCAAATATCCACTTGCAGAATCTACGAAAAGAGTGTTTCAAAGCTGCTCTTTCAAAAGCAAGGTTCAAGTCTGTGTGTTGAATGCACTCATCCGAAAGAAGTTTCTGAGAATGCTTCTGTCTAGTTCTTACGTGAAGATATTTCCTTTTCCAGCTTAGGCCTCAAAGCGCTCCAAATAAACACTTGCAAATTCTACAAAAGGAGTGTTTCAAAAGAGTTCTATCAAAAGGAACGTTCAAGTCTGTGAGTTGAATGCACTTATCATACCGAAGTTTCCTGGAATGCTTCTGTCTAGTTTTTATGTGAAGACATTTCCTTTTCCAGCAGAGGCCTCAAAGCACTCCAAATATCCACTTGCAGATTCTACAAAAAGAGTGTTTCAAAACTGCTCTATCAAAAGCAAGCTTCAACACTGTGAGTAGAATGCACTCATCACAAAGAAGTTTCTGAGAATGCTTCTGTCTAGTTTTTATGTGAAGATATTTCCTTTTCCAACATACGCCTCAAAGCGCTCCGAATAAACACTTGCAGATTCTACAAAAGGAGTGTTTCAAAAGAGTTCTATCAAAAGGAACGTTCAAGTCTGTGAGTTGAATGCACTCATCACACAGAAGTTTCTGAGAATGCTTCTGTCTAGTTTTTATGTGAAGATATTTCCTTTTCCAGCATAGGCCTCAAAACGCTCCAAATATCCTCTTGCAGATTCTACAAAAAGAGTGTTTCAAAACTGTTCTATGAAAAGGAAGGTTCAACTCTGTGAGTTGAATGAATGCATCATGAAGAACTTTCTGAGAATGCTTCTCTGTAGTTTTTAGGTGAAGATATTCCAAAACCCAGCACAGGCCTCGAAGTGCTCCAAATAACCACTTGCAGATTTTACCAAAAGAGTGTTTCAAAACTGCTCTTTCTATAGGTAAGTTCAAGTCTGTGAGTTGAATGCACTCAACACAAAGAAGTTTCTGAGAATGCTTCTGTTCAGTTTTTATGTGAAGATATTTCCTTTTCCAGCATAGGCCTCAAACGGCTCCAAATATCCACTTGCAGATTCTACAAAAAGAGTGTTTCCAAACTGCTCTATCAAAAGCAAGCTTCAACACTGTGAGTAGAATGCACTCATCACAAAGAAGTTTCTGAGAATGCTTCTGTCTAGTTTTTATGTGAAGATATTTCCTTTTCCAACATAGGCCTCAAAGCGCTCCAAATAAACACTTGCAGATTCTACAAAAGGAGTGTTTCAAAACTGTTCTTTCGAGAGGAACGTTCAAGTCTGTGAGATGAATGCACTCATCACACAGAAATTTCTGAGAATGCTTCTGTCTAGTTTTTATGTGAAGATATTTCCTTTTCCAGCATAGGCCTCAAAACGCTCCAAATATCCTCTTGCAGAAACTACAAAAAGAGTGTTTCAAAACTATTCTATCAAAAGGAAGGTTCAACTCTGTGAGATGAATGAAAGCATCGTGAAGAACTTTCTGAGAATGCTTCTCTGTAGTTTTTAGGTGAAGTTATTCTATATCCCAGCACAGGCCTCGAAGTGCTCCAAATAACCACTTGCAGATTCTACAAAAGGAGTGTTTCAAAACTGCCCTTTCTATAGGTAAGTTCAAGTCTGTGAGTTGAATGCAGTCAACACAAAGAAGTTTCTGAGAATGTTTCTGTTCAGTTTTTATGTCAAGAGATTTCCTTTTCCAGCATAGGCCTCAAAACGGCTCCAAATATCCACTTGCAGATTCAACAAAAAGAGTGTTTCCAAACTTCTCTATCAATTGGTAGGTTCAACACTGTGAGTTGAATGAACTCATCACAAAGAAGTTTCTGAGAATCCTTCTCTCTAGTTTTTATGTGAAGATATTTCCTTTTCCAACATAGGCCTCAAAGTGCTCCGAATAAACACTTGCAGATTCTACAAACGTAATGTTTCAAAACTATTCTGTCAAAAGGAACGTTCAAGTCTGTGTGTTGAATGCACTCATTCCAGAGAAGTTTCTCAGAACGCTTCTGTCTAGTTTTTAGGTGAAGAGATTTCATTTCCCAGCATAGGCCTCAAAGCGCTCCAAATATCCACTTGCAGAATCTACGAAAAGTGTATTTCAAAGCTGCTCTTTCAAAAGCAAGGTTCAAGTCTGTGTGTTGAATGCACTCATCAGAAAGAAGTTTCTGAGAATGCTTCTGTGTAGTTCTTACGGGAAGATATTTCCTTTTCCAGCTTAGGCCTCAAAGCACTCCAAATAAACAATTGCAAATTCTACAAAAGGAGTGTTTCAAAAGAGTTCTATCAAAAGGAACGTTGAAGTCTGTGAGTTGAATGCACTTATCATACAGAAGTTTCCTGGAATGCTTCTGTCTAGTTCTTATGTGAAGACATATCCTTTTCCAGCATAGGCCTCAAAGCACTCCAAATATCCACTTGCAGATCCTAGAAAAAGAGTGTTTCCAAACTTCTCTATCAATTGGTAGGTTCAACTCTGTGAGGTGAATGAACTCATCACAAAGAAGTTTCTGAGAATGCTTCCGTCCAATTTTTATATGAAGATATTTCCTTTTCCAGCTTAGGCCTCAGAGCGCTCCAAATAAACACTTGCAAATTCTACGAAAGGAGTGTTTCAAAAGAGTTCTATCAAAAGGAACGTTCAAGTCTGTGAGTTGAATGCACTTATCATACCGAAGTTTCCTGGAATGCTTCTGTCTAGTTTTTATGTGAAGACATTTCCTTTTCCAGCATAGGCCTCAAAGCACTCCAAATATCCACTTGCAGATTCTACAAAAAGAGTGTTTCAAAACTGCTCTATCAAAAGCAAGCTTCAACACTGTGAGTAGAATGCACTCATCACAAAGAAGTTTCTGAGAATTCTTCTGTCTAGTTCTTACGTGAAGATATTTCCTTTTCCAGCTTAGGCCTCAAAGCGCTCCAAATAAACACTTGCAAATTCTACAAAAGGAGTGTTTCAAAAGAGTTCTATCAAAAGGAACGTTCAAGTCTGTGAGTTGAATGCACTTATCATACAGAAGTTTCCTGGAAAGCTTCTGTCTAGTTTTTATGTGAAGACATTTCCTTTTCCAGCAGAGGCCTCAAAGCACTCCAAATATCCACTTGCAGATTCTACAAAAAGAGTGTTTCAAAACTGCTCTATCAAAAGCAAGCTTCAACACTGTGAGTAGAATGCACTCATCACAAAGAAGTTTCTGAGAATGCTTCTGTCTAGTTTTTATGTGAAGATATTTCTATTCCAACATAGGCCTCAAAGCGCTCCAAACAAACACTTGCAGATTCTACAAAAGGAGCGTTTCGAAACTGCTCTTTCAAGAGGAACGTTCAAGTCTGTGAGTTGAATGCACTCATCACACAGAAGTTTCTGAGAATGCTTCTGTCTAGTTTTTATGTGAAGATATTTCCTTTTCCAGCATAGGCCTCAAAACGCTCCAAATATCCTCTTGCAGATTCTACAAAAAGAGTGTTTCAAAACTGTTCTATCAAAAGGAAGGTTCAACTCTGTGAGTTGAATGAATGCATCATGAAGAACTTTCTGAGAATGCTTCTCTGTAGTTTTTAGGTGAAGATATTCCAAAACCCAGCACAGGCCTCGAAGTGCTCCAAATAACCACTTGCAGATTTTACCAAAAGAGTGTTTCAAAACTGCTCTTTCTATAGGGAAGTTCAAGTCTGTGAGTTGAATGCACTCAACACAAAGAAGTTTCTGAGAATGCTTCTGTTCAGTTTTTATGTGAAGATATTTCCTTTTCCAGCATAGGCCTGAAACGGCTCCAAATATCCACTTGCAGATTCTACAAAAAGAGTGTTTCCAAACTTCTCTATCAATTGGTAGGTTCAACTCTGTGAGTTGAATGAAGTCATCACAAAGAAGTTTCTGACAATCCTTCTCTCTAGTTTTTATGTGAAGATATTTCCTTTTCCAACATAGGCCTCAAGGTGCTCCGAATAAACACTTGCAGATTCTACAAACTTAATGTTTCCAAACTGTTCTATCAAAAGGAACGTTGAGGTCTGTGAGTTGAATGCACTCATCACAAAGAAGTTTCTCAGAATGCTTCCGTCTAGTTTTTAGGTGAAGAGATTTCATTTCCCAGCATAGGCCTCAAAGCGCTCCAAATATCCACTTGCAGATTCTATAAGAAGAGTGTTTCCAAACTGCTCTTTCTATAGGTAAGTTCAAGTCTGTGAGTTGAATGCACTCAACACAAAGAAGTTTCTGAGAATGCTTCTGTTCAGTTTTTATGTGAAGATATTTCCTTTTCCAGCATAAGCCTCAAACGGCTCCAAATATCCACTTGCAGATTCTACAAAAAGAGTGTTTCCAAACTTCTCTATCAATTGGTAGGTTCAACACTGTGAGTTGAATGAACTCATCACAAAGAAGTTTCTGAGAATCCTTCTCTCTAGTTTTTATGTGAAGATATTTCCTTTTCCAACATAGGCCTCAAGGTGCTCCGAATAAACACTTGCAGATTCTACAAACGTAATGTTTCAAAACTATTCTGTCAAAAGGAACGTTCAAGTCTGTGTGTTGAATGCACTCATTCCAGAGAAGTTTCTCAGAACGCTTCTGTCTAGTTTTTAGGTGAAGAGATTTCATTTCCCAGCATAGGCCTCAAAGCGCTCCAAATATCCACTTGCAGAATCTACGAAAAGTGTATTTCAAAGCTGCTCTTTCAAAGGCAAGGTTCAAGTCTGTGTGTTGAATGCACTCATCAGAAAGAAGTTTCTGAGAATGCTTCTGTGTAGTTCTTACGGGAAGATATTTCCTTTTCCAGCTTAGGCCTCAAAGCGCTCCAAATAAACAATTGCAAATTCTACAAAAGGAGTGTTTCAAAAGAGTTCTATCAAAAGGAACGTTGAGGTCTGTGAGTTGAATGCACTCATCACAAAGAAGTTTCTCAGAATGCTTCCGTCTAGTTTTTAGGTGAAGAGATTTCATTTCCCAGCATAGGCCTCAAAGCGCTCCAAATATCCACTTGCAGATTCTATAAGAAGAGTGTTTCCAAACTGCTCTTTCAAAAGGAAGCTTTAAGTCTCTGAGTTGAATGCACTCATCACAAAGAAGTTTCTGAGAATGCTTCCGTCTAGTTTCTATATGAAGATATTTCCTTTTCCAACATAGGCCCCAAAGTGCTCCAAATAAACCCTTGCAGATTCTACAAAAGGAGTGTTTCAAAACTGCTCTTTCTATAGGTAAGTTCAAGTCTGTGAGTTGAATGCACTCAACACAAAGAAGTTTCTGAGAATGCTTCTGTTCAGTTTTTATGTGAAGATATTTCCTTTTCCAGCATAGGCCTCAAACGGCTCCAAATATCCACCTGCAGATTCTACAAAAAGAGTGTTTCCAAACTTCTCTATCAATTGGTAGGTTCAACTCTGTGAGTTGAATGAAGTCATCACAAAGAAGTTTCTGAGAATCCTTCTCTCTAGTTTTTATGTGAAGATATTTCCTTTTCCAGCGTAGGCCACAAAGCGCTCCAAATAAACACATGCAGATTCTACAAAAGGAGTGTTTCAAAACTGTTCTATCAAAGGGAACGTTCAAGTCTGTGAGTTGAATGTACTCATCACACAGATGTTTCTCAGAATGCTTCTGTCTAGTTTTTAGGTGAAGAGATTTCATTTCCAAGCATAGGCCTCAAAGCGCTCCAAATATCCACTTGCAGAATCTACGAAAAGAGTGTTTCAAAGCTGGTCTTTCAAAAGCAAGGTTCAAGTCTGTGTGTTGAATGCACTCATCCGAAAGAAGTTTCTGAGAATGCTTCTGTCTAGTTCTTACGTGAAGATATTTCCTTTTCCAGCTTAGGCCTCAAAGCGCTCCAAATAAACACTTGCAAATTCTACAAAAGGAGTGTTTCAAAAGAGTTCTATCAAAAGGAACGTTCAAGTCTGTGAGTTGAATGCACTTATCATACCGAAGTTTCCTGGAATGCTTCTGTCTAGTTTTTATGTGAAGACATTTCCTTTTCCAGCATAGGCCTCAAAGCACTCCAAATATCCACTTGCAGATTCTACAAAAAGAGTGTTTCAAAACTGCTCTATCAAAAGCAAGCTTCAACACTGTGAGTAGAATGCACTCATCACAAAGAAGTTTCTGAGAATGCTTCTGTCTAGTTTTTATGTGAAGATATTTCCTTTTCCAACATAGGCCTCAAAGCACTCCAAATAAACACTTGCAGATTCTACAAAAGGAGTGTTTCGAAACTGCTCTTTCAAGAGGAACGTTCAAGACTGTGAGTTGAATGCACTCATCACACAGAAGTTTCTGAGAATGCTTCTGTCTAGTTTTTATGTGAAGATGTTTCCTTTTCCAGCATAGGCCTCAAAACGCTCCAAATATCCTCTTGCAGATTCTACAAAAAGAGTGTTTCAAAACTGTTCTATCAAAAGGAAGGTTCAACTCTGTGAGTTGAATGAATGCATCATGAGGAACTTTCTGAGAATGCTTCTCTGTAGTTTTTAGGTGAAGATATTCCAAAACCCAGCACAGGCCTCGAAGTGCTCCAAATAACCACTTGCAGATTTTACCAAAAGAGTGTTTCAAAACTGCTCTTTCTATAGGTAAGTTCAAGTCTGTGAGTTGAATGCACTCAACACAAAGAAGTTTCTGAGAATGCTTCTGTTCAGTTTTTATGTGAAGATATTTCCTTTTCCAGCATAGGCCTCAAACGGCTCGAAATATGCACTTGCAGATTCTACAAAAAGAGTGTTTCCAAACTTCTCTATCAATTGGTAGGTTCAACTCTGTGAGTTGAATGAACTCATCACAAAGAAGTTTCTGAGAATCCTTCTCTCTAGTTTTTATGTGAAGATATTTCCTTTTCCAACGTAGGCCTCAAAGCGCTCCAAATAAACACATGCAGATTCTACAAAAGGAGTGTTTCAAAACTGATCTATCAAAGGGAACGTTCAAGTCTGTGAGTTGAATGTACTCATCACACAGATGTTTCTCAGAATGCTTCTGTCTAGTTTTTAGTTGAAGAGATTTCATTTCCCAGCATAGGCCTCAAAGCGCTCCAAATATCCACTTGCAGAATCTACGAAAAGAGTGTTTCAAAGCTGCTCTTTCAAAAGCAAGGTTCAAGTCTGTGTGTTGAATGCACTCATCCGAAAGAAGTTTCTGAGAATGCTTCTGTCTAGTTCTTACGTGAAGATATTTCCTTTTCCAGCTTAGGCCTCAAAGCGCTCCAAATAAACACTTGCAAATTCTACAAAAGGAGTGTTTCAAAAGAGTTCTATCAAAAGGAACGTTCAAGTCTGTGAGTTGAATGCACTTATCATACCGAAGTTTCCTGGAATGCTTCTGTCTAGTTTTTATGTGAAGACATTTCCTTTTCCAGCAGAGGCCTCAAAACACTCCAAATATCCACTTGCAGATTCTACAAAAAGAGTGTTTCAAAACTGCTCTATCAAAAGCAAGCTTCAACACTGTGAGTAGAATGCACTCATCACAAAGAAGTTTCTGAGAATGCTTCTGTCTAGTTTTTATGTGAAGATATTTCCTTTTCCAACATAGGCCTCAAAGCGCTCCAAATAAACACTTGCAGATTCTACAAAAGGAGTGTTTCGAAACTGCTCTTTCAAGAGGAACGTTCAAGTCTGTGAGTTGAATGCACTCATCACACAGAAGTTTCTGAGAATGCTTCTGTCTAGTTTTTATGTGAAGATGTTTCCTTTTCCAGAATAGGCCTCAAAACGCTCCAAATATCCTCTTGGAGATTCTACAAAAAGAGTGTTTCAAAACTGTTCTATGAAAAGGAAGGTTCAACTCTGTGAGTTGAATGAATGCATCATGAAGAACTTTCTGAGAATGCTTCTCTGTAGTTTTTAGGTGAAGATATTCCAAAACCCAGCACAGGCCTCGAAGTGCTCCAAATAACCACTTGCAGATTTTACCAAAAGAGTGTTTCAAAACTGCTCTTTCTATAGGTAAGTTCAAGTCTGTGAGTTGAATGCACTCAACACAAAGAAGTTTCTGAGAATGCTTCTGTTCAGTTTTTATGTGAAGATATTTCCTTTTCCAGCATAGGCCTCAAACGGCTCCAAATATCCACTTGCAGATTCTACAAAAAGAGTGTTTCCAAACTTCTCTATCAATTGGTAGGTTCAACTCTGTGAGTTGAATGAAGTCATCACAAAGAAGTTTCTGAGAATCCTTCTCTCTAGTTTTTATGTGAAGATATTTCCTTTTCCAACATAGGCCTCAAGGTGCTCCGAATAAACACTTGCAGATTCTACAAACTTAATGTTTCAAAACTGTTCTATCAAAAGGAACGTTGAAGTCTGTGAGTTGAATGCACTCATCACAAAGAAGTTTCTCAGAATGCTTCCGTCTAGTTTTTAGGTGAAGAGATTTCATTTCCCAGCACAGGCCCCAAAGCGCTCCAAATATCCACTTGCAGATTCTACAAGAAGAGTGTTTCCAAACTGCTCTTTCAAAAGGAAGCTTCAAGTCTGTGAGTTGAATGCACTCATCACAAAGAAGTTTCTGAGAATGCTTCCGTCTAGTTTCTATATGAAGATATTTCCTTTTCCAACATAGGCCCCAAAGTGCTCCAAGTAAACCCTTGCAGATTCTACAAAAGGAGTGTTTCAAAACTGCTCTTTCTATAGGTAAGTTCAAGTCTGTGAGTTGAATGCACTCAACACAAAGAAGTTTCTGAGAATGCTTGTGTTCAGTTTTTATGTGAAGATATTTCCTTTTCCAGCATAGGCCTCAAACGGCTCCAAATATCCACTTGCAGATTCTACAAAAAGAGTGTTTCCAAACTTCTCTATCAATTGGTAGGTTCAACTCTGTGAGTTGAATGAAGTCATCACAAAGAAGTTTCTGAGAATCCTTCTCTCTAGTTTTTACGTGAAGATATTTCCTTTTCCAGCGTAGGCCTCAAAGCGCTCCAAATAAACACATGCAGATTCTACAAAAGGAGTGTTTCAAAACTGTTCTATCAAAGGGAACGTTCAAGTCTGTGAGTTGAATGTACTCATCACACAGATGTTTCTCAGAATGCTTCTGTCTAGTTTTTAGGTGAAGAGATTTCATTTCCCAGCATAGGCTTCAAAGCGCTCCAAATATCCACTTGCAGATTCTATAAGAAGAGAGTTTCCAAACTGCTCTTTCAAAAGGAAGCTTCAAGTCTGTGAGTTGAATGCACTCATCAAAAAGAAGTTTCTGAGAATGCTTCCGTCTAGTTTCTATATGAAGATATTTCCTTTTCCAACATAGGCCCCAAAGTGCTCAAAATAAACCCTTGCAGATTCTACAAAAGGAGTGTTTCAAAACTGCTCTTTCTATAGGTAAGTTCAAGTCTGTGAGTTGAATGCACTCAACACAAAGAAGTTTCTGAGAATGCTTCTGTTCAGTTTTTATGTGAAGATATTTCCTTTTCCAGCATAGGCCTCAAACGGCTCCAAATATGCACTTGCAGATTCTACAAAAAGAGTGTTTCCAAACTTCTCTATCAATTGGTAGGTTCAACTCTGTGAGTTGAATGAACTCATCACAAAAAGTTTCTGAGAATCCTTCTCTCTAGTTTTTATGTGAAGATATTTCCTTTTCCAGCGTAGGCCACAAAGCGCTCCAAATAAACACATGCAGATTCTACAAAAGGAGTGTTTCAAAACTGTTCTATCAAAGGGAACGTTCAAGTCTGTGAGTTGAATGTACTCATCACACAGATGTTTCTCAGAATGCTTCTGTCTAGTTTTTAGGTGAAGAGATTTCATTTCCCAGCATAGGCCTCAAAGCGCTCCAAATATCCACTTGCAGAATCTACGAAAAGAGTGTTTCAAAGTTGCTCTTTCAAAAGCAAGGTTCAAGTCTGTGTGTTGAATGCACTCATCCAAAAGAAGTTTCTGAGAATGCTTCTGTCTAGTTCTTACGTGAAGATATTTCCTTTTCCAGCTTAGGCCTCAAAGCGCTCCAAATAAACACTTGCAAATTCTACAAAAGGAGTGTTTCAAAAGAGTTCTATCAAAAGGAAAGTTCAAGTCTGTGAGTTGAATGCACTTATCATACCGAAGTTTCCTGGAATGCTTCTGTCTAGTTTTTATGTGAAGACATTTCCTTTTCCAGCAGAGGCCTCAAAGCACTCCAAATATCCACTTGCAGATTCTACAAAAAGAGTGTTTCAAAACTGCTCTATCAAAAGCAAGCTTCAACACTGTGAGTAGAATGCACTCATCACAAAGAAGTTTCTGAGAATGCTTCTGTCTAGTTTTTATGTGAAGATATTTCCTTTTCCAACATAGGCCTCAACGCGCTCCAAATAAACACATGCAGATTCTACAAAAGGAGTGTTTCGAAACTGTTCTTTCAACAGGAACGTTCAAGTCTGGGAGTTGAATGCACTCATCACACAGAAGTTTCTCAGAATGCTTCTGTCTAGTTTTTATGTGAAGATGTTTCCTTTTCCAGCATAGGCCTCAAAACGCTCCAAATATCCTCTTGCAGATTCTACAAAAAGAGTGTTTCAAAACTGTTCTATCAAAAGGAAGGTTCAACTCTGTGAGTTGAATGAATGCATCATGAAGAACTTTCTGAGAATGCTTCTCTGTAGTTTTTAGGTGAAGATATTCCACAACCCAACACAGGCCTCGAAGTGCTCCAAATAACCACTTGCAGATTTTACCAAAAGAGTGTTTCAAAACTGCTCTTTCTATACGTAAGTTCAAGTCTGTGAGATGAATGCACTCAACACAAAGAAGTTTCTGAGAATGCTTCTGTTCAGTTTTTATGTGAAGATATTTCCTTTTCCAGCATAGGCCTCAAACGGCTCCAAATTTTCACTTGCAGATTCTACAAAAAGAGTGTTTCCAAACTTCTCTATCAATTGGTAGGTTCAACCCTGTGAGTTGAATGAAGTCATCACAAAGAAGTTTCTGAGAATCCTTCTCTCTAGTTTTTATGTGAAGATATTTCCTTTTCCAAAATAGGCCTCAAGGTGCTCCGAATAAACACTTGCAGATTCTACAAACTTAATGTTTCAAAACTGTTCTATCAAAAGGAACGTTGAAGTCTGTGAGTTGAATGCACTCATCAGAAAGAAGTTTCTCAGAATGCTTCCGTCTAGTTTTTAGGTGAAGAGATTTCATTTCCCAGCATAGGCCTCAAAGCGCTCCAAATATCCACTTGCAGATTCTATAAGAAGAGAGTTTCCAAACTGCTCTTTCAAAAGGAAGCTTCAAGTCTGTGAGTTGAATGCACTCATCACAAAGAAGTTTCTGAGAATGCTTCCGTCTAGTTTCTATATGAAGATATTTCCTTTTCCAACATAGGCCCCAAAGTGCTCCAAATAAACCCCTGCAGATTCTACAAAAGGAGTGTTTCAAAACTGCTCTTTCTATAGGTAAGTTCAAGTCTGTGAGTTGAATGCACTCAACACAAAGAAGTTTCTGAGAATGCTTCTGTTCAGTTTTTATGTGAAGATATTTCCTTTTCCAGCATAGGCCTCAAACGGCTCCAAATATCCACTTGCAGATTCTACAAAAAGAGTGTTTCCAAACTTCTCTATCAATTGGTAGGTTCAACTCTGTGAGTTGAATGAAGTCATCACAAAGAAGTTTCTGAGAATCCTTCTCTCTAGTTTTTATGTGAAGATATTTCCTTTTCCAACATAGGCCTCAAGGTGCTCCGAATAAACACTTGCAGATTCTACAAACTTAATGTTTCAAAACTGTTCTATCAAAAGGAACGTTGAAGTCTGTGAGTTGAATGCACTCATCGCAAAGAAGTTTCTCAGAATGCTTCCGTCTAGTTTTTAGGTGAAGAGATTTCATTTCCCAGCACAGGCCTCAAAGCGCTCCAAATATCCACTTGCAGATTCTACAAGAAGAGTGTTTCCAAACTGCTCTTTCAAAAGGAAGCTTCAAGTCTGTGAGTTGAATGCACTCATCACAAAGAAGTTTCTGAGAATGCTTCCGTCTAGTTTCTATATGAAGATATTTCCTTTTCCAACATAGGCCCCAAAGTGCTCCAAATAAACCCTTGCAGATTCTACAAAAGGAGTGTTTCAAAACTGCTCTTTCTATAGGTAAGTTCAAGTCTGTGAGTTGAATGCACTCAACACAAAGAAGTTTCTGAGAATGCTTCTGTTCAGTTTTTATGTGAAGATATTTCCTTTTCCAGCGTAGGCCTCAAACGGCTCCAAATATCCACTTGCAGATTCTACAAAAGGAGTGTTTCCAAACTTCTCTATCAATTGGTAGGTTCAACTCTGTGAGTTGAATGAACTCATCACAAAGAAGTTTCTGAGAATCCTTCTCTCTAGTTTTTATGTGAAGATATTTCCTTTTCCAACGTAGGCCTCAAAGCGCTCCAAATAAACACATGCAGATTCTACAAAAGGAGTGTTTCAAAACTGTTCTATCAAAGGGAATGTTCAAGTCTGTGAGTTGAATGTACTCATCACACAGATGTTTCTCAGAATGCTTCTGTCTAGTTTTTAGGTGAAGAGATTTCATTTCCCAGCATAGGCCTCAAAGCGCTCCAAATATCCACTTGCAGAATCTACGAAAAGAGTGTTTCAAAGCTGCTCTTTCAAAAGCAAGGTTCAAGTCTGTGTGTTGAATGCACTCATCTGAAAGAAGTTTCTGAGAATGCTTCTGTCTAGTTCTTACGTGAAGATATTTCCTTTTCCAGCTTAGGCCTCAAAGCGCTCCAAATAAACACTTGCAAATTTTACAAAAGGAGTGTTTCAAAAGAGTTCTATCAAAAGGAACGTTCAAGTCTGTGAGTTGAATGCACTTATCATACCGAAGTTTCCTGGAATGCTTCTGTCTAGTTTTTATGTGAAGACATTTCCTTTTCCAGCAGAGGCCTCAAAGCACTCCAAATATCCACTTGCAGATTCTACAAAAAGAGTGTTTCAAAACTGCTCTATCAAAAGCAAGCTTCAACACTGTGAGTAGAATGCACTCATCACAAAGAAGTTTCTGAGAATGCTTCTGTCTAGTTTTTATGTGAAGATATTTCCTTTTCCAACATAGGCCTCAAAGCGCTCCAAATAAACACTTGCAGATTCTACAAAAGGAGTGTTTCGAAACTGCTCTTTCAAGAGGAACGTTCAAGTCTGTGAGTTGAATGCACTCATCACACAGAAGTTTCTGAGAATGCTTCTGTCTAGTTTTTATGTGAAGATATTTCCTTTTCCAGCATAGGCCTCAAAACGCTCCAAATATCCTCTTGCAGATTCTACAAAAAGAGTGTTTCAAAACTGTTCTATGAAAAGGAAGGTTCAACTCTGTAAGTTGAATGAATGCATCATGAAGAACTTTCTGAGAATGCTTCTCTGTAGTTTTTAGGTGAAGATATTCCAAAACCCAGCACAGGCCTCGAAGTGCTCCAAATAACCACTTGCAGATTTTACCAAAAGAGTGTTTCAAAACTGCTCTTTCTATAAGAAAGTTCAAGTCTGTGAGTTGAATGCACTCAACACAAAGAAGTTTCTGAGAATGCTTCTGTTCAGTTTTTATGTGAAGATATTTCCTTTTCCAGCATAGGCCTCAAAAGGCTCCAAATATCCACTTGCAGATTCTACAAAAAGAGTGTTTCCAAACTTCTCTATCAATTGGTAGGTTCAACTCTGTGAGTTGAATGAAGTCATCCAAAGAAGTTTCTGAGAATCCTTCTCTCTAGTTTTTATGTGAAGATATTTCCTTTTCCAACGTAGGCCTCAAAGCGCTCCAAATAAACACATGCAGATTCTACAAAAGGAGTGTTTCAAAACTGTTCTATCAAAGGGAACGTTCAAGTCTGTGAGTTGAATGTACTGATCACACAGATGTTTCTCAGAATGTTTCTGTCTAGTTTTTAGGTGAAGAGATTTCATTTCCCAGCATAGGCCTCAAAGCGCTCCAAGTATCCACTTGCAGATTCTACAAGAAGAGTGTTTCCAAACTGCTCTTTCAAAAGGAAGCTTCAAGTCTGTGAGTTGAATGCACTCATCACAAAGAAGTTTCTGAGAATGCTTCCGTCTAGTTTCTATATGAAGATATTTCCTTTTCCAACATAGGCCCCAAAGTGCTCCAAATAAACCCTTGCAGATTCTCCAAAAGGAGTGTTTCAAAACTGCTCTTTCTATAGGTAAGTTCAAGTCAGTGAGTTGAATGCACTCAACACAAAGAAGTTTCTGAGAATGCTTCTGTTCAGTTTTTATGTGAAGATATTTCCTTTTCCAGCATAGGCCTCAAACGGCTCCAAATATCCACTTGCAGATTCTACAAAAAGAGTGTTTCCAAACTTCTCTATCAATTGGTAGGTTCAACTCTGTGAGTTGAATGAAGTCATCACAAAGAAGTTTCTGAGAATCCTTCTCTCTAGTTTTTATGTGAAGATATTTCCTTTTCCAACGTAGGCCTCAAAGCGCTCCAAATAAACACATGCAGATTCTACAAAAGGAGTGTTTCAAAACTGTTCTATCAAAGGGAACGTTCAAGTCTGTGAGTTGAATGTACTCATCACACAGATGTTTCTCAGAATGCTTCTGTCTAGTTTTTAGGTGAAGAGATTTCATTTCCCAGCATAGGCCTCAAAGCGCTCCAAATATCCACTTGCAGATTCTATAAGAAGAGAGTTTCCAAACTGCTCTTTCAAAAGGAGCTTCAAGTCTGTGAGTTGAATGCACTCATCACAAAGAAGTTTCTGAGAATGCTTCCGTCTAGTTTCTATATGAAGATATTTCCTTTTCCAACATAGGCCCCAAAGTGCTCCAAATAAACCCTTGCAGATTCAACAAAAGGACTGTTTCAAAACTGCTCTTTCTATAGGTAAGTTCAAGTCTGTGAGTTGAATGCACTCAACACAAAGAAGTTTCTGAGAATGCTTCTGTTCAGTTTTTATGTGAAGATATTTCCTTTTCCAGCATAGGCCTCAAATGGCTCCAAATATCCACTTGCAGATTCTACAAAAAGAGTGTTTCCAAACTTCTCTATCAATTGGTAGGTTCAACTCTGTGAGTTGAATGAACTCATCACAAAGAAGTTTCTGAGAATCCTTCTCTCTAGTTTTTATGTGAAGATATTTCCTTTTCCAGCGTAGGCCACAAAGCGCTCCAAATAAACACATGCAGATTCTACAAAAGGAGTGTTTCAAAACTGTTCTATCAAAGGGAACGTTCAAGTCTGTGAGTTGAATGTACTCATCACACAGATGTTTCTCAGAATGCTTCTGTCTAGTTTTTAGGTGAAGAGATTTCATTTCCCAGCATAGGCCTCAAAGCGCTCCAAATATCCACTTGCAGAATCTACGAAAAGAGTGTTTCAAAGCTGCTCTTTCAAAAGCAAGGTTCAAGTCTGTGTGTTGAATGCACTCATCCGAAAGAAGTTTCTGAGAATGCTTCTGTCTAGTTCTTACGTGAAGATATTTCCTTTTCCAGCTTAGGCCTCAAAGCGCTCCAAATAAACACTTGCAAATTCTACAAAAGGAGTGTTTCAAAAGAGTTCTATCAAAAGGAACGTTCAAGTCTGTGAGTTGAATGCACTTATCATACCGAAGTTTCCTGGAATGCTTCTGTCTAGTTTTTATGTGAAGACATTTCCTTTTCCAGCAGAGGCCTCAAAGCACTCCAAATATCCACTTGCAGATTCTACAAAAAGAGTGTTTCAAAACTGCTCTATCAAAAGCAAGCTTCAACACTGTGAGTAGAATGCACTCATCACAAAGAA
This sequence comes from Pongo pygmaeus, assembly GCF_028885625.2. NCBI lineage: Eukaryota > Metazoa > Chordata > Mammalia > Primates > Hominidae > Pongo > Pongo pygmaeus. The sequence continues at coordinate 19,639,179 of NC_072390.2, read as the reverse complement.
GTTTCTGAGAATGCTTCTGTCTAGTTTTTATGTGAAGATATTTCCTTTTCCAACATAGGCCTCAAAGCACTCCAAATAAACACTTGCAGATTCTACAAAAGGAGTGTTTCGAAACTGCTCTTTCAAGAGGAACGTTCAAGTCTGTGAGTTGAATGCACTCATCACACAGAAGTTTCTGAGAATGCTTCTGTCTAGTTTTTATGTGAAGATGTTTCCTTTTCCAGCATAGGCCTCAAAACGCTCCAAATATCCTCTTGCAGATTCTACAAAAAGAGTGTTTCAAAACTGTTCTATCAAAAGGAAGGTTCAACTCTGTGAGTTGAATGAATGCATCATGAAGAACTTTCTGAGAATGCTTCTCTGTAGTTTTTAGGTGAAGATATTCCAAAACCCAGCACAGGCCTCGAAGTGCTCCAAATAACCACTTGCAGATTTTACCAAAAGAGTGTTTCAAAACTGCTCTTTCTATAGGTAAGATCAAGTCTGTGAGTTGAATGCACTCAACACAAAGAAGTTTCTGAGAATGCTTCTGTTCAGTTTTTATGTGAAGATATTTCCTTTTCCAGCATAGGCCTCAAACAGCTCCAAATATCCACTTGCAGATTCTACAAAAAGAGTGTTTCCAAACTTCTCTATCAATTGGTAGGTTCAACTCTGTGAGTTGAATGAAGTCATCACAAAGAAGTTTCTGAGAATCCTTCTCTCTAGTTTTTATGTGAAGATATTTCCTTTTCCAACATAGGCCTCAAGGTGCTCCGAATAAACACTTGCAGATTCTACAAACTTAATGTTTCAAAACTGTTCTATCAAAAGGAACGTTGAAGTCTGTGAGTTGAATGCACTCATCACAAAGAAGTTTCTCAGAATGCTTCCGTCTAGTTTTTAGGTGAAGAGATTTCATTTCCCAGCACAGGCCTCAAAGCGCTCCAAATATCCACTTGCAGATTCTACAAGAAGAGTGTTTCCAAACTGCTCTTTCAAAAGGAAGCTTCAAGTCTGTGAGTTGAATGCACTCATCACAAAGAAGTTTCTGAGAATGCTTCCGTCTAGTTTCTATATGAAGATATTTCCTTTTCCAACATAGGCCCCAAAGTGCTCCAAATAAACCCTTGCAGATTCTCCAAAAGGAGTGTTTCAAAACTGCTCTTTCTATAGGTAAGTTCAAGTCTGTGAGTTGAATGCACTCAACACAAAGAAGTTTCTGAGAATGCTTCTGTTCAGTTTTTATGTGAAGATATTTCCTTTTCCAGCATAGGCCTCAAACGGCTCCAAATATCCACTTGCAGATTCTACAAAAGGAGTGTTTCCAAACTTCTCTATCAATTGGTAGGTTCAACTCTGTGAGTTGAATGAACTCATCACAAAGAAGTTTCTGAGAATCCTTCTCTCTAGTTTTTACGTGAAGATATTTCCTTTTCCAACGTAGGCCTCAAAGCGCTCCAAATAAACACATGCAGATTCTACAAAAGGAGTGTTTCAAAACTGTTCTATCAAAGGGAACGTTCAAGTCTGTGAGTTGAATGTACTCATCACACAGATGTTTCTCAGAATGCTTCTGTCTAGTTTTTAGGTGAAGAGATTTCATTTCCCAGCATAGGCCTCAAAGCGCTCCAAATATCCACTTGCAGAATCTACGAAAAGAGTGTTTCAAAGCTGCTCTTTCAAAAGCAAGGTTCAAGTCTGTGTGTTGAATGCACTCATCTGAAAGAAGTTTCTGAGAATGCTTCTGTCTAGTTCTTACGTGAAGATATTTCCTTTTCCAGCTTAGGCCTCAAAGCGCTCCAAATAAACACTTGCAAATTTTACAAAAGGAGTGTTTCAAAAGAGTTCTACCAAAAGGAACGTTCAAGTCTGTGAGTTGAATGCACTTATCATACCGAAGTTTCCTGGAATGCTTCTGTCTAGTTTTTATGTGAAGACATTTCCTTTTCCAGCAGAGGCCTCAAAGCACTCCAAATATCCACTTGCAGATTCTACAAAAAGAGTGTTTCAAAACTGCTCTATCAAAAGCAAGCTTCAACACTGTGAGTAGAATGCACTCATCACAAAGAAGTTTCTGAGAATGCTTCTGTCTAGTTTTTATGTGAAGATATTTCCTTTTCCAACATAGGCCTCAAAGCGCTCCAAATAAACACTTGCAGATTCCACAAAAGGAGTGTTTCGAAACTGCTCTTTCAAGAGGAACGTTCAAGTCTGTGAGTTGAATGCACTCATCACACAGAAGTTTCTGAGAATGCTTCTGTCTAGTTTTTTTGTGAAGATGTTTCCTTTTCCAGCATAGGCCTCAAAACGCTCCAAATATCCTCTTGCAGATTCTACAAAAAGAGTGTTTCAAAACTGTTCTATCAAAAGGAAGGTTCAACTCTGTGAGTTGAATGAATGCATCATGAAGAACTTTCTGAGAATGCTTCTCTGTAGTTTTTAGGTGAAGATATTCCAAAACCCAGCACAGGCCTCGAAGTGCTCCAAATAACCACTTGCAGATTTTACCAAAAGAGTGTTTCAAAACTGCTCTTTCTATAGGTAAGTTCAAGTCTGTGAGTTGAATGCACTCAACACAAAGAAGTTTCTGAGAATGCTTCTGTTCAGTTTTTATGTGAAGATATTTCCTTTTCCAGCATAGGCCTCAAACGGCTCCAAATATCCACTTGCAGATTCTACAAAAAGAGTGTTTCCAAACTTCTCTATCAATTGGTAGGTTCAACTCTGTGAGTTGAATGAAGTCATCACAAAGAAGTTTCTGAGAATCCTTCTCTCTAGTTTTTATGTGAAGATATTTCCTTTTCCAACATAGGCCTCAAGGTGCTCCGAATAAACACTTGCAGATTATACAAACTTAATGTTTCAAAACTGTTCTATCAAAAGGAACGTTGAAGTCTGTGAGTTGAATGCACTCATCATAAAGAAGTTTCTCAGAATGCTTCCGTCTAGTTTTTAGGTGAAGAGATTTCATTTCCCAGCACAGGCCTCAAAGCGCTCCAAATATCCACTTGCAGATTCTACAAGAAGAGTGTTTCCAAACTGCTCTTTCAAAAGGAAGCTTCAAGTCTGTGAGTTGAATGCACTCATCACAAAGAAGTTTCTGAGAATGCTTCCGTCTAGTTTCTATATGAAGATATTTCCTTTTCCAACATAGGCCCCAAAGTGCTCCAAATAAACCCTTGCAGATTCTCCAAAAGGAGTGTTTCAAAACTGCTCTTTCTATAGGTAAGTTCAAGTCTGTGAGTTGAATGCACTCAACACAAAGAAGTTTCTGAGAATGCTTCTGTTCAGTTTTTATGTGAAGATATTTCCTTTTCCAGCATAGGCCTCAAACGGCTCCAAATATCCACTTGCAGATTCTACAAAAGGAGTGTTTCCAAACTTCTCTATCAATTGGTAGGTTCAACTCTGTGAGTTGAATGAACTCATCACAAAGAAGTTTCTGAGAATCCTTCTCTCTAGTTTTTACGTGAAGATATTTCCTTTTCCAACGTAGGCCTCAAAGCGCTCCAAATAAACACATGCAGATTCTACAAAAGGAGTGTTTCAAAACTGTTCTATCAAAGGGAACGTTCAAGTCTGTGAGTTGAATGTACTCATCACACAGATGTTTCTCAGAATGCTTCTGTCTAGTTTTTAGGTGAAGAGATTTCATTTCCCAGCATAGGCCTCAAAGCGCTCCAAATATCCACTTGCAGAATCTACGAAAAGAGTGTTTCAAAGCTGCTCTTTCAAAAGCAAGGTTCAAGTCTGTGTGTTGAATGCACTCATCTGAAAGAAGTTTCTGAGAACGCTTCTGTCTAGTTCTTACGTGAAGATATTTCCTTTTCCAGCTTAGGCCTCAAAGCGCTCCAAATAAACACTTGCAAATTTTACAAAAGGAGTGTTTCAAAAGAGTTCTACCAAAAGGAACGTTCAAGTCTGTGAGTTGAATGCACTTATCATACCGAAGTTTCCTGGAATGCTTCTGTCTAGTTTTTATGTGAAGACATTTCCTTTTCCAGCAGAGGCCTCAAAGCACTCCAAATATCCACTTGCAGATTCTACAAAAAGAGTGTTTCAAAACTGCTCTATCAAAAGCAAGCTTCAACACTGTGAGTAGAATGCACTCATCACAAAGAAGTTTCTGAGAATGCTTCTGTCTAGTTTTTATGTGAAGATATTTCCTTTTCCAACATAGGCCTCAAAGCGCTCCAAATAAACACTTGCAGATTCTACAAAAGGAGTGTTTCGAAACTGCTCTTTCAAGTGGAACGTTCAAGTCTGTGAGTTGAATGCACTCATCACACAGAAGTTTCTGAGAATACTTCTGTCTAGTTTTTCTGTGAAGATGTTTCCTTTTCCAGAATAGGCCTCAAAACGCTCCAAATATCCTCTTGCAGATTCTACAAAAAAGAGTGTTTCAAAACTGTTCTATCAAAAGGAAGGTTCAACTCTGTGAGTTGAATGAATGCATCATGAAGAACTTTCTGAGAATGCTTCTCTGTAGTTTTTAGGTGAAGATATTCCAAAACCCAGCACAGGCCTCGAAGTGCTCCAAATAACCACTTGCAGATTTTACCAAAAGAGTGTTTCAAAACTGCTCTTTCTATAGGTAAGTTCAAGTCTGTGAGTTGAATGCACTCAACACAAAGAAGTTTCTGAGAATGCTTCTGTTCAGTTTTTATGTGAAGATATTTCCTTTTCCAGCATAGGCCTCAAACGTCTCCAAATATCCACTTGCAGATTCTACAAAAAGAGTGTTTCCAAACTTCTCTATCAATTGGTAGGTTCAACTCTGTGAGTTGAATGAAGTCATCACAAAGAAGTTTCTGAGAATCCTTCTCTCTAGTTTTTATGTGAAGATATTTCCTTTTCCAACATAGGCCTCAAGGTGCTCCGAATAAACACTTGCAGATTCTACAAACTTAATGTTTCAAAACTGTTCTATCAAAAGGAACGTTGAAGTCTGTGAGTTGAATGCACTCATCACAAAGAAGTTTCTCAGAATGCTTCCGTCTAGTTTTTAGGTGAAGAGATTTCATTTCCCAGCACAGGCCTCAAAGCGCTCCAAATATCCACTTGCAGATTCTACAAGAAGAGTGTTTCCAAACTGCTCTTTCAAAAGGAAGCTTCAAGTCTGTGAGTTGAATGCACTCATCACAAAGAAGTTTCTGAGAATGCTTCCGTCTAGTTTCTATATGAAGATATTTCCTTTTCCAACATAGGCCCCAAAGTGCTCCAAATAAACCCTTGCAGATTCTCCAAAAGGAGTGTTTCAAAACTGCTCTTTCTATAGGTAAGTTCAAGTCTGTGAGTTGAATGCACTCAACACAAAGAAGTTTCTGAGAATGCTTCTGTTCAGTTTTTATGTGAAGATATTTCCTTTTCCAGCATAGGCCTCAAACGGCTCCAAATATCCACTTGCAGATTCTACAAAAAGAGTGTTTCCAAACTTCTCTATCAATTGGTAGGTTCAACTCTGTGAGTTGAATGAACTCATCCAAAGAAGTTTCTGAGAATCCTTCTCTCTAGTTTTTATGTGAAGATATTTCCTTTTCCAACGTAGGCCTCAAAGCGCTCCAAATAAACACATGCAGATTCTACAAAAGGAGTGTTTCAAAACTGTTCTATCAAAGGGAACGTTCAAGTCTGTGAGTTGAATGTACTCATCACACAGATGTTTCTCAGAATGCTTCTGTCTAGTTTTTAGTTGAAGAGATTTCATTTCCCAGCATAGGCCTCAAAGCGCTCCAAATATCCACTTGCAGATTCTATAAGAAGAGAGTTTCCAAACTGCTCTTTCAAAAGGAGCTTCAAGTCTGTGAGTTGAATGCACTCATCACAAAGAAGTTTCTGAGAATGCTTCCGTCTAGTTTCTATATGAAGATATTTCCTTTTCCAACATAGGCCCCAAAGTGCTCCAAATAAACCCTTGCAGATTCTACAAAAGGAGTGTTTCAAAACTGCTCTTTCTATAGGTAAGTTCAAGTCTGTGAGTTGAATGCACTCAACACAAAGAAGTTTCTGAGAATGCTTCTGTTCAGTTTTTATGTGAAGAGATTTCCTTTTCCAGCATAGGCCTCAAACGGCTCCAAATATCCACTTGCAGATTCTACAAAAAGAGTGTTTCCAAACTTCTCTATCAATTGGTAGGTTCAACTCTGTGAGTTGAATGAACTCATCACAAAGAAGTTTCTGAGAATCCTTCTCTCTAGTTTTTATGTGAAGATATTTCCTTTTCCAGCGTAGGCCACAAAGCGCTCCAAATAAACACATGCAGATTCTACAAAAGGAGTGTTTCAAAACTGTGCTATCAAAGGGAACGTTCAAGTCTGTGAGTTGAATGTACTCATCACACAGATGTTTCTCAGAATGCTTCTGTCTAGTTTTTAGGTGAAGAGATTTCATTTCCCAGCATAGGCCTCAAAGCGCTCCAAATATCCACTTGCGGAATCTACGAAAAGAGTGTTTCAAAGCTGCTCTTTCAAAAGCAAGGTTCAAGTCTGTGTGTTGAATGCACTCATCCGAAAGAAGTTTCTGAGAATGCTTCTGTCTAGTTCTTACGTGAAGATATTTCCTTTTCCAGCTTAGGCCTCAAAGCGCTCCAAATAAACACTTGCAAATTCTACAAAAGGAGTGTTTCAAAAGAGTTCTATCAAAAGGAACGTTCAAGTCTGTGAGTTGAATGCACTTATCATACCGAAGTTTCCTGGAATGCTTCTGTCTAGTTTTTATGTGAAGACATTTCCTTTTCCAGCAGAGGCCTCAAAGCACTCCAAATATCCACTTGCAGATTCTACAAAAAGAGTGTTTCAAAACTGCTCTATCAAAAGCAAGCTTCAACACTGTGAGTAGAATGCACTCATCACAAAAAAGTTTCTGAGAATGCTTCTGTCTAGTTTTTATGTGAAGATATTTCCTTTTCCAACATAGGCCTCAAAGCACTCCAAATAAACACTTGCAGATTCTACAAAAGGAGTGTTTCGAAACTGCTCTTTCAAGAGGAACGTTCAAGTCTGTGAGTTGAATGCACTCATCACACAGAAGTTTCTGAGAATGCTTCTGTCTAGTTTTTATGTGAAGATGTTTCCTTTTCCAGCATAGGCCTCAAAACGCTCCAAATATCCTCTTGCAGATTCTACAAAAAGAGTGTTTCAAAACTGTTCTATCAAAAGGAAGGTTCAACTCTGTGAGTTGAATGAATGCATCATGAAGAACTTTCTGAGAATGCTTCTCTGTAGTTTTTAGGTGAAGATATTCCAAAACCCAGCACAGGCCTCGAAGTGCTCCAAATAACCACTTGCAGATTTTACCAAAAGAGTGTTTCAAAACTGCTCTTTCTATAGGTAAGATCAACTCTGTGAGTTGAATGCACTCAACACAAAGAAGTTTCTGAGAATGCTTCTGTTCAGTTTTTATGTGAAGATATTTCCTTTTCCAGCATAGGCCTCAAACGGCTCCAAATATCCACTTGCAGATTCTACAAAAAGAGTGTTTCCAAACTTCTCTATCAATTGGTAGGTTCAACTCTGTGAGTTGAATGAAGTCATCACAAAGAAGTTTCTGAGAATCCTTCTCTCTAGTTTTTATGTGAAGATATTTCCTTTTCCAACATAGGCCTCAAGGTGCTCCGAATAAACACTTGCAGATTCTACAAACTTAATGTTTCAAAACTGTTCTATCAAAAGGAACGTTGAAGTCTGTGAGTTGAATGCACTCATCACAAAGAAGTTTCTCAGAATGCTTCCGTCTAGTTTTTAGGTGAAGAGATTTCATTTCCCAGCACAGGCCTCAAAGCGCTCCAAATATCCACTTGCAGATTCTACAAGAAGAGTGTTTCCAAACTGCTCTTTCAAAAGGAAGCTTCAAGTCTGTGAGTTGAATGCACTCATCACAAAGAAGTTTCTGAGAATGCTTCCGTCTAGTTTCTATATGAAGATATTTCCTTTTCCAACATAGGCCCCAAAGTGCTCCAAATAAACCCTTGCAGATTCTCCAAAAGGAGTGTTTCAAAACTGCTCTTTCTATAGGTAAGTTCAAGTCTGTGAGTTGAATGCACTCAACACAAAGAAGTTTCTGAGAATGCTTCTGTTCAGTTTTTATGTGAAGATATTTCCTTTTCCAGCATAGGCCTCAAACGGCTCCAAATATCCACTTGCAGATTCTACAAAAGGAGTGTTTCCAAACTTCTCTATCAATTGGTAGGTTCAACTCTGTGAGTTGAATGAACTCATCACAAAGAAGTTTCTGAGAATCCTTCTCTCTAGTTTTTACGTGAAGATATTTCCTTTTCCAACGTAGGCCTCAAAGCGCTCCAAATAAACACATGCAGATTCTACAAAAGGAGTGTTTCAAAACTGTTCTATCAAAGGGAACGTTCAAGTCTGTGAGTTGAATGTACTCATCACACAGATGTTTCTCAGAATGCTTCTGTCTAGTTTTTAGGTGAAGAGATTTCATTTCCCAGCATAGGCCTCAAAGCGCTCCAAATATCCACTTGCAGAATCTACGAAAAGAGTGTTTCAAAGCTGCTCTTTCAAAAGCAAGGTTCAAGTCTGTGTGTTGAATGCACTCATCTGAAAGAAGTTTCTGAGAACGCTTCTGTCTAGTTCTTACGTGAAGATATTTCCTTTTCCAGCTTAGGCCTCAAAGCGCTCCAAATAAACACTTGCAAATTTTACAAAAGGAGTGTTTCAAAAGAGTTCTACCAAAAGGAACGTTCAAGTCTGTGAGTTGAATGCACTTATCATACCGAAGTTTCCTGGAATGCTTCTGTCTAGTTTTTATGTGAAGACATTTCCTTTTCCAGCAGAGGCCTCAAAGCACTCCAAATATCCACTTGCAGATTCTACAAAAAGAGTGTTTCAAAACTGCTCTATCAAAAGCAAGCTTCAACACTGTGAGTAGAATGCACTCATCACAAAGAAGTTTCTGAGAATGCTTCTGTCTAGTTTTTATGTGAAGATATTTCCTTTTCCAACATAGGCCTCAAAGCGCTCCAAATAAACACTTGCAGATTCTACAAAAGGAGTGTTTCGAAACTGCTCTTTCAAGTGGAACGTTCAAGTCTGTGAGTTGAATGCACTCATCACACAGAAGTTTCTGAGAATGCTTCTGTCTAGTTTTTATGTGAAGATGTTTCCTTTTCCAGAATAGGCCTCAAAACGCTCCAAATATCCTCTTGCAGATTCTACAAAAAAGAGTGTTTCAAAACTGTTCTATCAAAAGGAAGGTTCAACTCTGTGAGTTGAATGAATGCATCATGAAGAACTTTCTGAGAATGCTTCTCTGTAGTTTTTAGGTGAAGATATTCCAAAACCCAGCACAGGCCTCGAAGTGCTCCAAATAACCACTTGCAGATTTTACCAAAAGAGTGTTTCAAAACTGCTCTTTCTATAGGTAAGATCAAGTCTGTGAGTTGAATGCACTCAACACAAAGAAGTTTCTGAGAATGCTTCTGTTCAGTTTTTATGTGAAGATATTTCCTTTTCCAGCATAGGCCTCAAACGGCTCCAAATATCCACTTGCAGATTCTACAAAAAGAGTGTTTCCAAACTTCTCTATCAATTGGTAGGTTCAACTCTGTGAGTTGAATGAAGTCATCACAAAGAAGTTTCTGAGAATCCTTCTCTCTAGTTTTTATGTGAAGATATTTCCTTTTCAAACATAGGCCTCAAGGTGCTCCGATAAACACTTGCAGATTCTACAAACTTAATGTTTCAAAACTGTTCTATCAAAAGGAACGTTGAAGTCTGTGAGTTGAATGCACTCATCACAAAGAAGTTTCTCAGAATGCTTCCGTCTAGTTTTTAGGTGAAGAGATTTCATTTCCCAGCACAGGCCTCAAAGCGCTCCAAATATCCACTTGCAGATTCTACAAGAAGAGTGTTTCCAAACTGCTCTTTCAAAAGGAAGCTTCAAGTCTGTGAGTTGAATGCACTCATCACAAAGAAGTTTCTGAGAATGCTTCCGTCTAGTTTCTATATGAAGATATTTCCTTTTCCAACATAGGCCCCAAAGTGCTCCAAATAAACCCTTGCAGATTCTCCAAAAGGAGTGTTTCAAAACTGCTCTTTCTATAGGTAAGTTCAAGTCTGTGAGTTGAATGCACTCAACACAAAGAAGTTTCTGAGAATGCTTCTGTTCAGTTTTTATGTGAAGATATTTCCTTTTCCAGCATAGGCCTCAAACGGCTCCAAATATCCACTTGCAGATTCTACAAAAGGAGTGTTTCCAAACTTCTCTATCAATTGGTAGGTTCAACTCTGTGAGTTGAATGAACTCATCACAAAGAAGTTTCTGAGAATCCTTCTCTCTAGTTTTTACGTGAAGATATTTCCTTTTCCAACGTAGGCCTCAAAGCGCTCCAAATAAACACATGCAGATTCTACAAGAGGAGTGTTTCAAAACTGTTCTATCAAAGGGAACGTTCAAGTCTGTGAGTTGAATGTACTCATCACACAGATGTTTCTCAGAATGCTTCTGTCTAGTTTTTAGGTGAAGAGATTTCATTTCCCAGCATAGGCCTCAAAGCGCTCCAAATATCCACTTGCAGAATCTACGAAAAGAGTGTTTCAAAGCTGGTCTTTCAAAAGCAAGGTTCAAGTCTGTGTGTTGAATGCACTCATCTGAAAGAAGTTTCTGAGAACGCTTCTGTCTAGTTCTTACGTGAAGATATTTCCTTTTCCAGCTTAGGCCTCAAAGCGCTCCAAATAAACACTTGCAAATTTTACAAAAGGAGTGTTTCAAAAGAGTTCTACCAAAAGGAACGTTCAAGTCTGTGAGTTGAATGCACTTATCATACCGAAGTTTCCTGGAATGCTTCTGTCTAGTTTTTATGTGAAGACATTTCCTTTTCCAGCAGAGGCCTCAAAGCACTCCAAATATCCACTTGCAGATTCTACAAAAAGAGTGTTTCAAAACTGCTCTATCAAAAGCAAGCTTCAACACTGTGAGTAGAATGCACTCATCACAAAGAAGTTTCTGAGAATGCTTCTGTCTAGTTTTTATGTGAAGATATTTCCTTTTCCAACATAGGCCTCAAAGCGCTCCAAATAAACACTTGCAGATTCTACAAAAGGAGTGTTTCGAAACTGCTCTTTCAAGTGGAACGTTCAAGTCTGTGAGTTGAATGCACTCATCACACAGAAGTTTCTGAGAATGCTTCTGTCTAGTTTTTCTGTGAAGATGTTTCCTTTTCCAGAATAGGCCTCAAAACGCTCCAAATATCCTCTTGCAGATTCTACAAAAAAGAGTGTTTCAAAACTGTTCTATCAAAAGGAAGGTTCAACTCTGTGAGTTGAATGAATGCATCATGAAGAACTTTCTGAGAATGCTTCTCTGTAGTTTTTAGGTGAAGATATTCCAAAACCCAGCACAGGCCTCGAAGTGCTCCAAATAACCACTTGCAGATTTTACCAAAAGAGTGTTTCAAAACTGCTCTTTCTATAGGTAAGTTCAAGTCTGTGAGTTGAATGCACTCAACACAAAGAAGTTTCTGAGAATGCTTCTGTTCAGTTTTTATGTGAAGATATTTCCTTTTCCAGCATAGGCCTCAAACGGCTCCAAATATCCACTTGCAGATTCTACAAAAAGAGTGTTTCCAAACTTCTCTATCAATTGGTAGGTTCAACTCTGTGAGTTGAATGAAGTCATCACAAAGAAGTTTCTGAGAATCCTTCTCTCTAGTTTTTATGTGAAGATATTTCCTTTTCCAACATAGGCCTCAAGGTGCTCCGAATAAACACTTGCAGATTCTACAAACTTAATGTTTCAAAACTGTTCTATCAAAAGGAACGTTGAAGTCTGTGAGTTGAATGCACTCATCACAAAGAAGTTTCTCAGAATGCTTCCGTCTAGTTTTTAGGTGAAGAGATTTCATTTCCCAGCACAGGCCTCAAAGCGCTCCAAATATCCACTTGCAGATTCTACAAGAAGAGTGTTTCCAAACTGCTCTTTCAAAAGGAAGCTTCAAGTCTGTGAGTTGAATGCACTCATCACAAAGAAGTTTCTGAGAATGCTTCCGTCTAGTTTCTATATGAAGATATTTCCTTTTCCAACATAGGCCCCAAAGTGCTCCAAATAAACCCTTGCAGATTCTCCAAAAGGAGTGTTTCAAAACTGCTCTTTCTATAGGTAAGTTCAAGTCTGTGAGTTGAATGCACTCAACACAAAGAAGTTTCTGAGAATGCTTCTGTTCAGTTTTTATGTGAAGATATTTCCTTTTCCAGCATAGGCCTCAAACGGCTCCAAATATCCACTTGCAGATTCTACAAAAAGAGTGTTTCCAAACTTCTCTATCAATTGGTAGGTTCAACTCTGTGAGTTGAATGAACTCATCCAAAGAAGTTTCTGAGAATCCTTCTCTCTAGTTTTTATGTGAAGATATTTCCTTTTCCAACGTAGGCCTCAAAGCGCTCCAAATAAACACATGCAGATTCTACAAAAGGAGTGTTTCAAAACTGTTCTATCAAAGGGAACGTTCAAGTCTGTGAGTTGAATGTACTCATCACACAGATGTTTCTCAGAATGCTTCTGTCTAGTTTTTAGGTGAAGAGATTTCATTTCCCAGCATAGGCCTCAAAGCGCTCCAAATATCCACTTGCAGATTCTATAAGAAGAGAGTTTCCAAACTGCTCTTTCAAAAGGAAACTTCAAGTCTGTGTGTTGAATGCACTCATCCAAAAGAAGTTTCTGAGAATGCTTCTGTCTAGTTCTTACGTGAAGATATTTCCTTTTCCAGGTAAGGCCTCAAAGCGCTCCAAATAAACCCTTGCAAATTCTACAAAAGGAGTGTTTCAAAAGAGTTCTATCAAAAGGAACGTTCAAGTCTGTGAGTTGAATGCACTTATCATACCGAAGTTTCCTGGAATGCTTCTGTCTAGTTTTTATGTGAAGACATTTCCTTTTCCAGCAGAGGCCTCAAAGCACTCCAAATATCCACTTGCAGATTCTACAAAAAGAGTGTTTCAAAACTGCTCTATCAAAAGCAAGCTTCAACACTGTGAGTGGAATGCACTCATCACAAAGAAGTTTCTGAGAATGCTTCTGTCTAGTTTTTATGTGAAGATATTTCCTTTTCCAACATAGGCCTCAAAGCGCTCTGAATAAACACTTGCAGATTCTACAAAAGGAGTGTTTCGAAACTGCTCTTTCAAGAGGAACGTTCAAGTCTGTGAGTTGAATGCACTCATCACACAGAAGTTTCTGAGAATGCTTCTGTCTAGTTTTTATTTGAAGATGTTTCCTTTTCCAGCATAGGCCTCAAAACGCTCCAAATATCCTCTTGCAGATTCTACAAAAAGAGTGTTTCAAAACTGTTCTATCAAAAGGAAGGTTCAACTCTGTGAGTTGAATGAATGCATCATGAAGAACTTTCTGAGAATGCTTCTCTGTAGTTTTTAGGTGAAGATATTCCAAAACCCAGCACAGGCATCGAAGTGCTCCAAATAACCACTTGCAGATTTTACCAAAAGAGTGTTTCAAAACTGCTCTTTCTATAGGTAAGTTCAAGTCTGTGAGTTGAATGGACTCAACACAAAGAAGTTTCTGAGAATGGTTCTGTTCAGTTTTTATGTGAAGATATTTCCTTTTCCAGCATAGGCCTCAAACGGCTCCAAATATCCACTTGCAGATTCTACAAAAAGAGTGTTTCCAAACTTCTCTATCAATTGGTAGGTTCAACTCTGTGAGTTGAATGAAGTCATCACAAAGAAGTTTCTGAGAATCCTTCTCTCTAGTTTTTATGTGAAGATACTTCCTTTTCCAACGTAGGCCTCAAGGCGCTCCAAATAAACACATGCAGATTCTACAAAAGGAGTGTTTCAAAACTGTTCTATCAAAGGGAACGTTCAAGTCTGTGAGTTGAATGTACTCATCACACAGATGTTTCTCAGAATGCTTCTGTCTAGTTTTTAGGTGAAGAGATTTCATTTCCCAGCATAGGCTTCAAAGCGCTCCAAATATCCACTTGCAGATTCTATAAGAAGAGAGTTTCCAAACTGCTCTTTCAAAAGGAGCTTCAAGTCTGTGAGTTGAATGCACTCATCACAAAAAAGTTTCTGAGAATGCTTCCGTCTAGTTTCTATATGAAGATATTTCCTTTTCCAACATAGGCCCCAAAGTGCTCCAAATAAACCCTTGCAGATTCTACAAAAGGAGTGTTTCAAAACTGCTCTTTCTATAGGTAAGTTCAAGTCTGTGAGTTGAATGCACTCAACACAAAGAAGTTTCTGAGAATGCTTCTGTTCAGTTTTTATGTGAAGATATTTCCTTTTCCAGCATAGGCCTCAAACGGCTCCAAATATCCACTTGCAGATTCTACAAAAAGAGTGTTTCCAAACTTCTCTATCAATTGGTAGGTTCAACTCTGTGAGTTGAATGAAGTCATCACAAAGAAGTTTCTGAGAATCCTTCTCTCTAGTTTTTATGTGAAGATATTTCCTTTTCCAACGTAGGCCTCAAAGCGCTCCAAATAAACACATGCAGATTCTACAAAAGGAGTGTTTCAAAACTGTTCTATCAAAGGGAACGTTCAAGTCTGTGAGTTGAATGTACTCATCACACAGATGTTTCTCAGAATGCTTCTGTCTAGTTTTTAGTTGAAGATATTTCATTTCCCAGCATAGGCCTCAAAGCGCTCCAAATATCCACTTGCAGATTCTATAAGAAGAGAGTTTCCAAACTGCTCTTTCAAAAGGAAACTTCAAGTCTGTGTGTTGAATGCACTCATCCAAAAGAAGTTTCTGAGAATGCTTCTGTCTAGTTCTTACGTGAAGATATTTCCTTTTCCAGGTAAGGCCTCAAAGCGCTCCAAATAAACACTTGCAAATTCTACAAAAGGAGTGTTTCAAAAGAGTTCTATCAAAAGGAACGTTCAAGTCTGTGAGTTGAATGCACTTATCATACCGAAGTTTCCTGGAATGCTTCTGTCTAGTTTTTATGTGAAGACATTTCCTTTTCCAGAAGAGGCCTCAAAGCACTCCAAATATCCACTTGCAGATTCTACAAAAAGAGTGTTTCAAAACTGCTCTATCAAAAGCAAGCTTCAACACTGTGAGTAGAATGCACTCATCACAAAGAAGTTTCTGAGAATGCTTCTGTCTAGTTTTTATGTGAAGATATTTCCTTTTCCAACATAGGCCTCAAAGCGATCCGAATAAACACTTGCAGATTCTACAAAAGGAGTGTTTCGAAACTGCTCTTTCAAGAGGAACGTTCAAGTCTGTGAGTTGAATGCACTCATCACACAGAAGTTTCTGAGAATGCTTCTGTCTAGTTTTTATTTGAAGATGTTTCCTTTTCCAGCATAGGCCTCAAAACGCTCCAAATATCCTCTTGCAGATTCTACAAAAAGAGTGTTTCAAAACTGTTCTATCAAAAGGAAGGTTCAACTCTGTGAGTTGAATGAATGCATCATGAAGAACTTTCTGAGAATGCTTCTCTGTAGTTTTTAGGTGAAGATATTCCAAAACCCAGCACAGGCCTCGAAGTGCTCCAAATAACCACTTGCAGATTTTACCAAAAGAGTGTTTCAAAACTGCTCTTTCTATAGGTAAGTTCAAGTCTGTGAGTTGAATGCACTCAACACAAAGAAGTTTCTGAGAATGCTTCTGTTCAGTTTTTATGTGAAGATATTTCCTTTTCCAGCATAGGCCTCAAATGGCTCCAAATATCCACTTGCAGATTCTACAAAAAGAGTGTTTCCAAACTTCTCTATCAATTGGTAGGTTCAACTCTGTGAGTTGAATGAAGTCATCACAAAGAAGTTTCTGAGAATCCTTCTCTCTAGTTTTTATGTGAAGATACTTCCTTTTCCAACGTAGGCCTCAAGGCGCTCCAAATAAACACATGCAGATTCTACAAAAGGAGTGTTTCAAAACTGTTCTATCAAAGGGAACGTTCAAGTCTGTGAGTTGAATGTACTCATCACACAGATGTTTCTCAGAATGCTTCTGTCTAGTTTTTAGGTGAAGACATTTCATTTCCCAGCATAGGCCTCAAAGCGCTCCAAATATCCACTTGCAGATTCTATAAGAAGAGAGTTTCCAAACTGCTCTTTCAAAAGGAGCTTCAAGTCTGTGAGTTGAATGCACTCATCACAAAGAAGTTTCTGAGAATGCTTCCGTCTAGTTTCTATATGAAGATATTTCCTTTTCCAACATAGGCCCCAAAGTGCTCCAAATAAACCCTTGCAGATTCTACAAAAGGAGTGTTTCAAAACTGCTCTTTCTATAGGTAAGTTCAAGTCTGTGAGTTGAATGCACTCAACACAAAGAAGTTTCTGAGAATGCTTCTGTTCAGTTTTTATGTGAAGATATTTCCTTTTCCAGCATAGGCCTCAAACGGCTCCAAATATCCACTTGCAGATTCTACAAAAAGAGTGTTTCCAAACTTCTCTATCAATTGGTAGGTTCAACTCTGTGAGTTGAATGAAGTCATCACAAAGAAGTTTCTGAGAATCCTTCTCTCTAGTTTTTATGTGAAGATATTTCCTTTTCCAGCGTAGGCCTCAAAGCGCTCCAAATAAACACATGCAGATTCTACAAAAGGAGTGTTTCAAAACTGTTCTATCAAAGGGAACGTTCAAGTCTGTGAGTTGAATGTACTCATCACACAGATGTTTCTCAGAATGCTTCTGTCTAGTTTTTAGGTGAAGAGATTTCATTTCCCAGCATAGGCCTCAAAGCGCTCCAAATATCCACTTGCAGATTCTATAAGAAGAGAGTTTCCAAACTGCTCTTTCAAAAGGAAGCTTCAAGTCTGTGAGTTGAATGCACTCATCACAAAGAAGTTTCTGAGAATGCTTCCGTCTAGTTTCTATATGAAGATATTTCCTTTTCCAACATAGGCCCCAAAGTGCTCCAAATAAACCCTTGCAGATTCTACAAAAGGAGTGTTTCAAAACTGCTCTTTCTATAGGTAAGTTCAAGTCTGTGAGTTGAATGCACTCAACACAAAGAAGTTTCTGAGAATGCTTCTGTTCAGTTTTTATGTGAAGATATTTCCTTTTCCAGCATAGGCCTCAAACGGCTCCAAATATCCACTTGCAGATTCTACAAAAAGAGTGTTTCCAAACTTCTCTATCAATTGGTAGGTTCAACTCTGTGAGTTGAATGAACTCATCACAAAGAAATTTCTGAGAATCCTTCTCTCTAGTTTTTATGTGAAGATATTTCCTTTTCCAACGTAGGCCTCAAAGCGCTCCAAATAAACACATGCAGATTCTACAAAAGGAGTGTTTCAAAACTGTTCTATCAAAGGGAACGTTCAAGTCTGTGAGTTGAATGTACTCATCACACAGATGTTTCTCAGAATGCTTCTGTCTAGTTTTTAGTTGAAGAGATTTCATTTCCCAGCATAGGCCTCAAAGCGCTCCAAATATCCACTTGCAGAATCTACGAAAAGAGTGTTTCAAAGCTGCTCTTTCAAAAGCAAGGTTCAAGTCTGTGTGTTGAATGCACTCATCCGAAAGAAGTTTCTGAGAACGCTTCTGTCTAGTTCTTACGTGAAGATATTTCCTTTTCCAGCTTAGGCCTCAAAGCGCTCCAAATAAACACTTGCAAATTCTACAAAAGGAGTGTTTCAAAAGAGTTCTATCAAAAGGAACGTTCAAGTCTGTGAGTTGAATGCACTTATCATACCGAAGTTTCCTGGAATGCTTCTGTCTAGTTTTTATGTGAAGACATTTCCTTTTCCAGCAGAGGCCTCAAAGCACTCCAAATATCCACTTGCAGATTCTACAAAAAGAGTGTTTCAAAACTGCTCTATCAAAAGCAAGCTTCAACACTGTGAGTAGAATGCACTCATCACAAAGAAGTTTCTGTGAATGCTTCTGTCTAGTTTTTATGTGAAGATATTTCCTTTTCCAACATAGGCCTCAAAGCGCTCCGAATAAACACTTGCAGATTCTACAAAAGGAGTGTTTCGAAACTGCTCTTTCAACAGGAACGTTCAAGTCTGTGAGTTGAATGCACTCATCACACAGAAGTTTCTGAGAATGCTTCTGTCTAGTTTTTATGTGAAGATGTTTCCTTTTCCAGAATAGGCCTCAAAACGCTCCAAATATCCTCTTGCAGATTCTACAAAAAAGAGTGTTTCAAAACTGTTCTATCAAAAGGAAGGTTCAACTCTGTGAGTTGAATGAATGCATCATGAAGAACTTTCTGAGAATGCTTCTCTGTAGTTTTTAGGTGAAGATATTCCAAAACCCAGCACAGGCCTCGAAGTGCTCCAAATAACCACTTGCAGATTTTACCAAAAGAGTGTTTCAAAACTGCTCTTTCTATAGGTAAGTTCAAGTCTGTGAGTTGAATGCACTCAACACAAAGAAGTTTCTGAGAATGCTTCTGTTCAGTTTTTATGTGAAGATATTTCCTTTTCCAGCATAGGCCTCAAACGGCTCCAAATATCCACTTGCAGATTCTACAAAAAGAGTGTTTCCAAACTTCTCTATCAATTGGTAGGTTCAACTCTGTGAGTTGAATGAAGTCATCACAAAGAAGTTTCTGAGAATCCTTCCCTCTAGTTTTTATCTGAAGATATTTCCTTTTCCAACATAGGCCTCAAGGTGCTCCGAATAAACACTTGCAGATTCTACAAACTTAATGTTTCAAAACTGTTCTATCAAAAGGAACGTTGAAGTCTGTGAGTTGAATGCACTCATCACAAAGAAGTTTCTCAGAATGCTTCCGTCTAGTTTTTAGGTGAAGAGATTTCATTTCCCAGCACAGGCCTCAAAGCGCTCCAAATATCCACTTGCAGATTTTACAAGAAGAGTGTTTCCAAACTGCTCTTTCAAAAGGAAGCTTCAAGTCTGTGAGTTGAATGCACTCATCACAAAGAAGTTTCTGAGAATGCTTCCGTCTAGTTTCTATATGAAGATATTTCCTTTTCCAACATAGGCCCCAAAGTGCTCCAAATAAACCCTTGCAGATTCTACAAAAGGAGTGTTTCAAAACTGCTCTTTCTATAGGTAAGTTCAAGTCTGTGAGTTGAATGCACTCAACACAAAGAAGTTTCTGAGAATGCTTCTGTTCAGTTTTTATGTGAAGATATTTCCTTTTCCAGCATAGGCCTCAAACGGCTCCAAATATCCACTTGCAGATTCTACAAAAAGAGTGTTTCCAAACTTCTCTATCAATTGGTAGGTTCAACTCTGTGAGTTGAATGAAGTCATCACAAAGAAGTTTCTGAGAATCCTTCTCTCTAGTTTTTATGTGAAGATATTTCCTTTTCCAACGTAGGCCTCAAAGCGCTCCAAATAAACACATGCAGATTCTACAAAAGGAGTGTTTCAAAACTGTTCTATCAAAGGGAACGTTCAAGTCTGTGAGTTGAATGTACTCATCACACAGATGTTTCTCAGAATGCTTCTGTCTAGTTTTTAGGTGAAGAGATTTCATTTCCCAGCATAGGCCTCAAAGCGCTCCAAATATCCACTTGCAGATTCTATAAGAAGAGAGTTTCCAAACTGCTCTTTCAAAAGGAAACTTCAAGTCTGTGTGTTGAATGCACTCATCCAAAAGAAGTTTCTGAGAATGCTTCTGTCTAGTTCTTACGTGAAGATATTTCCTTTTCCAGGTAAGGCCTCAAAGCGCTCCAAATAAACACTTGCAAATTCTACAAAAGGAGTGTTTCAAAAGAGTTCTATCAAAAGGAACGTTCAAGTCTGTGAGTTGAATGCACTTATCATACCGAAGTTTCCTGGAATGCTTCTGTCTAGTTTTTATGTGAAGACATTTCCTTTTCCAGCAGAGGCCTCAAAGCACTCCAAATATCCACTTGCAGATTCTACAAAAAGAGTGTTTCAAAACTGCTCTATCAAAAGCAAGCTTCAACACTGTGAGTAGAATGCACTCATCACAAAGAAGTTTCTGAGAATGCTTCTGTCTAGTTTTTATGTGAAGATATTTCCTTTTCCAACATAGGCCTCAAAGCGCTCCGAATAAACACTTGCAGATTCTACAAAAGGAGTGTTTCGAAACTGCTCTTTCAAGAGGGACGTTCAAGTCTGTGAGTTGAATGCACTCATCACACAGAAGTTTCTGAGAATGCTTCTGTCTAGTTTTTATTTGAAGATGTTTCCTTTTCCAGCATAGGCCTCAAAACGCTCCAAATATCCTCTTGCAGATTCTACAAAAAGAGTGTTTCAAAACTGTTCTATCAAAAGGAAGGTTCAACTCTGTGAGTTGAATGAATGCATCATGAAGAACTTTCTGAGAATGCTTCTCTGTAGTTTTTAGGTGAAGATATTCCAAAACCCAGCACAGGCCTCGAAGTGCTCCAAATAACCACTTGCAGATTTTACCAAAAGAGTGTTTCAAAACTGCTCTTTCTATAGGTAAGTTCAAGTCTGTGAGTTGAATGCACTCAACACAAAGAAGTTTCTGAGAATGGTTCTGTTCAGTTTTTATGTGAAGATATTTCCTTTTCCAGCATAGGCCTCAAACGGCTCCAAATATCCACTTGCAGATTCTACAAAAAGAGTGTTTCCAAACTTCTCTATCAATTGGTAGGTTCAACTCTGTGAGTTGAATGAAGTCATCACAAAGAAGTTTCTGAGAATCCTTCTCTCTAGTTTTTATGTGAAGATACTTCCTTTTCCAACGTAGGCCTCAAGGCGCTCCAAATAAACACATGCAGATTCTACAAAAGGAGTGTTTCAAAACTGTTCTATCAAAGGGAACGTTCAAGTCTGTGAGTTGAATGTACTCATCACACAGATGTTTCTCAGAATGCTTCTGTCTAGTTTTTAGGTGAAGAGATTTCATTTCCCAGCATAGGCCTCAAAGCGCTCCAAATATCCACTTGCAGATTCTATAAGAAGAGAGTTTCCAAACTGCTCTTTCAAAAGGAGCTTCAAGTCTGTGAGTTGAATGCACTCATCACAAAGAAGTTTCTGAGAATGCTTCCGTCTAGTTTCTATATGAAGATATTTCCTTTTCCAACATAGGCCCCAAAGTGCTCCAAATAAACCCTTGCAGATTCTACAAAAGGAGTGTTTCAAAACTGCTCTTTCTATAGGTAAGTTCAAGTCTGTGAGTTGAATGCACTCAACACAAAGAAGTTTCTGAGAATGCTTCTGTTCAGTTTTTATGTGAAGATATTTCCTTTTCCAGCATAGGCCTCAAACGGCTCCAAATATCCACTTGCAGATTCTACAAAAAGAGTGTTTCCAAACTTCTCTATCAATTGGTAGGTTCAACTCTGTGAGTTGAATGAACTCATCACAAAGAAGTTTCTGAGAATCCTTCTCTCTAGTTTTTATGTGAAGATATTTCCTTTTCCAGCGTAGGCCTCAAAGCGCTCCAAATAAACACATGCAGATTCTACAAAAGGAGTGTTTCAAAACTGTTCTATCAAAGGGAACGTTCAAGTCTGTGAGTTGAATGTACTCATCACACAGATGTTTCTCAGAATGCTTCTGTCTAGTTTTTAGGTGAAGAGATTTCATTTCCCAGCATAGGCCTCAAAGCGCTCCAAATATCCACTTGCAGAATCTACGAAAAGAGTGTTTCAAAGCTGCTCTTTCAAAAGCAAGGTTCAAGTCTGTGTGTTGAATGCACTCATCTGAAAGAAGTTTCTGAGAACGCTTCTGTCTAGTTCTTACGTGAAGATATTTCCTTTTCCAGCTTAGGCCTCAAAGCGCTCCAAATAAACACTTGCAAATTTTACAAAAGGAGTGTTTCAAAAGAGTTCTACCAAAAGGAACGTTCAAGTCTGTGAGTTGAATGCACTTATCATACCGAAGTTTCCTGGAATGCTTCTGTCTAGTTTTTATGTGAAGACATTTCCTTTTCCAGCAGAGGCCTCAAAGCACTCCAAATATCCACTTGCAGATTCTACAAAAAGAGTGTTTCAAAACTGCTCTATCAAAAGCAAGCTTCAACACTGTGAGTAGAATGCACTCATCACAAAGAAGTTTCTGAGAATGCTTCTGTCTAGTTTTTATGTGAAGATATTTCCTTTTCCAACATAGGCCTCAAAGCGCTCCAAATAAACACTTGCAGATTCTACAAAAGGAGTGTTTCGAAACTGCTCTTTCAAGTGGAACGTTCAAGTCTGTGAGTTGAATGCACTCATCACACAGAAGTTTCTGAGAATGCTTCTGTCTAGTTTTTATGTGAAGATGTTTCCTTTTCCAGAATAGGCCTCAAAACGCTCCAAATATCCTCTTGCAGATTCTACAAAAAAGAGTGTTTCAAAACTGTTCTATCAAAAGGAAGGTTCAACTCTGTGAGTTGAATGAATGCATCATGAAGAACTTTCTGAGAATGCTTCTCTGTAGTTTTTAGGTGAAGATATTCCAAAACCCAGCACAGGCCTCGAAGTGCTCCAAATAACCACTTGCAGATTTTACCAAAAGAGTGTTTCAAAACTGCTCTTTCTATAGGTAAGATCAAGTCTGTGAGTTGAATGCACTCAACACAAAGAAGTTTCTGAGAATGCTTCTGTTCAGTTTTTATGTGAAGATATTTCCTTTTCCAGCATAGGCCTCAAACGGCTCCAAATATCCACTTGCAGATTCTACAAAAAGAGTGTTTCCAAACTTCTCTATCAATTGGTAGGTTCAACTCTGTGAGTTGAATGAAGTCATCACAAAGAAGTTTCTGAGAATCCTTCTCTCTAGTTTTTATGTGAAGATATTTCCTTTTCAAACATAGGCCTCAAGGTGCTCCGATAAACACTTGCAGATTCTACAAACTTAATGTTTCAAAACTGTTCTATCAAAAGGAACGTTGAAGTCTGTGAGTTGAATGCACTCATCACAAAGAAGTTTCTCAGAATGCTTCCGTCTAGTTTTTAGGTGAAGAGATTTCATTTCCCAGCACAGGCCTCAAAGCGCTCCAAATATCCACTTGCAGATTCTACAAGAAGAGTGTTTCCAAACTGCTCTTTCAAAAGGAAGCTTCAAGTCTGTGAGTTGAATGCACTCATCACAAAGAAGTTTCTGAGAATGCTTCCGTCTAGTTTCTATATGAAGATATTTCCTTTTCCAACATAGGCCCCAAAGTGCTCCAAATAAACCCTTGCAGATTCTCCAAAAGGAGTGTTTCAAAACTGCTCTTTCTATAGGTAAGTTCAAGTCTGTGAGTTGAATGCACTCAACACAAAGAAGTTTCTGAGAATGCTTCTGTTCAGTTTTTATGTGAAGATATTTCCTTTTCCAGCATAGGCCTCAAACGGCTCCAAATATCCACTTGCAGATTCTACAAAAGGAGTGTTTCCAAACTTCTCTATCAATTGGTAGGTTCAACTCTGTGAGTTGAATGAACTCATCACAAAGAAGTTTCTGAGAATCCTTCTCTCTAGTTTTTACGTGAAGATATTTCCTTTTCCAACGTAGGCCTCAAAGCGCTCCAAATAAACACATGCAGATTCTACAAGAGGAGTGTTTCAAAACTGTTCTATCAAAGGGAACGTTCAAGTCTGTGAGTTGAATGTACTCATCACACAGATGTTTCTCAGAATGCTTCTGTCTAGTTTTTAGGTGAAGAGATTTCATTTCCCAGCATAGGCCTCAAAGCGCTCCAAATATCCACTTGCAGAATCTACGAAAAGAGTGTTTCAAAGCTGGTCTTTCAAAAGCAAGGTTCAAGTCTGTGTGTTGAATGCACTCATCTGAAAGAAGTTTCTGAGAACGCTTCTGTCTAGTTCTTACGTGAAGATATTTCCTTTTCCAGCTTAGGCCTCAAAGCGCTCCAAATAAACACTTGCAAATTTTACAAAAGGAGTGTTTCAAAAGAGTTCTACCAAAAGGAACGTTCAAGTCTGTGAGTTGAATGCACTTATCATACCGAAGTTTCCTGGAATGCTTCTGTCTAGTTTTTATGTGAAGACATTTCCTTTTCCAGCAGAGGCCTCAAAGCACTCCAAATATCCACTTGCAGATTCTACAAAAAGAGTGTTTCAAAACTGCTCTATCAAAAGCAAGCTTCAACACTGTGAGTAGAATGCACTCATCACAAAGAAGTTTCTGAGAATGCTTCTGTCTAGTTTTTATGTGAAGATATTTCCTTTTCCAACATAGGCCTCAAAGCGCTCCAAATAAACACTTGCAGATTCTACAAAAGGAGTGTTTCGAAACTGCTCTTTCAAGTGGAACGTTCAAGTCTGTGAGTTGAATGCACTCATCACACAGAAGTTTCTGAGAATGCTTCTGTCTAGTTTTTCTGTGAAGATGTTTCCTTTTCCAGAATAGGCCTCAAAACGCTCCAAATATCCTCTTGCAGATTCTACAAAAAAGAGTGTTTCAAAACTGTTCTATCAAAAGGAAGGTTCAACTCTGTGAGTTGAATGAATGCATCATGAAGAACTTTCTGAGAATGCTTCTCTGTAGTTTTTAGGTGAAGATATTCCAAAACCCAGCACAGGCCTCGAAGTGCTCCAAATAACCACTTGCAGATTTTACCAAAAGAGTGTTTCAAAACTGCTCTTTCTATAGGTAAGTTCAAGTCTGTGAGTTGAATGCACTCAACACAAAGAAGTTTCTGAGAATGCTTCTGTTCAGTTTTTATGTGAAGATATTTCCTTTTCCAGCATAGGCCTCAAACGGCTCCAAATATCCACTTGCAGATTCTACAAAAAGAGTGTTTCCAAACTTCTCTATCAATTGGTAGGTTCAACTCTGTGAGTTGAATGAAGTCATCACAAAGAAGTTTCTGAGAATCCTTCTCTCTAGTTTTTATGTGAAGATATTTCCTTTTCCAACATAGGCCTCAAGGTGCTCCGAATAAACACTTGCAGATTCTACAAACTTAATGTTTCAAAACTGTTCTATCAAAAGGAACGTTGAAGTCTGTGAGTTGAATGCACTCATCACAAAGAAGTTTCTCAGAATGCTTCCGTCTAGTTTTTAGGTGAAGAGATTTCATTTCCCAGCACAGGCCTCAAAGCGCTCCAAATATCCACTTGCAGATTCTACAAGAAGAGTGTTTCCAAACTGCTCTTTCAAAAGGAAGCTTCAAGTCTGTGAGTTGAATGCACTCATCACAAAGAAGTTTCTGAGAATGCTTCCGTCTAGTTTCTATATGAAGATATTTCCTTTTCCAACATAGGCCCCAAAGTGCTCCAAATAAACCCTTGCAGATTCTCCAAAAGGAGTGTTTCAAAACTGCTCTTTCTATAGGTAAGTTCAAGTCTGTGAGTTGAATGCACTCAACACAAAGAAGTTTCTGAGAATGCTTCTGTTCAGTTTTTATGTGAAGATATTTCCTTTTCCAGCATAGGCCTCAAACGGCTCCAAATATCCACTTGCAGATTCTACAAAAAGAGTGTTTCCAAACTTCTCTATCAATTGGTAGGTTCAACTCTGTGAGTTGAATGAACTCATCCAAAGAAGTTTCTGAGAATCCTTCTCTCTAGTTTTTATGTGAAGATATTTCCTTTTCCAACGTAGGCCTCAAAGCGCTCCAAATAAACACATGCAGATTCTACAAAAGGAGTGTTTCAAAACTGTTCTATCAAAGGGAACGTTCAAGTCTGTGAGTTGAATGTACTCATCACACAGATGTTTCTCAGAATGCTTCTGTCTAGTTTTTAGGTGAAGAGATTTCATTTCCCAGCATAGGCCTCAAAGCGCTCCAAATATCCACTTGCAGATTCTATAAGAAGAGAGTTTCCAAACTGCTCTTTCAAAAGGAAACTTCAAGTCTGTGTGTTGAATGCACTCATCCAAAAGAAGTTTCTGAGAATGCTTCTGTCTAGTTCTTACGTGAAGATATTTCCTTTTCCAGGTAAGGCCTCAAAGCGCTCCAAATAAACCCTTGCAAATTCTACAAAAGGAGTGTTTCAAAAGAGTTCTATCAAAAGGAACGTTCAAGTCTGTGAGTTGAATGCACTTATCATACCGAAGTTTCCTGGAATGCTTCTGTCTAGTTTTTATGTGAAGACATTTCCTTTTCCAGCAGAGGCCTCAAAGCACTCCAAATATCCACTTGCAGATTCTACAAAAAGAGTGTTTCAAAACTGCTCTATCAAAAGCAAGCTTCAACACTGTGAGTGGAATGCACTCATCACAAAGAAGTTTCTGAGAATGCTTCTGTCTAGTTTTTATGTGAAGATATTTCCTTTTCCAACATAGGCCTCAAAGCGCTCTGAATAAACACTTGCAGATTCTACAAAAGGAGTGTTTCGAAACTGCTCTTTCAAGAGGAACGTTCAAGTCTGTGAGTTGAATGCACTCATCACACAGAAGTTTCTGAGAATGCTTCTGTCTAGTTTTTATTTGAAGATGTTTCCTTTTCCAGCATAGGCCTCAAAACGCTCCAAATATCCTCTTGCAGATTCTACAAAAAGAGTGTTTCAAAACTGTTCTATCAAAAGGAAGGTTCAACTCTGTGAGTTGAATGAATGCATCATGAAGAACTTTCTGAGAATGCTTCTCTGTAGTTTTTAGGTGAAGATATTCCAAAACCCAGCACAGGCATCGAAGTGCTCCAAATAACCACTTGCAGATTTTACCAAAAGAGTGTTTCAAAACTGCTCTTTCTATAGGTAAGTTCAAGTCTGTGAGTTGAATGGACTCAACACAAAGAAGTTTCTGAGAATGGTTCTGTTCAGTTTTTATGTGAAGATATTTCCTTTTCCAGCATAGGCCTCAAACGGCTCCAAATATCCACTTGCAGATTCTACAAAAAGAGTGTTTCCAAACTTCTCTATCAATTGGTAGGTTCAACTCTGTGAGTTGAATGAAGTCATCACAAAGAAGTTTCTGAGAATCCTTCTCTCTAGTTTTTATGTGAAGATACTTCCTTTTCCAACGTAGGCCTCAAGGCGCTCCAAATAAACACATGCAGATTCTACAAAAGGAGTGTTTCAAAACTGTTCTATCAAAGGGAACGTTCAAGTCTGTGAGTTGAATGTACTCATCACACAGATGTTTCTCAGAATGCTTCTGTCTAGTTTTTAGGTGAAGAGATTTCATTTCCCAGCATAGGCTTCAAAGCGCTCCAAATATCCACTTGCAGATTCTATAAGAAGAGAGTTTCCAAACTGCTCTTTCAAAAGGAGCTTCAAGTCTGTGAGTTGAATGCACTCATCACAAAAAAGTTTCTGAGAATGCTTCCGTCTAGTTTCTATATGAAGATATTTCCTTTTCCAACATAGGCCCCAAAGTGCTCCAAATAAACCCTTGCAGATTCTACAAAAGGAGTGTTTCAAAACTGCTCTTTCTATAGGTAAGTTCAAGTCTGTGAGTTGAATGCACTCAACACAAAGAAGTTTCTGAGAATGCTTCTGTTCAGTTTTTATGTGAAGATATTTCCTTTTCCAGCATAGGCCTCAAACGGCTCCAAATATCCACTTGCAGATTCTACAAAAAGAGTGTTTCCAAACTTCTCTATCAATTGGTAGGTTCAACTCTGTGAGTTGAATGAAGTCATCACAAAGAAGTTTCTGAGAATCCTTCTCTCTAGTTTTTATGTGAAGATATTTCCTTTTCCAACGTAGGCCTCAAAGCGCTCCAAATAAACACATGCAGATTCTACAAAAGGAGTGTTTCAAAACTGTTCTATCAAAGGGAACGTTCAAGTCTGTGAGTTGAATGTACTCATCACACAGATGTTTCTCAGAATGCTTCTGTCTAGTTTTTAGTTGAAGATATTTCATTTCCCAGCATAGGCCTCAAAGCGCTCCAAATATCCACTTGCAGATTCTATAAGAAGAGAGTTTCCAAACTGCTCTTTCAAAAGGAAACTTCAAGTCTGTGTGTTGAATGCACTCATCCAAAAGAAGTTTCTGAGAATGCTTCTGTCTAGTTCTTACGTGAAGATATTTCCTTTTCCAGGTAAGGCCTCAAAGCGCTCCAAATAAACACTTGCAAATTCTACAAAAGGAGTGTTTCAAAAGAGTTCTATCAAAAGGAACGTTCAAGTCTGTGAGTTGAATGCACTTATCATACCGAAGTTTCCTGGAATGCTTCTGTCTAGTTTTTATGTGAAGACATTTCCTTTTCCAGAAGAGGCCTCAAAGCACTCCAAATATCCACTTGCAGATTCTACAAAAAGAGTGTTTCAAAACTGCTCTATCAAAAGCAAGCTTCAACACTGTGAGTAGAATGCACTCATCACAAAGAAGTTTCTGAGAATGCTTCTGTCTAGTTTTTATGTGAAGATATTTCCTTTTCCAACATAGGCCTCAAAGCGATCCGAATAAACACTTGCAGATTCTACAAAAGGAGTGTTTCGAAACTGCTCTTTCAAGAGGAACGTTCAAGTCTGTGAGTTGAATGCACTCATCACACAGAAGTTTCTGAGAATGCTTCTGTCTAGTTTTTATTTGAAGATGTTTCCTTTTCCAGCATAGGCCTCAAAACGCTCCAAATATCCTCTTGCAGATTCTACAAAAAGAGTGTTTCAAAACTGTTCTATCAAAAGGAAGGTTCAACTCTGTGAGTTGAATGAATGCATCATGAAGAACTTTCTGAGAATGCTTCTCTGTAGTTTTTAGGTGAAGATATTCCAAAACCCAGCACAGGCCTCGAAGTGCTCCAAATAACCACTTGCAGATTTTACCAAAAGAGTGTTTCAAAACTGCTCTTTCTATAGGTAAGTTCAAGTCTGTGAGTTGAATGCACTCAACACAAAGAAGTTTCTGAGAATGCTTCTGTTCAGTTTTTATGTGAAGATATTTCCTTTTCCAGCATAGGCCTCAAATGGCTCCAAATATCCACTTGCAGATTCTACAAAAAGAGTGTTTCCAAACTTCTCTATCAATTGGTAGGTTCAACTCTGTGAGTTGAATGAAGTCATCACAAAGAAGTTTCTGAGAATCCTTCTCTCTAGTTTTTATGTGAAGATACTTCCTTTTCCAACGTAGGCCTCAAGGCGCTCCAAATAAACACATGCAGATTCTACAAAAGGAGTGTTTCAAAACTGTTCTATCAAAGGGAACGTTCAAGTCTGTGAGTTGAATGTACTCATCACACAGATGTTTCTCAGAATGCTTCTGTCTAGTTTTTAGGTGAAGACATTTCATTTCCCAGCATAGGCCTCAAAGCGCTCCAAATATCCACTTGCAGATTCTATAAGAAGAGAGTTTCCAAACTGCTCTTTCAAAAGGAGCTTCAAGTCTGTGAGTTGAATGCACTCATCACAAAGAAGTTTCTGAGAATGCTTCCGTCTAGTTTCTATATGAAGATATTTCCTTTTCCAACATAGGCCCCAAAGTGCTCCAAATAAACCCTTGCAGATTCTACAAAAGGAGTGTTTCAAAACTGCTCTTTCTATAGGTAAGTTCAAGTCTGTGAGTTGAATGCACTCAACACAAAGAAGTTTCTGAGAATGCTTCTGTTCAGTTTTTATGTGAAGATATTTCCTTTTCCAGCATAGGCCTCAAACGGCTCCAAATATCCACTTGCAGATTCTACAAAAAGAGTGTTTCCAAACTTCTCTATCAATTGGTAGGTTCAACTCTGTGAGTTGAATGAAGTCATCACAAAGAAGTTTCTGAGAATCCTTCTCTCTAGTTTTTATGTGAAGATATTTCCTTTTCCAGCGTAGGCCTCAAAGCGCTCCAAATAAACACATGCAGATTCTACAAAAGGAGTGTTTCAAAACTGTTCTATCAAAGGGAACGTTCAAGTCTGTGAGTTGAATGTACTCATCACACAGATGTTTCTCAGAATGCTTCTGTCTAGTTTTTAGGTGAAGAGATTTCATTTCCCAGCATAGGCCTCAAAGCGCTCCAAATATCCACTTGCAGATTCTATAAGAAGAGAGTTTCCAAACTGCTCTTTCAAAAGGAAGCTTCAAGTCTGTGAGTTGAATGCACTCATCACAAAGAAGTTTCTGAGAATGCTTCCGTCTAGTTTCTATATGAAGATATTTCCTTTTCCAACATAGGCCCCAAAGTGCTCCAAATAAACCCTTGCAGATTCTACAAAAGGAGTGTTTCAAAACTGCTCTTTCTATAGGTAAGTTCAAGTCTGTGAGTTGAATGCACTCAACACAAAGAAGTTTCTGAGAATGCTTCTGTTCAGTTTTTATGTGAAGATATTTCCTTTTCCAGCATAGGCCTCAAACGGCTCCAAATATCCACTTGCAGATTCTACAAAAAGAGTGTTTCCAAACTTCTCTATCAATTGGTAGGTTCAACTCTGTGAGTTGAATGAACTCATCACAAAGAAATTTCTGAGAATCCTTCTCTCTAGTTTTTATGTGAAGATATTTCCTTTTCCAACGTAGGCCTCAAAGCGCTCCAAATAAACACATGCAGATTCTACAAAAGGAGTGTTTCAAAACTGTTCTATCAAAGGGAACGTTCAAGTCTGTGAGTTGAATGTACTCATCACACAGATGTTTCTCAGAATGCTTCTGTCTAGTTTTTAGTTGAAGAGATTTCATTTCCCAGCATAGGCCTCAAAGCGCTCCAAATATCCACTTGCAGAATCTACGAAAAGAGTGTTTCAAAGCTGCTCTTTCAAAAGCAAGGTTCAAGTCTGTGTGTTGAATGCACTCATCCGAAAGAAGTTTCTGAGAACGCTTCTGTCTAGTTCTTACGTGAAGATATTTCCTTTTCCAGCTTAGGCCTCAAAGCGCTCCAAATAAACACTTGCAAATTCTACAAAAGGAGTGTTTCAAAAGAGTTCTATCAAAAGGAACGTTCAAGTCTGTGAGTTGAATGCACTTATCATACCGAAGTTTCCTGGAATGCTTCTGTCTAGTTTTTATGTGAAGACATTTCCTTTTCCAGCAGAGGCCTCAAAGCACTCCAAATATCCACTTGCAGATTCTACAAAAAGAGTGTTTCAAAACTGCTCTATCAAAAGCAAGCTTCAACACTGTGAGTAGAATGCACTCATCACAAAGAAGTTTCTGTGAATGCTTCTGTCTAGTTTTTATGTGAAGATATTTCCTTTTCCAACATAGGCCTCAAAGCGCTCCGAATAAACACTTGCAGATTCTACAAAAGGAGTGTTTCGAAACTGCTCTTTCAACAGGAACGTTCAAGTCTGTGAGTTGAATGCACTCATCACACAGAAGTTTCTGAGAATGCTTCTGTCTAGTTTTTATGTGAAGATGTTTCCTTTTCCAGAATAGGCCTCAAAACGCTCCAAATATCCTCTTGCAGATTCTACAAAAAAGAGTGTTTCAAAACTGTTCTATCAAAAGGAAGGTTCAACTCTGTGAGTTGAATGAATGCATCATGAAGAACTTTCTGAGAATGCTTCTCTGTAGTTTTTAGGTGAAGATATTCCAAAACCCAGCACAGGCCTCGAAGTGCTCCAAATAACCACTTGCAGATTTTACCAAAAGAGTGTTTCAAAACTGCTCTTTCTATAGGTAAGTTCAAGTCTGTGAGTTGAATGCACTCAACACAAAGAAGTTTCTGAGAATGCTTCTGTTCAGTTTTTATGTGAAGATATTTCCTTTTCCAGCATAGGCCTCAAACGGCTCCAAATATCCACTTGCAGATTCTACAAAAAGAGTGTTTCCAAACTTCTCTATCAATTGGTAGGTTCAACTCTGTGAGTTGAATGAAGTCATCACAAAGAAGTTTCTGAGAATCCTTCCCTCTAGTTTTTATCTGAAGATATTTCCTTTTCCAACATAGGCCTCAAGGTGCTCCGAATAAACACTTGCAGATTCTACAAACTTAATGTTTCAAAACTGTTCTATCAAAAGGAACGTTGAAGTCTGTGAGTTGAATGCACTCATCACAAAGAAGTTTCTCAGAATGCTTCCGTCTAGTTTTTAGGTGAAGAGATTTCATTTCCCAGCACAGGCCTCAAAGCGCTCCAAATATCCACTTGCAGATTTTACAAGAAGAGTGTTTCCAAACTGCTCTTTCAAAAGGAAGCTTCAAGTCTGTGAGTTGAATGCACTCATCACAAAGAAGTTTCTGAGAATGCTTCCGTCTAGTTTCTATATGAAGATATTTCCTTTTCCAACATAGGCCCCAAAGTGCTCCAAATAAACCCTTGCAGATTCTACAAAAGGAGTGTTTCAAAACTGCTCTTTCTATAGGTAAGTTCAAGTCTGTGAGTTGAATGCACTCAACACAAAGAAGTTTCTGAGAATGCTTCTGTTCAGTTTTTATGTGAAGATATTTCCTTTTCCAGCATAGGCCTCAAACGGCTCCAAATATCCACTTGCAGATTCTACAAAAAGAGTGTTTCCAAACTTCTCTATCAATTGGTAGGTTCAACTCTGTGAGTTGAATGAAGTCATCACAAAGAAGTTTCTGAGAATCCTTCTCTCTAGTTTTTATGTGAAGATATTTCCTTTTCCAACGTAGGCCTCAAAGCGCTCCAAATAAACACATGCAGATTCTACAAAAGGAGTGTTTCAAAACTGTTCTATCAAAGGGAACGTTCAAGTCTGTGAGTTGAATGTACTCATCACACAGATGTTTCTCAGAATGCTTCTGTCTAGTTTTTAGGTGAAGAGATTTCATTTCCCAGCATAGGCCTCAAAGCGCTCCAAATATCCACTTGCAGATTCTATAAGAAGAGAGTTTCCAAACTGCTCTTTCAAAAGGAAACTTCAAGTCTGTGTGTTGAATGCACTCATCCAAAAGAAGTTTCTGAGAATGCTTCTGTCTAGTTCTTACGTGAAGATATTTCCTTTTCCAGGTAAGGCCTCAAAGCGCTCCAAATAAACACTTGCAAATTCTACAAAAGGAGTGTTTCAAAAGAGTTCTATCAAAAGGAACGTTCAAGTCTGTGAGTTGAATGCACTTATCATACCGAAGTTTCCTGGAATGCTTCTGTCTAGTTTTTATGTGAAGACATTTCCTTTTCCAGCAGAGGCCTCAAAGCACTCCAAATATCCACTTGCAGATTCTACAAAAAGAGTGTTTCAAAACTGCTCTATCAAAAGCAAGCTTCAACACTGTGAGTAGAATGCACTCATCACAAAGAAGTTTCTGAGAATGCTTCTGTCTAGTTTTTATGTGAAGATATTTCCTTTTCCAACATAGGCCTCAAAGCGCTCCGAATAAACACTTGCAGATTCTACAAAAGGAGTGTTTCGAAACTGCTCTTTCAAGAGGGACGTTCAAGTCTGTGAGTTGAATGCACTCATCACACAGAAGTTTCTGAGAATGCTTCTGTCTAGTTTTTATTTGAAGATGTTTCCTTTTCCAGCATAGGCCTCAAAACGCTCCAAATATCCTCTTGCAGATTCTACAAAAAGAGTGTTTCAAAACTGTTCTATCAAAAGGAAGGTTCAACTCTGTGAGTTGAATGAATGCATCATGAAGAACTTTCTGAGAATGCTTCTCTGTAGTTTTTAGGTGAAGATATTCCAAAACCCAGCACAGGCCTCGAAGTGCTCCAAATAACCACTTGCAGATTTTACCAAAAGAGTGTTTCAAAACTGCTCTTTCTATAGGTAAGTTCAAGTCTGTGAGTTGAATGCACTCAACACAAAGAAGTTTCTGAGAATGGTTCTGTTCAGTTTTTATGTGAAGATATTTCCTTTTCCAGCATAGGCCTCAAACGGCTCCAAATATCCACTTGCAGATTCTACAAAAAGAGTGTTTCCAAACTTCTCTATCAATTGGTAGGTTCAACTCTGTGAGTTGAATGAAGTCATCACAAAGAAGTTTCTGAGAATCCTTCTCTCTAGTTTTTATGTGAAGATACTTCCTTTTCCAACGTAGGCCTCAAGGCGCTCCAAATAAACACATGCAGATTCTACAAAAGGAGTGTTTCAAAACTGTTCTATCAAAGGGAACGTTCAAGTCTGTGAGTTGAATGTACTCATCACACAGATGTTTCTCAGAATGCTTCTGTCTAGTTTTTAGGTGAAGAGATTTCATTTCCCAGCATAGGCCTCAAAGCGCTCCAAATATCCACTTGCAGATTCTATAAGAAGAGAGTTTCCAAACTGCTCTTTCAAAAGGAGCTTCAAGTCTGTGAGTTGAATGCACTCATCACAAAGAAGTTTCTGAGAATGCTTCCGTCTAGTTTCTATATGAAGATATTTCCTTTTCCAACATAGGCCCCAAAGTGCTCCAAATAAACCCTTGCAGATTCTACAAAAGGAGTGTTTCAAAACTGCTCTTTCTATAGGTAAGTTCAAGTCTGTGAGTTGAATGCACTCAACACAAAGAAGTTTCTGAGAATGCTTCTGTTCAGTTTTTATGTGAAGATATTTCCTTTTCCAGCATAGGCCTCAAACGGCTCCAAATATCCACTTGCAGATTCTACAAAAAGAGTGTTTCCAAACTTCTCTATCAATTGGTAGGTTCAACTCTGTGAGTTGAATGAACTCATCACAAAGAAGTTTCTGAGAATCCTTCTCTCTAGTTTTTATGTGAAGATATTTCCTTTTCCAGCGTAGGCCTCAAAGCGCTCCAAATAAACACATGCAGATTCTACAAAAGGAGTGTTTCAAAACTGTTCTATCAAAGGGAACGTTCAAGTCTGTGAGTTGAATGTACTCATCACACAGATGTTTCTCAGAATGCTTCTGTCTAGTTTTTAGGTGAAGAGATTTCATTTCCCAGCATAGGCCTCAAAGCGCTCCAAATATCCACTTGCAGATTCTATAAGAAGAGAGTTTCCAAACTGCTCTTTCAAAAGGAAACTTCAAGTCTGTGTGTTGAATGCACTCATCCAAAAGAAGTTTCTGAGAATGCTTCTGTCTAGTTCTTACGTGAAGATATTTCCTTTTCCAGGTAAGGCCTCAAAGCGCTCCAAATAAACACTTGCAAATTCCACAAAAGGAGTGTTTCAAAAGAGTTCTATCAAAAGGAACGTTCAAGTCTGTGAGTTGAATGCACTTATCATACCGAAGTTTCCTGGAATGCTTCTGTCTAGTTTTTATGTGAAGACATTTCCTTTTCCAGCAGAGGCCTCAAAGCACTCCAAATATCCACTTGCAGATTCTACAAAAAGAGTGTTTCAAAACTGCTCTATCAAAAGCAAGCTTCAACACTGTGAGTAGAATGCACTCATCACAAAGAAGTTTCTGAGAATGCTTCTGTCTAGTTTTTATGTGAAGATATTTCCTTTTCCAACATAGGCCTCAAAGCGCTCCAAATAAACACTTGCAGATTCTACAAAAGGAGTGTTTCGAAACTGCTCTTTCAAGAGGAACGTTCAAGTCTGTGAGTTGAATGCACTCATCACACAGAAGTTTCTGAGAATGCTTCTGTCTAGTTTTTATGTGAAGATGTTTCCTTTTCCAGCATAGGCCTCAAAACGCTCCAAATATCCTCTTGCAGATTCTACAAAAAGAGTGTTTCAAAACTGTTCTATCAAAAGGAAGGTTCAACTCTGTGAGTTGAATGAATGCATCGTGAAGAACTTTCTGAGAATGCTTCTCTGTAGTTTTTAGGTGAAGATATTCCAAAACCCAGCACAGGTCTCGAAGTGCTCCAACTTGCAGATTTTACCAAAAGAGTGTTTCAAAACTGCTCTTTCTATAGGTAAGTTCAAGTCTGTGAGTTGAATGCACTCATCACACAGAAGTTTCTGAGAATGCTTCTGTCTAGTTTTTATTTGAAGATGTTTCCTTTTCCAGCATAGGCCTCAAAACGCTCCAAATATCCTCTTGCAGATTCTACAAAAAGAGTGTTTCAAAACTGTTCTATCAAAAGGAAGGTTCAACTCTGTGAGTTGAATGAATGCATCATGAAGAACTTTCTGAGAATGCTTCTCTGTAGTTTTTAGGTGAAGATATTCCAAAACCCAGCACAGGCCTCGAAGTGCTCCAAATAACCACTTGCAGATTTTACCAAAAGAGTGTTTCAAAACTGCTCTTTCTATAGGTAAGTTCAAGTCTGTGAGTTGAATGCACTCAACACAAAGAAGTTTCTGAGAATGGTTCTGTTCAGTTTTTATGTGAAGATATTTCCTTTTCCAGCATAGGCCTCAAACGGCTCCAAATATCCACTTGCAGATTCTACAAAAAGAGTGTTTCCAAACTTCTCTATCAATTGGTAGGTTCAACTCTGTGAGTTGAATGAAGTCATCACAAAGAAGTTTCTGAGAATCCTTCTCTCTAGTTTTTATGTGAAGATACTTCCTTTTCCAACGTAGGCCTCAAGGCGCTCCAAATAAACACATGCAGATTCTACAAAAGGAGTGTTTCAAAACTGTTCTATCAAAGGGAACGTTCAAGTCTGTGAGTTGAATGTACTCATCACACAGATGTTTCTCAGAATGCTTCTGTCTAGTTTTTAGGTGAAGAGATTTCATTTCCCAGCATAGGCCTCAAAGCGCTCCAAATATCCACTTGCAGATTCTATAAGAAGAGAGTTTCCAAACTGCTCTTTCAAAAGGAGCTTCAAGTCTGTGAGTTGAATGCACTCATCACAAAGAAGTTTCTGAGAATGCTTCCGTCTAGTTTCTATATGAAGATATTTCCTTTTCCAACATAGGCCCCAAAGTGCTCCAAATAAACCCTTGCAGATTCTACAAAAGGAGTGTTTCAAAACTGCTCTTTCTATAGGTAAGTTCAAGTCTGTGAGTTGAATGCACTCAACACAAAGAAGTTTCTGAGAATGCTTCTGTTCAGTTTTTATGTGAAGATATTTCCTTTTCCAGCATAGGCCTCAAACGGCTCCAAATATCCACTTGCAGATTCTACAAAAAGAGTGTTTCCAAACTTCTCTATCAATTGGTAGGTTCAACTCTGTGAGTTGAATGAACTCATCACAAAGAAGTTTCTGAGAATCCTTCTCTCTAGTTTTTATGTGAAGATATTTCCTTTTCCAGCGTAGGCCTCAAAGCGCTCCAAATAAACACATGCAGATTCTACAAAAGGAGTGTTTCAAAACTGTTCTATCAAAGGGAACGTTCAAGTCTGTGAGTTGAATGTACTCATCACACAGATGTTTCTCAGAATGCTTCTGTCTAGTTTTTAGGTGAAGAGATTTCATTTCCCAGCATAGGCCTCAAAGCGCTCCAAATATCCACTTGCAGATTCTATAAGAAGAGAGTTTCCAAACTGCTCTTTCAAAAGGAAACTTCAAGTCTGTGTGTTGAATGCACTCATCCAAAAGAAGTTTCTGAGAATGCTTCTGTCTAGTTCTTACGTGAAGATATTTCCTTTTCCAGGTAAGGCCTCAAAGCGCTCCAAATAAACACTTGCAAATTCCACAAAAGGAGTGTTTCAAAAGAGTTCTATCAAAAGGAACGTTCAAGTCTGTGAGTTGAATGCACTTATCATACCGAAGTTTCCTGGAATGCTTCTGTCTAGTTTTTATGTGAAGACATTTCCTTTTCCAGCAGAGGCCTCAAAGCACTCCAAATATCCACTTGCAGATTCTACAAAAAGAGTGTTTCAAAACTGCTCTATCAAAAGCAAGCTTCAACACTGTGAGTAGAATGCACTCATCACAAAGAAGTTTCTGAGAATGCTTCTGTCTAGTTTTTATGTGAAGATATTTCCTTTTCCAACATAGGCCTCAAAGCGCTCCAAATAAACACTTGCAGATTCTACAAAAGGAGTGTTTCGAAACTGCTCTTTCAAGAGGAACGTTCAAGTCTGTGAGTTGAATGCACTCATCACACAGAAGTTTCTGAGAATGCTTCTGTCTAGTTTTTATGTGAAGATGTTTCCTTTTCCAGCATAGGCCTCAAAACGCTCCAAATATCCTCTTGCAGATTCTACAAAAAGAGTGTTTCAAAACTGTTCTATCAAAAGGAAGGTTCAACTCTGTGAGTTGAATGAATGCATCGTGAAGAACTTTCTGAGAATGCTTCTCTGTAGTTTTTAGGTGAAGATATTCCAAAACCCAGCACAGGTCTCGAAGTGCTCCAACTTGCAGATTTTACCAAAAGAGTGTTTCAAAACTGCTCTTTCTATAGGTAAGTTCAAGTCTGTGAGTTGAATGCACTCAACACAAAGAAGTTTCTGAGAATGCTTCTGTTCAGTTTTTATGTGAAGATATTTCCTTTTCCAGCATAGGCCTCAAACTGCTCCAAATATCCGCTTGCAGATTCTACAAAAAGAGTGTTTCCAAACTTCTCTATCAATTGGTAGGTTCAACTCTGTGAGTTGAATGAAGTCATCACAAAGAAGTTTCTGAGAATCCTTCTCTCTAGTTTTTATGTGAAGATATTTCCTTTTCCAGCGTAGGCCTCAAAGCGCTCCAAATAAACACATGCAGATTCTACAAAAGGAGTGTTTCAAAACTGTTCTATAAAAGGGAACGTTCAAGTCAGTGAGTTGAATGTACTGATCACACAGATGTTTCTCAGAATGTTTCTGTCTAGTTTTTAGGTGAAGAGATTTCATTTCCCAGCATAGGCCTCAAAGCGCTCCAAATATCCACTTGCAGATTCTACAAGAAGAGTGTTTCCAAACTGCTCTTTCAAAAGGAAGCTTCAAGTCTGTGAGTTGAATGCACTCATCACAAAGAAGTTTCTGAGAATGCTTCCGTCTAGTTTCTATATGAAGATATTTCCTTTTCCAACATAGGCCCCAAAGTGCTCCAAATAAACCCTTGCAGATTCTACAAAAGGAGTGTTTCAAAACTGCTCTTTCTATAGGTAAGTTCAAGTCTGTGAGTTGAATGCACTCAACACAAAGAAGTTTCTGAGAATGCTTCTGTTCAGTTTTTATGTGAAGATATTTCCTTTTCCAGCATAGGCCTCAAACGGCTCCAAATATCCACTTGCAGATTCTACAAAAGGAGTGTTTCCAAACTTCTCTATCAATTGGTAGGTTCAACTCTGTGAGTTGAATGAACTCATCACAAAGAAGTTTCTGAGAATCCTTCTCTCTAGTTTTTACGTGAAGATATTTCCTTTTCCAACGTAAGCCTCAAAGCGCTCCAAATAAACACATGCAGATTCTACAAGAGGAGTGTTTCAAAACTGTTCTATCAAAGGGAACGTTCAAGTCTGTGAGTTGAATGTACTCATCACACAGATGTTTCTCAGAATGCTTCTGTCTAGTTTTTAGGTGAAGAGATTTCATTTCCCAGCATAGGCCTCAAAGCGCTCCAAATATCCACTTGCAGAATCTACGAAAAGAGTGTTTCAAAGCTGGTCTTTCAAAAGCAAGGTTCAAGTCTGTGTGTTGAATGCACTCATCTGAAAGAAGTTTCTGAGAACGCTTCTGTCTAGTTCTTACGTGAAGATATTTCCTTTTCCAGCTTAGGCCTCAAAGCGCTCCAAATAAACACTTGCAAATTTTACAAAAGGAGTGTTTCAAAAGAGTTCTATCAAAAGGAACGTTCAAGTCTGTGAGTTGAATGCACTTATCATACCGAAGTTTCCTGGAATGCTTCTGTCTAGTTTTTATGTGAAGACATTTCCTTTTCCAGCAGAGGCCTCAAAGCACTCCAAATATCCACTTGCAGATTCTACAAAAAGAGTGTTTCAAAACTGCTCTATCAAAAGCAAGCTTCAACACTGTGAGTAGAATGCACTCATCACAAAGAAGTTTCTGAGAATGCTTCTGTCTAGTTTTTATGTGAAGATATTTCCTTTTCCAACATAGGCCTCAAAGCGCTCCAAATAAACACTTGCAGATTCTACAAAAGGAGTGTTTCGAAACTGCTCTTTCAAGTGGAACGTTCAAGTCTGTGAGTTGAATGCACTCATCACACAGAAGTTTCTGAGAATGCTTCTGTCTAGTTTTTCTGTGAAGATGTTTCCTTTTCCAGAATAGGCCTCAAAACGCTCCAAATATCCTCTTGCAGATTCTACAAAAAAGAGTGTTTCAAAACTGTTCTATCAAAAGGAAGGTTCAACTCTGTGAGTTGAATGAATGCATCATGAAGAACTTTCTGAGAATGCTTCTCTGTAGTTTTTAGGTGAAGATATTCCAAAACCCAGCACAGGCCTCGAAGTGCTCCAAATAACCACTTGCAGATTTTACCAAAAGAGTGTTTCAAAACTGCTCTTTCTATAGGTAAGTTCAAGTCTGTGAGTTGAATGCACTCAACACAAAGAAGTTTCTGAGAATGCTTCTGTTCAGTTTTTATGTGAAGATATTTCCTTTTCCAGCATAGGCCTCAAACGGCTCCAAATATCCACTTGCAGATTCTACAAAAAGAGTGTTTCCAAACTTCTCTATCAATTGGTAGGTTCAACTCTGTGAGTTGAATGAAGTCATCACAAAGAAGTTTCTGAGAATCCTTCTCTCTAGTTTTTATGTGAAGATATTTCCTTTTCCAACATAGGCCTCAAGGTGCTCCGAATAAACACTTGCAGATTCTACAAACTTAATGTTTCAAAACTGTTCTATCAAAAGGAACGTTGAAGTCTGTGAGTTGAATGCACTCATCACAAAGAAGTTTCTCAGAATGCTTCCGTCTAGTTTTTAGGTGAAGAGATTTCATTTCCCAGCACAGGCCTCAAAGCGCTCCAAATATCCACTTGCAGATTCTACAAGAAGAGTGTTTCCAAACTGCTCTTTCAAAAGGAAGCTTCAAGTCTGTGAGTTGAATGCACTCATCACAAAGAAGTTTCTGAGAATGCTTCCGTCTAGTTTCTATATGAAGATATTTCCTTTTCCAACATAGGCCCCAAAGTGCTCCAAATAAACCCTTGCAGATTCTACAAAAGGAGTGTTTCAAAACTGCTCTTTCTATAGGTAAGTTCAAGTCTGTGAGTTGAATGCACTCAACACAAAGAAGTTTCTGAGAATGCTTCTGTTCAGTTTTTATGTGAAGATATTTCCTTTTCCAGCATAGGCCTCAAACGGCTCCAAATATCCACTTGCAGATTCTACAAAAAGAGTGTTTCCAAACTTCTCTATCAATTGGTAGGTTCAACTCTGTGAGTTGAATGAACTCATCCAAAGAAGTTTCTGAGAATCCTTCTCTCTAGTTTTTATGTGAAGATATTTCCTTTTCCAACGTAGGCCTCAAAGCGCTCCAAATAAACACATGCAGATTCTACAAAAGGAGTGTTTCAAAACTGTTCTATCAAAGGGAACGTTCAAGTCTGTGAGTTGAATGTACTCATCACACAGATGTTTCTCAGAATGCTTCTGTCTAGTTTTTAGGTGAAGAGATTTCATTTCCCAGCATAGGCCTCAAAGCGCTCCAAATATCCACTTGCAGATTCTATAAGAAGAGAGTTTCCAAACTGCTCTTTCAAAAGGAAACTTCAAGTCTGTGTGTTGAATGCACTCATCCAAAAGAAGTTTCTGAGAATGCTTCTGTCTAGTTCTTACGTGAAGATATTTCCTTTTCCAGGTAAGGCCTCAAAGCGCTCCAAATAAACCCTTGCAAATTCTACAAAAGGAGTGTTTCAAAAGAGTTCTATCAAAAGGAACGTTCAAGTCTGTGAGTTGAATGCACTTATCATACCGAAGTTTCCTGGAATGCTTCTGTCTAGTTTTTATGTGAAGACATTTCCTTTTCCAGCAGAGGCCTCAAAGCACTCCAAATATCCACTTGCAGATTCTACAAAAAGAGTGTTTCAAAACTGCTCTATCAAAAGCAAGCTTCAACACTGTGAGTGGAATGCACTCATCACAAAGAAGTTTCTGAGAATGCTTCTGTCTAGTTTTTATGTGAAGATATTTCCTTTTCCAACATAGGCCTCAAAGCGCTCTGAATAAACACTTGCAGATTCTACAAAAGGAGTGTTTCGAAACTGCTCTTTCAAGAGGAACGTTCAAGTCTGTGAGTTGAATGCACTCATCACACAGAAGTTTCTGAGAATGCTTCTGTCTAGTTTTTATTTGAAGATGTTTCCTTTTCCAGCATAGGCCTCAAAACGCTCCAAATATCCTCTTGCAGATTCTACAAAAAGAGTGTTTCAAAACTGTTCTATCAAAAGGAAGGTTCAACTCTGTGAGTTGAATGAATGCATCATGAAGAACTTTCTGAGAATGCTTCTCTGTAGTTTTTAGGTGAAGATATTCCAAAACCCAGCACAGGCATCGAAGTGCTCCAAATAACCACTTGCAGATTTTACCAAAAGAGTGTTTCAAAACTGCTCTTTCTATAGGTAAGTTCAAGTCTGTGAGTTGAATGGACTCAACACAAAGAAGTTTCTGAGAATGGTTCTGTTCAGTTTTTATGTGAAGATATTTCCTTTTCCAGCATAGGCCTCAAACGGCTCCAAATATCCACTTGCAGATTCTACAAAAAGAGTGTTTCCAAACTTCTCTATCAATTGGTAGGTTCAACTCTGTGAGTTGAATGAAGTCATCACAAAGAAGTTTCTGAGAATCCTTCTCTCTAGTTTTTATGTGAAGATACTTCCTTTTCCAACGTAGGCCTCAAGGCGCTCCAAATAAACACATGCAGATTCTACAAAAGGAGTGTTTCAAAACTGTTCTATCAAAGGGAACGTTCAAGTCTGTGAGTTGAATGTACTCATCACACAGATGTTTCTCAGAATGCTTCTGTCTAGTTTTTAGGTGAAGAGATTTCATTTCCCAGCATAGGCTTCAAAGCGCTCCAAATATCCACTTGCAGATTCTATAAGAAGAGAGTTTCCAAACTGCTCTTTCAAAAGGAGCTTCAAGTCTGTGAGTTGAATGCACTCATCACAAAAAAGTTTCTGAGAATGCTTCCGTCTAGTTTCTATATGAAGATATTTCCTTTTCCAACATAGGCCCCAAAGTGCTCCAAATAAACCCTTGCAGATTCTACAAAAGGAGTGTTTCAAAACTGCTCTTTCTATAGGTAAGTTCAAGTCTGTGAGTTGAATGCACTCAACACAAAGAAGTTTCTGAGAATGCTTCTGTTCAGTTTTTATGTGAAGATATTTCCTTTTCCAGCATAGGCCTCAAACGGCTCCAAATATCCACTTGCAGATTCTACAAAAAGAGTGTTTCCAAACTTCTCTATCAATTGGTAGGTTCAACTCTGTGAGTTGAATGAAGTCATCACAAAGAAGTTTCTGAGAATCCTTCTCTCTAGTTTTTATGTGAAGATATTTCCTTTTCCAACGTAGGCCTCAAAGCGCTCCAAATAAACACATGCAGATTCTACAAAAGGAGTGTTTCAAAACTGTTCTATCAAAGGGAACGTTCAAGTCTGTGAGTTGAATGTACTCATCACACAGATGTTTCTCAGAATGCTTCTGTCTAGTTTTTAGTTGAAGAGATTTCATTTCCCAGCATAGGCCTCAAAGCGCTCCAAATATCCACTTGCAGATTCTATAAGAAGAGAGTTTCCAAACTGCTCTTTCAAAAGGAAACTTCAAGTCTGTGTGTTGAATGCACTCATCCAAAAGAAGTTTCTGAGAATGCTTCTGTCTAGTTCTTACGTGAAGATATTTCCTTTTCCAGGTAAGGCCTCAAAGCGCTCCAAATAAACACTTGCAAATTCTACAAAAGGAGTGTTTCAAAAGAGTTCTATCAAAAGGAACGTTCAAGTCTGTGAGTTGAATGCACTTATCATACCGAAGTT
Source organism: Pongo pygmaeus (assembly GCF_028885625.2). Lineage (NCBI taxonomy): Eukaryota > Metazoa > Chordata > Mammalia > Primates > Hominidae > Pongo > Pongo pygmaeus. Next base: position 19,595,934 of record NC_072390.2, on the reverse strand, counting down.
TCCTGGAATGCTTCTGTCTAGTTTTTATGTGAAGACATTTCCTTTTCCAGAAGAGGCCTCAAAGCACTCCAAATATCCACTTGCAGATTCTACAAAAAGAGTGTTTCAAAACTGCTCTATCAAAAGCAAGCTTCAACACTGTGAGTAGAATGCACTCATCACAAAGAAGTTTCTGAGAATGCTTCTGTCTAGTTTTTATGTGAAGATATTTCCTTTTCCAACATAGGCCTCAAAGCGATCCGAATAAACACTTGCAGATTCTACAAAAGGAGTGTTTCGAAACTGCTCTTTCAAGAGGAACGTTCAAGTCTGTGAGTTGAATGCACTCATCACACAGAAGTTTCTGAGAATGCTTCTGTCTAGTTTTTATTTGAAGATGTTTCCTTTTCCAGCATAGGCCTCAAAACGCTCCAAATATCCTCTTGCAGATTCTACAAAAAGAGTGTTTCAAAACTGTTCTATCAAAAGGAAGGTTCAACTCTGTGAGTTGAATGAATGCATCATGAAGAACTTTCTGAGAATGCTTCTCTGTAGTTTTTAGGTGAAGATATTCCAAAACCCAGCACAGGCCTCGAAGTGCTCCAAATAACCACTTGCAGATTTTACCAAAAGAGTGTTTCAAAACTGCTCTTTCTATAGGTAAGTTCAAGTCTGTGAGTTGAATGCACTCAACACAAAGAAGTTTCTGAGAATGCTTCTGTTCAGTTTTTATGTGAAGATATTTCCTTTTCCAGCATAGGCCTCAAATGGCTCCAAATATCCACTTGCAGATTCTACAAAAAGAGTGTTTCCAAACTTCTCTATCAATTGGTAGGTTCAACTCTGTGAGTTGAATGAAGTCATCACAAAGAAGTTTCTGAGAATCCTTCTCTCTAGTTTTTATGTGAAGATACTTCCTTTTCCAACGTAGGCCTCAAGGCGCTCCAAATAAACACATGCAGATTCTACAAAAGGAGTGTTTCAAAACTGTTCTATCAAAGGGAACGTTCAAGTCTGTGAGTTGAATGTACTCATCACACAGATGTTTCTCAGAATGCTTCTGTCTAGTTTTTAGGTGAAGACATTTCATTTCCCAGCATAGGCCTCAAAGCGCTCCAAATATCCACTTGCAGATTCTATAAGAAGAGAGTTTCCAAACTGCTCTTTCAAAAGGAGCTTCAAGTCTGTGAGTTGAATGCACTCATCAAAAAGAAGTTTCTGAGAATGCTTCCGTCTAGTTTCTATATGAAGATATTTCCTTTTCCAACATAGGCCCCAAAGTGCTCCAAATAAACCCTTGCAGATTCTACAAAAGGAGTGTTTCAAAACTGCTCTTTCTATAGGTAAGTTCAAGTCTGTGAGTTGAATGCACTCAACACAAAGAAGTTTCTGAGAATGCTTCTGTTCAGTTTTTATGTGAAGATATTTCCTTTTCCAGCATAGGCCTCAAACGGCTCCAAATATCCACTTGCAGATTCTACAAAAAGAGTGTTTCCAAACTTCTCTATCAATTGGTAGGTTCAACTCTGTGAGTTGAATGAAGTCATCACAAAGAAGTTTCTGAGAATCCTTCTCTCTAGTTTTTATGTGAAGATATTTCCTTTTCCAGCGTAGGCCTCCAAGCGCTCCAAATAAACACATGCAGATTCTACAAAAGGAGTGTTTCAAAACTGTTCTATCAAAGGGAACGTTCAAGTCTGTGAGTTGAATGTACTCATCACACAGATGTTTCTCAGAATGCTTCTGTCTAGTTTTTAGGTGAAGAGATTTCATTTCCCAGCATAGGCCTCAAAGCGCTCCAAATATCCACTTGCAGATTCTATAAGAAGAGAGTTTCCAAACTGCTCTTTCAAAAGGAAACTTCAAGTCTGTGTGTTGAATGCACTCATCCAAAAGAAGTTTCTGAGAATGCTTCTGTCTAGTTCTTACGTGAAGATATTTCCTTTTCCAGGTAAGGCCTCAAAGCGCTCCAAATAAACCCTTGCAAATTCTACAAAAGGAGTGTTTCAAAAGAGTTCTATCAAAAGGAACGTTCAAGTCTGTGAGTTGAATGCACTTATCATACCGAAGTTTCCTGGAATGCTTCTGTCTAGTTTTTATGTGAAGACATTTCCTTTTCCAGCAGAGGCCTCAAAGCACTCCAAATATCCACTTGCAGATTCTACAAAAAGAGTGTTTCAAAACTGCTCTATCAAAAGCAAGCTTCAACACTGTGAGTGGAATGCACTCATCACAAAGAAGTTTCTGAGAATGCTTCTGTCTAGTTTTTATGTGAAGATATTTCCTTTTCCAACATAGGCCTCAAAGCGCTCTGAATAAACACTTGCAGATTCTACAAAAGGAGTGTTTCGAAACTGCTCTTTCAAGAGGAACGTTCAAGTCTGTGAGTTGAATGCACTCATCACACAGAAGTTTCTGAGAATGCTTCTGTCTAGTTTTTATTTGAAGATGTTTCCTTTTCCAGCATAGGCCTCAAAACGCTCCAAATATCCTCTTGCAGATTCTACAAAAAGAGTGTTTCAAAACTGTTCTATCAAAAGGAAGGTTCAACTCTGTGAGTTGAATGAATGCATCATGAAGAACTTTCTGAGAATGCTTCTCTGTAGTTTTTAGGTGAAGATATTCCAAAACCCAGCACAGGCATCGAAGTGCTCCAAATAACCACTTGCAGATTTTACCAAAAGAGTGTTTCAAAACTGCTCTTTCTATAGGTAAGTTCAAGTCTGTGAGTTGAATGGACTCAACACAAAGAAGTTTCTGAGAATGGTTCTGTTCAGTTTTTATGTGAAGATATTTCCTTTTCCAGCATAGGCCTCAAACGGCTCCAAATATCCACTTGCAGATTCTACAAAAAGAGTGTTTCCAAACTTCTCTATCAATTGGTAGGTTCAACTCTGTGAGTTGAATGAAGTCATCACAAAGAAGTTTCTGAGAATCCTTCTCTCTAGTTTTTATGTGAAGATACTTCCTTTTCCAACGTAGGCCTCAAGGCGCTCCAAATAAACACATGCAGATTCTACAAAAGGAGTGTTTCAAAACTGTTCTATCAAAGGGAACGTTCAAGTCTGTGAGTTGAATGTACTCATCACACAGATGTTTCTCAGAATGCTTCTGTCTAGTTTTTAGGTGAAGAGATTTCATTTCCCAGCATAGGCTTCAAAGCGCTCCAAATATCCACTTGCAGATTCTATAAGAAGAGAGTTTCCAAACTGCTCTTTCAAAAGGAGCTTCAAGTCTGTGAGTTGAATGCACTCATCACAAAAAAGTTTCTGAGAATGCTTCCGTCTAGTTTCTATATGAAGATATTTCCTTTTCCAACATAGGCCCCAAAGTGCTCCAAATAAACCCTTGCAGATTCTACAAAAGGAGTGTTTCAAAACTGCTCTTTCTATAGGTAAGTTCAAGTCTGTGAGTTGAATGCACTCAACACAAAGAAGTTTCTGAGAATGCTTCTGTTCAGTTTTTATGTGAAGATATTTCCTTTTCCAGCATAGGCCTCAAACGGCTCCAAATATCCACTTGCAGATTCTACAAAAAGAGTGTTTCCAAACTTCTCTATCAATTGGTAGGTTCAACTCTGTGAGTTGAATGAAGTCATCACAAAGAAGTTTCTGAGAATCCTTCTCTCTAGTTTTTATGTGAAGATATTTCCTTTTCCAACGTAGGCCTCAAAGCGCTCCAAATAAACACATGCAGATTCTACAAAAGGAGTGTTTCAAAACTGTTCTATCAAAGGGAACGTTCAAGTCTGTGAGTTGAATGTACTCATCACACAGATGTTTCTCAGAATGCTTCTGTCTAGTTTTTAGTTGAAGAGATTTCATTTCCCAGCATAGGCCTCAAAGCGCTCCAAATATCCACTTGCAGATTCTATAAGAAGAGAGTTTCCAAACTGCTCTTTCAAAAGGAAACTTCAAGTCTGTGTGTTGAATGCACTCATCCAAAAGAAGTTTCTGAGAATGCTTCTGTCTAGTTCTTACGTGAAGATATTTCCTTTTCCAGGTAAGGCCTCAAAGCGCTCCAAATAAACACTTGCAAATTCTACAAAAGGAGTGTTTCAAAAGAGTTCTATCAAAAGGAACGTTCAAGTCTGTGAGTTGAATGCACTTATCATACCGAAGTTTCCTGGAATGCTTCTGTCTAGTTTTTATGTGAAGACATTTCCTTTTCCAGAAGAGGCCTCAAAGCACTCCAAATATCCACTTGCAGATTCTACAAAAAGAGTGTTTCAAAACTGCTCTATCAAAAGCAAGCTTCAACACTGTGAGTAGAATGCACTCATCACAAAGAAGTTTCTGAGAATGCTTCTGTCTAGTTTTTATGTGAAGATATTTCCTTTTCCAACATAGGCCTCAAAGCGATCCGAATAAACACTTGCAGATTCTACAAAAGGAGTGTTTCGAAACTGCTCTTTCAAGAGGAACGTTCAAGTCTGTGAGTTGAATGCACTCATCACACAGAAGTTTCTGAGAATGCTTCTGTCTAGTTTTTATTTGAAGATGTTTCCTTTTCCAGCATAGGCCTCAAAACGCTCCAAATATCCTCTTGCAGATTCTACAAAAAGAGTGTTTCAAAACTGTTCTATCAAAAGGAAGGTTCAACTCTGTGAGTTGAATGAATGCATCATGAAGAACTTTCTGAGAATGCTTCTCTGTAGTTTTTAGGTGAAGATATTCCAAAACCCAGCACAGGCCTCGAAGTGCTCCAAATAACCACTTGCAGATTTTACCAAAAGAGTGTTTCAAAACTGCTCTTTCTATAGGTAAGTTCAAGTCTGTGAGTTGAATGCACTCAACACAAAGAAGTTTCTGAGAATGCTTCTGTTCAGTTTTTATGTGAAGATATTTCCTTTTCCAGCATAGGCCTCAAATGGCTCCAAATATCCACTTGCAGATTCTACAAAAAGAGTGTTTCCAAACTTCTCTATCAATTGGTAGGTTCAACTCTGTGAGTTGAATGAAGTCATCACAAAGAAGTTTCTGAGAATCCTTCTCTCTAGTTTTTATGTGAAGATACTTCCTTTTCCAACGTAGGCCTCAAGGCGCTCCAAATAAACACATGCAGATTCTACAAAAGGAGTGTTTCAAAACTGTTCTATCAAAGGGAACGTTCAAGTCTGTGAGTTGAATGTACTCATCACACAGATGTTTCTCAGAATGCTTCTGTCTAGTTTTTAGGTGAAGACATTTCATTTCCCAGCATAGGCCTCAAAGCGCTCCAAATATCCACTTGCAGATTCTATAAGAAGAGAGTTTCCAAACTGCTCTTTCAAAAGGAGCTTCAAGTCTGTGAGTTGAATGCACTCATCAAAAAGAAGTTTCTGAGAATGCTTCCGTCTAGTTTCTATATGAAGATATTTCCTTTTCCAACATAGGCCCCAAAGTGCTCCAAATAAACCCTTGCAGATTCTACAAAAGGAGTGTTTCAAAACTGCTCTTTCTATAGGTAAGTTCAAGTCTGTGAGTTGAATGCACTCAACACAAAGAAGTTTCTGAGAATGCTTCTGTTCAGTTTTTATGTGAAGATATTTCCTTTTCCAGCATAGGCCTCAAACGGCTCCAAATATCCACTTGCAGATTCTACAAAAAGAGTGTTTCCAAACTTCTCTATCAATTGGTAGGTTCAACTCTGTGAGTTGAATGAAGTCATCACAAAGAAGTTTCTGAGAATCCTTCTCTCTAGTTTTTATGTGAAGATATTTCCTTTTCCAGCGTAGGCCTCAAAGCGCTCCAAATAAACACATGCAGATTCTACAAAAGGAGTGTTTCAAAACTGTTCTATCAAAGGGAACGTTCAAGTCTGTGAGTTGAATGTACTCATCACACAGATGTTTCTCAGAATGCTTCTGTCTAGTTTTTAGGTGAAGAGATTTCATTTCCCAGCATAGGCCTCAAAGCGCTCCAAATATCCACTTGCAGATTCTATAAGAAGAGAGTTTCCAAACTGCTCTTTCAAAAGGAAGCTTCAAGTCTGTGAGTTGAATGCACTCATCACAAAGAAGTTTCTGAGAATGCTTCCGTCTAGTTTCTATATGAAGATATTTCCTTTTCCAACATAGGCCCCAAAGTGCTCCAAATAAACCCTTGCAGATTCTACAAAAGGAGTGTTTCAAAACTGCTCTTTCTATAGGTAAGTTCAAGTCTGTGAGTTGAATGCACTCAACACAAAGAAGTTTCTGAGAATGCTTCTGTTCAGTTTTTATGTGAAGATATTTCCTTTTCCAGCATAGGCCTCAAACGGCTCCAAATATCCACTTGCAGATTCTACAAAAAGAGTGTTTCCAAACTTCTCTATCAATTGGTAGGTTCAACTCTGTGAGTTGAATGAACTCATCACAAAGAAATTTCTGAGAATCCTTCTCTCTAGTTTTTATGTGAAGATATTTCCTTTTCCAACGTAGGCCTCAAAGCGCTCCAAATAAACACATGCAGATTCTACAAAAGGAGTGTTTCAAAACTGTTCTATCAAAGGGAACGTTCAAGTCTGTGAGTTGAATGTACTCATCACACAGATGTTTCTCAGAATGCTTCTGTCTAGTTTTTAGTTGAAGAGATTTCATTTCCCAGCATAGGCCTCAAAGCGCTCCAAATATCCACTTGCAGAATCTACGAAAAGAGTGTTTCAAAGCTGCTCTTTCAAAAGCAAGGTTCAAGTCTGTGTGTTGAATGCACTCATCCGAAAGAAGTTTCTGAGAACGCTTCTGTCTAGTTCTTACGTGAAGATATTTCCTTTTCCAGCTTAGGCCTCAAAGCGCTCCAAATAAACACTTGCAAATTCTACAAAAGGAGTGTTTCAAAAGAGTTCTATCAAAAGGAACGTTCAAGTCTGTGAGTTGAATGCACTTATCATACCGAAGTTTCCTGGAATGCTTCTGTCTAGTTTTTATGTGAAGACATTTCCTTTTCCAGCAGAGGCCTCAAAGCACTCCAAATATCCACTTGCAGATTCTACAAAAAGAGTGTTTCAAAACTGCTCTATCAAAAGCAAGCTTCAACACTGTGAGTAGAATGCACTCATCACAAAGAAGTTTCTGAGAATGCTTCTGTCTAGTTTTTATGTGAAGATATTTCCTTTTCCAACATAGGCCTCAAAGCGCTCCGAATAAACACTTGCAGATTCTACAAAAGGAGTGTTTCGAAACTGCTCTTTCAACAGGAACGTTCAAGTCTGTGAGTTGAATGCACTCATCACACAGAAGTTTCTGAGAATGCTTCTGTCTAGTTTTTATGTGAAGATGTTTCCTTTTCCAGAATAGGCCTCAAAACGCTCCAAATATCCTCTTGCAGATTCTACAAAAAAGAGTGTTTCAAAACTGTTCTATCAAAAGGAAGGTTCAACTCTGTGAGTTGAATGAATGCATCATGAAGAACTTTCTGAGAATGCTTCTCTGTAGTTTTTAGGTGAAGATATTCCAAAACCCAGCACAGGCCTCGAAGTGCTCCAAATAACCACTTGCAGATTTTACCAAAAGAGTGTTTCAAAACTGCTCTTTCTATAGGTAAGTTCAAGTCTGTGAGTTGAATGCACTCAACACAAAGAAGTTTCTGAGAATGCTTCTGTTCAGTTTTTATGTGAAGATATTTCCTTTTCCAGCATAGGCCTCAAACGGCTCCAAATATCCACTTGCAGATTCTACAAAAAGAGTGTTTCCAAACTTCTCTATCAATTGGTAGGTTCAACTCTGTGAGTTGAATGAAGTCATCACAAAGAAGTTTCTGAGAATCCTTCCCTCTAGTTTTTATCTGAAGATATTTCCTTTTCCAACATAGGCCTCAAGGTGCTCCGAATAAACACTTGCAGATTCTACAAACTTAATGTTTCAAAACTGTTCTATCAAAAGGAACGTTGAAGTCTGTGAGTTGAATGCACTCATCACAAAGAAGTTTCTCAGAATGCTTCCGTCTAGTTTTTAGGTGAAGAGATTTCATTTCCCAGCACAGGCCTCAAAGCGCTCCAAATATCCACTTGCAGATTTTACAAGAAGAGTGTTTCCAAACTGCTCTTTCAAAAGGAAGCTTCAAGTCTGTGAGTTGAATGCACTCATCACAAAGAAGTTTCTGAGAATGCTTCCGTCTAGTTTCTATATGAAGATATTTCCTTTTCCAACATAGGCCCCAAAGTGCTCCAAATAAACCCTTGCAGATTCTACAAAAGGAGTGTTTCAAAACTGCTCTTTCTATAGGTAAGTTCAAGTCTGTGAGTTGAATGCACTCAACACAAAGAAGTTTCTGAGAATGCTTCTGTTCAGTTTTTATGTGAAGATATTTCCTTTTCCAGCATAGGCCTCAAACGGCTCCAAATATCCACTTGCAGATTCTACAAAAAGAGTGTTTCCAAACTTCTCTATCAATTGGTAGGTTCAACTCTGTGAGTTGAATGAAGTCATCACAAAGAAGTTTCTGAGAATCCTTCTCTCTAGTTTTTATGTGAAGATATTTCCTTTTCCAACGTAGGCCTCAAAGCGCTCCAAATAAACACATGCAGATTCTACAAAAGGAGTGTTTCAAAACTGTTCTATCAAAGGGAACGTTCAAGTCTGTGAGTTGAATGTACTCATCACACAGATGTTTCTCAGAATGCTTCTGTCTAGTTTTTAGGTGAAGAGATTTCATTTCCCAGCATAGGCCTCAAAGCGCTCCAAATATCCACTTGCAGATTCTATAAGAAGAGAGTTTCCAAACTGCTCTTTCAAAAGGAAACTTCAAGTCTGTGTGTTGAATGCACTCATCCAAAAGAAGTTTCTGAGAATGCTTCTGTCTAGTTCTTACGTGAAGATATTTCCTTTTCCAGCTTAGGCCTCAAAGCGCTCCAAATAAACACTTGCAAATTTTACAAAAGGAGTGTTTCAAAAGAGTTCTACCAAAAGGAACGTTCAAGTCTGTGAGTTGAATGCACTTATCATACCGAAGTTTCCTGGAATGCTTCTGTCTAGTTTTTATGTGAAGACATTTCCTTTTCCAGCAGAGGCCTCAAAGCACTCCAAATATCCACTTGCAGATTCTACAAAAAGAGTGTTTCAAAACTGCTCTATCAAAAGCAAGCTTCAACACTGTGAGTAGAATGCACTCATCACAAAGAAGTTTCTGAGAATGCTTCTGTCTAGTTTTTATGTGAAGATATTTCCTTTTCCAACATAGGCCTCAAAGCGCTCCAAATAAACACTTGCAGATTCCACAAAAGGAGTGTTTCGAAACTGCTCTTTCAAGAGGAACGTTCAAGTCTGTGAGTTGAATGCACTCATCACACAGAAGTTTCTGAGAATGCTTCTGTCTAGTTTTTTTGTGAAGATGTTTCCTTTTCCAGCATAGGCCTCAAAACGCTCCAAATATCCTCTTGCAGATTCTACAAAAAGAGTGTTTCAAAACTGTTCTATCAAAAGGAAGGTTCAACTCTGTGAGTTGAATGAATGCATCATGAAGAACTTTCTGAGAATGCTTCTCTGTAGTTTTTAGGTGAAGATATTCCAAAACCCAGCACAGGCCTCGAAGTGCTCCAAATAACCACTTGCAGATTTTACCAAAAGAGTGTTTCAAAACTGCTCTTTCTATAGGTAAGTTCAAGTCTGTGAGTTGAATGCACTCAACACAAAGAAGTTTCTGAGAATGCTTCTGTTCAGTTTTTATGTGAAGATATTTCCTTTTCCAGCATAGGCCTCAAACGGCTCCAAATATCCACTTGCAGATTCTACAAAAAGAGTGTTTCCAAACTTCTCTATCAATTGGTAGGTTCAACTCTGTGAGTTGAATGAAGTCATCACAAAGAAGTTTCTGAGAATCCTTCTCTCTAGTTTTTATGTGAAGATATTTCCTTTTCCAACATAGGCCTCAAGGTGCTCCGAATAAACACTTGCAGATTATACAAACTTAATGTTTCAAAACTGTTCTATCAAAAGGAACGTTGAAGTCTGTGAGTTGAATGCACTCATCATAAAGAAGTTTCTCAGAATGCTTCCGTCTAGTTTTTAGGTGAAGAGATTTCATTTCCCAGCACAGGCCTCAAAGCGCTCCAAATATCCACTTGCAGATTCTACAAGAAGAGTGTTTCCAAACTGCTCTTTCAAAAGGAAGCTTCAAGTCTGTGAGTTGAATGCACTCATCACAAAGAAGTTTCTGAGAATGCTTCCGTCTAGTTTCTATATGAAGATATTTCCTTTTCCAACATAGGCCCCAAAGTGCTCCAAATAAACCCTTGCAGATTCTCCAAAAGGAGTGTTTCAAAACTGCTCTTTCTATAGGTAAGTTCAAGTCTGTGAGTTGAATGCACTCAACACAAAGAAGTTTCTGAGAATGCTTCTGTTCAGTTTTTATGTGAAGATATTTCCTTTTCCAGCATAGGCCTCAAACGGCTCCAAATATCCACTTGCAGATTCTACAAAAGGAGTGTTTCCAAACTTCTCTATCAATTGGTAGGTTCAACTCTGTGAGTTGAATGAACTCATCACAAAGAAGTTTCTGAGAATCCTTCTCTCTAGTTTTTACGTGAAGATATTTCCTTTTCCAACGTAGGCCTCAAAGCGCTCCAAATAAACACATGCAGATTCTACAAAAGGAGTGTTTCAAAACTGTTCTATCAAAGGGAACGTTCAAGTCTGTGAGTTGAATGTACTCATCACACAGATGTTTCTCAGAATGCTTCTGTCTAGTTTTTAGGTGAAGAGATTTCATTTCCCAGCATAGGCCTCCAAGCGCTCCAAATATCCACTTGCAGAATCTACGAAAAGAGTGTTTCAAAGCTGCTCTTTCAAAAGCAAGGTTCAAGTCTGTGTGTTGAATGCACTCATCTGAAAGAAGTTTCTGAGAACGCTTCTGTCTAGTTCTTACGTGAAGATATTTCCTTTTCCAGCTTAGGCCTCAAAGCGCTCCAAATAAACACTTGCAAATTTTACAAAAGGAGTGTTTCAAAAGAGTTCTACCAAAAGGAACGTTCAAGTCTGTGAGTTGAATGCACTTATCATACCGAAGTTTCCTGGAATGCTTCTGTCTAGTTTTTATGTGAAGACATTTCCTTTTCCAGCAGAGGCCTCAAAGCACTCCAAATATCCACTTGCAGATTCTACAAAAAGAGTGTTTCAAAACTGCTCTATCAAAAGCAAGCTTCAACACTGTGAGTAGAATGCACTCATCACAAAGAAGTTTCTGAGAATGCTTCTGTCTAGTTTTTATGTGAAGATATTTCCTTTTCCAACATAGGCCTCAAAGCGCTCCAAATAAACACTTGCAGATTCTACAAAAGGAGTGTTTCGAAACTGCTCTTTCAAGTGGAACGTTCAAGTCTGTGAGTTGAATGCACTCATCACACAGAAGTTTCTGAGAATACTTCTGTCTAGTTTTTCTGTGAAGATGTTTCCTTTTCCAGAATAGGCCTCAAAACGCTCCAAATATCCTCTTGCAGATTCTACAAAAAAGAGTGTTTCAAAACTGTTCTATCAAAAGGAAGGTTCAACTCTGTGAGTTGAATGAATGCATCATGAAGAACTTTCTGAGAATGCTTCTCTGTAGTTTTTAGGTGAAGATATTCCAAAACCCAGCACAGGCCTCGAAGTGCTCCAAATAACCACTTGCAGATTTTACCAAAAGAGTGTTTCAAAACTGCTCTTTCTATAGGTAAGTTCAAGTCTGTGAGTTGAATGCACTCAACACAAAGAAGTTTCTGAGAATGCTTCTGTTCAGTTTTTATGTGAAGATATTTCCTTTTCCAGCATAGGCCTCAAACGTCTCCAAATATCCACTTGCAGATTCTACAAAAAGAGTGTTTCCAAACTTCTCTATCAATTGGTAGGTTCAACTCTGTGAGTTGAATGAAGTCATCACAAAGAAGTTTCTGAGAATCCTTCTCTCTAGTTTTTATGTGAAGATATTTCCTTTTCCAACATAGGCCTCAAGGTGCTCCGAATAAACACTTGCAGATTCTACAAACTTAATGTTTCAAAACTGTTCTATCAAAAGGAACGTTGAAGTCTGTGAGTTGAATGCACTCATCACAAAGAAGTTTCTCAGAATGCTTCCGTCTAGTTTTTAGGTGAAGAGATTTCATTTCCCAGCACAGGCCTCAAAGCGCTCCAAATATCCACTTGCAGATTCTACAAGAAGAGTGTTTCCAAACTGCTCTTTCAAAAGGAAGCTTCAAGTCTGTGAGTTGAATGCACTCATCACAAAGAAGTTTCTGAGAATGCTTCCGTCTAGTTTCTATATGAAGATATTTCCTTTTCCAACATAGGCCCCAAAGTGCTCCAAATAAACCCTTGCAGATTCTCCAAAAGGAGTGTTTCAAAACTGCTCTTTCTATAGGTAAGTTCAAGTCTGTGAGTTGAATGCACTCAACACAAAGAAGTTTCTGAGAATGCTTCTGTTCAGTTTTTATGTGAAGATATTTCCTTTTCCAGCATAGGCCTCAAACGGCTCCAAATATCCACTTGCAGATTCTACAAAAAGAGTGTTTCCAAACTTCTCTATCAATTGGTAGGTTCAACTCTGTGAGTTGAATGAACTCATCCAAAGAAGTTTCTGAGAATCCTTCTCTCTAGTTTTTATGTGAAGATATTTCCTTTTCCAACGTAGGCCTCAAAGCGCTCCAAATAAACACATGCAGATTCTACAAAAGGAGTGTTTCAAAACTGTTCTATCAAAGGGAACGTTCAAGTCTGTGAGTTGAATGTACTCATCACACAGATGTTTCTCAGAATGCTTCTGTCTAGTTTTTAGTTGAAGAGATTTCATTTCCCAGCATAGGCCTCAAAGCGCTCCAAATATCCACTTGCAGATTCTATAAGAAGAGAGTTTCCAAACTGCTCTTTCAAAAGGAGCTTCAAGTCTGTGAGTTGAATGCACTCATCACAAAGAAGTTTCTGAGAATGCTTCCGTCTAGTTTCTATATGAAGATATTTCCTTTTCCAACATAGGCCCCAAAGTGCTCCAAATAAACCCTTGCAGATTCTACAAAAGGAGTGTTTCAAAACTGCTCTTTCTATAGGTAAGTTCAAGTCTGTGAGTTGAATGCACTCAACACAAAGAAGTTTCTGAGAATGCTTCTGTTCAGTTTTTATGTGAAGAGATTTCCTTTTCCAGCATAGGCCTCAAACGGCTCCAAATATCCACTTGCAGATTCTACAAAAAGAGTGTTTCCAAACTTCTCTATCAATTGGTAGGTTCAACTCTGTGAGTTGAATGAACTCATCACAAAGAAGTTTCTGAGAATCCTTCTCTCTAGTTTTTATGTGAAGATATTTCCTTTTCCAGCGTAGGCCACAAAGCGCTCCAAATAAACACATGCAGATTCTACAAAAGGAGTGTTTCAAAACTGTGCTATCAAAGGGAACGTTCAAGTCTGTGAGTTGAATGTACTCATCACACAGATGTTTCTCAGAATGCTTCTGTCTAGTTTTTAGGTGAAGAGATTTCATTTCCCAGCATAGGCCTCAAAGCGCTCCAAATATCCACTTGCGGAATCTACGAAAAGAGTGTTTCAAAGCTGCTCTTTCAAAAGCAAGGTTCAAGTCTGTGTGTTGAATGCACTCATCCGAAAGAAGTTTCTGAGAATGCTTCTGTCTAGTTCTTACGTGAAGATATTTCCTTTTCCAGCTTAGGCCTCAAAGCGCTCCAAATAAACACTTGCAAATTCTACAAAAGGAGTGTTTCAAAAGAGTTCTATCAAAAGGAACGTTCAAGTCTGTGAGTTGAATGCACTTATCATACCGAAGTTTCCTGGAATGCTTCTGTCTAGTTTTTATGTGAAGACATTTCCTTTTCCAGCAGAGGCCTCAAAGCACTCCAAATATCCACTTGCAGATTCTACAAAAAGAGTGTTTCAAAACTGCTCTATCAAAAGCAAGCTTCAACACTGTGAGTAGAATGCACTCATCACAAAAAAGTTTCTGAGAATGCTTCTGTCTAGTTTTTATGTGAAGATATTTCCTTTTCCAACATAGGCCTCAAAGCACTCCAAATAAACACTTGCAGATTCTACAAAAGGAGTGTTTCGAAACTGCTCTTTCAAGAGGAACGTTCAAGTCTGTGAGTTGAATGCACTCATCACACAGAAGTTTCTGAGAATGCTTCTGTCTAGTTTTTATGTGAAGATGTTTCCTTTTCCAGCATAGGCCTCAAAACGCTCCAAATATCCTCTTGCAGATTCTACAAAAAGAGTGTTTCAAAACTGTTCTATCAAAAGGAAGGTTCAACTCTGTGAGTTGAATGAATGCATCATGAAGAACTTTCTGAGAATGCTTCTCTGTAGTTTTTAGGTGAAGATATTCCAAAACCCAGCACAGGCCTCGAAGTGCTCCAAATAACCACTTGCAGATTTTACCAAAAGAGTGTTTCAAAACTGCTCTTTCTATAGGTAAGATCAACTCTGTGAGTTGAATGCACTCAACACAAAGAAGTTTCTGAGAATGCTTCTGTTCAGTTTTTATGTGAAGATATTTCCTTTTCCAGCATAGGCCTCAAACGGCTCCAAATATCCACTTGCAGATTCTACAAAAAGAGTGTTTCCAAACTTCTCTATCAATTGGTAGGTTCAACTCTGTGAGTTGAATGAAGTCATCACAAAGAAGTTTCTGAGAATCCTTCTCTCTAGTTTTTATGTGAAGATATTTCCTTTTCCAACATAGGCCTCAAGGTGCTCCGATAAACACTTGCAGATTCTACAAACTTAATGTTTCAAAACTGTTCTATCAAAAGGAACGTTGAAGTCTGTGAGTTGAATGCACTCATCACAAAGAAGTTTCTCAGAATGCTTCCGTCTAGTTTTTAGGTGAAGAGATTTCATTTCCCAGCACAGGCCTCAAAGCGCTCCAAATATCCACTTGCAGATTCTACAAGAAGAGTGTTTCCAAACTGCTCTTTCAAAAGGAAGCTTCAAGTCTGTGAGTTGAATGCACTCATCACAAAGAAGTTTCTGAGAATGCTTCCGTCTAGTTTCTATATGAAGATATTTCCTTTTCCAACATAGGCCCCAAAGTGCTCCAAATAAACCCTTGCAGATTCTCCAAAAGGAGTGTTTCAAAACTGCTCTTTCTATAGGTAAGTTCAAGTCTGTGAGTTGAATGCACTCAACACAAAGAAGTTTCTGAGAATGCTTCTGTTCAGTTTTTATGTGAAGATATTTCCTTTTCCAGCATAGGCCTCAAACGGCTCCAAATATCCACTTGCAGATTCTACAAAAGGAGTGTTTCCAAACTTCTCTATCAATTGGTAGGTTCAACTCTGTGAGTTGAATGAACTCATCACAAAGAAGTTTCTGAGAATCCTTCTCTCTAGTTTTTACGTGAAGATATTTCCTTTTCCAACGTAGGCCTCAAAGCGCTCCAAATAAACACATGCAGATTCTACAAAAGGAGTGTTTCAAAACTGTTCTATCAAAGGGAACGTTCAAGTCTGTGAGTTGAATGTACTCATCACACAGATGTTTCTCAGAATGCTTCTGTCTAGTTTTTAGGTGAAGAGATTTCATTTCCCAGCATAGGCCTCAAAGCGCTCCAAATATCCACTTGCAGAATCTACGAAAAGAGTGTTTCAAAGCTGCTCTTTCAAAAGCAAGGTTCAAGTCTGTGTGTTGAATGCACTCATCTGAAAGAAGTTTCTGAGAACGCTTCTGTCTAGTTCTTACGTGAAGATATTTCCTTTTCCAGCTTAGGCCTCAAAGCGCTCCAAATAAACACTTGCAAATTTTACAAAAGGAGTGTTTCAAAAGAGTTCTACCAAAAGGAACGTTCAAGTCTGTGAGTTGAATGCACTTATCATACCGAAGTTTCCTGGAATGCTTCTGTCTAGTTTTTATGTGAAGACATTTCCTTTTCCAGCAGAGGCCTCAAAGCACTCCAAATATCCACTTGCAGATTCTACAAAAAGAGTGTTTCAAAACTGCTCTATCAAAAGCAAGCTTCAACACTGTGAGTAGAATGCACTCATCACAAAGAAGTTTCTGAGAATGCTTCTGTCTAGTTTTTATGTGAAGATATTTCCTTTTCCAACATAGGCCTCAAAGCGCTCCAAATAAACACTTGCAGATTCTACAAAAGGAGTGTTTCGAAACTGCTCTTTCAAGTGGAACGTTCAAGTCTGTGAGTTGAATGCACTCATCACACAGAAGTTTCTGAGAATGCTTCTGTCTAGTTTTTATGTGAAGATGTTTCCTTTTCCAGAATAGGCCTCAAAACGCTCCAAATATCCTCTTGCAGATTCTACAAAAAAGAGTGTTTCAAAACTGTTCTATCAAAAGGAAGGTTCAACTCTGTGAGTTGAATGAATGCATCATGAAGAACTTTCTGAGAATGCTTCTCTGTAGTTTTTAGGTGAAGATATTCCAAAACCCAGCACAGGCCTCGAAGTGCTCCAAATAACCACTTGCAGATTTTACCAAAAGAGTGTTTCAAAACTGCTCTTTCTATAGGTAAGATCAAGTCTGTGAGTTGAATGCACTCAACACAAAGAAGTTTCTGAGAATGCTTCTGTTCAGTTTTTATGTGAAGATATTTCCTTTTCCAGCATAGGCCTCAAACGGCTCCAAATATCCACTTGCAGATTCTACAAAAAGAGTGTTTCCAAACTTCTCTATCAATTGGTAGGTTCAACTCTGTGAGTTGAATGAAGTCATCACAAAGAAGTTTCTGAGAATCCTTCTCTCTAGTTTTTATGTGAAGATATTTCCTTTTCCAACATAGGCCTCAAGGTGCTCCGATAAACACTTGCAGATTCTACAAACTTAATGTTTCAAAACTGTTCTATCAAAAGGAACGTTGAAGTCTGTGAGTTGAATGCACTCATCACAAAGAAGTTTCTCAGAATGCTTCCGTCTAGTTTTTAGGTGAAGAGATTTCATTTCCCAGCACAGGCCTCAAAGCGCTCCAAATATCCACTTGCAGATTCTACAAGAAGAGTGTTTCCAAACTGCTCTTTCAAAAGGAAGCTTCAAGTCTGTGAGTTGAATGCACTCATCACAAAGAAGTTTCTGAGAATGCTTCCGTCTAGTTTCTATATGAAGATATTTCCTTTTCCAACATAGGCCCCAAAGTGCTCCAAATAAACCCTTGCAGATTCTCCAAAAGGAGTGTTTCAAAACTGCTCTTTCTATAGGTAAGTTCAAGTCTGTGAGTTGAATGCACTCAACACAAAGAAGTTTCTGAGAATGCTTCTGTTCAGTTTTTATGTGAAGATATTTCCTTTTCCAGCATAGGCCTCAAACGGCTCCAAATATCCACTTGCAGATTCTACAAAAAGAGTGTTTCCAAACTTCTCTATCAATTGGTAGGTTCAACTCTGTGAGTTGAATGAACTCATCCAAAGAAGTTTCTGAGAATCCTTCTCTCTAGTTTTTATGTGAAGATATTTCCTTTTCCAACGTAGGCCTCAAAGCGCTCCAAATAAACACATGCAGATTCTACAA
The DNA here is from genome assembly GCF_028885625.2 of Pongo pygmaeus. NCBI lineage: Eukaryota > Metazoa > Chordata > Mammalia > Primates > Hominidae > Pongo > Pongo pygmaeus. Next base: position 19,578,573 of record NC_072390.2, on the reverse strand, counting down.
AAGGAGTGTTTCAAAACTGTTCTATCAAAGGGAACGTTCAAGTCTGTGAGTTGAATGTACTCATCACACAGATGTTTCTCAGAATGCTTCTGTCTAGTTTTTAGTTGAAGAGATTTCATTTCCCAGCATAGGCCTCAAAGCGCTCCAAATATCCACTTGCAGATTCTATAAGAAGAGAGTTTCCAAACTGCTCTTTCAAAAGGAGCTTCAAGTCTGTGAGTTGAATGCACTCATCACAAAGAAGTTTCTGAGAATGCTTCCGTCTAGTTTCTATATGAAGATATTTCCTTTTCCAACATAGGCCCCAAAGTGCTCCAAATAAACCCTTGCAGATTCTACAAAAGGAGTGTTTCAAAACTGCTCTTTCTATAGGTAAGTTCAAGTCTGTGAGTTGAATGCACTCAACACAAAGAAGTTTCTGAGAATGCTTCTGTTCAGTTTTTATGTGAAGAGATTTCCTTTTCCAGCATAGGCCTCAAACGGCTCCAAATATCCACTTGCAGATTCTACAAAAAGAGTGTTTCCAAACTTCTCTATCAATTGGTAGGTTCAACTCTGTGAGTTGAATGAACTCATCACAAAGAAGTTTCTGAGAATCCTTCTCTCTAGTTTTTATGTGAAGATATTTCCTTTTCCAGCGTAGGCCACAAAGCGCTCCAAATAAACACATGCAGATTCTACAAAAGGAGTGTTTCAAAACTGTGCTATCAAAGGGAACGTTCAAGTCTGTGAGTTGAATGTACTCATCACACAGATGTTTCTCAGAATGCTTCTGTCTAGTTTTTAGGTGAAGAGATTTCATTTCCCAGCATAGGCCTCAAAGCGCTCCAAATATCCACTTGCGGAATCTACGAAAAGAGTGTTTCAAAGCTGCTCTTTCAAAAGCAAGGTTCAAGTCTGTGTGTTGAATGCACTCATCCGAAAGAAGTTTCTGAGAATGCTTCTGTCTAGTTCTTACGTGAAGATATTTCCTTTTCCAGCTTAGGCCTCAAAGCGCTCCAAATAAACACTTGCAAATTCTACAAAAGGAGTGTTTCAAAAGAGTTCTATCAAAAGGAACGTTCAAGTCTGTGAGTTGAATGCACTTATCATACCGAAGTTTCCTGGAATGCTTCTGTCTAGTTTTTATGTGAAGACATTTCCTTTTCCAGCAGAGGCCTCAAAGCACTCCAAATATCCACTTGCAGATTCTACAAAAAGAGTGTTTCAAAACTGCTCTATCAAAAGCAAGCTTCAACACTGTGAGTAGAATGCACTCATCACAAAAAAGTTTCTGAGAATGCTTCTGTCTAGTTTTTATGTGAAGATATTTCCTTTTCCAACATAGGCCTCAAAGCACTCCAAATAAACACTTGCAGATTCTACAAAAGGAGTGTTTCGAAACTGCTCTTTCAAGAGGAACGTTCAAGTCTGTGAGTTGAATGCACTCATCACACAGAAGTTTCTGAGAATGCTTCTGTCTAGTTTTTATGTGAAGATGTTTCCTTTTCCAGCATAGGCCTCAAAACGCTCCAAATATCCTCTTGCAGATTCTACAAAAAGAGTGTTTCAAAACTGTTCTATCAAAAGGAAGGTTCAACTCTGTGAGTTGAATGAATGCATCATGAAGAACTTTCTGAGAATGCTTCTCTGTAGTTTTTAGGTGAAGATATTCCAAAACCCAGCACAGGCCTCGAAGTGCTCCAAATAACCACTTGCAGATTTTACCAAAAGAGTGTTTCAAAACTACTCTTTCTATAGGTAAGATCAACTCTGTGAGTTGAATGCACTCAACACAAAGAAGTTTCTGAGAATGCTTCTGTTCAGTTTTTATGTGAAGATATTTCCTTTTCCAGCATAGGCCTCAAACGGCTCCAAATATCCACTTGCAGATTCTACAAAAAGAGTGTTTCCAAACTTCTCTATCAATTGGTAGGTTCAACTCTGTGAGTTGAATGAAGTCATCACAAAGAAGTTTCTGAGAATCCTTCTCTCTAGTTTTTATGTGAAGATATTTCCTTTTCCAACATAGGCCTCAAGGTGCTCCGATAAACACTTGCAGATTCTACAAACTTAATGTTTCAAAACTGTTCTATCAAAAGGAACGTTGAAGTCTGTGAGTTGAATGCACTCATCACAAAGAAGTTTCTCAGAATGCTTCCGTCTAGTTTTTAGGTGAAGAGATTTCATTTCCCAGCACAGGCCTCAAAGCGCTCCAAATATCCACTTGCAGATTCTACAAGAAGAGTGTTTCCAAACTGCTCTTTCAAAAGGAAGCTTCAAGTCTGTGAGTTGAATGCACTCATCACAAAGAAGTTTCTGAGAATGCTTCCGTCTAGTTTCTATATGAAGATATTTCCTTTTCCAACATAGGCCCCAAAGTGCTCCAAATAAACCCTTGCAGATTCTCCAAAAGGAGTGTTTCAAAACTGCTCTTTCTATAGGTAAGTTCAAGTCTGTGAGTTGAATGCACTCAACACAAAGAAGTTTCTGAGAATGCTTCTGTTCAGTTTTTATGTGAAGATATTTCCTTTTCCAGCATAGGCCTCAAACGGCTCCAAATATCCACTTGCAGATTCTACAAAAGGAGTGTTTCCAAACTTCTCTATCAATTGGTAGGTTCAACTCTGTGAGTTGAATGAACTCATCACAAAGAAGTTTCTGAGAATCCTTCTCTCTAGTTTTTACGTGAAGATATTTCCTTTTCCAACGTAGGCCTCAAAGCGCTCCAAATAAACACATGCAGATTCTACAAAAGGAGTGTTTCAAAACTGTTCTATCAAAGGGAACGTTCAAGTCTGTGAGTTGAATGTACTCATCACACAGATGTTTCTCAGAATGCTTCTGTCTAGTTTTTAGGTGAAGAGATTTCATTTCCCAGCATAGGCCTCAAAGCGCTCCAAATATCCACTTGCAGAATCTACGAAAAGAGTGTTTCAAAGCTGCTCTTTCAAAAGCAAGGTTCAAGTCTGTGTGTTGAATGCACTCATCTGAAAGAAGTTTCTGAGAACGCTTCTGTCTAGTTCTTACGTGAAGATATTTCCTTTTCCAGCTTAGGCCTCAAAGCGCTCCAAATAAACACTTGCAAATTTTACAAAAGGAGTGTTTCAAAAGAGTTCTACCAAAAGGAACGTTCAAGTCTGTGAGTTGAATGCACTTATCATACCGAAGTTTCCTGGAATGCTTCTGTCTAGTTTTTATGTGAAGACATTTCCTTTTCCAGCAGAGGCCTCAAAGCACTCCAAATATCCACTTGCAGATTCTACAAAAAGAGTGTTTCAAAACTGCTCTATCAAAAGCAAGCTTCAACACTGTGAGTAGAATGCACTCATCACAAAGAAGTTTCTGAGAATGCTTCTGTCTAGTTTTTATGTGAAGATATTTCCTTTTCCAACATAGGCCTCAAAGCGCTCCAAATAAACACTTGCAGATTCTACAAAAGGAGTGTTTCGAAACTGCTCTTTCAAGTGGAACGTTCAAGTCTGTGAGTTGAATGCACTCATCACACAGAAGTTTCTGAGAATGCTTCTGTCTAGTTTTTATGTGAAGATGTTTCCTTTTCCAGAATAGGCCTCAAAACGCTCCAAATATCCTCTTGCAGATTCTACAAAAAAGAGTGTTTCAAAACTGTTCTATCAAAAGGAAGGTTCAACTCTGTGAGTTGAATGAATGCATCATGAAGAACTTTCTGAGAATGCTTCTCTGTAGTTTTTAGGTGAAGATATTCCAAAACCCAGCACAGGCCTCGAAGTGCTCCAAATAACCACTTGCAGATTTTACCAAAAGAGTGTTTCAAAACTGCTCTTTCTATAGGTAAGATCAAGTCTGTGAGTTGAATGCACTCAACACAAAGAAGTTTCTGAGAATGCTTCTGTTCAGTTTTTATGTGAAGATATTTCCTTTTCCAGCATAGGCCTCAAACGGCTCCAAATATCCACTTGCAGATTCTACAAAAAGAGTGTTTCCAAACTTCTCTATCAATTGGTAGGTTCAACTCTGTGAGTTGAATGAAGTCATCACAAAGAAGTTTCTGAGAATCCTTCTCTCTAGTTTTTATGTGAAGATATTTCCTTTTCCAACATAGGCCTCAAGGTGCTCCGATAAACACTTGCAGATTCTACAAACTTAATGTTTCAAAACTGTTCTATCAAAAGGAACGTTGAAGTCTGTGAGTTGAATGCACTCATCACAAAGAAGTTTCTCAGAATGCTTCCGTCTAGTTTTTAGGTGAAGAGATTTCATTTCCCAGCACAGGCCTCAAAGCGCTCCAAATATCCACTTGCAGATTCTACAAGAAGAGTGTTTCCAAACTGCTCTTTCAAAAGGAAGCTTCAAGTCTGTGAGTTGAATGCACTCATCACAAAGAAGTTTCTGAGAATGCTTCCGTCTAGTTTCTATATGAAGATATTTCCTTTTCCAACATAGGCCCCAAAGTGCTCCAAATAAACCCTTGCAGATTCTCCAAAAGGAGTGTTTCAAAACTGCTCTTTCTATAGGTAAGTTCAAGTCTGTGAGTTGAATGCACTCAACACAAAGAAGTTTCTGAGAATGCTTCTGTTCAGTTTTTATGTGAAGATATTTCCTTTTCCAGCATAGGCCTCAAACGGCTCCAAATATCCACTTGCAGATTCTACAAAAGGAGTGTTTCCAAACTTCTCTATCAATTGGTAGGTTCAACTCTGTGAGTTGAATGAACTCATCACAAAGAAGTTTCTGAGAATCCTTCTCTCTAGTTTTTACGTGAAGATATTTCCTTTTCCAACGTAGGCCTCAAAGCGCTCCAAATAAACACATGCAGATTCTACAAGAGGAGTGTTTCAAAACTGTTCTATCAAAGGGAACGTTCAAGTCTGTGAGTTGAATGTACTCATCACACAGATGTTTCTCAGAATGCTTCTGTCTAGTTTTTAGGTGAAGAGATTTCATTTCCCAGCATAGGCCTCAAAGCGCTCCAAATATCCACTTGCAGAATCTACGAAAAGAGTGTTTCAAAGCTGGTCTTTCAAAAGCAAGGTTCAAGTCTGTGTGTTGAATGCACTCATCTGAAAGAAGTTTCTGAGAACGCTTCTGTCTAGTTCTTACGTGAAGATATTTCCTTTTCCAGCTTAGGCCTCAAAGCGCTCCAAATAAACACTTGCAAATTTTACAAAAGGAGTGTTTCAAAAGAGTTCTACCAAAAGGAACGTTCAAGTCTGTGAGTTGAATGCACTTATCATACCGAAGTTTCCTGGAATGCTTCTGTCTAGTTTTTATGTGAAGACATTTCCTTTTCCAGCAGAGGCCTCAAAGCACTCCAAATATCCACTTGCAGATTCTACAAAAAGAGTGTTTCAAAACTGCTCTATCAAAAGCAAGCTTCAACACTGTGAGTAGAATGCACTCATCACAAAGAAGTTTCTGAGAATGCTTCTGTCTAGTTTTTATGTGAAGATATTTCCTTTTCCAACATAGGCCTCAAAGCGCTCCAAATAAACACTTGCAGATTCTACAAAAGGAGTGTTTCGAAACTGCTCTTTCAAGTGGAACGTTCAAGTCTGTGAGTTGAATGCACTCATCACACAGAAGTTTCTGAGAATGCTTCTGTCTAGTTTTTCTGTGAAGATGTTTCCTTTTCCAGAATAGGCCTCAAAACGCTCCAAATATCCTCTTGCAGATTCTACAAAAAAGAGTGTTTCAAAACTGTTCTATCAAAAGGAAGGTTCAACTCTGTGAGTTGAATGAATGCATCATGAAGAACTTTCTGAGAATGCTTCTCTGTAGTTTTTAGGTGAAGATATTCCAAAACCCAGCACAGGCCTCGAAGTGCTCCAAATAACCACTTGCAGATTTTACCAAAAGAGTGTTTCAAAACTGCTCTTTCTATAGGTAAGTTCAAGTCTGTGAGTTGAATGCACTCAACACAAAGAAGTTTCTGAGAATGCTTCTGTTCAGTTTTTATGTGAAGATATTTCCTTTTCCAGCATAGGCCTCAAACGGCTCCAAATATCCACTTGCAGATTCTACAAAAAGAGTGTTTCCAAACTTCTCTATCAATTGGTAGGTTCAACTCTGTGAGTTGAATGAAGTCATCACAAAGAAGTTTCTGAGAATCCTTCTCTCTAGTTTTTATGTGAAGATATTTCCTTTTCCAACATAGGCCTCAAGGTGCTCCGAATAAACACTTGCAGATTCTACAAACTTAATGTTTCAAAACTGTTCTATCAAAAGGAACGTTGAAGTCTGTGAGTTGAATGCACTCATCACAAAGAAGTTTCTCAGAATGCTTCCGTCTAGTTTTTAGGTGAAGAGATTTCATTTCCCAGCACAGGCCTCAAAGCGCTCCAAATATCCACTTGCAGATTCTACAAGAAGAGTGTTTCCAAACTGCTCTTTCAAAAGGAAGCTTCAAGTCTGTGAGTTGAATGCACTCATCACAAAGAAGTTTCTGAGAATGCTTCCGTCTAGTTTCTATATGAAGATATTTCCTTTTCCAACATAGGCCCCAAAGTGCTCCAAATAAACCCTTGCAGATTCTCCAAAAGGAGTGTTTCAAAACTGCTCTTTCTATAGGTAAGTTCAAGTCTGTGAGTTGAATGCACTCAACACAAAGAAGTTTCTGAGAATGCTTCTGTTCAGTTTTTATGTGAAGATATTTCCTTTTCCAGCATAGGCCTCAAACGGCTCCAAATATCCACTTGCAGATTCTACAAAAAGAGTGTTTCCAAACTTCTCTATCAATTGGTAGGTTCAACTCTGTGAGTTGAATGAACTCATCCAAAGAAGTTTCTGAGAATCCTTCTCTCTAGTTTTTATGTGAAGATATTTCCTTTTCCAACGTAGGCCTCAAAGCGCTCCAAATAAACACATGCAGATTCTACAAAAGGAGTGTTTCAAAACTGTTCTATCAAAGGGAACGTTCAAGTCTGTGAGTTGAATGTACTCATCACACAGATGTTTCTCAGAATGCTTCTGTCTAGTTTTTAGGTGAAGAGATTTCATTTCCCAGCATAGGCCTCAAAGCGCTCCAAATATCCACTTGCAGATTCTATAAGAAGAGAGTTTCCAAACTGCTCTTTCAAAAGGAAACTTCAAGTCTGTGTGTTGAATGCACTCATCCAAAAGAAGTTTCTGAGAATGCTTCTGTCTAGTTCTTACGTGAAGATATTTCCTTTTCCAGGTAAGGCCTCAAAGCGCTCCAAATAAACCCTTGCAAATTCTACAAAAGGAGTGTTTCAAAAGAGTTCTATCAAAAGGAACGTTCAAGTCTGTGAGTTGAATGCACTTATCATACCGAAGTTTCCTGGAATGCTTCTGTCTAGTTTTTATGTGAAGACATTTCCTTTTCCAGCAGAGGCCTCAAAGCACTCCAAATATCCACTTGCAGATTCTACAAAAAGAGTGTTTCAAAACTGCTCTATCAAAAGCAAGCTTCAACACTGTGAGTGGAATGCACTCATCACAAAGAAGTTTCTGAGAATGCTTCTGTCTAGTTTTTATGTGAAGATATTTCCTTTTCCAACATAGGCCTCAAAGCGCTCTGAATAAACACTTGCAGATTCTACAAAAGGAGTGTTTCGAAACTGCTCTTTCAAGAGGAACGTTCAAGTCTGTGAGTTGAATGCACTCATCACACAGAAGTTTCTGAGAATGCTTCTGTCTAGTTTTTATTTGAAGATGTTTCCTTTTCCAGCATAGGCCTCAAAACGCTCCAAATATCCTCTTGCAGATTCTACAAAAAGAGTGTTTCAAAACTGTTCTATCAAAAGGAAGGTTCAACTCTGTGAGTTGAATGAATGCATCATGAAGAACTTTCTGAGAATGCTTCTCTGTAGTTTTTAGGTGAAGATATTCCAAAACCCAGCACAGGCATCGAAGTGCTCCAAATAACCACTTGCAGATTTTACCAAAAGAGTGTTTCAAAACTGCTCTTTCTATAGGTAAGTTCAAGTCTGTGAGTTGAATGGACTCAACACAAAGAAGTTTCTGAGAATGGTTCTGTTCAGTTTTTATGTGAAGATATTTCCTTTTCCAGCATAGGCCTCAAACGGCTCCAAATATCCACTTGCAGATTCTACAAAAAGAGTGTTTCCAAACTTCTCTATCAATTGGTAGGTTCAACTCTGTGAGTTGAATGAAGTCATCACAAAGAAGTTTCTGAGAATCCTTCTCTCTAGTTTTTATGTGAAGATACTTCCTTTTCCAACGTAGGCCTCAAGGCGCTCCAAATAAACACATGCAGATTCTACAAAAGGAGTGTTTCAAAACTGTTCTATCAAAGGGAACGTTCAAGTCTGTGAGTTGAATGTACTCATCACACAGATGTTTCTCAGAATGCTTCTGTCTAGTTTTTAGGTGAAGAGATTTCATTTCCCAGCATAGGCTTCAAAGCGCTCCAAATATCCACTTGCAGATTCTATAAGAAGAGAGTTTCCAAACTGCTCTTTCAAAAGGAGCTTCAAGTCTGTGAGTTGAATGCACTCATCACAAAAAAGTTTCTGAGAATGCTTCCGTCTAGTTTCTATATGAAGATATTTCCTTTTCCAACATAGGCCCCAAAGTGCTCCAAATAAACCCTTGCAGATTCTACAAAAGGAGTGTTTCAAAACTGCTCTTTCTATAGGTAAGTTCAAGTCTGTGAGTTGAATGCACTCAACACAAAGAAGTTTCTGAGAATGCTTCTGTTCAGTTTTTATGTGAAGATATTTCCTTTTCCAGCATAGGCCTCAAACGGCTCCAAATATCCACTTGCAGATTCTACAAAAAGAGTGTTTCCAAACTTCTCTATCAATTGGTAGGTTCAACTCTGTGAGTTGAATGAAGTCATCACAAAGAAGTTTCTGAGAATCCTTCTCTCTAGTTTTTATGTGAAGATATTTCCTTTTCCAACGTAGGCCTCAAAGCGCTCCAAATAAACACATGCAGATTCTACAAAAGGAGTGTTTCAAAACTGTTCTATCAAAGGGAACGTTCAAGTCTGTGAGTTGAATGTACTCATCACACAGATGTTTCTCAGAATGCTTCTGTCTAGTTTTTAGTTGAAGATATTTCATTTCCCAGCATAGGCCTCAAAGCGCTCCAAATATCCACTTGCAGATTCTATAAGAAGAGAGTTTCCAAACTGCTCTTTCAAAAGGAAACTTCAAGTCTGTGTGTTGAATGCACTCATCCAAAAGAAGTTTCTGAGAATGCTTCTGTCTAGTTCTTACGTGAAGATATTTCCTTTTCCAGGTAAGGCCTCAAAGCGCTCCAAATAAACACTTGCAAATTCTACAAAAGGAGTGTTTCAAAAGAGTTCTATCAAAAGGAACGTTCAAGTCTGTGAGTTGAATGCACTTATCATACCGAAGTTTCCTGGAATGCTTCTGTCTAGTTTTTATGTGAAGACATTTCCTTTTCCAGAAGAGGCCTCAAAGCACTCCAAATATCCACTTGCAGATTCTACAAAAAGAGTGTTTCAAAACTGCTCTATCAAAAGCAAGCTTCAACACTGTGAGTAGAATGCACTCATCACAAAGAAGTTTCTGAGAATGCTTCTGTCTAGTTTTTATGTGAAGATATTTCCTTTTCCAACATAGGCCTCAAAGCGATCCGAATAAACACTTGCAGATTCTACAAAAGGAGTGTTTCGAAACTGCTCTTTCAAGAGGAACGTTCAAGTCTGTGAGTTGAATGCACTCATCACACAGAAGTTTCTGAGAATGCTTCTGTCTAGTTTTTATTTGAAGATGTTTCCTTTTCCAGCATAGGCCTCAAAACGCTCCAAATATCCTCTTGCAGATTCTACAAAAAGAGTGTTTCAAAACTGTTCTATCAAAAGGAAGGTTCAACTCTGTGAGTTGAATGAATGCATCATGAAGAACTTTCTGAGAATGCTTCTCTGTAGTTTTTAGGTGAAGATATTCCAAAACCCAGCACAGGCCTCGAAGTGCTCCAAATAACCACTTGCAGATTTTACCAAAAGAGTGTTTCAAAACTGCTCTTTCTATAGGTAAGTTCAAGTCTGTGAGTTGAATGCACTCAACACAAAGAAGTTTCTGAGAATGCTTCTGTTCAGTTTTTATGTGAAGATATTTCCTTTTCCAGCATAGGCCTCAAATGGCTCCAAATATCCACTTGCAGATTCTACAAAAAGAGTGTTTCCAAACTTCTCTATCAATTGGTAGGTTCAACTCTGTGAGTTGAATGAAGTCATCACAAAGAAGTTTCTGAGAATCCTTCTCTCTAGTTTTTATGTGAAGATACTTCCTTTTCCAACGTAGGCCTCAAGGCGCTCCAAATAAACACATGCAGATTCTACAAAAGGAGTGTTTCAAAACTGTTCTATCAAAGGGAACGTTCAAGTCTGTGAGTTGAATGTACTCATCACACAGATGTTTCTCAGAATGCTTCTGTCTAGTTTTTAGGTGAAGACATTTCATTTCCCAGCATAGGCCTCAAAGCGCTCCAAATATCCACTTGCAGATTCTATAAGAAGAGAGTTTCCAAACTGCTCTTTCAAAAGGAGCTTCAAGTCTGTGAGTTGAATGCACTCATCACAAAGAAGTTTCTGAGAATGCTTCCGTCTAGTTTCTATATGAAGATATTTCCTTTTCCAACATAGGCCCCAAAGTGCTCCAAATAAACCCTTGCAGATTCTACAAAAGGAGTGTTTCAAAACTGCTCTTTCTATAGGTAAGTTCAAGTCTGTGAGTTGAATGCACTCAACACAAAGAAGTTTCTGAGAATGCTTCTGTTCAGTTTTTATGTGAAGATATTTCCTTTTCCAGCATAGGCCTCAAACGGCTCCAAATATCCACTTGCAGATTCTACAAAAAGAGTGTTTCCAAACTTCTCTATCAATTGGTAGGTTCAACTCTGTGAGTTGAATGAAGTCATCACAAAGAAGTTTCTGAGAATCCTTCTCTCTAGTTTTTATGTGAAGATATTTCCTTTTCCAGCGTAGGCCTCAAAGCGCTCCAAATAAACACATGCAGATTCTACAAAAGGAGTGTTTCAAAACTGTTCTATCAAAGGGAACGTTCAAGTCTGTGAGTTGAATGTACTCATCACACAGATGTTTCTCAGAATGCTTCTGTCTAGTTTTTAGGTGAAGAGATTTCATTTCCCAGCATAGGCCTCAAAGCGCTCCAAATATCCACTTGCAGATTCTATAAGAAGAGAGTTTCCAAACTGCTCTTTCAAAAGGAAGCTTCAAGTCTGTGAGTTGAATGCACTCATCACAAAGAAGTTTCTGAGAATGCTTCCGTCTAGTTTCTATATGAAGATATTTCCTTTTCCAACATAGGCCCCAAAGTGCTCCAAATAAACCCTTGCAGATTCTACAAAAGGAGTGTTTCAAAACTGCTCTTTCTATAGGTAAGTTCAAGTCTGTGAGTTGAATGCACTCAACACAAAGAAGTTTCTGAGAATGCTTCTGTTCAGTTTTTATGTGAAGATATTTCCTTTTCCAGCATAGGCCTCAAACGGCTCCAAATATCCACTTGCAGATTCTACAAAAAGAGTGTTTCCAAACTTCTCTATCAATTGGTAGGTTCAACTCTGTGAGTTGAATGAACTCATCACAAAGAAATTTCTGAGAATCCTTCTCTCTAGTTTTTATGTGAAGATATTTCCTTTTCCAACGTAGGCCTCAAAGCGCTCCAAATAAACACATGCAGATTCTACAAAAGGAGTGTTTCAAAACTGTTCTATCAAAGGGAACGTTCAAGTCTGTGAGTTGAATGTACTCATCACACAGATGTTTCTCAGAATGCTTCTGTCTAGTTTTTAGTTGAAGAGATTTCATTTCCCAGCATAGGCCTCAAAGCGCTCCAAATATCCACTTGCAGAATCTACGAAAAGAGTGTTTCAAAGCTGCTCTTTCAAAAGCAAGGTTCAAGTCTGTGTGTTGAATGCACTCATCCGAAAGAAGTTTCTGAGAACGCTTCTGTCTAGTTCTTACGTGAAGATATTTCCTTTTCCAGCTTAGGCCTCAAAGCGCTCCAAATAAACACTTGCAAATTCTACAAAAGGAGTGTTTCAAAAGAGTTCTATCAAAAGGAACGTTCAAGTCTGTGAGTTGAATGCACTTATCATACCGAAGTTTCCTGGAATGCTTCTGTCTAGTTTTTATGTGAAGACATTTCCTTTTCCAGCAGAGGCCTCAAAGCACTCCAAATATCCACTTGCAGATTCTACAAAAAGAGTGTTTCAAAACTGCTCTATCAAAAGCAAGCTTCAACACTGTGAGTAGAATGCACTCATCACAAAGAAGTTTCTGTGAATGCTTCTGTCTAGTTTTTATGTGAAGATATTTCCTTTTCCAACATAGGCCTCAAAGCGCTCCGAATAAACACTTGCAGATTCTACAAAAGGAGTGTTTCGAAACTGCTCTTTCAACAGGAACGTTCAAGTCTGTGAGTTGAATGCACTCATCACACAGAAGTTTCTGAGAATGCTTCTGTCTAGTTTTTATGTGAAGATGTTTCCTTTTCCAGAATAGGCCTCAAAACGCTCCAAATATCCTCTTGCAGATTCTACAAAAAAGAGTGTTTCAAAACTGTTCTATCAAAAGGAAGGTTCAACTCTGTGAGTTGAATGAATGCATCATGAAGAACTTTCTGAGAATGCTTCTCTGTAGTTTTTAGGTGAAGATATTCCAAAACCCAGCACAGGCCTCGAAGTGCTCCAAATAACCACTTGCAGATTTTACCAAAAGAGTGTTTCAAAACTGCTCTTTCTATAGGTAAGTTCAAGTCTGTGAGTTGAATGCACTCAACACAAAGAAGTTTCTGAGAATGCTTCTGTTCAGTTTTTATGTGAAGATATTTCCTTTTCCAGCATAGGCCTCAAACGGCTCCAAATATCCACTTGCAGATTCTACAAAAAGAGTGTTTCCAAACTTCTCTATCAATTGGTAGGTTCAACTCTGTGAGTTGAATGAAGTCATCACAAAGAAGTTTCTGAGAATCCTTCCCTCTAGTTTTTATCTGAAGATATTTCCTTTTCCAACATAGGCCTCAAGGTGCTCCGAATAAACACTTGCAGATTCTACAAACTTAATGTTTCAAAACTGTTCTATCAAAAGGAACGTTGAAGTCTGTGAGTTGAATGCACTCATCACAAAGAAGTTTCTCAGAATGCTTCCGTCTAGTTTTTAGGTGAAGAGATTTCATTTCCCAGCACAGGCCTCAAAGCGCTCCAAATATCCACTTGCAGATTTTACAAGAAGAGTGTTTCCAAACTGCTCTTTCAAAAGGAAGCTTCAAGTCTGTGAGTTGAATGCACTCATCACAAAGAAGTTTCTGAGAATGCTTCCGTCTAGTTTCTATATGAAGATATTTCCTTTTCCAACATAGGCCCCAAAGTGCTCCAAATAAACCCTTGCAGATTCTACAAAAGGAGTGTTTCAAAACTGCTCTTTCTATAGGTAAGTTCAAGTCTGTGAGTTGAATGCACTCAACACAAAGAAGTTTCTGAGAATGCTTCTGTTCAGTTTTTATGTGAAGATATTTCCTTTTCCAGCATAGGCCTCAAACGGCTCCAAATATCCACTTGCAGATTCTACAAAAAGAGTGTTTCCAAACTTCTCTATCAATTGGTAGGTTCAACTCTGTGAGTTGAATGAAGTCATCACAAAGAAGTTTCTGAGAATCCTTCTCTCTAGTTTTTATGTGAAGATATTTCCTTTTCCAACGTAGGCCTCAAAGCGCTCCAAATAAACACATGCAGATTCTACAAAAGGAGTGTTTCAAAACTGTTCTATCAAAGGGAACGTTCAAGTCTGTGAGTTGAATGTACTCATCACACAGATGTTTCTCAGAATGCTTCTGTCTAGTTTTTAGGTGAAGAGATTTCATTTCCCAGCATAGGCCTCAAAGCGCTCCAAATATCCACTTGCAGATTCTATAAGAAGAGAGTTTCCAAACTGCTCTTTCAAAAGGAAACTTCAAGTCTGTGTGTTGAATGCACTCATCCAAAAGAAGTTTCTGAGAATGCTTCTGTCTAGTTCTTACGTGAAGATATTTCCTTTTCCAGGTAAGGCCTCAAAGCGCTCCAAATAAACACTTGCAAATTCTACAAAAGGAGTGTTTCAAAAGAGTTCTATCAAAAGGAACGTTCAAGTCTGTGAGTTGAATGCACTTATCATACCGAAGTTTCCTGGAATGCTTCTGTCTAGTTTTTATGTGAAGACATTTCCTTTTCCAGCAGAGGCCTCAAAGCACTCCAAATATCCACTTGCAGATTCTACAAAAAGAGTGTTTCCAAACTTCTCTATCAATTGGTAGGTTCAACTCTGTGAGTTGAATGAACTCATCACAAAGAAGTTTCTGAGAATCCTTCTCTCTAGTTTTTATGTGAAGATATTTCCTTTTCCAGCGTAGGCCTCAAAGCGCTCCAAATAAACACATGCAGATTCTACAAAAGGAGTGTTTCAAAACTGTTCTATCAAAGGGAACGTTCAAGTCTGTGAGTTGAATGTACTCATCACACAGATGTTTCTCAGAATGCTTCTGTCTAGTTTTTAGGTGAAGAGATTTCATTTCCCAGCATAGGCCTCAAAGCGCTCCAAATATCCACTTGCAGATTCTATAAGAAGAGAGTTTCCAAACTGCTCTTTCAAAAGGAAACTTCAAGTCTGTGTGTTGAATGCACTCATCCAAAAGAAGTTTCTGAGAATGCTTCTGTCTAGTTCTTACGTGAAGATATTTCCTTTTCCAGGTAAGGCCTCAAAGCGCTCCAAATAAACACTTGCAAATTCCACAAAAGGAGTGTTTCAAAAGAGTTCTATCAAAAGGAACGTTCAAGTCTGTGAGTTGAATGCACTTATCATACCGAAGTTTCCTGGAATGCTTCTGTCTAGTTTTTATGTGAAGACATTTCCTTTTCCAGCAGAGGCCTCAAAGCACTCCAAATATCCACTTGCAGATTCTACAAAAAGAGTGTTTCAAAACTGCTCTATCAAAAGCAAGCTTCAACACTGTGAGTAGAATGCACTCATCACAAAGAAGTTTCTGAGAATGCTTCTGTCTAGTTTTTATGTGAAGATATTTCCTTTTCCAACATAGGCCTCAAAGCGCTCCAAATAAACACTTGCAGATTCTACAAAAGGAGTGTTTCGAAACTGCTCTTTCAAGAGGAACGTTCAAGTCTGTGAGTTGAATGCACTCATCACACAGAAGTTTCTGAGAATGCTTCTGTCTAGTTTTTATGTGAAGATGTTTCCTTTTCCAGCATAGGCCTCAAAACGCTCCAAATATCCTCTTGCAGATTCTACAAAAAGAGTGTTTCAAAACTGTTCTATCAAAAGGAAGGTTCAACTCTGTGAGTTGAATGAATGCATCGTGAAGAACTTTCTGAGAATGCTTCTCTGTAGTTTTTAGGTGAAGATATTCCAAAACCCAGCACAGGTCTCGAAGTGCTCCAACTTGCAGATTTTACCAAAAGAGTGTTTCAAAACTGCTCTTTCTATAGGTAAGTTCAAGTCTGTGAGTTGAATGCACTCATCACACAGAAGTTTCTGAGAATGCTTCTGTCTAGTTTTTATTTGAAGATGTTTCCTTTTCCAGCATAGGCCTCAAAACGCTCCAAATATCCTCTTGCAGATTCTACAAAAAGAGTGTTTCAAAACTGTTCTATCAAAAGGAAGGTTCAACTCTGTGAGTTGAATGAATGCATCATGAAGAACTTTCTGAGAATGCTTCTCTGTAGTTTTTAGGTGAAGATATTCCAAAACCCAGCACAGGCCTCGAAGTGCTCCAAATAACCACTTGCAGATTTTACCAAAAGAGTGTTTCAAAACTGCTCTTTCTATAGGTAAGTTCAAGTCTGTGAGTTGAATGCACTCAACACAAAGAAGTTTCTGAGAATGGTTCTGTTCAGTTTTTATGTGAAGATATTTCCTTTTCCAGCATAGGCCTCAAACGGCTCCAAATATCCACTTGCAGATTCTACAAAAAGAGTGTTTCCAAACTTCTCTATCAATTGGTAGGTTCAACTCTGTGAGTTGAATGAAGTCATCACAAAGAAGTTTCTGAGAATCCTTCTCTCTAGTTTTTATGTGAAGATACTTCCTTTTCCAACGTAGGCCTCAAGGCGCTCCAAATAAACACATGCAGATTCTACAAAAGGAGTGTTTCAAAACTGTTCTATCAAAGGGAACGTTCAAGTCTGTGAGTTGAATGTACTCATCACACAGATGTTTCTCAGAATGCTTCTGTCTAGTTTTTAGGTGAAGAGATTTCATTTCCCAGCATAGGCCTCAAAGCGCTCCAAATATCCACTTGCAGATTCTATAAGAAGAGAGTTTCCAAACTGCTCTTTCAAAAGGAGCTTCAAGTCTGTGAGTTGAATGCACTCATCACAAAGAAGTTTCTGAGAATGCTTCCGTCTAGTTTCTATATGAAGATATTTCCTTTTCCAACATAGGCCCCAAAGTGCTCCAAATAAACCCTTGCAGATTCTACAAAAGGAGTGTTTCAAAACTGCTCTTTCTATAGGTAAGTTCAAGTCTGTGAGTTGAATGCACTCAACACAAAGAAGTTTCTGAGAATGCTTCTGTTCAGTTTTTATGTGAAGATATTTCCTTTTCCAGCATAGGCCTCAAACGGCTCCAAATATCCACTTGCAGATTCTACAAAAAGAGTGTTTCCAAACTTCTCTATCAATTGGTAGGTTCAACTCTGTGAGTTGAATGAACTCATCACAAAGAAGTTTCTGAGAATCCTTCTCTCTAGTTTTTATGTGAAGATATTTCCTTTTCCAGCGTAGGCCTCAAAGCGCTCCAAATAAACACATGCAGATTCTACAAAAGGAGTGTTTCAAAACTGTTCTATCAAAGGGAACGTTCAAGTCTGTGAGTTGAATGTACTCATCACACAGATGTTTCTCAGAATGCTTCTGTCTAGTTTTTAGGTGAAGAGATTTCATTTCCCAGCATAGGCCTCAAAGCGCTCCAAATATCCACTTGCAGATTCTATAAGAAGAGAGTTTCCAAACTGCTCTTTCAAAAGGAAACTTCAAGTCTGTGTGTTGAATGCACTCATCCAAAAGAAGTTTCTGAGAATGCTTCTGTCTAGTTCTTACGTGAAGATATTTCCTTTTCCAGGTAAGGCCTCAAAGCGCTCCAAATAAACACTTGCAAATTCCACAAAAGGAGTGTTTCAAAAGAGTTCTATCAAAAGGAACGTTCAAGTCTGTGAGTTGAATGCACTTATCATACCGAAGTTTCCTGGAATGCTTCTGTCTAGTTTTTATGTGAAGACATTTCCTTTTCCAGCAGAGGCCTCAAAGCACTCCAAATATCCACTTGCAGATTCTACAAAAAGAGTGTTTCAAAACTGCTCTATCAAAAGCAAGCTTCAACACTGTGAGTAGAATGCACTCATCACAAAGAAGTTTCTGAGAATGCTTCTGTCTAGTTTTTATGTGAAGATATTTCCTTTTCCAACATAGGCCTCAAAGCGCTCCAAATAAACACTTGCAGATTCTACAAAAGGAGTGTTTCGAAACTGCTCTTTCAAGAGGAACGTTCAAGTCTGTGAGTTGAATGCACTCATCACACAGAAGTTTCTGAGAATGCTTCTGTCTAGTTTTTATGTGAAGATGTTTCCTTTTCCAGCATAGGCCTCAAAACGCTCCAAATATCCTCTTGCAGATTCTACAAAAAGAGTGTTTCAAAACTGTTCTATCAAAAGGAAGGTTCAACTCTGTGAGTTGAATGAATGCATCGTGAAGAACTTTCTGAGAATGCTTCTCTGTAGTTTTTAGGTGAAGATATTCCAAAACCCAGCACAGTTCTCGAAGTGCTCCAACTTGCAGATTTTACCAAAAGAGTGTTTCAAAACTGCTCTTTCTATAGGTAAGTTCAAGTCTGTGAGTTGAATGCACTCAACACAAAGAAGTTTCTGAGAATGCTTCTGTTCAGTTTTTATGTGAAGATATTTCCTTTTCCAGCATAGGCCTCAAACTGCTCCAAATATCCGCTTGCAGATTCTACAAAAAGAGTGTTTCCAAACTTCTCTATCAATTGGTAGGTTCAACTCTGTGAGTTGAATGAAGTCATCACAAAGAAGTTTCTGAGAATCCTTCTCTCTAGTTTTTATGTGAAGATATTTCCTTTTCCAGCGTAGGCCTCAAAGCGCTCCAAATAAACACATGCAGATTCTACAAAAGGAGTGTTTCAAAACTGTTCTATAAAAGGGAACGTTCAAGTCAGTGAGTTGAATGTACTGATCACACAGATGTTTCTCAGAATGTTTCTGTCTAGTTTTTAGGTGAAGAGATTTCATTTCCCAGCATAGGCCTCAAAGCGCTCCAAATATCCACTTGCAGATTCTACAAGAAGAGTGTTTCCAAACTGCTCTTTCAAAAGGAAGCTTCAAGTCTGTGAGTTGAATGCACTCATCACAAAGAAGTTTCTGAGAATGCTTCCGTCTAGTTTCTATATGAAGATATTTCCTTTTCCAACATAGGCCCCAAAGTGCTCCAAATAAACCCTTGCAGATTCTACAAAAGGAGTGTTTCAAAACTGCTCTTTCTATAGGTAAGTTCAAGTCTGTGAGTTGAATGCACTCAACACAAAGAAGTTTCTGAGAATGCTTCTGTTCAGTTTTTATGTGAAGATATTTCCTTTTCCAGCATAGGCCTCAAACGGCTCCAAATATCCACTTGCAGATTCTACAAAAGGTGTGTTTCCAAACTTCTCTATCAATTGGTAGGTTCAACTCTGTGAGTTGAATGAACTCATCACAAAGAAGTTTCTGAGAATCCTTCTCTCTAGTTTTTACGTGAAGATATTTCCTTTTCCAACGTAAGCCTCAAAGCGCTCCAAATAAACACATGCAGATTCTACAAGAGGAGTGTTTCAAAACTGTTCTATCAAAGGGAACGTTCAAGTCTGTGAGTTGAATGTACTCATCACACAGATGTTTCTCAGAATGCTTCTGTCTAGTTTTTAGGTGAAGAGATTTCATTTCCCAGCATAGGCCTCAAAGCGCTCCAAATATCCACTTGCAGAATCTACGAAAAGAGTGTTTCAAAGCTGGTCTTTCAAAAGCAAGGTTCAAGTCTGTGTGTTGAATGCACTCATCTGAAAGAAGTTTCTGAGAACGCTTCTGTCTAGTTCTTACGTGAAGATATTTCCTTTTCCAGCTTAGGCCTCAAAGCGCTCCAAATAAACACTTGCAAATTTTACAAAAGGAGTGTTTCAAAAGAGTTCTACCAAAAGGAACGTTCAAGTCTGTGAGTTGAATGCACTTATCATACCGAAGTTTCCTGGAATGCTTCTGTCTAGTTTTTATGTGAAGACATTTCCTTTTCCAGCAGAGGCCTCAAAGCACTCCAAATATCCACTTGCAGATTCTACAAAAAGAGTGTTTCAAAACTGCTCTATCAAAAGCAAGCTTCAACACTGTGAGTAGAATGCACTCATCACAAAGAAGTTTCTGAGAATGCTTCTGTCTAGTTTTTATGTGAAGATATTTCCTTTTCCAACATAGGCCTCAAAGCGCTCCAAATAAACACTTGCAGATTCTACAAAAGGAGTGTTTCGAAACTGCTCTTTCAAGTGGAACGTTCAAGTCTGTGAGTTGAATGCACTCATCACACAGAAGTTTCTGAGAATGCTTCTGTCTAGTTTTTCTGTGAAGATGTTTCCTTTTCCAGAATAGGCCTCAAAACGCTCCAAATATCCTCTTGCAGATTCTACAAAAAAGAGTGTTTCAAAACTGTTCTATCAAAAGGAAGGTTCAACTCTGTGAGTTGAATGAATGCATCATGAAGAACTTTCTGAGAATGCTTCTCTGTAGTTTTTAGGTGAAGATATTCCAAAACCCAGCACAGGCCTCGAAGTGCTCCAAATAACCACTTGCAGATTTTACCAAAAGAGTGTTTCAAAACTGCTCTTTCTATAGGTAAGTTCAAGTCTGTGAGTTGAATGCACTCAACACAAAGAAGTTTCTGAGAATGCTTCTGTTCAGTTTTTATGTGAAGATATTTCCTTTTCCAGCATAGGCCTCAAACGGCTCCAAATATCCACTTGCAGATTCTACAAAAAGAGTGTTTCCAAACTTCTCTATCAATTGGTAGGTTCAACTCTGTGAGTTGAATGAAGTCATCACAAAGAAGTTTCTGAGAATCCTTCTCTCTAGTTTTTATGTGAAGATATTTCCTTTTCCAACATAGGCCTCAAGGTGCTCCGAATAAACACTTGCAGATTCTACAAACTTAATGTTTCAAAACTGTTCTATCAAAAGGAACGTTGAAGTCTGTGAGTTGAATGCACTCATCACAAAGAAGTTTCTCAGAATGCTTCCGTCTAGTTTTTAGGTGAAGAGATTTCATTTCCCAGCACAGGCCTCAAAGCGCTCCAAATATCCACTTGCAGATTCTACAAGAAGAGTGTTTCCAAACTGCTCTTTCAAAAGGAAGCTTCAAGTCTGTGAGTTGAATGCACTCATCACAAAGAAGTTTCTGAGAATGCTTCCGTCTAGTTTCTATATGAAGATATTTCCTTTTCCAACATAGGCCCCAAAGTGCTCCAAATAAACCCTTGCAGATTCTACAAAAGGAGTGTTTCAAAACTGCTCTTTCTATAGGTAAGTTCAAGTCTGTGAGTTGAATGCACTCAACACAAAGAAGTTTCTGAGAATGCTTCTGTTCAGTTTTTATGTGAAGATATTTCCTTTTCCAGCATAGGCCTCAAACGGCTCCAAATATCCACTTGCAGATTCTACAAAAAGAGTGTTTCCAAACTTCTCTATCAATTGGTAGGTTCAACTCTGTGAGTTGAATGAACTCATCCAAAGAAGTTTCTGAGAATCCTTCTCTCTAGTTTTTATGTGAAGATATTTCCTTTTCCAACGTAGGCCTCAAAGCGCTCCAAATAAACACATGCAGATTCTACAAAAGGAGTGTTTCAAAACTGTTCTATCAAAGGGAACGTTCAAGTCTGTGAGTTGAATGTACTCATCACACAGATGTTTCTCAGAATGCTTCTGTCTAGTTTTTAGGTGAAGAGATTTCATTTCCCAGCATAGGCCTCAAAGCGCTCCAAATATCCACTTGCAGATTCTATAAGAAGAGAGTTTCCAAACTGCTCTTTCAAAAGGAAACTTCAAGTCTGTGTGTTGAATGCAATCATCCAAAAGAAGTTTCTGAGAATGCTTCTGTCTAGTTCTTACGTGAAGATATTTCCTTTTCCAGGTAAGGCCTCAAAGCGCTCCAAATAAACCCTTGCAAATTCTACAAAAGGAGTGTTTCAAAAGAGTTCTATCAAAAGGAACGTTCAAGTCTGTGAGTTGAATGCACTTATCATACCGAAGTTTCCTGGAATGCTTCTGTCTAGTTTTTATGTGAAGACATTTCCTTTTCCAGCAGAGGCCTCAAAGCACTCCAAATATCCACTTGCAGATTCTACAAAAAGAGTGTTTCAAAACTGCTCTATCAAAAGCAAGCTTCAACACTGTGAGTGGAATGCACTCATCACAAAGAAGTTTCTGAGAATGCTTCTGTCTAGTTTTTATGTGAAGATATTTCCTTTTCCAACATAGGCCTCAAAGCGCTCTGAATAAACACTTGCAGATTCTACAAAAGGAGTGTTTCGAAACTGCTCTTTCAAGAGGAACGTTCAAGTCTGTGAGTTGAATGCACTCATCACACAGAAGTTTCTGAGAATGCTTCTGTCTAGTTTTTATTTGAAGATGTTTCCTTTTCCAGCATAGGCCTCAAAACGCTCCAAATATCCTCTTGCAGATTCTACAAAAAGAGTGTTTCAAAACTGTTCTATCAAAAGGAAGGTTCAACTCTGTGAGTTGAATGAATGCATCATGAAGAACTTTCTGAGAATGCTTCTCTGTAGTTTTTAGGTGAAGATATTCCAAAACCCAGCACAGGCATCGAAGTGCTCCAAATAACCACTTGCAGATTTTACCAAAAGAGTGTTTCAAAACTGCTCTTTCTATAGGTAAGTTCAAGTCTGTGAGTTGAATGGACTCAACACAAAGAAGTTTCTGAGAATGGTTCTGTTCAGTTTTTATGTGAAGATATTTCCTTTTCCAGCATAGGCCTCAAACGGCTCCAAATATCCACTTGCAGATTCTACAAAAAGAGTGTTTCCAAACTTCTCTATCAATTGGTAGGTTCAACTCTGTGAGTTGAATGAAGTCATCACAAAGAAGTTTCTGAGAATCCTTCTCTCTAGTTTTTATGTGAAGATACTTCCTTTTCCAACGTAGGCCTCAAGGCGCTCCAAATAAACACATGCAGATTCTACAAAAGGAGTGTTTCAAAACTGTTCTATCAAAGGGAACGTTCAAGTCTGTGAGTTGAATGTACTCATCACACAGATGTTTCTCAGAATGCTTCTGTCTAGTTTTTAGGTGAAGAGATTTCATTTCCCAGCATAGGCTTCAAAGCGCTCCAAATATCCACTTGCAGATTCTATAAGAAGAGAGTTTCCAAACTGCTCTTTCAAAAGGAGCTTCAAGTCTGTGAGTTGAATGCACTCATCACAAAAAAGTTTCTGAGAATGCTTCCGTCTAGTTTCTATATGAAGATATTTCCTTTTCCAACATAGGCCCCAAAGTGCTCCAAATAAACCCTTGCAGATTCTACAAAAGGAGTGTTTCAAAACTGCTCTTTCTATAGGTAAGTTCAAGTCTGTGAGTTGAATGCACTCAACACAAAGAAGTTTCTGAGAATGCTTCTGTTCAGTTTTTATGTGAAGATATTTCCTTTTCCAGCATAGGCCTCAAACGGCTCCAAATATCCACTTGCAGATTCTACAAAAAGAGTGTTTCCAAACTTCTCTATCAATTGGTAGGTTCAACTCTGTGAGTTGAATGAAGTCATCACAAAGAAGTTTCTGAGAATCCTTCTCTCTAGTTTTTATGTGAAGATATTTCCTTTTCCAACGTAGGCCTCAAAGCGCTCCAAATAAACACATGCAGATTCTACAAAAGGAGTGTTTCAAAACTGTTCTATCAAAGGGAACGTTCAAGTCTGTGAGTTGAATGTACTCATCACACAGATGTTTCTCAGAATGCTTCTGTCTAGTTTTTAGTTGAAGATATTTCATTTCCCAGCATAGGCCTCAAAGCGCTCCAAATATCCACTTGCAGATTCTATAAGAAGAGAGTTTCCAAACTGCTCTTTCAAAAGGAAACTTCAAGTCTGTGTGTTGAATGCACTCATCCAAAAGAAGTTTCTGAGAATGCTTCTGTCTAGTTCTTACGTGAAGATATTTCCTTTTCCAGGTAAGGCCTCAAAGCGCTCCAAATAAACACTTGCAAATTCTACAAAAGGAGTGTTTCAAAAGAGTTCTATCAAAAGGAACGTTCAAGTCTGTGAGTTGAATGCACTTATCATACCGAAGTTTCCTGGAATGCTTCTGTCTAGTTTTTATGTGAAGACATTTCCTTTTCCAGAAGAGGCCTCAAAGCACTCCAAATATCCACTTGCAGATTCTACAAAAAGAGTGTTTCAAAACTGCTCTATCAAAAGCAAGCTTCAACACTGTGAGTAGAATGCACTCATCACAAAGAAGTTTCTGAGAATGCTTCTGTCTAGTTTTTATGTGAAGATATTTCCTTTTCCAACATAGGCCTCAAAGCGATCCGAATAAACACTTGCAGATTCTACAAAAGGAGTGTTTCGAAACTGCTCTTTCAAGAGGAACGTTCAAGTCTGTGAGTTGAATGCACTCATCACACAGAAGTTTCTGAGAATGCTTCTGTCTAGTTTTTATTTGAAGATGTTTCCTTTTCCAGCATAGGCCTCAAAACGCTCCAAATATCCTCTTGCAGATTCTACAAAAAGAGTGTTTCAAAACTGTTCTATCAAAAGGAAGGTTCAACTCTGTGAGTTGAATGAATGCATCATGAAGAACTTTCTGAGAATGCTTCTCTGTAGTTTTTAGGTGAAGATATTCCAAAACCCAGCACAGGCCTCGAAGTGCTCCAAATAACCACTTGCAGATTTTACCAAAAGAGTGTTTCAAAACTGCTCTTTCTATAGGTAAGTTCAAGTCTGTGAGTTGAATGCACTCAACACAAAGAAGTTTCTGAGAATGCTTCTGTTCAGTTTTTATGTGAAGATATTTCCTTTTCCAGCATAGGCCTCAAATGGCTCCAAATATCCACTTGCAGATTCTACAAAAAGAGTGTTTCCAAACTTCTCTATCAATTGGTAGGTTCAACTCTGTGAGTTGAATGAAGTCATCACAAAGAAGTTTCTGAGAATCCTTCTCTCTAGTTTTTATGTGAAGATACTTCCTTTTCCAACGTAGGCCTCAAGGCGCTCCAAATAAACACATGCAGATTCTACAAAAGGAGTGTTTCAAAACTGTTCTATCAAAGGGAACGTTCAAGTCTGTGAGTTGAATGTACTCATCACACAGATGTTTCTCAGAATGCTTCTGTCTAGTTTTTAGGTGAAGACATTTCATTTCCCAGCATAGGCCTCAAAGCGCTCCAAATATCCACTTGCAGATTCTATAAGAAGAGAGTTTCCAAACTGCTCTTTCAAAAGGAGCTTCAAGTCTGTGAGTTGAATGCACTCATCAAAAAGAAGTTTCTGAGAATGCTTCCGTCTAGTTTCTATATGAAGATATTTCCTTTTCCAACATAGGCCCCAAAGTGCTCCAAATAAACCCTTGCAGATTCTACAAAAGGAGTGTTTCAAAACTGCTCTTTCTATAGGTAAGTTCAAGTCTGTGAGTTGAATGCACTCAACACAAAGAAGTTTCTGAGAATGCTTCTGTTCAGTTTTTATGTGAAGATATTTCCTTTTCCAGCATAGGCCTCAAACGGCTCCAAATATCCACTTGCAGATTCTACAAAAAGAGTGTTTCCAAACTTCTCTATCAATTGGTAGGTTCAACTCTGTGAGTTGAATGAACTCATCACAAAGAAGTTTCTGAGAATCCTTCTCTCTAGTTTTTATGTGAAGATATTTCCTTTTCCAGCGTAGGCCTCAAAGCGCTCCAAATAAACACATGCAGATTCTACAAAAGGAGTGTTTCAAAACTGTTCTATCAAAGGGAACGTTCAAGTCTGTGAGTTGAATGTACTCATCACACAGATGTTTCTCAGAATGCTTCTGTCTAGTTTTTAGGTGAAGAGATTTCATTTCCCAGCATAGGCCTCAAAGCGCTCCAAATATCCACTTGCAGATTCTATAAGAAGAGAGTTTCCAAACTGCTCTTTCAAAAGGAAGCTTCAAGTCTGTGAGTTGAATGCACTCATCACAAAGAAGTTTCTGAGAATGCTTCCGTCTAGTTTCTATATGAAGATATTTCCTTTTCCAACATAGGCCCCAAAGTGCTCCAAATAAACCCTTGCAGATTCTACAAAAGGAGTGTTTCAAAACTGCTCTTTCTATAGGTAAGTTCAAGTCTGTGAGTTGAATGCACTCAACACAAAGAAGTTTCTGAGAATGCTTCTGTTCAGTTTTTATGTGAAGATATTTCCTTTTCCAGCATAGGCCTCAAACGGCTCCAAATATCCACTTGCAGATTCTACAAAAAGAGTGTTTCCAAACTTCTCTATCAATTGGTAGGTTCAACTCTGTGAGTTGAATGAACTCATCACAAAGAAATTTCTGAGAATCCTTCTCTCTAGTTTTTATGTGAAGATATTTCCTTTTCCAACGTAGGCCTCAAAGCGCTCCAAATAAACACATGCAGATTCTACAAAAGGAGTGTTTCAAAACTGTTCTATCAAAGGGAACGTTCAAGTCTGTGAGTTGAATGTACTCATCACACAGATGTTTCTCAGAATGCTTCTGTCTAGTTTTTAGTTGAAGAGATTTCATTTCCCAGCATAGGCCTCAAAGCGCTCCAAATATCCACTTGCAGAATCTACGAAAAGAGTGTTTCAAAGCTGCTCTTTCAAAAGCAAGGTTCAAGTCTGTGTGTTGAATGCACTCATCCGAAAGAAGTTTCTGAGAACGCTTCTGTCTAGTTCTTACGTGAAGATATTTCCTTTTCCAGCTTAGGCCTCAAAGCGCTCCAAATAAACACTTGCAAATTCTACAAAAGGAGTGTTTCAAAAGAGTTCTATCAAAAGGAACGTTCAAGTCTGTGAGTTGAATGCACTTATCATACCGAAGTTTCCTGGAATGCTTCTGTCTAGTTTTTATGTGAAGACATTTCCTTTTCCAGCAGAGGCCTCAAAGCACTCCAAATATCCACTTGCAGATTCTACAAAAAGAGTGTTTCAAAACTGCTCTATCAAAAGCAAGCTTCAACACTGTGAGTAGAATGCACTCATCACAAAGAAGTTTCTGTGAATGCTTCTGTCTAGTTTTTATGTGAAGATATTTCCTTTTCCAACATAGGCCTCAAAGCGCTCCGAATAAACACTTGCAGATTCTACAAAAGGAGTGTTTCGAAACTGCTCTTTCAACAGGAACGTTCAAGTCTGTGAGTTGAATGCACTCATCACACAGAAGTTTCTGAGAATGCTTCTGTCTAGTTTTTATGTGAAGATGTTTCCTTTTCCAGAATAGGCCTCAAAACGCTCCAAATATCCTCTTGCAGATTCTACAAAAAAGAGTGTTTCAAAACTGTTCTATCAAAAGGAAGGTTCAACTCTGTGAGTTGAATGAATGCATCATGAAGAACTTTCTGAGAATGCTTCTCTGTAGTTTTTAGGTGAAGATATTCCAAAACCCAGCACAGGCCTCGAAGTGCTCCAAATAACCACTTGCAGATTTTACCAAAAGAGTGTTTCAAAACTGCTCTTTCTATAGGTAAGTTCAAGTCTGTGAGTTGAATGCACTCAACACAAAGAAGTTTCTGAGAATGCTTCTGTTCAGTTTTTATGTGAAGATATTTCCTTTTCCAGCATAGGCCTCAAACGGCTCCAAATATCCACTTGCAGATTCTACAAAAAGAGTGTTTCCAAACTTCTCTATCAATTGGTAGGTTCAACTCTGTGAGTTGAATGAAGTCATCACAAAGAAGTTTCTGAGAATCCTTCCCTCTAGTTTTTATCTGAAGATATTTCCTTTTCCAACATAGGCCTCAAGGTGCTCCGAATAAACACTTGCAGATTCTACAAACTTAATGTTTCAAAACTGTTCTATCAAAAGGAACGTTGAAGTCTGTGAGTTGAATGCACTCATCACAAAGAAGTTTCTCAGAATGCTTCCGTCTAGTTTTTAGGTGAAGAGATTTCATTTCCCAGCACAGGCCTCAAAGCGCTCCAAATATCCACTTGCAGATTTTACAAGAAGAGTGTTTCCAAACTGCTCTTTCAAAAGGAAGCTTCAAGTCTGTGAGTTGAATGCACTCATCACAAAGAAGTTTCTGAGAATGCTTCCGTCTAGTTTCTATATGAAGATATTTCCTTTTCCAACATAGGCCCCAAAGTGCTCCAAATAAACCCTTGCAGATTCTACAAAAGGAGTGTTTCAAAACTGCTCTTTCTATAGGTAAGTTCAAGTCTGTGAGTTGAATGCACTCAACACAAAGAAGTTTCTGAGAATGCTTCTGTTCAGTTTTTATGTGAAGATATTTCCTTTTCCAGCATAGGCCTCAAACGGCTCCAAATATCCACTTGCAGATTCTACAAAAAGAGTGTTTCCAAACTTCTCTATCAATTGGTAGGTTCAACTCTGTGAGTTGAATGAAGTCATCACAAAGAAGTTTCTGAGAATCCTTCTCTCTAGTTTTTATGTGAAGATATTTCCTTTTCCAACGTAGGCCTCAAAGCGCTCCAAATAAACACATGCAGATTCTACAAAAGGAGTGTTTCAAAACTGTTCTATCAAAGGGAACGTTCAAGTCTGTGAGTTGAATGTACTCATCACACAGATGTTTCTCAGAATGCTTCTGTCTAGTTTTTAGGTGAAGAGATTTCATTTCCCAGCATAGGCCTCAAAGCGCTCCAAATATCCACTTGCAGATTCTATAAGAAGAGAGTTTCCAAACTGCTCTTTCAAAAGGAAACTTCAAGTCTGTGTGTTGAATGCACTCATCCAAAAGAAGTTTCTGAGAATGCTTCTGTCTAGTTCTTACGTGAAGATATTTCCTTTTCCAGGTAAGGCCTCAAAGCGCTCCAAATAAACACTTGCAAATTCTACAAAAGGAGTGTTTCAAAAGAGTTCTATCAAAAGGAACGTTCAAGTCTGTGAGTTGAATGCACTTATCATACCGAAGTTTCCTGGAATGCTTCTGTCTAATTTTTATGTGAAGACATTTCCTTTTCCAGCAGAGGCCTCAAAGCACTCCAAATATCCACTTGCAGATTCTACAAAAAGAGTGTTTCAAAACTGCTCTATCAAAAGCAAGCTTCAACACTGTGAGTAGAATGCACTCATCACAAAGAAGTTTCTGAGAATGCTTCTGTCTAGTTTTTATGTGAAGATATTTCCTTTTCCAACATAGGCCTCAAAGCGCTCCGAATAAACACTTGCAGATTCTACAAAAGGAGTGTTTCGAAACTGCTCTTTCAAGAGGGACGTTCAAGTCTGTGAGTTGAATGCACTCATCACACAGAAGTTTCTGAGAATGCTTCTGTCTAGTTTTTATTTGAAGATGTTTCCTTTTCCAGCATAGGCCTCAAAACGCTCCAAATATCCTCTTGCAGATTCTACAAAAAGAGTGTTTCAAAACTGTTCTATCAAAAGGAAGGTTCAACTCTGTGAGTTGAATGAATGCATCATGAAGAACTTTCTGAGAATGCTTCTCTGTAGTTTTTAGGTGAAGATATTCCAAAACCCAGCACAGGCCTCGAAGTGCTCCAAATAACCACTTGCAGATTTTACCAAAAGAGTGTTTCAAAACTGCTCTTTCTATAGGTAAGTTCAAGTCTGTGAGTTGAATGCACTCAACACAAAGAAGTTTCTGAGAATGGTTCTGTTCAGTTTTTATGTGAAGATATTTCCTTTTCCAGCATAGGCCTCAAACGGCTCCAAATATCCACTTGCAGATTCTACAAAAAGAGTGTTTCCAAACTTCTCTATCAATTGGTAGGTTCAACTCTGTGAGTTGAATGAAGTCATCACAAAGAAGTTTCTGAGAATCCTTCTCTCTAGTTTTTATGTGAAGATACTTCCTTTTCCAACGTAGGCCTCAAGGCGCTCCAAATAAACACATGCAGATTCTACAAAAGGAGTGTTTCAAAACTGTTCTATCAAAGGGAACGTTCAAGTCTGTGAGTTGAATGTAATCATCACACAGATGTTTCTCAGAATGCTTCTGTCTAGTTTTTAGGTGAAGAGATTTCATTTCCCAGCATAGGCCTCAAAGCGCTCCAAATATCCACTTGCAGATTCTATAAGAAGAGAGTTTCCAAACTGCTCTTTCAAAAGGAGCTTCAAGTCTGTGAGTTGAATGCACTCATCACAAAGAAGTTTCTGAGAATGCTTCCGTCTAGTTTCTATATGAAGATATTTCCTTTTCCAACATAGGCCCCAAAGTGCTCCAAATAAACCCTTGCAGATTCTACAAAAGGAGTGTTTCAAAACTGCTCTTTCTATAGGTAAGTTCAAGTCTGTGAGTTGAATGCACTCAACACAAAGAAGTTTCTGAGAATGCTTCTGTTCAGTTTTTATGTGAAGATATTTCCTTTTCCAGCATAGGCCTCAAACGGCTCCAAATATCCACTTGCAGATTCTACAAAAAGAGTGTTTCCAAACTTCTCTATCAATTGGTAGGTTCAACTCTGTGAGTTGAATGAACTCATCACAAAGAAGTTTCTGAGAATCCTTCTCTCTAGTTTTTATGTGAAGATATTTCCTTTTCCAGCGTAGGCCTCAAAGCGCTCCAAATAAACACATGCAGATTCTACAAAAGGAGTGTTTCAAAACTGTTCTATCGAAGGGAACGTTCAAGTCTGTGAGTTGAATGTACTCATCACACAGATGTTTCTCAGAATGCTTCTGTCTAGTTTTTAGGTGAAGAGATTTCATTTCCCAGCATAGGCCTCAAAGCGCTCCAAATATCCACTTGCAGATTCTATAAGAAGAGAGTTTCCAAACTGCTCTTTCAAAAGGAAACTTCAAGTCTGTGTGTTGAATGCACTCATCCAAAAGAAGTTTCTGAGAATGCTTCTGTCTAGTTCTTACGTGAAGATATTTCCTTTTCCAGGTAAGGCCTCAAAGCGCTCCAAATAAACACTTGCAAATTCCACAAAAGGAGTGTTTCAAAAGAGTTCTATCAAAAGGAACGTTCAAGTCTGTGAGTTGAATGCACTTATCATACCGAAGTTTCCTGGAATGCTTCTGTCTAGTTTTTATGTGAAGACATTTCCTTTTCCAGCAGAGGCCTCAAAGCACTCCAAATATCCACTTGCAGATTCTACAAAAAGAGTGTTTCAAAACTGCTCTATCAAAAGCAAGCTTCAACACTGTGAGTAGAATGCACTCATCACAAAGAAGTTTCTGAGAATGCTTCTGTCTAGTTTTTATGTGAAGATATTTCCTTTTCCAACATAGGCCTCAAAGCGCTCCAAATAAACACTTGCAGATTCTACAAAAGGAGTGTTTCGAAACTGCTCTTTCAAGAGGAACGTTCAAGTCTGTGAGTTGAATGCACTCATCACACAGAAGTTTCTGAGAATGCTTCTGTCTAGTTTTTATGTGAAGATGTTTCCTTTTCCAGCATAGGCCTCAAAACGCTCCAAATATCCTCTTGCAGATTCTACAAAAAGAGTGTTTCAAAACTGTTCTATCAAAAGGAAGGTTCAACTCTGTGAGTTGAATGAATGCATCGTGAAGAACTTTCTGAGAATGCTTCTCTGTAGTTTTTAGGTGAAGATATTCCAAAACCCAGCACAGGTCTCGAAGTGCTCCAACTTGCAGATTTTACCAAAAGAGTGTTTCAAAACTGCTCTTTCTATAGGTAAGTTCAAGTCTGTGAGTTGAATGCACTCATCACACAGAAGTTTCTGAGAATGCTTCTGTCTAGTTTTTATTTGAAGATGTTTCCTTTTCCAGCATAGGCCTCAAAACGCTCCAAATATCCTCTTGCAGATTCTACAAAAAGAGTGTTTCAAAACTGTTCTATCAAAAGGAAGGTTCAACTCTGTGAGTTGAATGAATGCATCATGAAGAACTTTCTGAGAATGCTTCTCTGTAGTTTTTAGGTGAAGATATTCCAAAACCCAGCACAGGCCTCGAAGTGCTCCAAATAACCACTTGCAGATTTTACCAAAAGAGTGTTTCAAAACTGCTCTTTCTATAGGTAAGTTCAAGTCTGTGAGTTGAATGCACTCAACACAAAGAAGTTTCTGAGAATGGTTCTGTTCAGTTTTTATGTGAAGATATTTCCTTTTCCAGCATAGGCCTCAAACGGCTCCAAATATCCACTTGCAGATTCTACAAAAAGAGTGTTTCCAAACTTCTCTATCAATTGGTAGGTTCAACTCTGTGAGTTGAATGAAGTCATCACAAAGAAGTTTCTGAGAATCCTTCTCTCTAGTTTTTATGTGAAGATACTTCCTTTTCCAACGTAGGCCTCAAGGCGCTCCAAATAAACACATGCAGATTCTACAAAAGGAGTGTTTCAAAACTGTTCTATCAAAGGGAACGTTCAAGTCTGTGAGTTGAATGTACTCATCACACAGATGTTTCTCAGAATGCTTCTGTCTAGTTTTTAGGTGAAGAGATTTCATTTCCCAGCATAGGCCTCAAAGCGCTCCAAATATCCACTTGCAGATTCTATAAGAAGAGAGTTTCCAAACTGCTCTTTCAAAAGGAGCTTCAAGTCTGTGAGTTGAATGCACTCATCACAAAGAAGTTTCTGAGAATGCTTCCGTCTAGTTTCTATATGAAGATATTTCCTTTTCCAACATAGGCCCCAAAGTGCTCCAAATAAACCCTTGCAGATTCTACAAAAGGAGTGTTTCAAAACTGCTCTTTCTATAGGTAAGTTCAAGTCTGTGAGTTGAATGCACTCAACACAAAGAAGTTTCTGAGAATGCTTCTGTTCAGTTTTTATGTGAAGATATTTCCTTTTCCAGCATAGGCCTCAAACGGCTCCAAATATCCACTTGCAGATTCTACAAAAAGAGTGTTTCCAAACTTCTCTATCAATTGGTAGGTTCAACTCTGTGAGTTGAATGAACTCATCACAAAGAAGTTTCTGAGAATCCTTCTCTCTAGTTTTTATGTGAAGATATTTCCTTTTCCAGCGTAGGCCTCAAAGCGCTCCAAATAAACACATGCAGATTCTACAAAAGGAGTGTTTCAAAACTGTTCTATCAAAGGGAACGTTCAAGTCTGTGAGTTGAATGTACTCATCACACAGATGTTTCTCAGAATGCTTCTGTCTAGTTTTTAGGTGAAGAGATTTCATTTCCCAGCATAGGCCTCAAAGCGCTCCAAATATCCACTTGCAGATTCTATAAGAAGAGAGTTTCCAAACTGCTCTTTCAAAAGGAAACTTCAAGTCTGTGTGTTGAATGCACTCATCCAAAAGAAGTTTCTGAGAATGCTTCTGTCTAGTTCTTACGTGAAGATATTTCCTTTTCCAGGTAAGGCCTCAAAGCGCTCCAAATAAACACTTGCAAATTCCACAAAAGGAGTGTTTCAAAAGAGTTCTATCAAAAGGAACGTTCAAGTCTGTGAGTTGAATGCACTTATCATACCGAAGTTTCCTGGAATGCTTCTGTCTAGTTTTTATGTGAAGACATTTCCTTTTCCAGCAGAGGCCTCAAAGCACTCCAAATATCCACTTGCAGATTCTACAAAAAGAGTGTTTCAAAACTGCTCTATCAAAAGCAAGCTTCAACACTGTGAGTAGAATGCACTCATCACAAAGAAGTTTCTGAGAATGCTTCTGTCTAGTTTTTATGTGAAGATATTTCCTTTTCCAACATAGGCCTCAAAGCGCTCCAAATAAACACTTGCAGATTCTACAAAAGGAGTGTTTCGAAACTGCTCTTTCAAGAGGAACGTTCAAGTCTGTGAGTTGAATGCACTCATCACACAGAAGTTTCTGAGAATGCTTCTGTCTAGTTTTTATGTGAAGATGTTTCCTTTTCCAGCATAGGCCTCAAAACGCTCCAAATATCCTCTTGCAGATTCTACAAAAAGAGTGTTTCAAAACTGTTCTATCAAAAGGAAGGTTCAACTCTGTGAGTTGAATGAATGCATCGTGAAGAACTTTCTGAGAATGCTTCTCTGTAGTTTTTAGGTGAAGATATTCCAAAACCCAGCACAGGTCTCGAAGTGCTCCAACTTGCAGATTTTACCAAAAGAGTGTTTCAAAACTGCTCTTTCTATAGGTAAGTTCAAGTCTGTGAGTTGAATGCACTCAACACAAAGAAGTTTCTGAGAATGCTTCTGTTCAGTTTTTATGTGAAGATATTTCCTTTTCCAGCATAGGCCTCAAACTGCTCCAAATATCCGCTTGCAGATTCTACAAAAAGAGTGTTTCCAAACTTCTCTATCAATTGGTAGGTTCAACTCTGTGAGTTGAATGAAGTCATCACAAAGAAGTTTCTGAGAATCCTTCTCTCTAGTTTTTATGTGAAGATATTTCCTTTTCCAGCGTAGGCCTCAAAGCGCTCCAAATAAACACATGCAGATTCTACAAAAGGAGTGTTTCAAAACTGTTCTATAAAAGGGAACGTTCAAGTCAGTGAGTTGAATGTACTGATCACACAGATGTTTCTCAGAATGTTTCTGTCTAGTTTTTAGGTGAAGAGATTTCATTTCCCAGCATAGGCCTCAAAGCGCTCCAAATATCCACTTGCAGATTCTACAAGAAGAGTGTTTCCAAACTGCTCTTTCAAAAGGAAGCTTCAAGTCTGTGAGTTGAATGCACTCATCACAAAGAAGTTTCTGAGAATGCTTCCGTCTAGTTTCTATATGAAGATATTTCCTTTTCCAACATAGGCCCCAAAGTGCTCCAAATAAACCCTTGCAGATTCTACAAAAGGAGTGTTTCAAAACTGCTCTTTCTATAGGTAAGTTCAAGTCTGTGAGTTGAATGCACTCAACACAAAGAAGTTTCTGAGAATGCTTCTGTTCAGTTTTTATGTGAAGATATTTCCTTTTCCAGCATAGGCCTCAAACGGCTCCAAATATCCACTTGCAGATTCTACAAAAGGAGTGTTTCCAAACTTCTCTATCAATTGGTAGGTTCAACTCTGTGAGTTGAATGAACTCATCACAAAGAAGTTTCTGAGAATCCTTCTCTCTAGTTTTTACGTGAAGATATTTCCTTTTCCAACGTAGGCCTCAAAGCGCTCCAAATAAACACATGCAGATTCTACAAGAGGAGTGTTTCAAAACTGTTCTATCAAAGGGAACGTTCAAGTCTGTGAGTTGAATGTACTCATCACACAGATGTTTCTCAGAATGCTTCTGTCTAGTTTTTAGGTGAAGAGATTTCATTTCCCAGCATAGGCCTCAAAGCGCTCCAAATATCCACTTGCAGAATCTACGAAAAGAGTGTTTCAAAGCTGGTCTTTCAAAAGCAAGGTTCAAGTCTGTGTGTTGAATGCACTCATCTGAAAGAAGTTTCTGAGAACGCTTCTGTCTAGTTCTTACGTGAAGATATTTCCTTTTCCAGCTTAGGCCTCAAAGCGCTCCAAATAAACACTTGCAAATTTTACAAAAGGAGTGTTTCAAAAGAGTTCTACCAAAAGGAACGTTCAAGTCTGTGAGTTGAATGCACTTATCATACCGAAGTTTCCTGGAATGCTTCTGTCTAGTTTTTATGTGAAGACATTTCCTTTTCCAGCAGAGGCCTCAAAGCACTCCAAATATCCACTTGCAGATTCTACAAAAAGAGTGTTTCAAAACTGCTCTATCAAAAGCAAGCTTCAACACTGTGAGTAGAATGCACTCATCACAAAGAAGTTTCTGAGAATGCTTCTGTCTAGTTTTTATGTGAAGATATTTCCTTTTCCAACATAGGCCTCAAAGCGCTCCAAATAAACACTTGCAGATTCTACAAAAGGAGTGTTTCGAAACTGCTCTTTCAAGTGGAACGTTCAAGTCTGTGAGTTGAATGCACTCATCACACAGAAGTTTCTGAGAATGCTTCTGTCTAGTTTTTCTGTGAAGATGTTTCCTTTTCCAGAATAGGCCTCAAAACGCTCCAAATATCCTCTTGCAGATTCTACAAAAAAGAGTGTTTCAAAACTGTTCTATCAAAAGGAAGGTTCAACTCTGTGAGTTGAATGAATGCATCATGAAGAACTTTCTGAGAATGCTTCTCTGTAGTTTTTAGGTGAAGATATTCCAAAACCCAGCACAGGCCTCGAAGTGCTCCAAATAACCACTTGCAGATTTTACCAAAAGAGTGTTTCAAAACTGCTCTTTCTATAGGTAAGTTCAAGTCTGTGAGTTGAATGCACTCAACACAAAGAAGTTTCTGAGAATGCTTCTGTTCAGTTTTTATGTGAAGATATTTCCTTTTCCAGCATAGGCCTCAAACGGCTCCAAATATCCACTTGCAGATTCTACAAAAAGAGTGTTTCCAAACTTCTCTATCAATTGGTAGGTTCAACTCTGTGAGTTGAATGAAGTCATCACAAAGAAGTTTCTGAGAATCCTTCTCTCTAGTTTTTATGTGAAGATATTTCCTTTTCCAACATAGGCCTCAAGGTGCTCCGAATAAACACTTGCAGATTCTACAAACTTAATGTTTCAAAACTGTTCTATCAAAAGGAACGTTGAAGTCTGTGAGTTGAATGCACTCATCACAAAGAAGTTTCTCAGAATGCTTCCGTCTAGTTTTTAGGTGAAGAGATTTCATTTCCCAGCACAGGCCTCAAAGCGCTCCAAATATCCACTTGCAGATTCTACAAGAAGAGTGTTTCCAAACTGCTCTTTCAAAAGGAAGCTTCAAGTCTGTGAGTTGAATGCACTCATCACAAAGAAGTTTCTGAGAATGCTTCCGTCTAGTTTCTATATGAAGATATTTCCTTTTCCAACATAGGCCCCAAAGTGCTCCAAATAAACCCTTGCAGATTCTACAAAAGGAGTGTTTCAAAACTGCTCTTTCTATAGGTAAGTTCAAGTCTGTGAGTTGAATGCACTCAACACAAAGAAGTTTCTGAGAATGCTTCTGTTCAGTTTTTATGTGAAGATATTTCCTTTTCCAGCATAGGCCTCAAACGGCTCCAAATATCCACTTGCAGATTCTACAAAAAGAGTGTTTCCAAACTTCTCTATCAATTGGTAGGTTCAACTCTGTGAGTTGAATGAACTCATCCAAAGAAGTTTCTGAGAATCCTTCTCTCTAGTTTTTATGTGAAGATATTTCCTTTTCCAACGTAGGCCTCAAAGCGCTCCAAATAAACACATGCAGATTCTACAAAAGGAGTGTTTCAAAACTGTTCTATCAAAGGGAACGTTCAAGTCTGTGAGTTGAATGTACTCATCACACAGATGTTTCTCAGAATGCTTCTGTCTAGTTTTTAGGTGAAGAGATTTCATTTCCCAGCATAGGCCTCAAAGCGCTCCAAATATCCACTTGCAGATTCTATAAGAAGAGAGTTTCCAAACTGCTCTTTCAAAAGGAAACTTCAAGTCTGTGTGTTGAATGCACTCATCCAAAAGAAGTTTCTGAGAATGCTTCTGTCTAGTTCTTACGTGAAGATATTTCCTTTTCCAGGTAAGGCCTCAAAGCGCTCCAAATAAACCCTTGCAAATTCTACAAAAGGAGTGTTTCAAAAGAGTTCTATCAAAAGGAACGTTCAAGTCTGTGAGTTGAATGCACTTATCATACCGAAGTTTCCTGGAATGCTTCTGTCTAGTTTTTATGTGAAGACATTTCCTTTTCCAGCAGAGGCCTCAAAGCACTCCAAATATCCACTTGCAGATTCTACAAAAAGAGTGTTTCAAAACTGCTCTATCAAAAGCAAGCTTCAACACTGTGAGTGGAATGCACTCATCACAAAGAAGTTTCTGAGAATGCTTCTGTCTAGTTTTTATGTGAAGATATTTCCTTTTCCAACATAGGCCTCAAAGCGCTCTGAATAAACACTTGCAGATTCTACAAAAGGAGTGTTTCGAAACTGCTCTTTCAAGAGGAACGTTCAAGTCTGTGAGTTGAATGCACTCATCACACAGAAGTTTCTGAGAATGCTTCTGTCTAGTTTTTATTTGAAGATGTTTCCTTTTCCAGCATAGGCCTCAAAACGCTCCAAATATCCTCTTGCAGATTCTACAAAAAGAGTGTTTCAAAACTGTTCTATCAAAAGGAAGGTTCAACTCTGTGAGTTGAATGAATGCATCATGAAGAACTTTCTGAGAATGCTTCTCTGTAGTTTTTAGGTGAAGATATTCCAAAACCCAGCACAGGCATCGAAGTGCTCCAAATAACCACTTGCAGATTTTACCAAAAGAGTGTTTCAAAACTGCTCTTTCTATAGGTAAGTTCAAGTCTGTGAGTTGAATGCACTCAACACAAAGAAGTTTCTGAGAATGCTTCTGTTCAGTTTTTATGTGAAGATATTTCCTTTTCCAGCATAGGCCTCAAACGGCTCCAAATATCCACTTGCAGATTCTACAAAAAGAGTGTTTCCAAACTTCTCTATCAATTGGTAGGTTCAACTCTGTGAGTTGAATGAAGTCATCACAAAGAAGTTTCTGAGAATCCTTCTCTCTAGTTTTTATGTGAAGATATTTCCTTTTCCAACGTAGGCCTCAAAGCGCTCCAAATAAACACATGCAGATTCTACAAAAGGAGTGTTTCAAAACTGTTCTATCAAAGGGAACGTTCAAGTCTGTGAGTTGAATGTACTCATCACACAGATGTTTCTCAGAATGTTTCTGTCTAGTTTTTAGGTGAAGAGATTTCATTTCCCAGCATAGGCCTCAAAGCGCTCCAAATATCCACTTGCAGATTCTACAAGAAGCGTGTTTACAAACTGCTCTTTCAAAAGGAAGCTTCAAGTCTGTGAGTTGAATGCACTCATCACAAAGAAGTTTCTGAGAATGCTTCCGTCTAGTTTCTATATGAAGATATTTCCTTTTCCAACATAGGCCCCAAAGTGCTCCAAATAAACCCTTGAAGATTCTACAAAAGGAGTGTTTCAAAACTGCTCTTTCTATAGGTAAGTTCAAGTCTGTGAGTTGAATGCACTCAACACAAAGAAGTTTCTGAGAATGCTTCTGTTCAGTTTTTATGTGAAGATATTTCCTTTTCCAGCATAGGCCTCAAACGGCTCCAAATATCCACTTGCAGATTCTACAAAAAGAGTGTTTCCAAACTTCTCTATCAATTGGTAGGTTCAACTCTGTGAGTTGAATGAAGTCATCACAAAGAAGTTTCTGAGAATCCTTCTCTCTAGTTTTTATGTGAAGATATTTCCTTTTCCAACATAGGCCTCAAGGTGCTCCGAATAAACACTTGCAGATTCTACAAACTTAATGTTTCAAAACTGTTCTATCAATAGGAACGTTGAAGTCTGTGAGTTGAATGCACTCATCACAAAGAAGTTTCTCAGAATGCTTCCGTCTAGTTTTTAGGTGAAGAGATTTCATTTCCCAGCACAGGCCTCAAAGCGCTCCAAATATCCACTTGCAGATTCTACAAGAAGAGTGTTTCCAAACTGCTCTTTCAAAAGGAAGCTTCAAGTCTGTGAGTTGAATGCACTCATCACAAAGAAGTTTCTGAGAATGCTTCCGTCTAGTTTCTATATGAAGATATTTCCTTTTCCAACATAGGCCCCAAAGTGCTCCAAATAAACCCTTGCAGATTCTACAAAAGGAGTGTTTCAAAACTGCTCTTTCTATAGGTAAGTTCAAGTCTGTGAGTTGAATGCACTCAACACAAAGAAGTTTCTGAGAATGCTTCTGTTCAGTTTTTATGTGAAGATATTTCCTTTTCCAGCATAGGCCTCAAACGGCTCCAAATATCCACTTGCAGATTCTACAAAAAGAGTGTTTCCAAACTTCTCTATCAATTGGTAGGTTCAACTCTGTGAGTTGAATGAAGTCATCACAAAGAAGTTTCTGAGAATCCTTCTCTCTAGTTTTTACGTGAAGATATTTCCTTTTCCAGCGTAGGCCTCAAAGCGCTCCAAATAAACACATGCAGATTCTACAAAAGGAGTGTTTCAAAACTGTTCTATCAAAGGGAACGTTCAAGTCTGTGAGTTGAATGTACTCATCACACAGATGTTTCTCAGAATGCTTCTGTCTAGTTTTTAGGTGAAGAGATTTCATTTCCCAGCATAGGCTTCAAAGCGCTCCAAATATCCACTTGCAGAATCTATAAGAAGAGAGTTTCCAAACTGCTCTTTCAAAAGGAGGCTTCAAGTCTGTGAGTTGAATGCACTCATCACAAAGAAGTTTCTGAGAATGCTTCCGTCTAGTTTCTATATGAAGATATTTCCTTTTCCAACATAGGCCCCAAAGTGCTCCAAATAAACCCTTGCAGATTCTACAAAAGGAGTGTTTCAAAACTGCTCTTTCTATAGGAAAGTTCAAGTCTGTGAGTTGAATGCACTCAACACAAAGAAGTTTCTGAGAATGCTTCTGTTCAGTTTTTATGTGAAGATATTTCCTTTTCCAGCATAGGCCTCAAATGGCTCCAAATATGCACTTGCAGATTCTACAAAAAGAGTGTTTCCAAACTTCTCTATCAATTGGTAGGTTCAACTCTGTGAGTTGAATGAACTCATCACAAAGAAGTTTCTGAGAATGCTTCTGTCTAGTTCTTACGTGAAGATATTTCCTTTTCCAGCTTAGGCCTCAAAGCGCTCCAAATAAACACTTGCAAATTCTACAAAAGGAGTGTTTCAAAAGAGTTCTATCAAAAGGAAAGTTCAAGTCTGTGAGTTGAATGCACTTATCATACCGAAGTTTCCTGGAATGCTTCTGTCTAGTTTTTATGTGAAGACATTTCCTTTTCCAGCAGAGGCCTCAAAGCACTCCAAATATCCACTTGCAGATTCTACAAAAAGAGTGTTTCAAAACTGCTCTATCAAAAGCAAGCTTCAACACTGTGAGTAGAATGCACTCATCACAAAGAAGTTTCTGAGAATGCTTCTGTCTAGTTTTTATGTGAAGATATTTCCTTTTCCAACATAGGCCTCAACGCGCTCCAAATAAACACATGCAGATTCTACAAAAGGAGTGTTTCGAAACTGTTCTTTCAACAGGAACGTTCAAGTCTGGGAGTTGAATGCACTCATCACACAGAAGTTTCTCAGAATGCTTCTGTCTAGTTTTTATGTGAAGATGTTTCCTTTTCCAGCATAGGCCTCAAAACGCTCCAAATATCCTCTTGCAGATTCTACAAAAAGAGTGTTTCAAAACTGTTCTATCAAAAGGAAGGTTCAACTCTGTGAGTTGAATGAATGCATCATGAAGAACTTTCTGAGAATGCTTCTCTGTAGTTTTTAGGTGAAGATATTCCACAACCCAACACAGGCCTCGAAGTGCTCCAAATAACCACTTGCAGATTTTACCAAAAGAGTGTTTCAAAACTGCTCTTTCTATACGTAAGTTCAAGTCTGTGAGATGAATGCACTCAACACAAAGAAGTTTCTGAGAATGCTTCTGTTCAGTTTTTATGTGAAGATATTTCCTTTTCCAGCATAGGCCTCAAACGGCTCCAAATTTTCACTTGCAGATTCTACAAAAAGAGTGTTTCCAAACTTCTCTATCAATTGGTAGGTTCAACCCTGTGAGTTGAATGAAGTCATCACAAAGAAGTTTCTGAGAATCCTTCTCTCTAGTTTTTATGTGAAGATATTTCCTTTTCCAACATAGGCCTCAAGGTGCTCCGAATAAACACTTGCAGATTCTACATACTTAATGTTTCAAAACTGTTCTATCAAAAGGAACGTTGAAGTCTGTGAGTTGAATGCACTCATCACAAAGAAGTTTCTCAGAATGCTTCCGTCTAGTTTTTAGGTGAAGAGATTTCATTTCCCAGCATAGGCCTCAAAGCGCTCCAAATATCCACTTGCAGATTCTATAAGAAGAGAGTTTCCAAACTGCTCTTTCAAAAGGAAGCTTCAAGTCTGTGAGTTGAATGCACTCATCACAAAGAAGTTTCTGAGAATGCTTCCGTCTAGTTTCTATATGAAGATATTTCCTTTTCCAACATAGGCCCCAAAGTGCTCCAAATAAACCCTTGCAGATTCTACAAAAGGAGTGTTTCAAAACTGCTCTTTCTATAGGTAAGTTCAAGTCTGTGAGTTGAATGCACTCAACACAAAGAAGTTTCTGAGAATGCTTCTGTTCAGTTTTTATGTGAAGATATTTCCTTTTCCAGCATAGGCCTCAAACGGCTCCAAATATCCACTTGCAGATTCTACAAAAAGAGTGTTTCCAAACTTCTCTATCAATTGGTAGGTTCAACTCTGTGAGTTGAATGAAGTCATCACAAAGAAGTTTCTGAGAATCCTTCTCTCTAGTTTTTATGTGAAGATATTTCCTTTTCCAACGTAGGCCTCAAAGCGCTCCAAATAAACACATGCAGATTCTACAAAAGGAGTGTTTCAAAACTGTTCTATCAAAGGGAACGTTCAAGTCTGTGAGTTGAATGTACTCATCACACAGATGTTTCTCAGAATGTTTCTGTCTAGTTTTCAGGTGAAGAGATTTCATTTCCCAGCATAGGCCTCAAAGCGCTCCAAATATCCACTTGCAGATTCTACAAGAAGAGTGTTTCCAAACTGCTCTTTCAAAAGGAAGCTTCAAGTCTGTGAGTTGAATGCACTCATCACAAAGAAGTTTCTGAGAATGCTTCCGTCTAGTTTCTATATGAAGATATTTCCTTTTCCAACATAGGCCCCAAAGTGCTCCAAATAAACCCTTGCAGATTCTCCAAAAGGAGTGTTTCAAAACTGCTCTTTCTATAGGTAAGTTCAAGTCAGTGAGTTGAATGCACTCAACACAAAGAAGTTTCTGAGAATGCTTCTGTTCAGTTTTTATGTGAAGATATTTCCTTTTCCAGCATAGGCCTCAAACGGCTCCAAATATCCACTTGCAGATTCTACAAAAAGAGTGTTTCCAAACTTCTCTATCAATTGGTAGGTTCAACTCTGTGAGTTGAATGAAGTCATCACAAAGAAGTTTCTGAGAATCCTTCTCTCTAGTTTTTATGTGAAGATATTTCCTTTTCCAACGTAGGCCTCAAAGCGCTCCAAATAAACACATGCAGATTCTACAAAAGGAGTGTTTCAAAACTGTTCTATCAAAGGGAACGTTCAAGTCTGTGAGTTGAATGTACTCATCACACAGATGTTTCTCAGAATGCTTCTGTCTAGTTTTTAGGTGAAGAGATTTCGTTTCCCAGCATAGGCCTCAAAGCGCTCCAAATATCCACTTGCAGATTCTATAAGAAGAGAGTTTCCAAACTGCTCTTTCAAAAGGAGCTTCAAGTCTGTGAGTTGAATGCACTCATCCGAAAGAAGTTTCTGAGAATGCTTCTGTCTAGTTCTTACGTGAAGATATTTCTTTTTCCAGCTTAGGCCTCAAAGCGCTCCAAATAAACACTTGCAAATTCTACAAAAGGAGTGTTTCAAAAGAGTTCTATCAAAAGGAACGTTCAAGTCTGTGAGTTGAATGCACTTATCATACCGAAGTTTCCTGGAATGCTTCTGTCTAGTTTTTATGTGAAGACATTTCCTTTTCCAGCAGAGGCCTCAAAGCACTCCAAATATCCACTTGCAGATTCTACAAAAAGAGTGTTTCAAACCTGCTCTATCAAAAGCAAGCTTCAACACTGTGAGTAGAATGCACTCATCACAAAGAAGTTTCTGAGAATGCTTCTGTCTAGTTTTTATGTGAAGATATTTCCTTTTCCAACATAGGCCTCAAAGCGCTCCAAATAAACACTTGCAGATTCTACAAAAGGAGTGTTTCGAAACTGCTCTTTCAAGAGGAACGTTCAAGTCTGTGAGTTGAATGCACTCATCACACAGAAGTTTCTGAGAATGCTTCTGTCTAGTTTTTATGTGAAGATATTTCCTTTTCCAGCATAGGCCTCAAAACGCTCCAAATATCCTCTTGCAGATTCTACAAAAAGAGTGTTTCAAAACTGTTCTATCAAAAGGAAGGTTCAACTCTGTGAGTTGAATGAATGCATCATGAAGAACTTTCTGAGAATGCTTCTCTGTAGTTTTTAGGTGAAGATATTCCAAAACCCAGCACAGGCCTCGAAGTGCTCCAAATAACCACTTGCAGATTTTACCAAAAGAGTGTTTCAAAACTGCTCTTTCTATAGGTAAGTTCAAGTCTGTGAGTTGAATGCACTCAACACAAAGAAGTTTCTGAGAATGCTTCTGTTCAGTTTTTATGTGAAGATATTTCCTTTTCCAGCATAGGCCTCAAACGGCTCCAAATATCCACTTGCAGATTCTACAAAAAGAGTGTTTCCAAACTTCTCTATCAATTGGTAGGTTCAACTCTGTGAGTTGAATGAAGTCATCACAAAGAAGTTTCTGAGAATCCTTCTCTCTAGTTTTTATGTGAAGATATTTCCTTTTCCAACGTAGGCCTCAAGGCGCTCCAAATAAACACATGCAGATTCTACAAAAGGAGTGTTTCAAAACTGTTCTATCAAAGGGAACGTTCAAGTCTGTGAGTTGAATGTACTGATCACACAGATGTTTCTCAGAATGTTTCTGTCTAGTTTTTAGGTGAAGAGATTTCATTTCCCAGCATAGGCCTCAAAGCGCTCCAAATATCCACTTGCAGATTCTACAAGAAGAGTGTTTACAAACTGCTCTTTCAAAAGGAAGCTTCAAGTCTGTGAGTTGAATGCACTCATCACAAAGAAGTTTCTGAGAATGCTTCCGTCTAGTTTCTATATGAAGATATTTCCTTTTCCAACATAGGCCCCAAAGTGCTCCAAATAAACCCTTGCAGATTCTACAAAAGGAGTGTTTCAAAACTGCTCTTTCTATAGGTAAGTTCAAGTCTGTGAGTTCAATGCACTCAACACAAAGAAGTTTCTGAGAATGCTTCTGTTCAGTTTTTATGTGAAGATATTTCCTTTTCCAGCATAGGCCTCAAACGGCTCCAAATATCCACTTGCAGATTCTACAAAAGGAGTGTTTCCAAACTTCTCTATCAATTGGTAGGTTCAAATCTGTGAGTTGAATGAAGTCATCACAAAGAAGTTTCTGAGAATCCTTCTCTCTAGTTTTTATGTGAAGATATTTCCTTTTCCAACGTAGGCCACAAAGCGCTCCAAATAAACACATGCAGATTCTACAAAAGGAGTGTTTCAAAACTGTTCTATCAAAGGGAACGTTCAAGTCTGTGAGTTGAATGTACTCATCACACAGATGTTTCTCAGAATGTTTCTGTCTAGTTTTTAGGTGAAGAGA
Source organism: Pongo pygmaeus (assembly GCF_028885625.2). NCBI lineage: Eukaryota > Metazoa > Chordata > Mammalia > Primates > Hominidae > Pongo > Pongo pygmaeus. The sequence goes on along the minus strand of NC_072390.2, from coordinate 19,534,378 downwards.
TTTCATTTCCCAGCATAGGCCTCAAAGCGCTCCAAATATCCACTTGCAGAATCTACGAAAAGAGTGTTTCAAAGCTGCTCTTTCAAAAGCAAGGTTCAAGTCTGTGTGTTGAATGCACTCATCTGAAAGAAGTTTCTGAGAATGCTTCTGTCTAGTTCTTACGTGAAGATATTTCCTTTTCCAGCTTAGGCCTCAAAGCGCTCCAAATAAACACTTGCAAATTCTACAAAAGGAGTGTTTCAAAAGAGTTCTATCAAAAGGAACGTTCAAGTCTGTGAGTTGAATGCACTTATCATACCGAAGTTTCCTGGAATGCTTCTGTCTAGTTTTTATGTGAAGACATTTCCTTTTCCAGCATAGGCCTCAAAGCACTCCAAATATCCACTTGCAGATTCTACAAAAAGAGTGTTTCAAACCTGCTCTATCAAAAGCAAGCTTCAAAACTGTGAGTAGAATGCACTCATCACAAAGAAGTTTCTGAGAATGCTTCTGTCTAGTTTTTATGTGAAGATATTTCCTTTTCCAACATAGGCCTCAACGCGCTCCAAATAAACACATGCAGATTCTACAAAAGGAGTGTTTCGAAACTGTTCTTTCAACAGGAACGTTCAAGTCTGGGAGTTGAATGCACTCATCACACAGAAGTTTCTCAGAATGCTTCTGTCTAGTTTTTATGTGAAGATGTTTCCTTTTCCAGCATAGGCCTCAAAACGCTCCAAATATCCTCTTGCAGATTCTACAAAAAGAGTGTTTCAAAACTGTTCTATCAAAAGGAAGGTTCAACTCTGTGAGTTGAATGAATGCATCATGAAGAACTTTCTGAGAATGCTTCTCTGTAGTTTTTAGGTGAAGATATTCCACAACCCAACACAGGCCTCGAAGTGCTCCAAATAACCACTTGCAGATTTTACCAAAAGAGTGTTTCAAAACTGCTCTTTCTATACGTAAGTTCAAGTCTGTGAGATGAATGCACTCAACACAAAGAAGTTTCTGAGAATGCTTCTGTTCAGTTTTTATGTGAAGATATTTCCTTTTCCAGCATAGGCCTCAAACGGCTCCAAATTTTCACTTGCAGATTCTACAAAAAGAGTGTTTCCAAACTTCTCTATCAATTGGTAGGTTCAACCCTGTGAGTTGAATGAAGTCATCACAAAGAAGTTTCTGAGAATCCTTCTCTCTAGTTTTTATGTGAAGATATTTCCTTTTCCAACATAGGCCTCAAGGTGCTCCGAATAAACACTTGCAGATTCTACATACTTAATGTTTCAAAACTGTTCTATCAAAAGGAACGTTGAAGTCTGTGAGTTGAATGCACTCATCACAAAGAAGTTTCTCAGAATGCTTCCGTCTAGTTTTTAGGTGAAGAGATTTCATTTCCCAGCATAGGCCTCAAAGCGCTCCAAATATCCACTTGCAGATTCTATAAGAAGAGAGTTTCCAAACTGCTCTTTCAAAAGGAAGCTTCAAGTCTGTGAGTTGAATGCACTCATCACAAAGAAGTTTCTGAGAATGCTTCCGTCTAGTTTCTATATGAAGATATTTCCTTTTCCAACATAGGCCCCAAAGTGCTCCAAATAAACCCTTGCAGATTCTACAAAAGGAGTGTTTCAAAACTGCTCTTTCTATAGGTAAGTTCAAGTCTGTGAGTTGAATGCACTCAACACAAAGAAGTTTCTGAGAATGCTTCTGTTCAGTTTTTATGTGAAGATATTTCCTTTTCCAGCATAGGCCTCAAACGGCTCCAAATATCCACTTGCAGATTCTACAAAAAGAGTGTTTCCAAACTTCTCTATCAATTGGTAGGTTCAACTCTGTGAGTTGAATGAAGTCATCACAAAGAAGTTTCTGAGAATCCTTCTCTCTAGTTTTTATGTGAAGATATTTCCTTTTCCAACGTAGGCCTCAAAGCGCTCCAAATAAACACATGCAGATTCTACAAAAGGAGTGTTTCAAAACTGTTCTATCAAAGGGAACGTTCAAGTCTGTGAGTTGAATGTACTCATCACACAGATGTTTCTCAGAATGTTTCTGTCTAGTTTTCAGGTGAAGAGATTTCATTTCCCAGCATAGGCCTCAAAGCGCTCCAAATATCCACTTGCAGATTCTACAAGAAGAGTGTTTCCAAACTGCTCTTTCAAAAGGAAGCTTCAAGTCTGTGAGTTGAATGCACTCATCACAAAGAAGTTTCTGAGAATGCTTCCGTCTAGTTTCTATATGAAGATATTTCCTTTTCCAACATAGGCCCCAAAGTGCTCCAAATAAACCCTTGCAGATTCTCCAAAAGGAGTGTTTCAAAACTGCTCTTTCTATAGGTAAGTTCAAGTCAGTGAGTTGAATGCACTCAACACAAAGAAGTTTCTGAGAATGCTTCTGTTCAGTTTTTATGTGAAGATATTTCCTTTTCCAGCATAGGCCTCAAACGGCTCCAAATATCCACTTGCAGATTCTACAAAAAGAGTGTTTCCAAACTTCTCTATCAATTGGTAGGTTCAACTCTGTGAGTTGAATGAAGTCATCACAAAGAAGTTTCTGAGAATCCTTCTCTCTAGTTTTTATGTGAAGATATTTCCTTTTCCAACGTAGGCCTCAAAGCGCTCCAAATAAACACATGCAGATTCTACAAAAGGAGTGTTTCAAAACTGTTCTATCAAAGGGAACGTTCAAGTCTGTGAGTTGAATGTACTCATCACACAGATGTTTCTCAGAATGCTTCTGTCTAGTTTTTAGGTGAAGAGATTTCGTTTCCCAGCATAGGCCTCAAAGCGCTCCAAATATCCACTTGCAGATTCTATAAGAAGAGAGTTTCCAAACTGCTCTTTCAAAAGGAGCTTCAAGTCTGTGAGTTGAATGCACTCATCCGAAAGAAGTTTCTGAGAATGCTTCTGTCTAGTTCTTACGTGAAGATATTTCTTTTTCCAGCTTAGGCCTCAAAGCGCTCCAAATAAACACTTGCAAATTCTACAAAAGGAGTGTTTCAAAAGAGTTCTATCAAAAGGAACGTTCAAGTCTGTGAGTTGAATGCACTTATCATACCGAAGTTTCCTGGAATGCTTCTGTCTAGTTTTTATGTGAAGACATTTCCTTTTCCAGCAGAGGCCTCAAAGCACTCCAAATATCCACTTGCAGATTCTACAAAAAGAGTGTTTCAAACCTGCTCTATCAAAAGCAAGCTTCAACACTGTGAGTAGAATGCACTCATCACAAAGAAGTTTCTGAGAATGCTTCTGTCTAGTTTTTATGTGAAGATATTTCCTTTTCCAACATAGGCCTCAAAGCGCTCCAAATAAACACTTGCAGATTCTACAAAAGGAGTGTTTCGAAACTGCTCTTTCAAGAGGAACGTTCAAGTCTGTGAGTTGAATGCACTCATCACACAGAAGTTTCTGAGAATGCTTCTGTCTAGTTTTTATGTGAAGATATTTCCTTTTCCAGCATAGGCCTCAAAACGCTCCAAATATCCTCTTGCAGATTCTACAAAAAGAGTGTTTCAAAACTGTTCTATCAAAAGGAAGGTTCAACTCTGTGAGTTGAATGAATGCATCATGAAGAACTTTCTGAGAATGCTTCTCTGTAGTTTTTAGGTGAAGATATTCCAAAACCCAGCACAGGCCTCGAAGTGCTCCAAATAACCACTTGCAGATTTTACCAAAAGAGTGTTTCAAAACTGCTCTTTCTATAGGTAAGTTCAAGTCTGTGAGTTGAATGCACTCAACACAAAGAAGTTTCTGAGAATGCTTCTGTTCAGTTTTTATGTGAAGATATTTCCTTTTCCAGCATAGGCCTCAAACGGCTCCAAATATCCACTTGCAGATTCTACAAAAAGAGTGTTTCCAAACTTCTCTATCAATTGGTAGGTTCAACTCTGTGAGTTGAATGAAGTCATCACAAAGAAGTTTCTGAGAATCCTTCTCTCTAGTTTTTATGTGAAGATATTTCCTTTTCCAACGTAGGCCTCAAGGCGCTCCAAATAAACACATGCAGATTCTACAAAAGGAGTGTTTCAAAACTGTTCTATCAAAGGGAACGTTCAAGTCTGTGAGTTGAATGTACTGATCACACAGATGTTTCTCAGAATGTTTCTGTCTAGTTTTTAGGTGAAGAGATTTCATTTCCCAGCATAGGCCTCAAAGCGCTCCAAATATCCACTTGCAGATTCTACAAGAAGAGTGTTTACAAACTGCTCTTTCAAAAGGAAGCTTCAAGTCTGTGAGTTGAATGCACTCATCACAAAGAAGTTTCTGAGAATGCTTCCGTCTAGTTTCTATATGAAGATATTTCCTTTTCCAACATAGGCCCCAAAGTGCTCCAAATAAACCCTTGCAGATTCTACAAAAGGAGTGTTTCAAAACTGCTCTTTCTATAGGTAAGTTCAAGTCTGTGAGTTCAATGCACTCAACACAAAGAAGTTTCTGAGAATGCTTCTGTTCAGTTTTTATGTGAAGATATTTCCTTTTCCAGCATAGGCCTCAAACGGCTCCAAATATCCACTTGCAGATTCTACAAAAGGAGTGTTTCCAAACTTCTCTATCAATTGGTAGGTTCAAATCTGTGAGTTGAATGAAGTCATCACAAAGAAGTTTCTGAGAATCCTTCTCTCTAGTTTTTATGTGAAGATATTTCCTTTTCCAACGTAGGCCACAAAGCGCTCCAAATAAACACATGCAGATTCTACAAAAGGAGTGTTTCAAAACTGTTCTATCAAAGGGAACGTTCAAGTCTGTGAGTTGAATGTACTCATCACACAGATGTTTCTCAGAATGTTTCTGTCTAGTTTTTAGGTGAAGAGATTTCATTTCCCAGCATAGGCCTCAAAGCGCTCCAAATATCCACTTGCAGAATCTACGAAAAGAGTGTTTCAAAGCTGCTCTTTCAAAAGCAAGGTTCAAGTCTGTGTGTTGAATGCACTCATCTGAAAGAAGTTTCTGAGAATGCTTCTGTCTAGTTCTTACGTGAAGATATTTCCTTTTCCAGCTTAGGCCTCAAAGCGCTCCAAATAAACACTTGCAAATTCTACAAAAGGAGTGTTTCAAAAGAGTTCTATCAAAAGGAACGTTCAAGTCTGTGAGTTGAATGCACTTATCATACCGAAGTTTCCTGGAATGCTTCTGTCTAGTTTTTATGTGAAGACATTTCCTTTTCCAGCATAGGCCTCAAAGCACTCCAAATATCCACTTGCAGATTCTACAAAAAGAGTGTTTCAAACCTGCTCTATCAAAAGCAAGCTTCAAAACTGTGAGTAGAATGCACTCATCACAAAGAAGTTTCTGAGAATGCTTCTGTCTAGTTTTTATGTGAAGATATTTCCTTTTCCAACATAGGCCTCAAAGCGCTCCAAATAAACACTTGCAGATTCTACAAAAGGAGTGTTTCGAAACTGCTCTTTCAAGAGGAACGTTCAAGTCTGTGAGTTGAATGCACTCATCACACAGAAGTTTCTGAGAATGCTTCTGTCTAGTTTTTATGTGAAGATATTTCCTTTTCCAGCATAGGCCTCAAAACGCTCCAAGTATCCTCTTGCAGATTCTACAAAAAGAGTGTTTCAAAACTGTTCTATCAAAAGGAAGGTTCAACTCTGTGAGTTGAATGAATGCATCATGAAGAACTTTCTGAGAATGCTTCTCTGTAGTTTTTAGGTGAAGATATTCCAAAACCCAGCACAGGCCTCGAAGTGCTCCAAATAACCACTTGCAGATTTTACCAAAAGAGTGTTTCAAAACTGCTCTTTCTATAGGTAAGTTCAAGTCTGTGAGTTGAATGCACTCAACACAAAGAAGTTTCTGAGAATGCTTCTGTTCAGTTTTTATGTGAAGATATTTCCTTTTCCAGCATAGGCCTCAAACGGCTCCAAATATCCACTTGCAGATTCTACAAAAAGAGTGTTTCCAAACTTCTCTATCAATTGGTAGGTTCAACTCTGTGAGTTGAATGAAGTCATCACAAAGAAGTTTCTGAGAATCCTTCTCTCTAGTTTTTATGTGAAGATATTTCCTTTTCCAACGTATGCCTCAAAGCGCTCCAAATAAACACATGCAGATTCTACAAAAGGAGTGTTTCAAAACTGTTCTATCAAAGGGAACGTTCAAGTCTGTGAGTTGAATGTACTCATCACACAGATGTTTCTCAGAATGCTTCTGTCTAGTTTTTAGGTGAAGAGATTTCATTTCCCAGGATAGGCCTCAAAGCGCTCCAAATATCCACTTGCAGATTCTATAAGAAGAGAGTTTCCAAACTGCTCTTTCAAAAGGAGCTTCAAGTCTGTGAGTTGAATGCACTCATCACAAAGAAGTTTCTGAGAATGCTTCCGTCTAGTTTCTATATGAAGATATTTCCTTTTCCAACATAGGCCCCAAAGTGCTCCAAATAAACCCTTGCAGATTCTACAAAAGGAGTGTTTCAAAACTGCTCTTTCTATAGGTAAGTTCAAGTCTGTGAGTTGAATGCACTCAACACAAAGAAGTTTCTGAGAATGCTTCTGTTCAGTTTTTATGTGAAGATATTTCCTTTTCCAGCATAGGCCTCAAACGGCTCCAAATATCCACCTGCAGATTCTACAAAAAGAGTGTTTCCAAACTTCTCTATCAATTGGTAGGTTCAACTCTGTGAGTTGAATGAACTCATCACAAAGAAGTTTCTGAGAATCCTTCTCTCTAGTTTTTATGTGAAGATATTTCCTTTTCCAACGTAGGCCTCAAAGCGCTCCAAATAAACACATGCAGATTCTACAAAAGGAGTGTTTCAAAACTGTTCTATCAAAGGGAACGTTCAAGTCTGTGAGTTGAATGTACTCATCACACAGATGTTTCTCAGAATGCTTCTGTCTAGTTTTTAGGTGAAGAGATTTCATTTCCCAGCATAGGCCTCAAAGCGCTCCAAATATCCACTTGCAGAATCTACGAAAAGAGTGTTTCAAAGCTGCTCTTTCAAAAGCAAGGTTCAAGTCTGTGTGTTGAATGCACTCATCTGAAAGAAGTTTCTGAGAATGCTTCTGTCTAGTTCTTACGTGAAGATATTTCCTTTTCCAGCTTAGGCCTCAAAGCGCTCCAAATAAACACTTGCAAATTTTACAAAAGGAGTGTTTCAAAAGAGTTCTATCAAAAGGAACGTTCAAGTCTGTGAGTTGAATGCACTTATCATACCGAAGTTTCCTGGAATGCTTCTGTCTAGTTTTTATGTGAAGACATTTCCTTTTCCAGCAGAGGCCTCAAAGCACTCCAAATATCCACTTGCAGATTCTACAAAAAGAGTGTTTCAAAACTGCTCTATCAAAAGCAAGCTTCAACACTGTGAGTAGAATGCACTCATCACAAAGAAGTTTCTGAGAATGCTTCTGTCTAGTTTTTATGTGAAGATATTTCCTTTTCCAACATAGGCCTCAAAGCGCTCCAAATAAACACTTGCAGATTCTACAAAAGGAGTGTTTCGAAACTGCTCTTTCAAGAGGAACGTTCAAGTCTGTGAGTTGAATGCACTCATCACACAGAAGTTTCTGAGAATGCTTCTGTCTAGTTTTTATGTGAAGATATTTCCTTTTCCAGCATAGGCCTCAAAACGCTCCAAATATCCTCTTGCAGATTCTACAAAAAGAGTGTTTCAAAACTGTTCTATGAAAAGGAAGGTTCAACTCTGTAAGTTGAATGAATGCATCATGAAGAACTTTCTGAGAATGCTTCTCTGTAGTTTTTAGGTGAAGATATTCCAAAACCCAGCACAGGCCTCGAAGTGCTCCAAATAACCACTTGCAGATTTTACCAAAAGAGTGTTTCAAAACTGCTCTTTCTATAAGAAAGTTCAAGTCTGTGAGTTGAATGCACTCAACACAAAGAAGTTTCTGAGAATGCTTCTGTTCAGTTTTTATGTGAAGATATTTCCTTTTCCAGCATAGGCCTCAAAAGGCTCCAAATATCCACTTGCAGATTCTACAAAAAGAGTGTTTCCAAACTTCTCTATCAATTGGTAGGTTCAACTCTGTGAGTTGAATGAAGTCATCCAAAGAAGTTTCTGAGAATCCTTCTCTCTAGTTTTTATGTGAAGATATTTCCTTTTCCAACGTAGGCCTCAAAGCGCTCCAAATAAACACATGCAGATTCTACAAAAGGAGTGTTTCAAAACTGTTCTATCAAAGGGAACGTTCAAGTCTGTGAGTTGAATGTACTGATCACACAGATGTTTCTCAGAATGTTTCTGTCTAGTTTTTAGGTGAAGAGATTTCATTTCCCAGCATAGGCCTCAAAGCGCTCCAAGTATCCACTTGCAGATTCTACAAGAAGAGTGTTTCCAAACTGCTCTTTCAAAAGGAAGCTTCAAGTCTGTGAGTTGAATGCACTCATCACAAAGAAGTTTCTGAGAATGCTTCCGTCTAGTTTCTATATGAAGATATTTCCTTTTCCAACATAGGCCCCAAAGTGCTCCAAATAAACCCTTGCAGATTCTCCAAAAGGAGTGTTTCAAAACTGCTCTTTCTATAGGTAAGTTCAAGTCAGTGAGTTGAATGCACTCAACACAAAGAAGTTTCTGAGAATGCTTCTGTTCAGTTTTTATGTGAAGATATTTCCTTTTCCAGCATAGGCCTCAAACGGCTCCAAATATCCACTTGCAGATTCTACAAAAAGAGTGTTTCCAAACTTCTCTATCAATTGGTAGGTTCAACTCTGTGAGTTGAATGAAGTCATCACAAAGAAGTTTCTGAGAATCCTTCTCTCTAGTTTTTATGTGAAGATATTTCCTTTTCCAACGTAGGCCTCAAAGCGCTCCAAATAAACACATGCAGATTCTACAAAAGGAGTGTTTCAAAACTGTTCTATCAAAGGGAACGTTCAAGTCTGTGAGTTGAATGTACTCATCACACAGATGTTTCTCAGAATGCTTCTGTCTAGTTTTTAGGTGAAGAGATTTCATTTCCCAGCATAGGCCTCAAAGCGCTCCAAATATCCACTTGCAGATTCTATAAGAAGAGAGTTTCCAAACTGCTCTTTCAAAAGGAGCTTCAAGTCTGTGAGTTGAATGCACTCATCACAAAGAAGTTTCTGAGAATGCTTCCGTCTAGTTTCTATATGAAGATATTTCCTTTTCCAACATAGGCCCCAAAGTGCTCCAAATAAACCCTTGCAGATTCTACAAAAGGAGTGTTTCAAAACTGCTCTTTCTATAGGTAAGTTCAAGTCTGTGAGTTGAATGCACTCAACACAAAGAAGTTTCTGAGAATGCTTCTGTTCAGTTTTTATGTGAAGATATTTCCTTTTCCAGCATAGGCCTCAAACGGCTCCAAATATCCACTTGCAGATTCTACAAAAAGAGTGTTTCCAAACTTCTCTATCAATTGGTAGGTTCAACTCTGTGAGTTGAATGAACTCATCACAAAGAAGTTTCTGAGAATCCTTCTCTCTAGTTTTTATGTGAAGATATTTCCTTTTCCAGCGTAGGCCACAAAGCGCTCCAAATAAACACATGCAGATTCTACAAAAGGAGTGTTTCAAAACTGTTCTATCAAAGGGAACGTTCAAGTCTGTGAGTTGAATGTACTCATCACACAGATGTTTCTCAGAATGCTTCTGTCTAGTTTTTAGGTGAAGAGATTTCATTTCCCAGCATAGGCCTCAAAGCGCTCCAAATATCCACTTGCAGAATCTACGAAAAGAGTGTTTCAAAGCTGCTCTTTCAAAAGCAAGGTTCAAGTCTGTGTGTTGAATGCACTCATCCGAAAGAAGTTTCTGAGAATGCTTCTGTCTAGTTCTTACGTGAAGATATTTCCTTTTCCAGCTTAGGCCTCAAAGCGCTCCAAATAAACACTTGCAAATTCTACAAAAGGAGTGTTTCAAAAGAGTTCTATCAAAAGGAACGTTCAAGTCTGTGAGTTGAATGCACTTATCATACCGAAGTTTCCTGGAATGCTTCTGTCTAGTTTTTATGTGAAGACATTTCCTTTTCCAGCAGAGGCCTCAAAGCACTCCAAATATCCACTTGCAGATTCTACAAAAAGAGTGTTTCAAAACTGCTCTATCAAAAGCAAGCTTCAACACTGTGAGTAGAATGCACTCATCACAAAGAAGTTTCTGAGAATGCTTCTGTCTAGTTTTTATGTGAAGATATTTCCTTTTCCAACATAGGCCTCAAAGCACTCCAAATAAACACTTGCAGATTCTACAAAAGGAGTGTTTCGAAACTGCTCTTTCAAGAGGAACGTTCAAGTCTGTGAGTTGAATGCACTCATCACACAGAAGTTTCTGAGAATGCTTCTGTCTAGTTTTTATGTGAAGATGTTTCCTTTTCCAGCATAGGCCTCAAAACGCTCCAAATATCCTCTTGCAGATTCTACAAAAAGAGTGTTTCAAAACTGTTCTATCAAAAGGAAGGTTCAACTCTGTGAGTTGAATGAATGCATCATGAAGAACTTTCTGAGAATGCTTCTCTGTAGTTTTTAGGTGAAGATATTCCAAAACCCAGCACAGGCCTCGAAGTGCTCCAAATAACCACTTGCAGATTTTACCAAAAGAGTGTTTCAAAACTGCTCTTTCTATAGGTAAGATCAAGTCTGTGAGTTGAATGCACTCAACACAAAGAAGTTTCTGAGAATGCTTCTGTTCAGTTTTTATGTGAAGATATTTCCTTTTCCAGCATAGGCCTCAAACGGCTCCAAATATCCACTTGCAGATTCTACAAAAAGAGTGTTTCCAAACTTCTCTATCAATTGGTAGGTTCAACTCTGTGAGTTGAATGAAGTCATCACAAAGAAGTTTCTGAGAATCCTTCTCTCTAGTTTTTATGTGAAGATATTTCCTTTTCCAACATAGGCCTCAAGGTGCTCCGAATAAACACTTGCAGATTCTACAAACTTAATGTTTCAAAACTGTTCTATCAAAAGGAACGTTGAAGTCTGTGAGTTGAATGCACTCATCACAAAGAAGTTTCTCAGAATGCTTCCGTCTAGTTTTTAGGTGAAGAGATTTCATTTCCCAGCACAGGCCTCAAAGCGCTCCAAATATCCACTTGCAGATTCTACAAGAAGAGTGTTTCCAAACTGCTCTTTCAAAAGGAAGCTTCAAGTCTGTGAGTTGAATGCACTCATCACAAAGAAGTTTCTGAGAATGCTTCCGTCTAGTTTCTATATGAAGATATTTCCTTTTCCAACATAGGCCCCAAAGTGCTCCAAATAAACCCTTGCAGATTCTCCAAAAGGAGTGTTTCAAAACTGCTCTTTCTATAGGTAAGTTCAAGTCTGTGAGTTGAATGCACTCAACACAAAGAAGTTTCTGAGAATGCTTCTGTTCAGTTTTTATGTGAAGATATTTCCTTTTCCAGCATAGGCCTCAAACGGCTCCAAATATCCACTTGCAGATTCTACAAAAGGAGTGTTTCCAAACTTCTCTATCAATTGGTAGGTTCAACTCTGTGAGTTGAATGAACTCATCACAAAGAAGTTTCTGAGAATCCTTCTCTCTAGTTTTTACGTGAAGATATTTCCTTTTCCAACGTAGGCCTCAAAGCGCTCCAAATAAACACATGCAGATTCTACAAAAGGAGTGTTTCAAAACTGTTCTATCAAAGGGAACGTTCAAGTCTGTGAGTTGAATGTACTCATCACACAGATGTTTCTCAGAATGCTTCTGTCTAGTTTTTAGGTGAAGAGATTTCATTTCCCAGCATAGGCCTCAAAGCGCTCCAAATATCCACTTGCAGAATCTACGAAAAGAGTGTTTCAAAGCTCCTCTTTCAAAAGCAAGGTTCAAGTCTGTGTGTTGAATGCACTCATCTGAAAGAAGTTTCTGAGAATGCTTCTGTCTAGTTCTTACGTGAAGATATTTCCTTTTCCAGCTTAGGCCTCAAAGCGCTCCAAATAAACACTTGCAAATTTTACAAAAGGAGTGTTTCAAAAGAGTTCTACCAAAAGGAACGTTCAAGTCTGTGAGTTGAATGCACTTATCATACCGAAGTTTCCTGGAATGCTTCTGTCTAGTTTTTATGTGAAGACATTTCCTTTTCCAGCAGAGGCCTCAAAGCACTCCAAATATCCACTTGCAGATTCTACAAAAAGAGTGTTTCAAAACTGCTCTATCAAAAGCAAGCTTCAACACTGTGAGTAGAATGCACTCATCACAAAGAAGTTTCTGAGAATGCTTCTGTCTAGTTTTTATGTGAAGATATTTCCTTTTCCAACATAGGCCTCAAAGCGCTCCAAATAAACACTTGCAGATTCCACAAAAGGAGTGTTTCGAAACTGCTCTTTCAAGAGGAACGTTCAAGTCTGTGAGTTGAATGCACTCATCACACAGAAGTTTCTGAGAATGCTTCTGTCTAGTTTTTTTGTGAAGATGTTTCCTTTTCCAGCATAGGCCTCAAAACGCTCCAAATATCCTCTTGCAGATTCTACAAAAAGAGTGTTTCAAAACTGTTCTATCAAAAGGAAGGTTCAACTCTGTGAGTTGAATGAATGCATCATGAAGAACTTTCTGAGAATGCTTCTCTGTAGTTTTTAGGTGAAGATATTCCAAAACCCAGCACAGGCCTCGAAGTGCTCCAAATAACCACTTGCAGATTTTACCAAAAGAGTGTTTCAAAACTGCTCTTTCTATAGGTAAGTTCAAGTCTGTGAGTTGAATGCACTCAACACAAAGAAGTTTCTGAGAATGCTTCTGTTCAGTTTTTATGTGAAGATATTTCCTTTTCCAGCATAGGCCTCAAACGGCTCCAAATATCCACTTGCAGATTCTACAAAAAGAGTGTTTCCAAACTTCTCTATCAATTGGTAGGTTCAACTCTGTGAGTTGAATGAAGTCATCACAAAGAAGTTTCTGAGAATCCTTCTCTCTAGTTTTTATGTGAAGATATTTCCTTTTCCAACATAGGCCTCAAGGTGCTCCGAATAAACACTTGCAGATTATACAAACTTAATGTTTCAAAACTGTTCTATCAAAAGGAACGTTGAAGTCTGTGAGTTGAATGCACTCATCATAAAGAAGTTTCTCAGAATGCTTCCGTCTAGTTTTTAGGTGAAGAGATTTCATTTCCCAGCACAGGCCTCAAAGCGCTCCAAATATCCACTTGCAGATTCTACAAGAAGAGTGTTTCCAAACTGCTCTTTCAAAAGGAAGCTTCAAGTCTGTGAGTTGAATGCACTCATCACAAAGAAGTTTCTGAGAATGCTTCCGTCTAGTTTCTATATGAAGATATTTCCTTTTCCAACATAGGCCCCAAAGTGCTCCAAATAAACCCTTGCAGATTCTCCAAAAGGAGTGTTTCAAAACTGCTCTTTCTATAGGTAAGTTCAAGTCTGTGAGTTGAATGCACTCAACACAAAGAAGTTTCTGAGAATGCTTCTGTTCAGTTTTTATGTGAAGATATTTCCTTTTCCAGCATAGGCCTCAAACGGCTCCAAATATCCACTTGCAGATTCTACAAAAGGAGTGTTTCCAAACTTCTCTATCAATTGGTAGGTTCAACTCTGTGATTTGAATGAACTCATCACAAAGAAGTTTCTGAGAATCCTTCTCTCTAGTTTTTATGTGAAGATATTTCCTTTTCCAACGTAGGCCTCAAAGCGCTCCAAATAAACACATGCAGATTCTACAAAAGGAGTGTTTCAAAACTGTTCTATCAAAGGGAACGTTCAAGTCTGTGAGTTGAATGTACTCATCACACAGATGTTTCTCAGAATGCTTCTGTCTAGTTTTTAGGTGAAGAGATTTCATTTCCCAGCATAGGCCTCAAAGCGCTCCAAATATCCACTTGCAGAATCTACGAAAAGAGTGTTTCAAAGCTGGTCTTTCAAAAGCAAGGTTCAAGTCTGTGTGTTGAATGCACTCATCTGAAAGAAGTTTCTGAGAATGCTTCTGTCTAGTTCTTACGTGAAGATATTTCCTTTTCCAGCTTAGGCCTCAAAGCGCTCCAAATAAACACTTGCAAATTTTACAAAAGGAGTGTTTCAAAAGAGTTCTATCAAAAGGAACGTTCAAGTCTGTGAGTTGAATGCACTTATCATACCGAAGTTTCCTGGAATGCTTCTGTCTAGTTTTTATGTGAAGACATTTCCTTTTCCAGCAGAGGCCTCAAAGCACTCCAAATATCCACTTGCAGATTCTACAAAAAGAGTGTTTCAAAACTGCTCCATCAAAAGCAAGCTTCAACACTCTGAGTAGAATGCACTCATCACAAAGAAGTTTCTGAGAATGCTTCTGTCTAGTTTTCATGTGAAGATATTTCCTTTTCCAACATAGGCCTCAAAGCGCTCCAAATAAACACTTGCAGATTCTACAAAAGGAGTGTTTCGAAACTGCTCTTTCAAGAGGAACGTTCAAGTCTGTGAGTTGAATGCACTCAACACAAAGAAGTTTCTGAGAATGCTTCTGTTCAGTTTTTATGTGAAGATATTTCCTTTTCCAGCATAGGCCTCAAACGGCTCCAAATATCCACTTCCAGATTCTACAAAAAGAGTGTTTCCAAACTTCTCTATCAATTGGTAGGTTCAACTCTGTGAGTTGAATGAAGTCATCACATAGAAGTTTCTGAGAATCCTTCTCTCTAGTTTTTATGTGAAGATATTTCCTTTTCCAACGTAGGCCTCAAAGCGCTCCAAATAAACACATGCAGATTCTACAAAAGGAGTGTTTCAAAACTGTTCTATCAAAGGGAACGTTCAAGTCTGTGAGTTGAATGTACTCATCACACAGATGTTTCTCAGAATGCTTCTGTCTAGTTTTTAGGTGAAGAGATTTCATTTCCCAGCATAGGCCTCAAAGCGCTCCAAATATCCACTTGCAGATTCTATAAGAAGAGAGTTTCCAAACTGCTCTTTCAAAAGGAGCTTCAAGTCTGTGAGTTGAATGCACTCATCACAAAGAAGTTTCTGAGAATGCTTCCGTCTAGTTTCTATATGAAGATATTTCCTTTTCCAACATAGGCCCCAAAGTGCTCCAAATAAACCCTTGCAGATTCTACAAAAGGAGTGTTTCAAAACTGCTCTTTCTATAGGTAAGTTCAAGTCTGTGAGTTGAATGCACTCAACACAAAGAAGTTTCTGAGAATGCTTCTGTTCAGTTTTTATGTGAAGATATTTCCTTTTCCAGCATAGGCCTCAAACGGCTCCAAATATCCACTTGCAGATTCTACAAAAAGAGTGTTTCCAAACTTCTCTATCAATTGGTAGGTTCAACTCTGTGAGTTGAATGAACTCATCACAAAGAAGTTTCTGAGAATCCTTCTCTCTAGTTTTTATGTGAAGATATTTCCTTTTCCAGCGTAGGCCACAAAGCGCTCCAAATAAACACATGCAGATTCTACAAAAGGAGTGTTTCAAAACTGTGCTATCAAAGGGAACGTTCAAGTCTGTGAGTTGAATGTACTCATCACACAGATGTTTCTCAGAATGCTTCTGTCTAGTTTTTAGGTGAAGAGATTTCATTTCCCAGCATAGGCCTCAAAGCGCTCCAAATATCCACTTGCAGAATCTACGAAAAGAGTGTTTCAAAGCTGCTCTTTCAAAAGCAAGGTTCAAGTCTGTGTGTTGAATGCACTCATCCGAAAGAAGTTTCTGAGAATGCTTCTGTCTAGTTCTTACGTGAAGATATTTCCTTTTCCAGCTTAGGCCTCAAAGCGCTCCAAATAAACACTTGCAAATTCTACAAAAGGAGTGTTTCAAAAGAGTTCTATCAAAAGGAACGTTCAAGTCTGTGAGTTGAATGCACTTATCATACCGAAGTTTCCTGGAATGCTTCTGTCTAGTTTTTATGTGAAGACATTTCCTTTTCCAGCAGAGGCCTCAAAGCACTCCAAATATCCACTTGCAGATTCTACAAAAAGAGTGTTTCAAAACTGCTCTATCAAAAGCAAGCTTCAACACTGTGAGTAGAATGCACTCATCACAAAAAAGTTTCTGAGAATGCTTCTGTCTAGTTTTTATGTGAAGATATTTCCTTTTCCAACATAGGCCTCAAAGCACTCCAAATAAACACTTGCAGATTCTACAAAAGGAGTGTTTCGAAACTGCTCTTTCAAGAGGAACGTTCAAGTCTGTGAGTTGAATGCACTCATCACACAGAAGTTTCTGAGAATGCTTCTGTCTAGTTTTTATGTGAAGATGTTTCCTTTTCCAGCATAGGCCTCAAAACGCTCCAAATATCCTCTTGCAGATTCTACAAAAAGAGTGTTTCAAAACTGTTCTATGAAAAGGAAGGTTCAACTCTGTGAGTTGAATGAATGCATCATGAAGAACTTTCTGAGAATGCTTCTCTGTAGTTTTTAGGTGAAGATATTCCAAAACCCAGCACAGGCCTCGAAGTGCTCCAAATAACCACTTGCAGATTTTACCAAAAGAGTGTTTCAAAACTGCTCTTTCTATAGGTAAGATCAAGTCTGTGAGTTGAATGCACTCAACACAAAGAAGTTTCTGAGAATGCTTCTGTTCAGTTTTTATGTGAAGATATTTCCTTTTCCAGCATAGGCCTCAAACGGCTCCAAATATCCACTTGCAGATTCTACAAAAAGAGTGTTTCCAAACTTCTCTATCAATTGGTAGGTTCAACTCTGTGAGTTGAATGAAGTCATCACAAAGAAGTTTCTGAGAATCCTTCTCTCTAGTTTTTATGTGAAGATATTTCCTTTTCCAACATAGGCCTCAAGGTGCTCCGATAAACACTTGCAGATTCTACAAACTTAATGTTTCAAAACTGTTCTATCAAAAGGAACGTTGAAGTCTGTGAGTTGAATGCACTCATCACAAAGAAGTTTCTCAGAATGCTTCCGTCTAGTTTTTAGGTGAAGAGATTTCATTTCCCAGCACAGGCCTCAAAGCGCTCCAAATATCCACTTGCAGATTCTACAAGAAGAGTGTTTCCAAACTGCTCTTTCAAAAGGAAGCTTCAAGTCTGTGAGTTGAATGCACTCATCACAAAGAAGTTTCTGAGAATGCTTCCGTCTAGTTTCTATATGAAGATATTTCCTTTTCCAACATAGGCCCCAAAGTGCTCCAAATAAACCCTTGCAGATTCTCCAAAAGGAGTGTTTCAAAACTGCTCTTTCTATAGGTAAGTTCAAGTCTGTGAGTTGAATGCACTCAACACAAAGAAGTTTCTGAGAATGCTTCTGTTCAGTTTTTATGTGAAGATATTTCCTTTTCCAGCATAGGCCTCAAACGGCTCCAAATATCCACTTGCAGATTCTACAAAAGGAGTGTTTCCAAACTTCTCTATCAATTGGTAGGTTCAACTCTGTGAGTTGAATGAACTCATCACAAAGAAGTTTCTGAGAATCCTTCTCTCTAGTTTTTACGTGAAGATATTTCCTTTTCCAACGTAGGCCTCAAAGCGCTCCAAATAAACACATGCAGATTCTACAAAAGGAGTGTTTCAAAACTGTTCTATCAAAGGGAACGTTCAAGTCTGTGAGTTGAATGTACTCATCACACAGATGTTTCTCAGAATGCTTCTGTCTAGTTTTTAGGTGAAGAGATTTCATTTCCCAGCATAGGCCTCAAAGCGCTCCAAATATCCACTTGCAGAATCTACGAAAAGAGTGTTTCAAAGCTGCTCTTTCAAAAGCAAGGTTCAAGTCTGTGTGTTGAATGCACTCATCTGAAAGAAGTTTCTGAGAACGCTTCTGTCTAGTTCTTACGTGAAGATATTTCCTTTTCCAGCTTAGGCCTCAAAGCGCTCCAAATAAACACTTGCAAATTTTACAAAAGGAGTGTTTCAAAAGAGTTCTACCAAAAGGAACGTTCAAGTCTGTGAGTTGAATGCACTTATCATACCGAAGTTTCCTGGAATGCTTCTGTCTAGTTTTTATGTGAAGACATTTCCTTTTCCAGCAGAGGCCTCAAAGCACTCCAAATATCCACTTGCAGATTCTACAAAAAGAGTGTTTCAAAACTGCTCTATCAAAAGCAAGCTTCAACACTGTGAGTAGAATGCACTCATCACAAAGAAGTTTCTGAGAATGCTTCTGTCTAGTTTTTATGTGAAGATATTTCCTTTTCCAACATAGGCCTCAAAGCGCTCCAAATAAACACTTGCAGATACTACAAAAGGAGTGTTTCGAAACTGCTCTTTCAAGTGGAACGTTCAAGTCTGTGAGTTGAATGCACTCATCACACAGAAGTTTCTGAGAATACTTCTGTCTAGTTTTTCTGTGAAGATGTTTCCTTTTCCAGAATAGGCCTCAAAACGCTCCAAATATCCTCTTGCAGATTCTACAAAAAAGAGTGTTTCAAAACTGTTCTATCAAAAGGAAGGTTCAACTCTGTGAGTTGAATGAATGCATCATGAAGAACTTTCTGAGAATGCTTCTCTGTAGTTTTTAGGTGAAGATATTCCAAAACCCAGCACAGGCCTCGAAGTGCTCCAAATAACCACTTGCAGATTTTACCAAAAGAGTGTTTCAAAACTGCTCTTTCTATAGGTAAGTTCAAGTCTGTGAGTTGAATGCACTCAACACAAAGAAGTTTCTGAGAATGCTTCTGTTCAGTTTTTATGTGAAGATATTTCCTTTTCCAGCATAGGCCTCAAACGTCTCCAAATATCCACTTGCAGATTCTACAAAAAGAGTGTTTCCAAACTTCTCTATCAATTGGTAGGTTCAACTCTGTGAGTTGAATGAAGTCATCACAAAGAAGTTTCTGAGAATCCTTCTCTCTAGTTTTTATGTGAAGATATTTCCTTTTCCAACATAGGCCTCAAGGTGCTCCGAATAAACACTTGCAGATTCTACAAACTTAATGTTTCAAAACTGTTCTATCAAAAGGAACGTTGAAGTCTGTGAGTTGAATGCACTCATCACAAAGAAGTTTCTCAGAATGCTTCCGTCTAGTTTTTAGGTGAAGAGATTTCATTTCCCAGCACAGGCCTCAAAGCGCTCCAAATATCCACTTGCAGATTCTACAAGAAGAGTGTTTCCAAACTGCTCTTTCAAAAGGAAGCTTCAAGTCTGTGAGTTGAATGCACTCATCACAAAGAAGTTTCTGAGAATGCTTCCGTCTAGTTTCTATATGAAGATATTTCCTTTTCCAACATAGGCCCCAAAGTGCTCCAAATAAACCCTTGCAGATTCTACAAAAGGAGTGTTTCAAAACTGCTCTTTCTATAGGTAAGTTCAAGTCTGTGAGTTGAATGCACTCAACACAAAGAAGTTTCTGAGAATGCTTCTGTTCAGTTTTTATGTGAAGATATTTCCTTTTCCAGCATAGGCCTCAAACGGCTCCAAATATCCACTTGCAGATTCTACAAAAAGAGTGTTTCCAAACTTCTCTATCAATTGGTAGGTTCAACTCTGTGAGTTGAATGAACTCATCCAAAGAAGTTTCTGAGAATCCTTCTCTCTAGTTTTTATGTGAAGATATTTCCTTTTCCAACGTAGGCCTCAAAGCGCTCCAAATAAACACATGCAGATTCTACAAAAGGAGTGTTTCAAAACTGTTCTATCAAAGGGAACGTTCAAGTCTGTGAGTTGAATGTACTCATCACACAGATGTTTCTCAGAATGCTTCTGTCTAGTTTTTAGTTGAAGAGATTTCATTTCCCAGCATAGGCCTCAAAGCGCTCCAAATATCCACTTGCAGATTCTATAAGAAGAGAGTTTCCAAACTGCTCTTTCAAAAGGAGCTTCAAGTCTGTGAGTTGAATGCACTCATCACAAAGAAGTTTCTGAGAATGCTTCCGTCTAGTTTCTATATGAAGATATTTCCTTTTCCAACATAGGCCCCAAAGTGCTCCAAATAAACCCTTGCAGATTCTACAAAAGGAGTGTTTCAAAACTGCTCTTTCTATAGGTAAGTTCAAGTCTGTGAGTTGAATGCACTCAACACAAAGAAGTTTCTGAGAATGCTTCTGTTCAGTTTTTATGTGAAGATATTTCCTTTTCCAGCATAGGCCTCAAACGGCTCCAAATATCCACTTGCAGATTCTACAAAAAGAGTGTTTCCAAACTTCTCTATCAATTGGTAGGTTCAACTCTGTGAGTTGAATGAACTCATCACAAAGAAGTTTCTGAGAATCCTTCTCTCTAGTTTTTATGTGAAGATATTTCCTTTTCCAGCGTAGGCCACAAAGCGCTCCAAATAAACACATGCAGATTCTACAAAAGGAGTGTTTCAAAACTGTGCTATCAAAGGGAACGTTCAAGTCTGTGAGTTGAATGTACTCATCACACAGATGTTTCTCAGAATGCTTCTGTCTAGTTTTTAGGTGAAGAGATTTCATTTCCCAGCATAGGCCTCAAAGCGCTCCAAATATCCACTTGCAGAATCTACGAAAAGAGTGTTTCAAAGCTGCTCTTTCAAAAGCAAGGTTCAAGTCTGTGTGTTGAATGCACTCATCCGAAAGAAGTTTCTGAGAATGCTTCTGTCTAGTTCTTACGTGAAGATATTTCCTTTTCCAGCTTAGGCCTCAAAGCGCTCCAAATAAACACTTGCAAATTCTACAAAAGGAGTGTTTCAAAAGAGTTCTATCAAAAGGAACGTTCAAGTCTGTGAGTTGAATGCACTTATCATACCGAAGTTTCCTGGAATGCTTCTGTCTAGTTTTTATGTGAAGACATTTCCTTTTCCAGCAGAGGCCTCAAAGCACTCCAAATATCCACTTGCAGATTCTACAAAAAGAGTGTTTCAAAACTGCTCTATCAAAAGCAAGCTTCAACACTGTGAGTAGAATGCACTCATCACAAAAAAGTTTCTGAGAATGCTTCTGTCTAGTTTTTATGTGAAGATATTTCCTTTTCCAACATAGGCCTCAAAGCACTCCAAATAAACACTTGCAGATTCTACAAAAGGAGTGTTTCGAAACTGCTCTTTCAAGAGGAACGTTCAAGTCTGTGAGTTGAATGCACTCATCACACAGAAGTTTCTGAGAATGCTTCTGTCTAGTTTTTATGTGAAGATGTTTCCTTTTCCAGCATAGGCCTCAAAACGCTCCAAATATCCTCTTGCAGATTCTACAAAAAGAGTGTTTCAAAACTGTTCTATGAAAAGGAAGGTTCAACTCTGTGAGTTGAATGAATGCATCATGAAGAACTTTCTGAGAATGCTTCTCTGTAGTTTTTAGGTGAAGATATTCCAAAACCCAGCACAGGCCTCGAAGTGCTCCAAATAACCACTTGCAGATTTTACCAAAAGAGTGTTTCAAAACTGCTCTTTCTATAGGTAAGATCAAGTCTGTGAGTTGAATGCACTCAACACAAAGAAGTTTCTGAGAATGCTTCTGTTCAGTTTTTATGTGAAGATATTTCCTTTTCCAGCATAGGCCTCAAACGGCTCCAAATATCCACTTGCAGATTCTACAAAAAGAGTGTTTCCAAACTTCTCTATCAATTGGTAGGTTCAACTCTGTGAGTTGAATGAAGTCATCACAAAGAAGTTTCTGAGAATCCTTCTCTCTAGTTTTTATGTGAAGATATTTCCTTTTCCAACATAGGCCTCAAGGTGCTCCGATAAACACTTGCAGATTCTACAAACTTAATGTTTCAAAACTGTTCTATCAAAAGGAACGTTGAAGTCTGTGAGTTGAATGCACTCATCACAAAGAAGTTTCTCAGAATGCTTCCGTCTAGTTTTTAGGTGAAGAGATTTCATTTCCCAGCACAGGCCTCAAAGCGCTCCAAATATCCACTTGCAGATTCTACAAGAAGAGTGTTTCCAAACTGCTCTTTCAAAAGGAAGCTTCAAGTCTGTGAGTTGAATGCACTCATCACAAAGAAGTTTCTGAGAATGCTTCCGTCTAGTTTCTATATGAAGATATTTCCTTTTCCAACATAGGCCCCAAAGTGCTCCAAATAAACCCTTGCAGATTCTCCAAAAGGAGTGTTTCAAAACTGCTCTTTCTATAGGTAAGTTCAAGTCTGTGAGTTGAATGCACTCAACACAAAGAAGTTTCTGAGAATGCTTCTGTTCAGTTTTTATGTGAAGATATTTCCTTTTCCAGCATAGGCCTCAAACGGCTCCAAATATCCACTTGCAGATTCTACAAAAGGAGTGTTTCCAAACTTCTCTATCAATTGGTAGGTTCAACTCTGTGAGTTGAATGAACTCATCACAAAGAAGTTTCTGAGAATCCTTCTCTCTAGTTTTTACGTGAAGATATTTCCTTTTCCAACGTAGGCCTCAAAGCGCTCCAAATAAACACATGCAGATTCTACAAAAGGAGTGTTTCAAAACTGTTCTATCAAAGGGAACGTTCAAGTCTGTGAGTTGAATGTACTCATCACACAGATGTTTCTCAGAATGCTTCTGTCTAGTTTTTAGGTGAAGAGATTTCATTTCCCAGCATAGGCCTCAAAGCGCTCCAAATATCCACTTGCAGAATCTACGAAAAGAGTGTTTCAAAGCTGCTCTTTCAAAAGCAAGGTTCAAGTCTGTGTGTTGAATGCACTCATCTGAAAGAAGTTTCTGAGAACGCTTCTGTCTAGTTCTTACGTGAAGATATTTCCTTTTCCAGCTTAGGCCTCAAAGCGCTCCAAATAAACACTTGCAAATTTTACAAAAGGAGTGTTTCAAAAGAGTTCTACCAAAAGGAACGTTCAAGTCTGTGAGTTGAATGCACTTATCATACCGAAGTTTCCTGGAATGCTTCTGTCTAGTTTTTATGTGAAGACATTTCCTTTTCCAGCAGAGGCCTCAAAGCACTCCAAATATCCACTTGCAGATTCTACAAAAAGAGTGTTTCAAAACTGCTCTATCAAAAGCAAGCTTCAACACTGTGAGTAGAATGCACTCATCACAAAGAAGTTTCTGAGAATGCTTCTGTCTAGTTTTTATGTGAAGATATTTCCTTTTCCAACATAGGCCTCAAAGCGCTCCAAATAAACACTTGCAGATTCTACAAAAGGAGTGTTTCGAAACTGCTCTTTCAAGTGGAACGTTCAAGTCTGTGAGTTGAATGCACTCATCACACAGAAGTTTCTGAGAATACTTCTGTCTAGTTTTTCTGTGAAGATGTTTCCTTTTCCAGAATAGGCCTCAAAACGCTCCAAATATCCTCTTGCAGATTCTACAAAAAAGAGTGTTTCAAAACTGTTCTATCAAAAGGAAGGTTCAACTCTGTGAGTTGAATGAATGCATCATGAAGAACTTTCTGAGAATGCTTCTCTGTAGTTTTTAGGTGAAGATATTCCAAAACCCAGCACAGGCCTCGAAGTGCTCCAAATAACCACTTGCAGATTTTACCAAAAGAGTGTTTCAAAACTGCTCTTTCTATAGGTAAGTTCAAGTCTGTGAGTTGAATGCACTCAACACAAAGAAGTTTCTGAGAATGCTTCTGTTCAGTTTTTATGTGAAGATATTTCCTTTTCCAGCATAGGCCTCAAACGTCTCCAAATATCCACTTGCAGATTCTACAAAAAGAGTGTTTCCAAACTTCTCTATCAATTGGTAGGTTCAACTCTGTGAGTTGAATGAAGTCATCACAAAGAAGTTTCTGAGAATCCTTCTCTCTAGTTTTTATGTGAAGATATTTCCTTTTCCAACATAGGCCTCAAGGTGCTCCGAATAAACACTTGCAGATTCTACAAACTTAATGTTTCAAAACTGTTCTATCAAAAGGAACGTTGAAGTCTGTGAGTTGAATGCACTCATCACAAAGAAGTTTCTCAGAATGCTTCCGTCTAGTTTTTAGGTGAAGAGATTTCATTTCCCAGCACAGGCCTCAAAGCGCTCCAAATATCCACTTGCAGATTCTACAAGAAGAGTGTTTCCAAACTGCTCTTTCAAAAGGAAGCTTCAAGTCTGTGAGTTGAATGCACTCATCCAAAGAAGTTTCTGAGAATGCTTCCGTCTAGTTTCTATATGAAGATATTTCCTTTTCCAACATAGGCCCCAAAGTGCTCCAAATAAACCCTTGCAGATTCTCCAAAAGGAGTGTTTCAAAACTGCTCTTTCTATAGGTAAGTTCAAGTCTGTGAGTTGAATGCACTCAACACAAAGAAGTTTCTGAGAATGCTTCTGTTCAGTTTTTATGTGAAGATATTTCCTTTTCCAGCATAGGCCTCAAACGGCTCCAAATATCCACTTGCAGATTCTACAAAAAGAGTGTTTCCAAACTTCTCTATCAATTGGTAGGTTCAACTCTGTGAGTTGAATGAACTCATCCAAAGAAGTTTCTGAGAATCCTTCTCTCTAGTTTTTATGTGAAGATATTTCCTTTTCCAACGTAGGCCTCAAAGCGCTCCAAATAAACACATGCAGATTCTACAAAAGGAGTGTTTCAAAACTGTTCTATCAAAGGGAACGTTCAAGTCTGTGAGTTGAATGTACTCATCACACAGATGTTTCTCAGAATGCTTCTGTCTAGTTTTTAGTTGAAGAGATTTCATTTCCCAGCATAGGCCTCAAAGCGCTCCAAATATCCACTTGCAGATTCTATAAGAAGAGAGTTTCCAAACTGCTCTTTCAAAAGGAGCTTCAAGTCTGTGAGTTGAATGCACTCATCACAAAGAAGTTTCTGAGAATGCTTCCGTCTAGTTTCTATATGAAGATATTTCCTTTTCCAACATAGGCCCCAAAGTGCTCCAAATAAACCCTTGCAGATTCTACAAAAGGAGTGTTTCAAAACTGCTCTTTCTATAGGTAAGTTCAAGTCTGTGAGTTGAATGCACTCAACACAAAGAAGTTTCTGAGAATGCTTCTGTTCAGTTTTTATGTGAAGATATTTCCTTTTCCAGCATAGGCCTCAAACGGCTCCAAATATCCACTTGCAGATTCTACAAAAAGAGTGTTTCCAAACTTCTCTATCAATTGGTAGGTTCAACTCTGTGAGTTGAATGAACTCATCACAAAGAAGTTTCTGAGAATCCTTCTCTCTAGTTTTTATGTGAAGATATTTCCTTTTCCAGCGTAGGCCACAAAGCGCTCCAAATAAACACATGCAGATTCTACAAAAGGAGTGTTTCAAAACTGTGCTATCAAAGGGAACGTTCAAGTCTGTGAGTTGAATGTACTCATCACACAGATGTTTCTCAGAATGCTTCTGTCTAGTTTTTAGGTGAAGAGATTTCATTTCCCAGCATAGGCCTCAAAGCGCTCCAAATATCCACTTGCAGAATCTACGAAAAGAGTGTTTCAAAGCTGCTCTTTCAAAAGCAAGGTTCAAGTCTGTGTGTTGAATGCACTCATCCGAAAGAAGTTTCTGAGAATGCTTCTGTCTAGTTCTTACGTGAAGATATTTCCTTTTCCAGCTTAGGCCTCAAAGCGCTCCAAATAAACACTTGCAAATTCTACAAAAGGAGTGTTTCAAAAGAGTTCTATCAAAAGGAACGTTCAAGTCTGTGAGTTGAATGCACTTATCATACCGAAGTTTCCTGGAATGCTTCTGTCTAGTTTTTATGTGAAGACATTTCCTTTTCCAGCAGAGGCCTCAAAGCACTCCAAATATCCACTTGCAGATTCTACAAAAAGAGTGTTTCAAAACTGCTCTATCAAAAGCAAGCTTCAACACTGTGAGTAGAATGCACTCATCACAAAGAAGTTTCTGAGAATGCTTCTGTCTAGTTTTTATGTGAAGATATTTCCTTTTCCAACATACGCCTCAAAGCGCTCCGAATAAACACTTGCAGATTCTACAAAAGGAGTGTTTCAAAAGAGTTCTATCAAAAGGAACGTTCAAGTCTGTGAGTTGAATGCACTCATCACACAGAAGTTTCTGAGAATGCTTCTGTCTAGTTTTTATGTGAAGATATTTCCTTTTCCAGCATAGGCCTCAAAACGCTCCAAATATCCTCTTGCAGATTCTACAAAAAGAGTGTTTCAAAACTGTTCTATGAAAAGGAAGGTTCAACTCTGTGAGTTGAATGAATGCATCATGAAGAACTTTCTGAGAATGCTTCTCTGTAGTTTTTAGGTGAAGATATTCCAAAACCCAGCACAGGCCTCGAAGTGCTCCAAATAACCACTTGCAGATTTTACCAAAAGAGTGTTTCAAAACTGCTCTTTCTATAGGTAAGTTCAAGTCTGTGAGTTGAATGCACTCAACACAAAGAAGTTTCTGAGAATGCTTCTGTTCAGTTTTTATGTGAAGATATTTCCTTTTCCAGCATAGGCCTCAAACGGCTCCAAATATCCACTTGCAGATTCTACAAAAAGAGTGTTTCCAAACTGCTCTATCAAAAGCAAGCTTCAACACTGTGAGTAGAATGCACTCATCACAAAGAAGTTTCTGAGAATGCTTCTGTCTAGTTTTTATGTGAAGATATTTCCTTTTCCAACATAGGCCTCAAAGCGCTCCAAATAAACACTTGCAGATTCTACAAAAGGAGTGTTTCAAAACTGTTCTTTCGAGAGGAACGTTCAAGTCTGTGAGATGAATGCACTCATCACACAGAAATTTCTGAGAATGCTTCTGTCTAGTTTTTATGTGAAGATATTTCCTTTTCCAGCATAGGCCTCAAAACGCTCCAAATATCCTCTTGCAGAAACTACAAAAAGAGTGTTTCAAAACTATTCTATCAAAAGGAAGGTTCAACTCTGTGAGATGAATGAAAGCATCGTGAAGAACTTTCTGAGAATGCTTCTCTGTAGTTTTTAGGTGAAGTTATTCTATATCCCAGCACAGGCCTCGAAGTGCTCCAAATAACCACTTGCAGATTCTACAAAAGGAGTGTTTCAAAACTGCCCTTTCTATAGGTAAGTTCAAGTCTGTGAGTTGAATGCAGTCAACACAAAGAAGTTTCTGAGAATGTTTCTGTTCAGTTTTTATGTCAAGAGATTTCCTTTTCCAGCATAGGCCTCAAAACGGCTCCAAATATCCACTTGCAGATTCAACAAAAAGAGTGTTTCCAAACTTCTCTATCAATTGGTAGGTTCAACACTGTGAGTTGAATGAACTCATCACAAAGAAGTTTCTGAGAATCCTTCTCTCTAGTTTTTATGTGAAGATATTTCCTTTTCCAACATAGGCCTCAAAGTGCTCCGAATAAACACTTGCAGATTCTACAAACGTAATGTTTCAAAACTATTCTGTCAAAAGGAACGTTCAAGTCTGTGTGTTGAATGCACTCATTCCAGAGAAGTTTCTCAGAACGCTTCTGTCTAGTTTTTAGGTGAAGAGATTTCATTTCCCAGCATAGGCCTCAAAGCGCTCCAAATATCCACTTGCAGAATCTACGAAAAGTGTATTTCAAAGCTGCTCTTTCAAAAGCAAGGTTCAAGTCTGTGTGTTGAATGCACTCATCAGAAAGAAGTTTCTGAGAATGCTTCTGTGTAGTTCTTACGGGAAGATATTTCCTTTTCCAGCTTAGGCCTCAAAGCACTCCAAATAAACAATTGCAAATTCTACAAAAGGAGTGTTTCAAAAGAGTTCTATCAAAAGGAACGTTGAAGTCTGTGAGTTGAATGCACTTATCATACAGAAGTTTCCTGGAATGCTTCTGTCTAGTTCTTATGTGAAGACATATCCTTTTCCAGCATAGGCCTCAAAGCACTCCAAATATCCACTTGCAGATCCTAGAAAAAGAGTGTTTCCAAACTTCTCTATCAATTGGTAGGTTCAACTCAGTGAGGTGAATGAACTCATCACAAAGAAGTTTCTGAGAATGCTTCCGTCCAATTTTTATATGAAGATATTTCCTTTTCCAGCTTAGGCCTCAGAGCGCTCCAAATAAACACTTGCAAATTCTACGAAAGGAGTGTTTCAAAAGAGTTCTATCAAAAGGAACGTTCAAGTCTGTGAGTTGAATGCACTTATCATACCGAAGTTTCCTGGAATGCTTCTGTCTAGTTTTTATGTGAAGACATTTCCTTTTCCAGCATAGGCCTCAAAGCACTCCAAATATCCACTTGCAGATTCTACAAAAAGAGTGTTTCAAAACTGCTCTATCAAAAGCAAGCTTCAACACTGTGAGTAGAATGCACTCATCACAAAGAAGTTTCTGAGAATTCTTCTGTCTAGTTCTTACGTGAAGATATTTCCTTTTCCAGCTTAGGCCTCAAAGCGCTCCAAATAAACACTTGCAAATTCTACAAAAGGAGTGTTTCAAAAGAGTTCTATCAAAAGGAACGTTCAAGTCTGTGAGTTGAATGCACTTATCATACAGAAGTTTCCTGGAAAGCTTCTGTCTAGTTTTTATGTGAAGACATTTCCTTTTCCAGCAGAGGCCTCAAAGCACTCCAAATATCCACTTGCAGATTCTACAAAAAGAGTGTTTCAAAACTGCTCTATCAAAAGCAAGCTTCAACACTGTGAGTAGAATGCACTCATCACAAAGAAGTTTCTGAGAATGCTTCTGTCTAGTTTTTATGTGAAGATATTTCTATTCCAACATAGGCCTCAAAGCGCTCCAAACAAACACTTGCAGATTCTACAAAAGGAGCGTTTCGAAACTGCTCTTTCAAGAGGAACGTTCAAGTCTGTGAGTTGAATGCACTCATCACACAGAAGTTTCTGAGAATGCTTCTGTCTAGTTTTTATGTGAAGATATTTCCTTTTCCAGCATAGGCCTCAAAACGCTCCAAATATCCTCTTGCAGATTCTACAAAAAGAGTGTTTCAAAACTGTTCTATCAAAAGGAAGGTTCAACTCTGTGAGTTGAATGAATGCATCATGAAGAACTTTCTGAGAATGCTTCTCTGTAGTTTTTAGGTGAAGATATTCCAAAACCCAGCACAGGCCTCGAAGTGCTCCAAAT
Source organism: Pongo pygmaeus (assembly GCF_028885625.2). Classification (NCBI taxonomy): domain Eukaryota; kingdom Metazoa; phylum Chordata; class Mammalia; order Primates; family Hominidae; genus Pongo; species Pongo pygmaeus. The sequence goes on along the minus strand of NC_072390.2, from coordinate 19,505,794 downwards.
AACCACTTGCAGATTTTACCAAAAGAGTGTTTCAAAACTGCTCTTTCTATAGGGAAGTTCAAGTCTGTGAGTTGAATGCACTCAACACAAAGAAGTTTCTGAGAATGCTTCTGTTCAGTTTTTATGTGAAGATATTTCCTTTTCCAGCATAGGCCTGAAACGGCTCCAAATATCCACTTGCAGATTCTACAAAAAGAGTGTTTCCAAACTTCTCTATCAATTGGTAGGTTCAACTCTGTGAGTTGAATGAAGTCATCACAAAGAAGTTTCTGACAATCCTTCTCTCTAGTTTTTATGTGAAGATATTTCCTTTTCCAACATAGGCCTCAAGGTGCTCCGAATAAACACTTGCAGATTCTACAAACTTAATGTTTCCAAACTGTTCTATCAAAAGGAACGTTGAGGTCTGTGAGTTGAATGCACTCATCACAAAGAAGTTTCTCAGAATGCTTCCGTCTAGTTTTTAGGTGAAGAGATTTCATTTCCCAGCATAGGCCTCAAAGCGCTCCAAATATCCACTTGCAGATTCTATAAGAAGAGTGTTTCCAAACTGCTCTTTCTATAGGTAAGTTCAAGTCTGTGAGTTGAATGCACTCAACACAAAGAAGTTTCTGAGAATGCTTCTGTTCAGTTTTTATGTGAAGATATTTCCTTTTCCAGCATAAGCCTCAAACGGCTCCAAATATCCACTTGCAGATTCTACAAAAAGAGTGTTTCCAAACTTCTCTATCAATTGGTAGGTTCAACACTGTGAGTTGAATGAACTCATCACAAAGAAGTTTCTGAGAATCCTTCTCTCTAGTTTTTATGTGAAGATATTTCCTTTTCCAACATAGGCCTCAAGGTGCTCCGAATAAACACTTGCAGATTCTACAAACGTAATGTTTCAAAACTATTCTGTCAAAAGGAACGTTCAAGTCTGTGTGTTGAATGCACTCATTCCAGAGAAGTTTCTCAGAACGCTTCTGTCTAGTTTTTAGGTGAAGAGATTTCATTTCCCAGCATAGGCCTCAAAGCGCTCCAAATATCCACTTGCAGAATCTACGAAAAGTGTATTTCAAAGCTGCTCTTTCAAAGGCAAGGTTCAAGTCTGTGTGTTGAATGCACTCATCAGAAAGAAGTTTCTGAGAATGCTTCTGTGTAGTTCTTACGGGAAGATATTTCCTTTTCCAGCTTAGGCCTCAAAGCGCTCCAAATAAACAATTGCAAATTCTACAAAAGGAGTGTTTCAAAAGAGTTCTATCAAAAGGAACGTTGAGGTCTGTGAGTTGAATGCACTCATCACAAAGAAGTTTCTCAGAATGCTTCCGTCTAGTTTTTAGGTGAAGAGATTTCATTTCCCAGCATAGGCCTCAAAGCGCTCCAAATATCCACTTGCAGATTCTATAAGAAGAGTGTTTCCAAACTGCTCTTTCAAAAGGAAGCTTTAAGTCTGTGAGTTGAATGCACTCATCACAAAGAAGTTTCTGAGAATGCTTCCGTCTAGTTTCTATATGAAGATATTTCCTTTTCCAACATAGGCCCCAAAGTGCTCCAAATAAACCCTTGCAGATTCTACAAAAGGAGTGTTTCAAAACTGCTCTTTCTATAGGTAAGTTCAAGTCTGTGAGTTGAATGCACTCAACACAAAGAAGTTTCTGAGAATGCTTCTGTTCAGTTTTTATGTGAAGATATTTCCTTTTCCAGCATAGGCCTCAAACGGCTCCAAATATCCACCTGCAGATTCTACAAAAAGAGTGTTTCCAAACTTCTCTATCAATTGGTAGGTTCAACTCTGTGAGTTGAATGAAGTCATCACAAAGAAGTTTCTGAGAATCCTTCTCTCTAGTTTTTATGTGAAGATATTTCCTTTTCCAGCGTAGGCCACAAAGCGCTCCAAATAAACACATGCAGATTCTACAAAAGGAGTGTTTCAAAACTGTTCTATCAAAGGGAACGTTCAAGTCTGTGAGTTGAATGTACTCATCACACAGATGTTTCTCAGAATGCTTCTGTCTAGTTTTTAGGTGAAGAGATTTCATTTCCAAGCATAGGCCTCAAAGCGCTCCAAATATCCACTTGCAGAATCTACGAAAAGAGTGTTTCAAAGCTGGTCTTTCAAAAGCAAGGTTCAAGTCTGTGTGTTGAATGCACTCATCCGAAAGAAGTTTCTGAGAATGCTTCTGTCTAGTTCTTACGTGAAGATATTTCCTTTTCCAGCTTAGGCCTCAAAGCGCTCCAAATAAACACTTGCAAATTCTACAAAAGGAGTGTTTCAAAAGAGTTCTATCAAAAGGAACGTTCAAGTCTGTGAGTTGAATGCACTTATCATACCGAAGTTTCCTGGAATGCTTCTGTCTAGTTTTTATGTGAAGACATTTCCTTTTCCAGCATAGGCCTCAAAGCACTCCAAATATCCACTTGCAGATTCTACAAAAAGAGTGTTTCAAAACTGCTCTATCAAAAGCAAGCTTCAACACTGTGAGTAGAATGCACTCATCACAAAGAAGTTTCTGAGAATGCTTCTGTCTAGTTTTTATGTGAAGATATTTCCTTTTCCAACATAGGCCTCAAAGCACTCCAAATAAACACTTGCAGATTCTACAAAAGGAGTGTTTCGAAACTGCTCTTTCAAGAGGAACGTTCAAGACTGTGAGTTGAATGCACTCATCACACAGAAGTTTCTGAGAATGCTTCTGTCTAGTTTTTATGTGAAGATGTTTCCTTTTCCAGCATAGGCCTCAAAACGCTCCAAATATCCTCTTGCAGATTCTACAAAAAGAGTGTTTCAAAACTGTTCTATCAAAAGGAAGGTTCAACTCTGTGAGTTGAATGAATGCATCATGAGGAACTTTCTGAGAATGCTTCTCTGTAGTTTTTAGGTGAAGATATTCCAAAACCCAGCACAGGCCTCGAAGTGCTCCAAATAACCACTTGCAGATTTTACCAAAAGAGTGTTTCAAAACTGCTCTTTCTATAGGTAAGTTCAAGTCTGTGAGTTGAATGCACTCAACACAAAGAAGTTTCTGAGAATGCTTCTGTTCAGTTTTTATGTGAAGATATTTCCTTTTCCAGCATAGGCCTCAAACGGCTCGAAATATGCACTTGCAGATTCTACAAAAAGAGTGTTTCCAAACTTCTCTATCAATTGGTAGGTTCAACTCTGTGAGTTGAATGAACTCATCACAAAGAAGTTTCTGAGAATCCTTCTCTCTAGTTTTTATGTGAAGATATTTCCTTTTCCAACGTAGGCCTCAAAGCGCTCCAAATAAACACATGCAGATTCTACAAAAGGAGTGTTTCAAAACTGATCTATCAAAGGGAACGTTCAAGTCTGTGAGTTGAATGTACTCATCACACAGATGTTTCTCAGAATGCTTCTGTCTAGTTTTTAGTTGAAGAGATTTCATTTCCCAGCATAGGCCTCAAAGCGCTCCAAATATCCACTTGCAGAATCTACGAAAAGAGTGTTTCAAAGCTGCTCTTTCAAAAGCAAGGTTCAAGTCTGTGTGTTGAATGCACTCATCCGAAAGAAGTTTCTGAGAATGCTTCTGTCTAGTTCTTACGTGAAGATATTTCCTTTTCCAGCTTAGGCCTCAAAGCGCTCCAAATAAACACTTGCAAATTCTACAAAAGGAGTGTTTCAAAAGAGTTCTATCAAAAGGAACGTTCAAGTCTGTGAGTTGAATGCACTTATCATACCGAAGTTTCCTGGAATGCTTCTGTCTAGTTTTTATGTGAAGACATTTCCTTTTCCAGCAGAGGCCTCAAAACACTCCAAATATCCACTTGCAGATTCTACAAAAAGAGTGTTTCAAAACTGCTCTATCAAAAGCAAGCTTCAACACTGTGAGTAGAATGCACTCATCACAAAGAAGTTTCTGAGAATGCTTCTGTCTAGTTTTTATGTGAAGATATTTCCTTTTCCAACATAGGCCTCAAAGCGCTCCAAATAAACACTTGCAGATTCTACAAAAGGAGTGTTTCGAAACTGCTCTTTCAAGAGGAACGTTCAAGTCTGTGAGTTGAATGCACTCATCACACAGAAGTTTCTGAGAATGCTTCTGTCTAGTTTTTATGTGAAGATGTTTCCTTTTCCAGAATAGGCCTCAAAACGCTCCAAATATCCTCTTGGAGATTCTACAAAAAGAGTGTTTCAAAACTGTTCTATGAAAAGGAAGGTTCAACTCTGTGAGTTGAATGAATGCATCATGAAGAACTTTCTGAGAATGCTTCTCTGTAGTTTTTAGGTGAAGATATTCCAAAACCCAGCACAGGCCTCGAAGTGCTCCAAATAACCACTTGCAGATTTTACCAAAAGAGTGTTTCAAAACTGCTCTTTCTATAGGTAAGTTCAAGTCTGTGAGTTGAATGCACTCAACACAAAGAAGTTTCTGAGAATGCTTCTGTTCAGTTTTTATGTGAAGATATTTCCTTTTCCAGCATAGGCCTCAAACGGCTCCAAATATCCACTTGCAGATTCTACAAAAAGAGTGTTTCCAAACTTCTCTATCAATTGGTAGGTTCAACTCTGTGAGTTGAATGAAGTCATCACAAAGAAGTTTCTGAGAATCCTTCTCTCTAGTTTTTATGTGAAGATATTTCCTTTTCCAACATAGGCCTCAAGGTGCTCCGAATAAACACTTGCAGATTCTACAAACTTAATGTTTCAAAACTGTTCTATCAAAAGGAACGTTGAAGTCTGTGAGTTGAATGCACTCATCACAAAGAAGTTTCTCAGAATGCTTCCGTCTAGTTTTTAGGTGAAGAGATTTCATTTCCCAGCACAGGCCCCAAAGCGCTCCAAATATCCACTTGCAGATTCTACAAGAAGAGTGTTTCCAAACTGCTCTTTCAAAAGGAAGCTTCAAGTCTGTGAGTTGAATGCACTCATCACAAAGAAGTTTCTGAGAATGCTTCCGTCTAGTTTCTATATGAAGATATTTCCTTTTCCAACATAGGCCCCAAAGTGCTCCAAGTAAACCCTTGCAGATTCTACAAAAGGAGTGTTTCAAAACTGCTCTTTCTATAGGTAAGTTCAAGTCTGTGAGTTGAATGCACTCAACACAAAGAAGTTTCTGAGAATGCTTGTGTTCAGTTTTTATGTGAAGATATTTCCTTTTCCAGCATAGGCCTCAAACGGCTCCAAATATCCACTTGCAGATTCTACAAAAAGAGTGTTTCCAAACTTCTCTATCAATTGGTAGGTTCAACTCTGTGAGTTGAATGAAGTCATCACAAAGAAGTTTCTGAGAATCCTTCTCTCTAGTTTTTACGTGAAGATATTTCCTTTTCCAGCGTAGGCCTCAAAGCGCTCCAAATAAACACATGCAGATTCTACAAAAGGAGTGTTTCAAAACTGTTCTATCAAAGGGAACGTTCAAGTCTGTGAGTTGAATGTACTCATCACACAGATGTTTCTCAGAATGCTTCTGTCTAGTTTTTAGGTGAAGAGATTTCATTTCCCAGCATAGGCTTCAAAGCGCTCCAAATATCCACTTGCAGATTCTATAAGAAGAGAGTTTCCAAACTGCTCTTTCAAAAGGAAGCTTCAAGTCTGTGAGTTGAATGCACTCATCAAAAAGAAGTTTCTGAGAATGCTTCCGTCTAGTTTCTATATGAAGATATTTCCTTTTCCAACATAGGCCCCAAAGTGCTCAAAATAAACCCTTGCAGATTCTACAAAAGGAGTGTTTCAAAACTGCTCTTTCTATAGGTAAGTTCAAGTCTGTGAGTTGAATGCACTCAACACAAAGAAGTTTCTGAGAATGCTTCTGTTCAGTTTTTATGTGAAGATATTTCCTTTTCCAGCATAGGCCTCAAACGGCTCCAAATATGCACTTGCAGATTCTACAAAAAGAGTGTTTCCAAACTTCTCTATCAATTGGTAGGTTCAACTCTGTGAGTTGAATGAACTCATCACAAAAAGTTTCTGAGAATCCTTCTCTCTAGTTTTTATGTGAAGATATTTCCTTTTCCAGCGTAGGCCACAAAGCGCTCCAAATAAACACATGCAGATTCTACAAAAGGAGTGTTTCAAAACTGTTCTATCAAAGGGAACGTTCAAGTCTGTGAGTTGAATGTACTCATCACACAGATGTTTCTCAGAATGCTTCTGTCTAGTTTTTAGGTGAAGAGATTTCATTTCCCAGCATAGGCCTCAAAGCGCTCCAAATATCCACTTGCAGAATCTACGAAAAGAGTGTTTCAAAGTTGCTCTTTCAAAAGCAAGGTTCAAGTCTGTGTGTTGAATGCACTCATCCAAAAGAAGTTTCTGAGAATGCTTCTGTCTAGTTCTTACGTGAAGATATTTCCTTTTCCAGCTTAGGCCTCAAAGCGCTCCAAATAAACACTTGCAAATTCTACAAAAGGAGTGTTTCAAAAGAGTTCTATCAAAAGGAAAGTTCAAGTCTGTGAGTTGAATGCACTTATCATACCGAAGTTTCCTGGAATGCTTCTGTCTAGTTTTTATGTGAAGACATTTCCTTTTCCAGCAGAGGCCTCAAAGCACTCCAAATATCCACTTGCAGATTCTACAAAAAGAGTGTTTCAAAACTGCTCTATCAAAAGCAAGCTTCAACACTGTGAGTAGAATGCACTCATCACAAAGAAGTTTCTGAGAATGCTTCTGTCTAGTTTTTATGTGAAGATATTTCCTTTTCCAACATAGGCCTCAACGCGCTCCAAATAAACACATGCAGATTCTACAAAAGGAGTGTTTCGAAACTGTTCTTTCAACAGGAACGTTCAAGTCTGGGAGTTGAATGCACTCATCACACAGAAGTTTCTGAGAATGCTTCTGTCTAGTTTTTATGTGAAGATGTTTCCTTTTCCAGCATAGGCCTCAAAACGCTCCAAATATCCTCTTGCAGATTCTACAAAAAGAGTGTTTCAAAACTGTTCTATCAAAAGGAAGGTTCAACTCTGTGAGTTGAATGAATGCATCATGAAGAACTTTCTGAGAATGCTTCTCTGTAGTTTTTAGGTGAAGATATTCCACAACCCAACACAGGCCTCGAAGTGCTCCAAATAACCACTTGCAGATTTTACCAAAAGAGTGTTTCAAAACTGCTCTTTCTATACGTAAGTTCAAGTCTGTGAGATGAATGCACTCAACACAAAGAAGTTTCTGAGAATGCTTCTGTTCAGTTTTTATGTGAAGATATTTCCTTTTCCAGCATAGGCCTCAAACGGCTCCAAATTTTCACTTGCAGATTCTACAAAAAGAGTGTTTCCAAACTTCTCTATCAATTGGTAGGTTCAACCCTGTGAGTTGAATGAAGTCATCACAAAGAAGTTTCTGAGAATCCTTCTCTCTAGTTTTTATGTGAAGATATTTCCTTTTCCAAAATAGGCCTCAAGGTGCTCCGAATAAACACTTGCAGATTCTACAAACTTAATGTTTCAAAACTGTTCTATCAAAAGGAACGTTGAAGTCTGTGAGTTGAATGCACTCATCAGAAAGAAGTTTCTCAGAATGCTTCCGTCTAGTTTTTAGGTGAAGAGATTTCATTTCCCAGCATAGGCCTCAAAGCGCTCCAAATATCCACTTGCAGATTCTATAAGAAGAGAGTTTCCAAACTGCTCTTTCAAAAGGAAGCTTCAAGTCTGTGAGTTGAATGCACTCATCACAAAGAAGTTTCTGAGAATGCTTCCGTCTAGTTTCTATATGAAGATATTTCCTTTTCCAACATAGGCCCCAAAGTGCTCCAAATAAACCCCTGCAGATTCTACAAAAGGAGTGTTTCAAAACTGCTCTTTCTATAGGTAAGTTCAAGTCTGTGAGTTGAATGCACTCAACACAAAGAAGTTTCTGAGAATGCTTCTGTTCAGTTTTTATGTGAAGATATTTCCTTTTCCAGCATAGGCCTCAAACGGCTCCAAATATCCACTTGCAGATTCTACAAAAAGAGTGTTTCCAAACTTCTCTATCAATTGGTAGGTTCAACTCTGTGAGTTGAATGAAGTCATCACAAAGAAGTTTCTGAGAATCCTTCTCTCTAGTTTTTATGTGAAGATATTTCCTTTTCCAACATAGGCCTCAAGGTGCTCCGAATAAACACTTGCAGATTCTACAAACTTAATGTTTCAAAACTGTTCTATCAAAAGGAACGTTGAAGTCTGTGAGTTGAATGCACTCATCGCAAAGAAGTTTCTCAGAATGCTTCCGTCTAGTTTTTAGGTGAAGAGATTTCATTTCCCAGCACAGGCCTCAAAGCGCTCCAAATATCCACTTGCAGATTCTACAAGAAGAGTGTTTCCAAACTGCTCTTTCAAAAGGAAGCTTCAAGTCTGTGAGTTGAATGCACTCATCACAAAGAAGTTTCTGAGAATGCTTCCGTCTAGTTTCTATATGAAGATATTTCCTTTTCCAACATAGGCCCCAAAGTGCTCCAAATAAACCCTTGCAGATTCTACAAAAGGAGTGTTTCAAAACTGCTCTTTCTATAGGTAAGTTCAAGTCTGTGAGTTGAATGCACTCAACACAAAGAAGTTTCTGAGAATGCTTCTGTTCAGTTTTTATGTGAAGATATTTCCTTTTCCAGCGTAGGCCTCAAACGGCTCCAAATATCCACTTGCAGATTCTACAAAAGGAGTGTTTCCAAACTTCTCTATCAATTGGTAGGTTCAACTCTGTGAGTTGAATAAACTCATCACAAAGAAGTTTCTGAGAATCCTTCTCTCTAGTTTTTATGTGAAGATATTTCCTTTTCCAACGTAGGCCTCAAAGCGCTCCAAATAAACACATGCAGATTCTACAAAAGGAGTGTTTCAAAACTGTTCTATCAAAGGGAATGTTCAAGTCTGTGAGTTGAATGTACTCATCACACAGATGTTTCTCAGAATGCTTCTGTCTAGTTTTTAGGTGAAGAGATTTCATTTCCCAGCATAGGCCTCAAAGCGCTCCAAATATCCACTTGCAGAATCTACGAAAAGAGTGTTTCAAAGCTGCTCTTTCAAAAGCAAGGTTCAAGTCTGTGTGTTGAATGCACTCATCTGAAAGAAGTTTCTGAGAATGCTTCTGTCTAGTTCTTACGTGAAGATATTTCCTTTTCCAGCTTAGGCCTCAAAGCGCTCCAAATAAACACTTGCAAATTTTACAAAAGGAGTGTTTCAAAAGAGTTCTATCAAAAGGAACGTTCAAGTCTGTGAGTTGAATGCACTTATCATACCGAAGTTTCCTGGAATGCTTCTGTCTAGTTTTTATGTGAAGACATTTCCTTTTCCAGCAGAGGCCTCAAAGCACTCCAAATATCCACTTGCAGATTCTACAAAAAGAGTGTTTCAAAACTGCTCTATCAAAAGCAAGCTTCAACACTGTGAGTAGAATGCACTCATCACAAAGAAGTTTCTGAGAATGCTTCTGTCTAGTTTTTATGTGAAGATATTTCCTTTTCCAACATAGGCCTCAAAGCGCTCCAAATAAACACTTGCAGATTCTACAAAAGGAGTGTTTCGAAACTGCTCTTTCAAGAGGAACGTTCAAGTCTGTGAGTTGAATGCACTCATCACACAGAAGTTTCTGAGAATGCTTCTGTCTAGTTTTTATGTGAAGATATTTCCTTTTCCAGCATAGGCCTCAAAACGCTCCAAATATCCTCTTGCAGATTCTACAAAAAGAGTGTTTCAAAACTGTTCTATCAAAAGGAAGGTTCAACTCTGTGAGTTGAATGAATGCATCATGAAGAACTTTCTGAGAATGCTTCTCTGTAGTTTTTAGGTGAAGATATTCCAAAACCCAGCACAGGCCTCGAAGTGCTCCAAATAACCACTTGCAGATTTTACCAAAAGAGTGTTTCAAAACTGCTCTTTCTATAGGTAAGTTCAAGTCTGTGAGTTGAATGCACTCAACACAAAGAAGTTTCTGAGAATGCTTCTGTTCAGTTTTTATGTGAAGATATTTCCTTTTCCAGCATAGGCCTCAAACGGCTCCAAATATCCACTTGCAGATTCTACAAAAAGAGTGTTTCCAAACTTCTCTATCAATTGGTAGGTTCAACTCTGTGAGTTGAATGAAGTCATCACAAAGAAGTTTCTGAGAATCCTTCTCTCTAGTTTTTATGTGAAGATATTTCCTTTTCCAACATAGGCCTCAAGGTGCTCCGAATAAACACTTGCAGATTATACAAACTTAATGTTTCAAAACTGTTCTATCAAAAGGAACGTTGAAGTCTGTGAGTTGAATGCACTCATCATAAAGAAGTTTCTCAGAATGCTTCCGTCTAGTTTTTAGGTGAAGAGATTTCATTTCCCAGCACAGGCCTCAAAGCGCTCCAAATATCCACTTGCAGATTCTACAAGAAGAGTGTTTCCAAACTGCTCTTTCAAAAGGAAGCTTCAAGTCTGTGAGTTGAATGCACTCATCACAAAGAAGTTTCTGAGAATGCTTCCGTCTAGTTTCTATATGAAGATATTTCCTTTTCCAACATAGGCCCCAAAGTGCTCCAAATAAACCCTTGCAGATTCTCCAAAAGGAGTGTTTCAAAACTGCTCTTTCTATAGGTAAGTTCAAGTCTGTGAGTTGAATGCACTCAACACAAAGAAGTTTCTGAGAATGCTTCTGTTCAGTTTTTATGTGAAGATATTTCCTTTTCCAGCATAGGCCTCAAACGGCTCCAAATATCCACTTGCAGATTCTACAAAAGGAGTGTTTCCAAACTTCTCTATCAATTGGTAGGTTCAACTCTGTGAGTTGAATGAACTCATCACAAAGAAGTTTCTGAGAATCCTTCTCTCTAGTTTTTACGTGAAGATATTTCCTTTTCCAACGTAGGCCTCAAAGCGCTCCAAATAAACACATGCAGATTCTACAAAAGGAGTGTTTCAAAACTGTTCTATCAAAGGGAACGTTCAAGTCTGTGAGTTGAATGTACTCATCACACAGATGTTTCTCAGAATGCTTCTGTCTAGTTTTTAGGTGAAGAGATTTCATTTCCCAGCATAGGCCTCAAAGCGCTCCAAATATCCACTTGCAGAATCTACGAAAAGAGTGTTTCAAAGCTGCTCTTTCAAAAGCAAGGTTCAAGTCTGTGTGTTGAATGCACTCATCTGAAAGAAGTTTCTGAGAACGCTTCTGTCTAGTTCTTACGTGAAGATATTTCCTTTTCCAGCTTAGGCCTCAAAGCGCTCCAAATAAACACTTGCAAATTTTACAAAAGGAGTGTTTCAAAAGAGTTCTACCAAAAGGAACGTTCAAGTCTGTGAGTTGAATGCACTTATCATACCGAAGTTTCCTGGAATGCTTCTGTCTAGTTTTTATGTGAAGACATTTCCTTTTCCAGCAGAGGCCTCAAAGCACTCCAAATATCCACTTGCAGATTCTACAAAAAGAGTGTTTCAAAACTGCTCTATCAAAAGCAAGCTTCAACACTGTGAGTAGAATGCACTCATCACAAAGAAGTTTCTGAGAATGCTTCTGTCTAGTTTTTATGTGAAGATATTTCCTTTTCCAACATAGGCCTCAAAGCGCTCCAAATAAACACTTGCAGATTCTACAAAAGGAGTGTTTCGAAACTGCTCTTTCAAGTGGAACGTTCAAGTCTGTGAGTTGAATGCACTCATCACACAGAAGTTTCTGAGAATACTTCTGTCTAGTTTTTCTGTGAAGATGTTTCCTTTTCCAGAATAGGCCTCAAAACGCTCCAAATATCCTCTTGCAGATTCTACAAAAAAGAGTGTTTCAAAACTGTTCTATCAAAAGGAAGGTTCAACTCTGTGAGTTGAATGAATGCATCATGAAGAACTTTCTGAGAATGCTTCTCTGTAGTTTTTAGGTGAAGATATTCCAAAACCCAGCACAGGCCTCGAAGTGCTCCAAATAACCACTTGCAGATTTTACCAAAAGAGTGTTTCAAAACTGCTCTTTCTATAGGTAAGTTCAAGTCTGTGAGTTGAATGCACTCAACACAAAGAAGTTTCTGAGAATGCTTCTGTTCAGTTTTTATGTGAAGATATTTCCTTTTCCAGCATAGGCCTCAAACGTCTCCAAATATCCACTTGCAGATTCTACAAAAAGAGTGTTTCCAAACTTCTCTATCAATTGGTAGGTTCAACTCTGTGAGTTGAATGAAGTCATCACAAAGAAGTTTCTGAGAATCCTTCTCTCTAGTTTTTATGTGAAGATATTTCCTTTTCCAACATAGGCCTCAAGGTGCTCCGAATAAACACTTGCAGATTCTACAAACTTAATGTTTCAAAACTGTTCTATCAAAAGGAACGTTGAAGTCTGTGAGTTGAATGCACTCATCACAAAGAAGTTTCTCAGAATGCTTCCGTCTAGTTTTTAGGTGAAGAGATTTCATTTCCCAGCACAGGCCTCAAAGCGCTCCAAATATCCACTTGCAGATTCTACAAGAAGAGTGTTTCCAAACTGCTCTTTCAAAAGGAAGCTTCAAGTCTGTGAGTTGAATGCACTCATCACAAAGAAGTTTCTGAGAATGCTTCCGTCTAGTTTCTATATGAAGATATTTCCTTTTCCAACATAGGCCCCAAAGTGCTCCAAATAAACCCTTGCAGATTCTCCAAAAGGAGTGTTTCAAAACTGCTCTTTCTATAGGTAAGTTCAAGTCTGTGAGTTGAATGCACTCAACACAAAGAAGTTTCTGAGAATGCTTCTGTTCAGTTTTTATGTGAAGATATTTCCTTTTCCAGCATAGGCCTCAAACGGCTCCAAATATCCACTTGCAGATTCTACAAAAAGAGTGTTTCCAAACTTCTCTATCAATTGGTAGGTTCAACTCTGTGAGTTGAATGAACTCATCCAAAGAAGTTTCTGAGAATCCTTCTCTCTAGTTTTTATGTGAAGATATTTCCTTTTCCAACGTAGGCCTCAAAGCGCTCCAAATAAACACATGCAGATTCTACAAAAGGAGTGTTTCAAAACTGTTCTATCAAAGGGAACGTTCAAGTCTGTGAGTTGAATGTACTCATCACACAGATGTTTCTCAGAATGCTTCTGTCTAGTTTTTAGTTGAAGAGATTTCATTTCCCAGCATAGGCCTCAAAGCGCTCCAAATATCCACTTGCAGATTCTATAAGAAGAGAGTTTCCAAACTGCTCTTTCAAAAGGAGCTTCAAGTCTGTGAGTTGAATGCACTCATCACAAAGAAGTTTCTGAGAATGCTTCCGTCTAGTTTCTATATGAAGATATTTCCTTTTCCAACATAGGCCCCAAAGTGCTCCAAATAAACCCTTGCAGATTCTACAAAAGGAGTGTTTCAAAACTGCTCTTTCTATAGGTAAGTTCAAGTCTGTGAGTTGAATGCACTCAACACAAAGAAGTTTCTGAGAATGCTTCTGTTCAGTTTTTATGTGAAGAGATTTCCTTTTCCAGCATAGGCCTCAAACGGCTCCAAATATCCACTTGCAGATTCTACAAAAAGAGTGTTTCCAAACTTCTCTATCAATTGGTAGGTTCAACTCTGTGAGTTGAATGAACTCATCACAAAGAAGTTTCTGAGAATCCTTCTCTCTAGTTTTTATGTGAAGATATTTCCTTTTCCAGCGTAGGCCACAAAGCGCTCCAAATAAACACATGCAGATTCTACAAAAGGAGTGTTTCAAAACTGTGCTATCAAAGGGAACGTTCAAGTCTGTGAGTTGAATGTACTCATCACACAGATGTTTCTCAGAATGCTTCTGTCTAGTTTTTAGGTGAAGAGATTTCATTTCCCAGCATAGGCCTCAAAGCGCTCCAAATATCCACTTGCGGAATCTACGAAAAGAGTGTTTCAAAGCTGCTCTTTCAAAAGCAAGGTTCAAGTCTGTGTGTTGAATGCACTCATCCGAAAGAAGTTTCTGAGAATGCTTCTGTCTAGTTCTTACGTGAAGATATTTCCTTTTCCAGCTTAGGCCTCAAAGCGCTCCAAATAAACACTTGCAAATTCTACAAAAGGAGTGTTTCAAAAGAGTTCTATCAAAAGGAACGTTCAAGTCTGTGAGTTGAATGCACTTATCATACCGAAGTTTCCTGGAATGCTTCTGTCTAGTTTTTATGTGAAGACATTTCCTTTTCCAGCAGAGGCCTCAAAGCACTCCAAATATCCACTTGCAGATTCTACAAAAAGAGTGTTTCAAAACTGCTCTATCAAAAGCAAGCTTCAACACTGTGAGTAGAATGCACTCATCACAAAAAAGTTTCTGAGAATGCTTCTGTCTAGTTTTTATGTGAAGATATTTCCTTTTCCAACATAGGCCTCAAAGCACTCCAAATAAACACTTGCAGATTCTACAAAAGGAGTGTTTCGAAACTGCTCTTTCAAGAGGAACGTTCAAGTCTGTGAGTTGAATGCACTCATCACACAGAAGTTTCTGAGAATGCTTCTGTCTAGTTTTTATGTGAAGATGTTTCCTTTTCCAGCATAGGCCTCAAAACGCTCCAAATATCCTCTTGCAGATTCTACAAAAAGAGTGTTTCAAAACTGTTCTATCAAAAGGAAGGTTCAACTCTGTGAGTTGAATGAATGCATCATGAAGAACTTTCTGAGAATGCTTCTCTGTAGTTTTTAGGTGAAGATATTCCAAAACCCAGCACAGGCCTCGAAGTGCTCCAAATAACCACTTGCAGATTTTACCAAAAGAGTGTTTCAAAACTGCTCTTTCTATAGGTAAGATCAACTCTGTGAGTTGAATGCACTCAACACAAAGAAGTTTCTGAGAATGCTTCTGTTCAGTTTTTATGTGAAGATATTTCCTTTTCCAGCATAGGCCTCAAACGGCTCCAAATATCCACTTGCAGATTCTACAAAAAGAGTGTTTCCAAACTTCTCTATCAATTGGTAGGTTCAACTCTGTGAGTTGAATGAAGTCATCACAAAGAAGTTTCTGAGAATCCTTCTCTCTAGTTTTTATGTGAAGATATTTCCTTTTCCAACATAGGCCTCAAGGTGCTCCGATAAACACTTGCAGATTCTACAAACTTAATGTTTCAAAACTGTTCTATCAAAAGGAACGTTGAAGTCTGTGAGTTGAATGCACTCATCACAAAGAAGTTTCTCAGAATGCTTCCGTCTAGTTTTTAGGTGAAGAGATTTCATTTCCCAGCACAGGCCTCAAAGCGCTCCAAATATCCACTTGCAGATTCTACAAGAAGAGTGTTTCCAAACTGCTCTTTCAAAAGGAAGCTTCAAGTCTGTGAGTTGAATGCACTCATCACAAAGAAGTTTCTGAGAATGCTTCCGTCTAGTTTCTATATGAAGATATTTCCTTTTCCAACATAGGCCCCAAAGTGCTCCAAATAAACCCTTGCAGATTCTCCAAAAGGAGTGTTTCAAAACTGCTCTTTCTATAGGTAAGTTCAAGTCTGTGAGTTGAATGCACTCAACACAAAGAAGTTTCTGAGAATGCTTCTGTTCAGTTTTTATGTGAAGATATTTCCTTTTCCAGCATAGGCCTCAAACGGCTCCAAATATCCACTTGCAGATTCTACAAAAGGAGTGTTTCCAAACTTCTCTATCAATTGGTAGGTTCAACTCTGTGAGTTGAATGAACTCATCACAAAGAAGTTTCTGAGAATCCTTCTCTCTAGTTTTTACGTGAAGATATTTCCTTTTCCAACGTAGGCCTCAAAGCGCTCCAAATAAACACATGCAGATTCTACAAAAGGAGTGTTTCAAAACTGTTCTATCAAAGGGAACGTTCAAGTCTGTGAGTTGAATGTACTCATCACACAGATGTTTCTCAGAATGCTTCTGTCTAGTTTTTAGGTGAAGAGATTTCATTTCCCAGCATAGGCCTCAAAGCGCTCCAAATATCCACTTGCAGAATCTACGAAAAGAGTGTTTCAAAGCTGCTCTTTCAAAAGCAAGGTTCAAGTCTGTGTGTTGAATGCACTCATCTGAAAGAAGTTTCTGAGAACGCTTCTGTCTAGTTCTTACGTGAAGATATTTCCTTTTCCAGCTTAGGCCTCAAAGCGCTCCAAATAAACACTTGCAAATTTTACAAAAGGAGTGTTTCAAAAGAGTTCTACCAAAAGGAACGTTCAAGTCTGTGAGTTGAATGCACTTATCATACCGAAGTTTCCTGGAATGCTTCTGTCTAGTTTTTATGTGAAGACATTTCCTTTTCCAGCAGAGGCCTCAAAGCACTCCAAATATCCACTTGCAGATTCTACAAAAAGAGTGTTTCAAAACTGCTCTATCAAAAGCAAGCTTCAACACTGTGAGTAGAATGCACTCATCACAAAGAAGTTTCTGAGAATGCTTCTGTCTAGTTTTTATGTGAAGATATTTCCTTTTCCAACATAGGCCTCAAAGCGCTCCAAATAAACACTTGCAGATTCTACAAAAGGAGTGTTTCGAAACTGCTCTTTCAAGTGGAACGTTCAAGTCTGTGAGTTGAATGCACTCATCACACAGAAGTTTCTGAGAATGCTTCTGTCTAGTTTTTATGTGAAGATGTTTCCTTTTCCAGAATAGGCCTCAAAACGCTCCAAATATCCTCTTGCAGATTCTACAAAAAAGAGTGTTTCAAAACTGTTCTATCAAAAGGAAGGTTCAACTCTGTGAGTTGAATGAATGCATCATGAAGAACTTTCTGAGAATGCTTCTCTGTAGTTTTTAGGTGAAGATATTCCAAAACCCAGCACAGGCCTCGAAGTGCTCCAAATAACCACTTGCAGATTTTACCAAAAGAGTGTTTCAAAACTGCTCTTTCTATAGGTAAGATCAAGTCTGTGAGTTGAATGCACTCAACACAAAGAAGTTTCTGAGAATGCTTCTGTTCAGTTTTTATGTGAAGATATTTCCTTTTCCAGCATAGGCCTCAAACGGCTCCAAATATCCACTTGCAGATTCTACAAAAAGAGTGTTTCCAAACTTCTCTATCAATTGGTAGGTTCAACTCTGTGAGTTGAATGAAGTCATCACAAAGAAGTTTCTGAGAATCCTTCTCTCTAGTTTTTATGTGAAGATATTTCCTTTTCCAACATAGGCCTCAAGGTGCTCCGATAAACACTTGCAGATTCTACAAACTTAATGTTTCAAAACTGTTCTATCAAAAGGAACGTTGAAGTCTGTGAGTTGAATGCACTCATCACAAAGAAGTTTCTCAGAATGCTTCCGTCTAGTTTTTAGGTGAAGAGATTTCATTTCCCAGCACAGGCCTCAAAGCGCTCCAAATATCCACTTGCAGATTCTACAAGAAGAGTGTTTCCAAACTGCTCTTTCAAAAGGAAGCTTCAAGTCTGTGAGTTGAATGCACTCATCACAAAGAAGTTTCTGAGAATGCTTCCGTCTAGTTTCTATATGAAGATATTTCCTTTTCCAACATAGGCCCCAAAGTGCTCCAAATAAACCCTTGCAGATTCTCCAAAAGGAGTGTTTCAAAACTGCTCTTTCTATAGGTAAGTTCAAGTCTGTGAGTTGAATGCACTCAACACAAAGAAGTTTCTGAGAATGCTTCTGTTCAGTTTTTATGTGAAGATATTTCCTTTTCCAGCATAGGCCTCAAACGGCTCCAAATATCCACTTGCAGATTCTACAAAAGGAGTGTTTCCAAACTTCTCTATCAATTGGTAGGTTCAACTCTGTGAGTTGAATGAACTCATCACAAAGAAGTTTCTGAGAATCCTTCTCTCTAGTTTTTACGTGAAGATATTTCCTTTTCCAACGTAGGCCTCAAAGCGCTCCAAATAAACACATGCAGATTCTACAAGAGGAGTGTTTCAAAACTGTTCTATCAAAGGGAACGTTCAAGTCTGTGAGTTGAATGTACTCATCACACAGATGTTTCTCAGAATGCTTCTGTCTAGTTTTTAGGTGAAGAGATTTCATTTCCCAGCATAGGCCTCAAAGCGCTCCAAATATCCACTTGCAGAATCTACGAAAAGAGTGTTTCAAAGCTGGTCTTTCAAAAGCAAGGTTCAAGTCTGTGTGTTGAATGCACTCATCTGAAAGAAGTTTCTGAGAACGCTTCTGTCTAGTTCTTACGTGAAGATATTTCCTTTTCCAGCTTAGGCCTCAAAGCGCTCCAAATAAACACTTGCAAATTTTACAAAAGGAGTGTTTCAAAAGAGTTCTACCAAAAGGAACGTTCAAGTCTGTGAGTTGAATGCACTTATCATACCGAAGTTTCCTGGAATGCTTCTGTCTAGTTTTTATGTGAAGACATTTCCTTTTCCAGCAGAGGCCTCAAAGCACTCCAAATATCCACTTGCAGATTCTACAAAAAGAGTGTTTCAAAACTGCTCTATCAAAAGCAAGCTTCAACACTGTGAGTAGAATGCACTCATCACAAAGAAGTTTCTGAGAATGCTTCTGTCTAGTTTTTATGTGAAGATATTTCCTTTTCCAACATAGGCCTCAAAGCGCTCCAAATAAACACTTGCAGATTCTACAAAAGGAGTGTTTCGAAACTGCTCTTTCAAGTGGAACGTTCAAGTCTGTGAGTTGAATGCACTCATCACACAGAAGTTTCTGAGAATGCTTCTGTCTAGTTTTTCTGTGAAGATGTTTCCTTTTCCAGAATAGGCCTCAAAACGCTCCAAATATCCTCTTGCAGATTCTACAAAAAAGAGTGTTTCAAAACTGTTCTATCAAAAGGAAGGTTCAACTCTGTGAGTTGAATGAATGCATCATGAAGAACTTTCTGAGAATGCTTCTCTGTAGTTTTTAGGTGAAGATATTCCAAAACCCAGCACAGGCCTCGAAGTGCTCCAAATAACCACTTGCAGATTTTACCAAAAGAGTGTTTCAAAACTGCTCTTTCTATAGGTAAGTTCAAGTCTGTGAGTTGAATGCACTCAACACAAAGAAGTTTCTGAGAATGCTTCTGTTCAGTTTTTATGTGAAGATATTTCCTTTTCCAGCATAGGCCTCAAACGGCTCCAAATATCCACTTGCAGATTCTACAAAAAGAGTGTTTCCAAACTTCTCTATCAATTGGTAGGTTCAACTCTGTGAGTTGAATGAAGTCATCACAAAGAAGTTTCTGAGAATCCTTCTCTCTAGTTTTTATGTGAAGATATTTCCTTTTCCAACATAGGCCTCAAGGTGCTCCGAATAAACACTTGCAGATTCTACAAACTTAATGTTTCAAAACTGTTCTATCAAAAGGAACGTTGAAGTCTGTGAGTTGAATGCACTCATCACAAAGAAGTTTCTCAGAATGCTTCCGTCTAGTTTTTAGGTGAAGAGATTTCATTTCCCAGCACAGGCCTCAAAGCGCTCCAAATATCCACTTGCAGATTCTACAAGAAGAGTGTTTCCAAACTGCTCTTTCAAAAGGAAGCTTCAAGTCTGTGAGTTGAATGCACTCATCACAAAGAAGTTTCTGAGAATGCTTCCGTCTAGTTTCTATATGAAGATATTTCCTTTTCCAACATAGGCCCCAAAGTGCTCCAAATAAACCCTTGCAGATTCTACAAAAGGAGTGTTTCAAAACTGCTCTTTCTATAGGTAAGTTCAAGTCTGTGAGTTGAATGCACTCAACACAAAGAAGTTTCTGAGAATGCTTCTGTTCAGTTTTTATGTGAAGATATTTCCTTTTCCAGCATAGGCCTCAAACGGCTCCAAATATCCACTTGCAGATTCTACAAAAAGAGTGTTTCCAAACTTCTCTATCAATTGGTAGGTTCAACTCTGTGAGTTGAATGAACTCATCCAAAGAAGTTTCTGAGAATCCTTCTCTCTAGTTTTTATGTGAAGATATTTCCTTTTCCAACGTAGGCCTCAAAGCGCTCCAAATAAACACATGCAGATTCTACAAAAGGAGTGTTTCAAAACTGTTCTATCAAAGGGAACGTTCAAGTCTGTGAGTTGAATGTACTCATCACACAGATGTTTCTCAGAATGCTTCTGTCTAGTTTTTAGGTGAAGAGATTTCATTTCCCAGCATAGGCCTCAAAGCGCTCCAAATATCCACTTGCAGATTCTATAAGAAGAGAGTCTCCAAACTGCTCTTTCAAAAGGAAACTTCAAGTCTGTGTGTTGAATGCACTCATCCAAAAGAAGTTTCTGAGAATGCTTCTGTCTAGTTCTTACGTGAAGATATTTCCTTTTCCAGGTAAGGCCTCAAAGCGCTCCAAATAAACCCTTGCAAATTCTACAAAAGGAGTGTTTCAAAAGAGTTCTATCAAAAGGAACGTTCAAGTCTGTGAGTTGAATGCACTTATCATACCGAAGTTTCCTGGAATGCTTCTGTCTAGTTTTTATGTGAAGACATTTCCTTTTCCAGCAGAGGCCTCAAAGCACTCCAAATATCCACTTGCAGATTCTACAAAAAGAGTGTTTCAAAACTGCTCTATCAAAAGCAAGCTTCAACACTGTGAGTGGAATGCACTCATCACAAAGAAGTTTCTGAGAATGCTTCTGTCTAGTTTTTATGTGAAGATATTTCCTTTTCCAACATAGGCCTCAAAGCGCTCTGAATAAACACTTGCAGATTCTACAAAAGGAGTGTTTCGAAACTGCTCTTTCAAGAGGAACGTTCAAGTCTGTGAGTTGAATGCACTCATCACACAGAAGTTTCTGAGAATGCTTCTGTCTAGTTTTTATTTGAAGATGTTTCCTTTTCCAGCATAGGCCTCAAAACGCTCCAAATATCCTCTTGCAGATTCTACAAAAAGAGTGTTTCAAAACTGTTCTATCAAAAGGAAGGTTCAACTCTGTGAGTTGAATGAATGCATCATGAAGAACTTTCTGAGAATGCTTCTCTGTAGTTTTTAGGTGAAGATATTCCAAAACCCAGCACAGGCATCGAAGTGCTCCAAATAACCACTTGCAGATTTTACCAAAAGAGTGTTTCAAAACTGCTCTTTCTATAGGTAAGTTCAAGTCTGTGAGTTGAATGGACTCAACACAAAGAAGTTTCTGAGAATGGTTCTGTTCAGTTTTTATGTGAAGATATTTCCTTTTCCAGCATAGGCCTCAAACGGCTCCAAATATCCACTTGCAGATTCTACAAAAAGAGTGTTTCCAAACTTCTCTATCAATTGGTAGGTTCAACTCTGTGAGTTGAATGAAGTCATCACAAAGAAGTTTCTGAGAATCCTTCTCTCTAGTTTTTATGTGAAGATACTTCCTTTTCCAACGTAGGCCTCAAGGCGCTCCAAATAAACACATGCAGATTCTACAAAAGGAGTGTTTCAAAACTGTTCTATCAAAGGGAACGTTCAAGTCTGTGAGTTGAATGTACTCATCACACAGATGTTTCTCAGAATGCTTCTGTCTAGTTTTTAGGTGAAGAGATTTCATTTCCCAGCATAGGCTTCAAAGCGCTCCAAATATCCACTTGCAGATTCTATAAGAAGAGAGTTTCCAAACTGCTCTTTCAAAAGGAGCTTCAAGTCTGTGAGTTGAATGCACTCATCACAAAAAAGTTTCTGAGAATGCTTCCGTCTAGTTTCTATATGAAGATATTTCCTTTTCCAACATAGGCCCCAAAGTGCTCCAAATAAACCCTTGCAGATTCTACAAAAGGAGTGTTTCAAAACTGCTCTTTCTATAGGTAAGTTCAAGTCTGTGAGTTGAATGCACTCAACACAAAGAAGTTTCTGAGAATGCTTCTGTTCAGTTTTTATGTGAAGATATTTCCTTTTCCAGCATAGGCCTCAAACGGCTCCAAATATCCACTTGCAGATTCTACAAAAAGAGTGTTTCCAAACTTCTCTATCAATTGGTAGGTTCAACTCTGTGAGTTGAATGAAGTCATCACAAAGAAGTTTCTGAGAATCCTTCTCTCTAGTTTTTATGTGAAGATATTTCCTTTTCCAACGTAGGCCTCAAAGCGCTCCAAATAAACACATGCAGATTCTACAAAAGGAGTGTTTCAAAACTGTTCTATCAAAGGGAACGTTCAAGTCTGTGAGTTGAATGTACTCATCACACAGATGTTTCTCAGAATGCTTCTGTCTAGTTTTTAGTTGAAGATATTTCATTTCCCAGCATAGGCCTCAAAGCGCTCCAAATATCCACTTGCAGATTCTATAAGAAGAGAGTTTCCAAACTGCTCTTTCAAAAGGAAACTTCAAGTCTGTGTGTTGAATGCACTCATCCAAAAGAAGTTTCTGAGAATGCTTCTGTCTAGTTCTTACGTGAAGATATTTCCTTTTCCAGGTAAGGCCTCAAAGCGCTCCAAATAAACACTTGCAAATTCTACAAAAGGAGTGTTTCAAAAGAGTTCTATCAAAAGGAACGTTCAAGTCTGTGAGTTGAATGCACTTATCATACCGAAGTTTCCTGGAATGCTTCTGTCTAGTTTTTATGTGAAGACATTTCCTTTTCCAGCAGAGGCCTCAAAGCACTCCAAATATCCACTTGCAGATTCTACAAAAAGAGTGTTTCAAAACTGCTCTATCAAAAGCAAGCTTCAACACTGTGAGTAGAATGCACTCATCACAAAGAAGTTTCTGAGAATGCTTCTGTCTAGTTTTTATGTGAAGATATTTCCTTTTCCAACATAGGCCTCAAAGCGATCCGAATAAACACTTGCAGATTCTACAAAAGGAGTGTTTCGAAACTGCTCTTTCAAGAGGAACGTTCAAGTCTGTGAGTTGAATGCACTCATCACACAGAAGTTTCTGAGAATGCTT
This sequence comes from Pongo pygmaeus, assembly GCF_028885625.2. NCBI lineage: Eukaryota > Metazoa > Chordata > Mammalia > Primates > Hominidae > Pongo > Pongo pygmaeus. Next base: position 19,483,287 of record NC_072390.2, on the reverse strand, counting down.
CTGTCTAGTTTTTATTTGAAGATGTTTCCTTTTCCAGCATAGGCCTCAAAACGCTCCAAATATCCTCTTGCAGATTCTACAAAAAGAGTGTTTCAAAACTGTTCTATCAAAAGGAAGGTTCAACTCTGTGAGTTGAATGAATGCATCATGAAGAACTTTCTGAGAATGCTTCTCTGTAGTTTTTAGGTGAAGATATTCCAAAACCCAGCACAGGCCTCGAAGTGCTCCAAATAACCACTTGCAGATTTTACCAAAAGAGTGTTTCAAAACTGCTCTTTCTATAGGTAAGTTCAAGTCTGTGAGTTGAATGCACTCAACACAAAGAAGTTTCTGAGAATGCTTCTGTTCAGTTTTTATGTGAAGATATTTCCTTTTCCAGCATAGGCCTCAAATGGCTCCAAATATCCACTTGCAGATTCTACAAAAAGAGTGTTTCCAAACTTCTCTATCAATTGGTAGGTTCAACTCTGTGAGTTGAATGAAGTCATCACAAAGAAGTTTCTGAGAATCCTTCTCTCTAGTTTTTATGTGAAGATACTTCCTTTTCCAACGTAGGCCTCAAGGCGCTCCAAATAAACACATGCAGATTCTACAAAAGGAGTGTTTCAAAACTGTTCTATCAAAGGGAACGTTCAAGTCTGTGAGTTGAATGTACTCATCACACAGATGTTTCTCAGAATGCTTCTGTCTAGTTTTTAGGTGAAGACATTTCATTTCCCAGCATAGGCCTCAAAGCGCTCCAAATATCCACTTGCAGATTCTATAAGAAGAGAGTTTCCAAACTGCTCTTTCAAAAGGAGCTTCAAGTCTGTGAGTTGAATGCACTCATCACAAAGAAGTTTCTGAGAATGCTTCCGTCTAGTTTCTATATGAAGATATTTCCTTTTCCAACATAGGCCCCAAAGTGCTCCAAGTAAACCCTTGCAGATTCTACAAAAGGAGTGTTTCAAAACTGCTCTTTCTATAGGTAAGTTCAAGTCTGTGAGTTGAATGCACTCAACACAAAGAAGTTTCTGAGAATGCTTCTGTTCAGTTTTTATGTGAAGATATTTCCTTTTCCAGCATAGGCCTCAAACGGCTCCAAATATCCACTTGCAGATTCTACAAAAAGAGTGTTTCCAAACTTCTCTATCAATTGGTAGGTTCAACTCTGTGAGTTGAATGAAGTCATCACAAAGAAGTTTCTGAGAATCCTTCTCTCTAGTTTTTACGTGAAGATATTTCCTTTTCCAGCGTAGGCCTCAAAGCGCTCCAAATAAACACATGCAGATTCTACAAAAGGAGTGTTTCAAAACTGTTCTATCAAAGGGAACGTTCAAGTCTGTGAGTTGAATGTACTCATCACACAGATGTTTCTCAGAATGCTTCTGTCTAGTTTTTAGGTGAAGAGATTTCATTTCCCAGCATAGGCTTCAAAGCGCTCCAAATATCCACTTGCAGATTCTATAAGAAGAGAGTTTCCAAACTGCTCTTTCAAAAGGAAGCTTCAAGTCTGTGAGTTGAATGCACTCATCAAAAAGAAGTTTCTGAGAATGCTTCCGTCTAGTTTCTATATGAAGATATTTCCTTTTCCAACATAGGCCCCAAAGTGCTCAAAATAAACCCTTGCAGATTCTACAAAAGGAGTGTTTCAAAACTGCTCTTTCTATAGGTAAGTTCAAGTCTGTGAGTTGAATGCACTCAACACAAAGAAGTTTCTGAGAATGCTTCTGTTCAGTTTTTATGTGAAGATATTTCCTTTTCCAGCATAGGCCTCAAACGGCTCCAAATATGCACTTGCAGATTCTACAAAAAGAGTGTTTCCAAACTTCTCTATCAATTGGTAGGTTCAACTCTGTGAGTTGAATGAACTCATCACAAAAAGTTTCTGAGAATCCTTCTCTCTAGTTTTTATGTGAAGATATTTCCTTTTCCAGCGTAGGCCACAAAGCGCTCCAAATAAACACATGCAGATTCTACAAAAGGAGTGTTTCAAAACTGTTCTATCAAAGGGAACGTTCAAGTCTGTGAGTTGAATGTACTCATCACACAGATGTTTCTCAGAATGCTTCTGTCTAGTTTTTAGGTGAAGAGATTTCATTTCCCAGCATAGGCCTCAAAGCGCTCCAAATATCCACTTGCAGAATCTACGAAAAGAGTGTTTCAAAGTTGCTCTTTCAAAAGCAAGGTTCAAGTCTGTGTGTTGAATGCACTCATCCAAAAGAAGTTTCTGAGAATGCTTCTGTCTAGTTCTTACGTGAAGATATTTCCTTTTCCAGCTTAGGCCTCAAAGCGCTCCAAATAAACACTTGCAAATTCTACAAAAGGAGTGTTTCAAAAGAGTTCTATCAAAAGGAAAGTTCAAGTCTGTGAGTTGAATGCACTTATCATACCGAAGTTTCCTGGAATGCTTCTGTCTAGTTTTTATGTGAAGACATTTCCTTTTCCAGCAGAGGCCTCAAAGCACTCCAAATATCCACTTGCAGATTCTACAAAAAGAGTGTTTCAAAACTGCTCTATCAAAAGCAAGCTTCAACACTGTGAGTAGAATGCACTCATCACAAAGAAGTTTCTGAGAATGCTTCTGTCTAGTTTTTATGTGAAGATATTTCCTTTTCCAACATAGGCCTCAACGCGCTCCAAATAAACACATGCAGATTCTACAAAAGGAGTGTTTCGAAACTGTTCTTTCAACAGGAACGTTCAAGTCTGGGAGTTGAATGCACTCATCACACAGAAGTTTCTCAGAATGCTTCTGTCTAGTTTTTATGTGAAGATGTTTCCTTTTCCAGCATAGGCCTCAAAACGCTCCAAATATCCTCTTGCAGATTCTACAAAAAGAGTGTTTCAAAACTGTTCTATCAAAAGGAAGGTTCAACTCTGTGAGTTGAATGAATGCATCATGAAGAACTTTCTGAGAATGCTTCTCTGTAGTTTTTAGGTGAAGATATTCCACAACCCAACACAGGCCTCGAAGTGCTCCAAATAACCACTTGCAGATTTTACCAAAAGAGTGTTTCAAAACTGCTCTTTCTATACGTAAGTTCAAGTCTGTGAGATGAATGCACTCAACACAAAGAAGTTTCTGAGAATGCTTCTGTTCAGTTTTTATGTGAAGATATTTCCTTTTCCAGCATAGGCCTCAAACGGCTCCAAATTTTCACTTGCAGATTCTACAAAAAGAGTGTTTCCAAACTTCTCTATCAATTGGTAGGTTCAACCCTGTGAGTTGAATGAAGTCATCACAAAGAAGTTTCTGAGAATCCTTCTCTCTAGTTTTTATGTGAAGATATTTCCTTTTCCAAAATAGGCCTCAAGGTGCTCCGAATAAACACTTGCAGATTCTACAAACTTAATGTTTCAAAACTGTTCTATCAAAAGGAACGTTGAAGTCTGTGAGTTGAATGCACTCATCAGAAAGAAGTTTCTCAGAATGCTTCCGTCTAGTTTTTAGGTGAAGAGATTTCATTTCCCAGCATAGGCCTCAAAGCGCTCCAAATATCCACTTGCAGATTCTATAAGAAGAGAGTTTCCAAACTGCTCTTTCAAAAGGAAGCTTCAAGTCTGTGAGTTGAATGCACTCATCACAAAGAAGTTTCTGAGAATGCTTCCGTCTAGTTTCTATATGAAGATATTTCCTTTTCCAACATAGGCCCCAAAGTGCTCCAAATAAACCCCTGCAGATTCTACAAAAGGAGTGTTTCAAAACTGCTCTTTCTATAGGTAAGTTCAAGTCTGTGAGTTGAATGCACTCAACACAAAGAAGTTTCTGAGAATGCTTCTGTTCAGTTTTTATGTGAAGATATTTCCTTTTCCAGCATAGGCCTCAAACGGCTCCAAATATCCACTTGCAGATTCTACAAAAAGAGTGTTTCCAAACTTCTCTATCAATTGGTAGGTTCAACTCTGTGAGTTGAATGAAGTCATCACAAAGAAGTTTCTGAGAATCCTTCTCTCTAGTTTTTATGTGAAGATATTTCCTTTTCCAACATAGGCCTCAAGGTGCTCCGAATAAACACTTGCAGATTCTACAAACTTAATGTTTCAAAACTGTTCTATCAAAAGGAACGTTGAAGTCTGTGAGTTGAATGCACTCATCGCAAAGAAGTTTCTCAGAATGCTTCCGTCTAGTTTTTAGGTGAAGAGATTTCATTTCCCAGCACAGGCCTCAAAGCGCTCCAAATATCCACTTGCAGATTCTACAAGAAGAGTGTTTCCAAACTGCTCTTTCAAAAGGAAGCTTCAAGTCTGTGAGTTGAATGCACTCATCACAAAGAAGTTTCTGAGAATGCTTCCGTCTAGTTTCTATATGAAGATATTTCCTTTTCCAACATAGGCCCCAAAGTGCTCCAAATAAACCCTTGCAGATTCTACAAAAGGAGTGTTTCAAAACTGCTCTTTCTATAGGTAAGTTCAAGTCTGTGAGTTGAATGCACTCAACACAAAGAAGTTTCTGAGAATGCTTCTGTTCAGTTTTTATGTGAAGATATTTCCTTTTCCAGCGTAGGCCTCAAACGGCTCCAAATATCCACTTGCAGATTCTACAAAAGGAGTGTTTCCAAACTTCTCTATCAATTGGTAGGTTCAACTCTGTGAGTTGAATGAACTCATCACAAAGAAGTTTCTGAGAATCCTTCTCTCTAGTTTTTATGTGAAGATATTTCCTTTTCCAACGTAGGCCTCAAAGCGCTCCAAATAAACACATGCAGATTCTACAAAAGGAGTGTTTCAAAACTGTTCTATCAAAGGGAATGTTCAAGTCTGTGAGTTGAATGTACTCATCACACAGATGTTTCTCAGAATGCTTCTGTCTAGTTTTTAGGTGAAGAGATTTCATTTCCCAGCATAGGCCTCAAAGCGCTCCAAATATCCACTTGCAGAATCTACGAAAAGAGTGTTTCAAAGCTGCTCTTTCAAAAGCAAGGTTCAAGTCTGTGTGTTGAATGCACTCATCTGAAAGAAGTTTCTGAGAATGCTTCTGTCTAGTTCTTACGTGAAGATATTTCCTTTTCCAGCTTAGGCCTCAAAGCGCTCCAAATAAACACTTGCAAATTTTACAAAAGGAGTGTTTCAAAAGAGTTCTATCAAAAGGAACGTTCAAGTCTGTGAGTTGAATGCACTTATCATACCGAAGTTTCCTGGAATGCTTCTGTCTAGTTTTTATGTGAAGACATTTCCTTTTCCAGCAGAGGCCTCAAAGCACTCCAAATATCCACTTGCAGATTCTACAAAAAGAGTGTTTCAAAACTGCTCTATCAAAAGCAAGCTTCAACACTGTGAGTAGAATGCACTCATCACAAAGAAGTTTCTGAGAATGCTTCTGTCTAGTTTTTATGTGAAGATATTTCCTTTTCCAACATAGGCCTCAAAGCGCTCCAAATAAACACTTGCAGATTCTACAAAAGGAGTGTTTCGAAACTGCTCTTTCAAGAGGAACGTTCAAGTCTGTGAGTTGAATGCACTCATCACACAGAAGTTTCTGAGAATGCTTCTGTCTAGTTTTTATGTGAAGATATTTCCTTTTCCAGCATAGGCCTCAAAACGCTCCAAATATCCTCTTGCAGATTCTACAAAAAGAGTGTTTCAAAACTGTTCTATCAAAAGGAAGGTTCAACTCTGTGAGTTGAATGAATGCATCATGAAGAACTTTCTGAGAATGCTTCTCTGTAGTTTTTAGGTGAAGATATTCCAAAACCCAGCACAGGCCTCGAAGTGCTCCAAATAACCACTTGCAGATTTTACCAAAAGAGTGTTTCAAAACTGCTCTTTCTATAGGTAAGTTCAAGTCTGTGAGTTGAATGCACTCAACACAAAGAAGTTTCTGAGAATGCTTCTGTTCAGTTTTTATGTGAAGATATTTCCTTTTCCAGCATAGGCCTCAAACGGCTCCAAATATCCACTTGCAGATTCTACAAAAAGAGTGTTTCCAAACTTCTCTATCAATTGGTAGGTTCAACTCTGTGAGTTGAATGAAGTCATCACAAAGAAGTTTCTGAGAATCCTTCTCTCTAGTTTTTATGTGAAGATATTTCCTTTTCCAACATAGGCCTCAAGGTGCTCCGAATAAACACTTGCAGATTATACAAACTTAATGTTTCAAAACTGTTCTATCAAAAGGAACGTTGAAGTCTGTGAGTTGAATGCACTCATCATAAAGAAGTTTCTCAGAATGCTTCCGTCTAGTTTTTAGGTGAAGAGATTTCATTTCCCAGCACAGGCCTCAAAGCGCTCCAAATATCCACTTGCAGATTCTACAAGAAGAGTGTTTCCAAACTGCTCTTTCAAAAGGAAGCTTCAAGTCTGTGAGTTGAATGCACTCATCACAAAGAAGTTTCTGAGAATGCTTCCGTCTAGTTTCTATATGAAGATATTTCCTTTTCCAACATAGGCCCCAAAGTGCTCCAAATAAACCCTTGCAGATTCTCCAAAAGGAGTGTTTCAAAACTGCTCTTTCTATAGGTAAGTTCAAGTCTGTGAGTTGAATGCACTCAACACAAAGAAGTTTCTGAGAATGCTTCTGTTCAGTTTTTATGTGAAGATATTTCCTTTTCCAGCATAGGCCTCAAACGGCTCCAAATATCCACTTGCAGATTCTACAAAAGGAGTGTTTCCAAACTTCTCTATCAATTGGTAGGTTCAACTCTGTGAGTTGAATGAACTCATCACAAAGAAGTTTCTGAGAATCCTTCTCTCTAGTTTTTACGTGAAGATATTTCCTTTTCCAACGTAGGCCTCAAAGCGCTCCAAATAAACACATGCAGATTCTACAAAAGGAGTGTTTCAAAACTGTTCTATCAAAGGGAACGTTCAAGTCTGTGAGTTGAATGTACTCATCACACAGATGTTTCTCAGAATGCTTCTGTCTAGTTTTTAGGTGAAGAGATTTCATTTCCCAGCATAGGCCTCAAAGCGCTCCAAATATCCACTTGCAGAATCTACGAAAAGAGTGTTTCAAAGCTGCTCTTTCAAAAGCAAGGTTCAAGTCTGTGTGTTGAATGCACTCATCTGAAAGAAGTTTCTGAGAACGCTTCTGTCTAGTTCTTACGTGAAGATATTTCCTTTTCCAGCTTAGGCCTCAAAGCGCTCCAAATAAACACTTGCAAATTTTACAAAAGGAGTGTTTCAAAAGAGTTCTACCAAAAGGAACGTTCAAGTCTGTGAGTTGAATGCACTTATCATACCGAAGTTTCCTGGAATGCTTCTGTCTAGTTTTTATGTGAAGACATTTCCTTTTCCAGCAGAGGCCTCAAAGCACTCCAAATATCCACTTGCAGATTCTACAAAAAGAGTGTTTCAAAACTGCTCTATCAAAAGCAAGCTTCAACACTGTGAGTAGAATGCACTCATCACAAAGAAGTTTCTGAGAATGCTTCTGTCTAGTTTTTATGTGAAGATATTTCCTTTTCCAACATAGGCCTCAAAGCGCTCCAAATAAACACTTGCAGATTCTACAAAAGGAGTGTTTCGAAACTGCTCTTTCAAGTGGAACGTTCAAGTCTGTGAGTTGAATGCACTCATCACACAGAAGTTTCTGAGAATACTTCTGTCTAGTTTTTCTGTGAAGATGTTTCCTTTTCCAGAATAGGCCTCAAAACGCTCCAAATATCCTCTTGCAGATTCTACAAAAAAGAGTGTTTCAAAACTGTTCTATCAAAAGGAAGGTTCAACTCTGTGAGTTGAATGAATGCATCATGAAGAACTTTCTGAGAATGCTTCTCTGTAGTTTTTAGGTGAAGATATTCCAAAACCCAGCACAGGCCTCGAAGTGCTCCAAATAACCACTTGCAGATTTTACCAAAAGAGTGTTTCAAAACTGCTCTTTCTATAGGTAAGTTCAAGTCTGTGAGTTGAATGCACTCAACACAAAGAAGTTTCTGAGAATGCTTCTGTTCAGTTTTTATGTGAAGATATTTCCTTTTCCAGCATAGGCCTCAAACGTCTCCAAATATCCACTTGCAGATTCTACAAAAAGAGTGTTTCCAAACTTCTCTATCAATTGGTAGGTTCAACTCTGTGAGTTGAATGAAGTCATCACAAAGAAGTTTCTGAGAATCCTTCTCTCTAGTTTTTATGTGAAGATATTTCCTTTTCCAACATAGGCCTCAAGGTGCTCCGAATAAACACTTGCAGATTCTACAAACTTAATGTTTCAAAACTGTTCTATCAAAAGGAACGTTGAAGTCTGTGAGTTGAATGCACTCATCACAAAGAAGTTTCTCAGAATGCTTCCGTCTAGTTTTTAGGTGAAGAGATTTCATTTCCCAGCACAGGCCTCAAAGCGCTCCAAATATCCACTTGCAGATTCTACAAGAAGAGTGTTTCCAAACTGCTCTTTCAAAAGGAAGCTTCAAGTCTGTGAGTTGAATGCACTCATCACAAAGAAGTTTCTGAGAATGCTTCCGTCTAGTTTCTATATGAAGATATTTCCTTTTCCAACATAGGCCCCAAAGTGCTCCAAATAAACCCTTGCAGATTCTCCAAAAGGAGTGTTTCAAAACTGCTCTTTCTATAGGTAAGTTCAAGTCTGTGAGTTGAATGCACTCAACACAAAGAAGTTTCTGAGAATGCTTCTGTTCAGTTTTTATGTGAAGATATTTCCTTTTCCAGCATAGGCCTCAAACGGCTCCAAATATCCACTTGCAGATTCTACAAAAAGAGTGTTTCCAAACTTCTCTATCAATTGGTAGGTTCAACTCTGTGAGTTGAATGAACTCATCCAAAGAAGTTTCTGAGAATCCTTCTCTCTAGTTTTTATGTGAAGATATTTCCTTTTCCAACGTAGGCCTCAAAGCGCTCCAAATAAACACATGCAGATTCTACAAAAGGAGTGTTTCAAAACTGTTCTATCAAAGGGAACGTTCAAGTCTGTGAGTTGAATGTACTCATCACACAGATGTTTCTCAGAATGCTTCTGTCTAGTTTTTAGTTGAAGAGATTTCATTTCCCAGCATAGGCCTCAAAGCGCTCCAAATATCCACTTGCAGATTCTATAAGAAGAGAGTTTCCAAACTGCTCTTTCAAAAGGAGCTTCAAGTCTGTGAGTTGAATGCACTCATCACAAAGAAGTTTCTGAGAATGCTTCCGTCTAGTTTCTATATGAAGATATTTCCTTTTCCAACATAGGCCCCAAAGTGCTCCAAATAAACCCTTGCAGATTCTACAAAAGGAGTGTTTCAAAACTGCTCTTTCTATAGGTAAGTTCAAGTCTGTGAGTTGAATGCACTCAACACAAAGAAGTTTCTGAGAATGCTTCTGTTCAGTTTTTATGTGAAGAGATTTCCTTTTCCAGCATAGGCCTCAAACGGCTCCAAATATCCACTTGCAGATTCTACAAAAAGAGTGTTTCCAAACTTCTCTATCAATTGGTAGGTTCAACTCTGTGAGTTGAATGAACTCATCACAAAGAAGTTTCTGAGAATCCTTCTCTCTAGTTTTTATGTGAAGATATTTCCTTTTCCAGCGTAGGCCACAAAGCGCTCCAAATAAACACATGCAGATTCTACAAAAGGAGTGTTTCAAAACTGTGCTATCAAAGGGAACGTTCAAGTCTGTGAGTTGAATGTACTCATCACACAGATGTTTCTCAGAATGCTTCTGTCTAGTTTTTAGGTGAAGAGATTTCATTTCCCAGCATAGGCCTCAAAGCGCTCCAAATATCCACTTGCGGAATCTACGAAAAGAGTGTTTCAAAGCTGCTCTTTCAAAAGCAAGGTTCAAGTCTGTGTGTTGAATGCACTCATCCGAAAGAAGTTTCTGAGAATGCTTCTGTCTAGTTCTTACGTGAAGATATTTCCTTTTCCAGCTTAGGCCTCAAAGCGCTCCAAATAAACACTTGCAAATTCTACAAAAGGAGTGTTTCAAAAGAGTTCTATCAAAAGGAACGTTCAAGTCTGTGAGTTGAATGCACTTATCATACCGAAGTTTCCTGGAATGCTTCTGTCTAGTTTTTATGTGAAGACATTTCCTTTTCCAGCAGAGGCCTCAAAGCACTCCAAATATCCACTTGCAGATTCTACAAAAAGAGTGTTTCAAAACTGCTCTATCAAAAGCAAGCTTCAACACTGTGAGTAGACTGCACTCATCACAAAAAAGTTTCTGAGAATGCTTCTGTCTAGTTTTTATGTGAAGATATTTCCTTTTCCAACATAGGCCTCAAAGCACTCCAAATAAACACTTGCAGATTCTACAAAAGGAGTGTTTCGAAACTGCTCTTTCAAGAGGAACGTTCAAGTCTGTGAGTTGAATGCACTCATCACACAGAAGTTTCTGAGAATGCTTCTGTCTAGTTTTTATGTGAAGATGTTTCCTTTTCCAGCATAGGCCTCAAAACGCTCCAAATATCCTCTTGCAGATTCTACAAAAAGAGTGTTTCAAAACTGTTCTATCAAAAGGAAGGTTCAACTCTGTGAGTTGAATGAATGCATCATGAAGAACTTTCTGAGAATGCTTCTCTGTAGTTTTTAGGTGAAGATATTCCAAAACCCAGCACAGGCCTCGAAGTGCTCCAAATAACCACTTGCAGATTTTACCAAAAGAGTGTTTCAAAACTGCTCTTTCTATAGGTAAGATCAACTCTGTGAGTTGAATGCACTCAACACAAAGAAGTTTCTGAGAATGCTTCTGTTCAGTTTTTATGTGAAGATATTTCCTTTTCCAGCATAGGCCTCAAACGGCTCCAAATATCCACTTGCAGATTCTACAAAAAGAGTGTTTCCAAACTTCTCTATCAATTGGTAGGTTCAACTCTGTGAGTTGAATGAAGTCATCACAAAGAAGTTTCTGAGAATCCTTCTCTCTAGTTTTTATGTGAAGATATTTCCTTTTCCAACATAGGCCTCAAGGTGCTCCGATAAACACTTGCAGATTCTACAAACTTAATGTTTCAAAACTGTTCTATCAAAAGGAACGTTGAAGTCTGTGAGTTGAATGCACTCATCACAAAGAAGTTTCTCAGAATGCTTCCGTCTAGTTTTTAGGTGAAGAGATTTCATTTCCCAGCACAGGCCTCAAAGCGCTCCAAATATCCACTTGCAGATTCTACAAGAAGAGTGTTTCCAAACTGCTCTTTCAAAAGGAAGCTTCAAGTCTGTGAGTTGAATGCACTCATCACAAAGAAGTTTCTGAGAATGCTTCCGTCTAGTTTCTATATGAAGATATTTCCTTTTCCAACATAGGCCCCAAAGTGCTCCAAATAAACCCTTGCAGATTCTCCAAAAGGAGTGTTTCAAAACTGCTCTTTCTATAGGTAAGTTCAAGTCTGTGAGTTGAATGCACTCAACACAAAGAAGTTTCTGAGAATGCTTCTGTTCAGTTTTTATGTGAAGATATTTCCTTTTCCAGCATAGGCCTCAAACGGCTCCAAATATCCACTTGCAGATTCTACAAAAGGAGTGTTTCCAAACTTCTCTATCAATTGGTAGGTTCAACTCTGTGAGTTGAATGAACTCATCACAAAGAAGTTTCTGAGAATCCTTCTCTCTAGTTTTTACGTGAAGATATTTCCTTTTCCAACGTAGGCCTCAAAGCGCTCCAAATAAACACATGCAGATTCTACAAAAGGAGTGTTTCAAAACTGTTCTATCAAAGGGAACGTTCAAGTCTGTGAGTTGAATGTACTCATCACACAGATGTTTCTCAGAATGCTTCTGTCTAGTTTTTAGGTGAAGAGATTTCATTTCCCAGCATAGGCCTCAAAGCGCTCCAAATATCCACTTGCAGAATCTACGAAAAGAGTGTTTCAAAGCTGCTCTTTCAAAAGCAAGGTTCAAGTCTGTGTGTTGAATGCACTCATCTGAAAGAAGTTTCTGAGAACGCTTCTGTCTAGTTCTTACGTGAAGATATTTCCTTTTCCAGCTTAGGCCTCAAAGCGCTCCAAATAAACACTTGCAAATTTTACAAAAGGAGTGTTTCAAAAGAGTTCTACCAAAAGGAACGTTCAAGTCTGTGAGTTGAATGCACTTATCATACCGAAGTTTCCTGGAATGCTTCTGTCTAGTTTTTATGTGAAGACATTTCCTTTTCCAGCAGAGGCCTCAAAGCACTCCAAATATCCACTTGCAGATTCTACAAAAAGAGTGTTTCAAAACTGCTCTATCAAAAGCAAGCTTCAACACTGTGAGTAGAATGCACTCATCACAAAGAAGTTTCTGAGAATGCTTCTGTCTAGTTTTTATGTGAAGATATTTCCTTTTCCAACATAGGCCTCAAAGCGCTCCAAATAAACACTTGCAGATTCTACAAAAGGAGTGTTTCGAAACTGCTCTTTCAAGTGGAACGTTCAAGTCTGTGAGTTGAATGCACTCATCACACAGAAGTTTCTGAGAATGCTTCTGTCTAGTTTTTATGTGAAGATGTTTCCTTTTCCAGAATAGGCCTCAAAACGCTCCAAATATCCTCTTGCAGATTCTACAAAAAAGAGTGTTTCAAAACTGTTCTATCAAAAGGAAGGTTCAACTCTGTGAGTTGAATGAATGCATCATGAAGAACTTTCTGAGAATGCTTCTCTGTAGTTTTTAGGTGAAGATATTCCAAAACCCAGCACAGGCCTCGAAGTGCTCCAAATAACCACTTGCAGATTTTACCAAAAGAGTGTTTCAAAACTGCTCTTTCTATAGGTAAGATCAAGTCTGTGAGTTGAATGCACTCAACACAAAGAAGTTTCTGAGAATGCTTCTGTTCAGTTTTTATGTGAAGATATTTCCTTTTCCAGCATAGGCCTCAAACGGCTCCAAATATCCACTTGCAGATTCTACAAAAAGAGTGTTTCCAAACTTCTCTATCAATTGGTAGGTTCAACTCTGTGAGTTGAATGAAGTCATCACAAAGAAGTTTCTGAGAATCCTTCTCTCTAGTTTTTATGTGAAGATATTTCCTTTTCCAACATAGGCCTCAAGGTGCTCCGATAAACACTTGCAGATTCTACAAACTTAATGTTTCAAAACTGTTCTATCAAAAGGAACGTTGAAGTCTGTGAGTTGAATGCACTCATCACAAAGAAGTTTCTCAGAATGCTTCCGTCTAGTTTTTAGGTGAAGAGATTTCATTTCCCAGCACAGGCCTCAAAGCGCTCCAAATATCCACTTGCAGATTCTACAAGAAGAGTGTTTCCAAACTGCTCTTTCAAAAGGAAGCTTCAAGTCTGTGAGTTGAATGCACTCATCACAAAGAAGTTTCTGAGAATGCTTCCGTCTAGTTTCTATATGAAGATATTTCCTTTTCCAACATAGGCCCCAAAGTGCTCCAAATAAACCCTTGCAGATTCTCCAAAAGGAGTGTTTCAAAACTGCTCTTTCTATAGGTAAGTTCAAGTCTGTGAGTTGAATGCACTCAACACAAAGAAGTTTCTGAGAATGCTTCTGTTCAGTTTTTATGTGAAGATATTTCCTTTTCCAGCATAGGCCTCAAACGGCTCCAAATATCCACTTGCAGATTCTACAAAAGGAGTGTTTCCAAACTTCTCTATCAATTGGTAGGTTCAACTCTGTGAGTTGAATGAACTCATCACAAAGAAGTTTCTGAGAATCCTTCTCTCTAGTTTTTACGTGAAGATATTTCCTTTTCCAACGTAGGCCTCAAAGCGCTCCAAATAAACACATGCAGATTCTACAAGAGGAGTGTTTCAAAACTGTTCTATCAAAGGGAACGTTCAAGTCTGTGAGTTGAATGTACTCATCACACAGATGTTTCTCAGAATGCTTCTGTCTAGTTTTTAGGTGAAGAGATTTCATTTCCCAGCATAGGCCTCAAAGCGCTCCAAATATCCACTTGCAGAATCTACGAAAAGAGTGTTTCAAAGCTGGTCTTTCAAAAGCAAGGTTCAAGTCTGTGTGTTGAATGCACTCATCTGAAAGAAGTTTCTGAGAACGCTTCTGTCTAGTTCTTACGTGAAGATATTTCCTTTTCCAGCTTAGGCCTCAAAGCGCTCCAAATAAACACTTGCAAATTTTACAAAAGGAGTGTTTCAAAAGAGTTCTACCAAAAGGAACGTTCAAGTCTGTGAGTTGAATGCACTTATCATACCGAAGTTTCCTGGAATGCTTCTGTCTAGTTTTTATGTGAAGACATTTCCTTTTCCAGCAGAGGCCTCAAAGCACTCCAAATATCCACTTGCAGATTCTACAAAAAGAGTGTTTCAAAACTGCTCTATCAAAAGCAAGCTTCAACACTGTGAGTAGAATGCACTCATCACAAAGAAGTTTCTGAGAATGCTTCTGTCTAGTTTTTATGTGAAGATATTTCCTTTTCCAACATAGGCCTCAAAGCGCTCCAAATAAACACTTGCAGATTCTACAAAAGGAGTGTTTCGAAACTGCTCTTTCAAGTGGAACGTTCAAGTCTGTGAGTTGAATGCACTCATCACACAGAAGTTTCTGAGAATGCTTCTGTCTAGTTTTTCTGTGAAGATGTTTCCTTTTCCAGAATAGGCCTCAAAACGCTCCAAATATCCTCTTGCAGATTCTACAAAAAAGAGTGTTTCAAAACTGTTCTATCAAAAGGAAGGTTCAACTCTGTGAGTTGAATGAATGCATCATGAAGAACTTTCTGAGAATGCTTCTCTGTAGTTTTTAGGTGAAGATATTCCAAAACCCAGCACAGGCCTCGAAGTGCTCCAAATAACCACTTGCAGATTTTACCAAAAGAGTGTTTCAAAACTGCTCTTTCTATAGGTAAGTTCAAGTCTGTGAGTTGAATGCACTCAACACAAAGAAGTTTCTGAGAATGCTTCTGTTCAGTTTTTATGTGAAGATATTTCCTTTTCCAGCATAGGCCTCAAACGGCTCCAAATATCCACTTGCAGATTCTACAAAAAGAGTGTTTCCAAACTTCTCTATCAATTGGTAGGTTCAACTCTGTGAGTTGAATGAAGTCATCACAAAGAAGTTTCTGAGAATCCTTCTCTCTAGTTTTTATGTGAAGATATTTCCTTTTCCAACATAGGCCTCAAGGTGCTCCGAATAAACACTTGCAGATTCTACAAACTTAATGTTTCAAAACTGTTCTATCAAAAGGAACGTTGAAGTCTGTGAGTTGAATGCACTCATCACAAAGAAGTTTCTCAGAATGCTTCCGTCTAGTTTTTAGGTGAAGAGATTTCATTTCCCAGCACAGGCCTCAAAGCGCTCCAAATATCCACTTGCAGATTCTACAAGAAGAGTGTTTCCAAACTGCTCTTTCAAAAGGAAGCTTCAAGTCTGTGAGTTGAATGCACTCATCACAAAGAAGTTTCTGAGAATGCTTCCGTCTAGTTTCTATATGAAGATATTTCCTTTTCCAACATAGGCCCCAAAGTGCTCCAAATAAACCCTTGCAGATTCTACAAAAGGAGTGTTTCAAAACTGCTCTTTCTATAGGTAAGTTCAAGTCTGTGAGTTGAATGCACTCAACACAAAGAAGTTTCTGAGAATGCTTCTGTTCAGTTTTTATGTGAAGATATTTCCTTTTCCAGCATAGGCCTCAAACGGCTCCAAATATCCACTTGCAGATTCTACAAAAAGAGTGTTTCCAAACTTCTCTATCAATTGGTAGGTTCAACTCTGTGAGTTGAATGAACTCATCCAAAGAAGTTTCTGAGAATCCTTCTCTCTAGTTTTTATGTGAAGATATTTCCTTTTCCAACGTAGGCCTCAAAGCGCTCCAAATAAACACATGCAGATTCTACAAAAGGAGTGTTTCAAAACTGTTCTATCAAAGGGAACGTTCAAGTCTGTGAGTTGAATGTACTCATCACACAGATGTTTCTCAGAATGCTTCTGTCTAGTTTTTAGGTGAAGAGATTTCATTTCCCAGCATAGGCCTCAAAGCGCTCCAAATATCCACTTGCAGATTCTATAAGAAGAGAGTTTCCAAACTGCTCTTTCAAAAGGAAACTTCAAGTCTGTGTGTTGAATGCACTCATCCAAAAGAAGTTTCTGAGAATGCTTCTGTCTAGTTCTTACGTGAAGATATTTCCTTTTCCAGGTAAGGCCTCAAAGCGCTCCAAATAAACCCTTGCAAATTCTACAAAAGGAGTGTTTCAAAAGAGTTCTATCAAAAGGAACGTTCAAGTCTGTGAGTTGAATGCACTTATCATACCGAAGTTTCCTGGAATGCTTCTGTCTAGTTTTTATGTGAAGACATTTCCTTTTCCAGCAGAGGCCTCAAAGCACTCCAAATATCCACTTGCAGATTCTACAAAAAGAGTGTTTCAAAACTGCTCTATCAAAAGCAAGCTTCAACACTGTGAGTGGAATGCACTCATCACAAAGAAGTTTCTGAGAATGCTTCTGTCTAGTTTTTATGTGAAGATATTTCCTTTTCCAACATAGGCCTCAAAGCGCTCTGAATAAACACTTGCAGATTCTACAAAAGGAGTGTTTCGAAACTGCTCTTTCAAGAGGAACGTTCAAGTCTGTGAGTTGAATGCACTCATCACACAGAAGTTTCTGAGAATGCTTCTGTCTAGTTTTTATTTGAAGATGTTTCCTTTTCCAGCATAGGCCTCAAAACGCTCCAAATATCCTCTTGCAGATTCTACAAAAAGAGTGTTTCAAAACTGTTCTATCAAAAGGAAGGTTCAACTCTGTGAGTTGAATGAATGCATCATGAAGAACTTTCTGAGAATGCTTCTCTGTAGTTTTTAGGTGAAGATATTCCAAAACCCAGCACAGGCATCGAAGTGCTCCAAATAACCACTTGCAGATTTTACCAAAAGAGTGTTTCAAAACTGCTCTTTCTATAGGTAAGTTCAAGTCTGTGAGTTGAATGGACTCAACACAAAGAAGTTTCTGAGAATGGTTCTGTTCAGTTTTTATGTGAAGATATTTCCTTTTCCAGCATAGGCCTCAAACGGCTCCAAATATCCACTTGCAGATTCTACAAAAAGAGTGTTTCCAAACTTCTCTATCAATTGGTAGGTTCAACTCTGTGAGTTGAATGAAGTCATCACAAAGAAGTTTCTGAGAATCCTTCTCTCTAGTTTTTATGTGAAGATACTTCCTTTTCCAACGTAGGCCTCAAGGCGCTCCAAATAAACACATGCAGATTCTACAAAAGGAGTGTTTCAAAACTGTTCTATCAAAGGGAACGTTCAAGTCTGTGAGTTGAATGTACTCATCACACAGATGTTTCTCAGAATGCTTCTGTCTAGTTTTTAGGTGAAGAGATTTCATTTCCCAGCATAGGCTTCAAAGCGCTCCAAATATCCACTTGCAGATTCTATAAGAAGAGAGTTTCCAAACTGCTCTTTCAAAAGGAGCTTCAAGTCTGTGAGTTGAATGCACTCATCACAAAAAAGTTTCTGAGAATGCTTCCGTCTAGTTTCTATATGAAGATATTTCCTTTTCCAACATAGGCCCCAAAGTGCTCCAAATAAACCCTTGCAGATTCTACAAAAGGAGTGTTTCAAAACTGCTCTTTCTATAGGTAAGTTCAAGTCTGTGAGTTGAATGCACTCAACACAAAGAAGTTTCTGAGAATGCTTCTGTTCAGTTTTTATGTGAAGATATTTCCTTTTCCAGCATAGGCCTCAAACGGCTCCAAATATCCACTTGCAGATTCTACAAAAAGAGTGTTTCCAAACTTCTCTATCAATTGGTAGGTTCAACTCTGTGAGTTGAATGAAGTCATCACAAAGAAGTTTCTGAGAATCCTTCTCTCTAGTTTTTATGTGAAGATATTTCCTTTTCCAACGTAGGCCTCAAAGCGCTCCAAATAAACACATGCAGATTCTACAAAAGGAGTGTTTCAAAACTGTTCTATCAAAGGGAACGTTCAAGTCTGTGAGTTGAATGTACTCATCACACAGATGTTTCTCAGAATGCTTCTGTCTAGTTTTTAGTTGAAGATATTTCATTTCCCAGCATAGGCCTCAAAGCGCTCCAAATATCCACTTGCAGATTCTATAAGAAGAGAGTTTCCAAACTGCTCTTTCAAAAGGAAACTTCAAGTCTGTGTGTTGAATGCACTCATCCAAAAGAAGTTTCTGAGAATGCTTCTGTCTAGTTCTTACGTGAAGATATTTCCTTTTCCAGGTAAGGCCTCAAAGCGCTCCAAATAAACACTTGCAAATTCTACAAAAGGAGTGTTTCAAAAGAGTTCTATCAAAAGGAACGTTCAAGTCTGTGAGTTGAATGCACTTATCATACCGAAGTTTCCTGGAATGCTTCTGTCTAGTTTTTATGTGAAGACATTTCCTTTTCCAGAAGAGGCCTCAAAGCACTCCAAATATCCACTTGCAGATTCTACAAAAAGAGTGTTTCAAAACTGCTCTATCAAAAGCAAGCTTCAACACTGTGAGTAGAATGCACTCATCACAAAGAAGTTTCTGAGAATGCTTCTGTCTAGTTTTTATGTGAAGATATTTCCTTTTCCAACATAGGCCTCAAAGCGATCCGAATAAACACTTGCAGATTCTACAAAAGGAGTGTTTCGAAACTGCTCTTTCAAGAGGAACGTTCAAGTCTGTGAGTTGAATGCACTCATCACACAGAAGTTTCTGAGAATGCTTCTGTCTAGTTTTTATTTGAAGATGTTTCCTTTTCCAGCATAGGCCTCAAAACGCTCCAAATATCCTCTTGCAGATTCTACAAAAAGAGTGTTTCAAAACTGTTCTATCAAAAGGAAGGTTCAACTCTGTGAGTTGAATGAATGCATCATGAAGAACTTTCTGAGAATGCTTCTCTGTAGTTTTTAGGTGAAGATATTCCAAAACCCAGCACAGGCCTCGAAGTGCTCCAAATAACCACTTGCAGATTTTACCAAAAGAGTGTTTCAAAACTGCTCTTTCTATAGGTAAGTTCAAGTCTGTGAGTTGAATGCACTCAACACAAAGAAGTTTCTGAGAATGCTTCTGTTCAGTTTTTATGTGAAGATATTTCCTTTTCCAGCATAGGCCTCAAATGGCTCCAAATATCCACTTGCAGATTCTACAAAAAGAGTGTTTCCAAACTTCTCTATCAATTGGTAGGTTCAACTCTGTGAGTTGAATGAAGTCATCACAAAGAAGTTTCTGAGAATCCTTCTCTCTAGTTTTTATGTGAAGATACTTCCTTTTCCAACGTAGGCCTCAAGGCGCTCCAAATAAACACATGCAGATTCTACAAAAGGAGTGTTTCAAAACTGTTCTATCAAAGGGAACGTTCAAGTCTGTGAGTTGAATGTACTCATCACACAGATGTTTCTCAGAATGCTTCTGTCTAGTTTTTAGGTGAAGACATTTCATTTCCCAGCATAGGCCTCAAAGCGCTCCAAATATCCACTTGCAGATTCTATAAGAAGAGAGTTTCCAAACTGCTCTTTCAAAAGGAGCTTCAAGTCTGTGAGTTGAATGCACTCATCACAAAGAAGTTTCTGAGAATGCTTCCGTCTAGTTTCTATATGAAGATATTTCCTTTTCCAACATAGGCCCCAAAGTGCTCCAAATAAACCCTTGCAGATTCTACAAAAGGAGTGTTTCAAAACTGCTCTTTCTATAGGTAAGTTCAAGTCTGTGAGTTGAATGCACTCAACACAAAGAAGTTTCTGAGAATGCTTCTGTTCAGTTTTTATGTGAAGATATTTCCTTTTCCAGCATAGGCCTCAAACGGCTCCAAATATCCACTTGCAGATTCTACAAAAAGAGTGTTTCCAAACTTCTCTATCAATTGGTAGGTTCAACTCTGTGAGTTGAATGAAGTCATCACAAAGAAGTTTCTGAGAATCCTTCTCTCTAGTTTTTATGTGAAGATATTTCCTTTTCCAGCGTAGGCCTCAAAGCGCTCCAAATAAACACATGCAGATTCTACAAAAGGAGTGTTTCAAAACTGTTCTATCAAAGGGAACGTTCAAGTCTGTGAGTTGAATGTACTCATCACACAGATGTTTCTCAGAATGCTTCTGTCTAGTTTTTAGGTGAAGAGATTTCATTTCCCAGCATAGGCCTCAAAGCGCTCCAAATATCCACTTGCAGATTCTATAAGAAGAGAGTTTCCAAACTGCTCTTTCAAAAGGAAGCTTCAAGTCTGTGAGTTGAATGCACTCATCACAAAGAAGTTTCTGAGAATGCTTCCGTCTAGTTTCTATATGAAGATATTTCCTTTTCCAACATAGGCCCCAAAGTGCTCCAAATAAACCCTTGCAGATTCTACAAAAGGAGTGTTTCAAAACTGCTCTTTCTATAGGTAAGTTCAAGTCTGTGAGTTGAATGCACTCAACACAAAGAAGTTTCTGAGAATGCTTCTGTTCAGTTTTTATGTGAAGATATTTCCTTTTCCAGCATAGGCCTCAAACGGCTCCAAATATCCACTTGCAGATTCTACAAAAAGAGTGTTTCCAAACTTCTCTATCAATTGGTAGGTTCAACTCTGTGAGTTGAATGAACTCATCACAAAGAAATTTCTGAGAATCCTTCTCTCTAGTTTTTATGTGAAGATATTTCCTTTTCCAACGTAGGCCTCAAAGCGCTCCAAATAAACACATGCAGATTCTACAAAAGGAGTGTTTCAAAACTGTTCTATCAAAGGGAACGTTCAAGTCTGTGAGTTGAATGTACTCATCACACAGATGTTTCTCAGAATGCTTCTGTCTAGTTTTTAGTTGAAGAGATTTCATTTCCCAGCATAGGCCTCAAAGCGCTCCAAATATCCACTTGCAGAATCTACGAAAAGAGTGTTTCAAAGCTGCTCTTTCAAAAGCAAGGTTCAAGTCTGTGTGTTGAATGCACTCATCCGAAAGAAGTTTCTGAGAACGCTTCTGTCTAGTTCTTACGTGAAGATATTTCCTTTTCCAGCTTAGGCCTCAAAGCGCTCCAAATAAACACTTGCAAATTCTACAAAAGGAGTGTTTCAAAAGAGTTCTATCAAAAGGAACGTTCAAGTCTGTGAGTTGAATGCACTTATCATACCGAAGTTTCCTGGAATGCTTCTGTCTAGTTTTTATGTGAAGACATTTCCTTTTCCAGCAGAGGCCTCAAAGCACTCCAAATATCCACTTGCAGATTCTACAAAAAGAGTGTTTCAAAACTGCTCTATCAAAAGCAAGCTTCAACACTGTGAGTAGAATGCACTCATCACAAAGAAGTTTCTGTGAATGCTTCTGTCTAGTTTTTATGTGAAGATATTTCCTTTTCCAACATAGGCCTCAAAGCGCTCCGAATAAACACTTGCAGATTCTACAAAAGGAGTGTTTCGAAACTGCTCTTTCAACAGGAACGTTCAAGTCTGTGAGTTGAATGCACTCATCACACAGAAGTTTCTGAGAATGCTTCTGTCTAGTTTTTATGTGAAGATGTTTCCTTTTCCAGAATAGGCCTCAAAACGCTCCAAATATCCTCTTGCAGATTCTACAAAAAAGAGTGTTTCAAAACTGTTCTATCAAAAGGAAGGTTCAACTCTGTGAGTTGAATGAATGCATCATGAAGAACTTTCTGAGAATGCTTCTCTGTAGTTTTTAGGTGAAGATATTCCAAAACCCAGCACAGGCCTCGAAGTGCTCCAAATAACCACTTGCAGATTTTACCAAAAGAGTGTTTCAAAACTGCTCTTTCTATAGGTAAGTTCAAGTCTGTGAGTTGAATGCACTCAACACAAAGAAGTTTCTGAGAATGCTTCTGTTCAGTTTTTATGTGAAGATATTTCCTTTTCCAGCATAGGCCTCAAACGGCTCCAAATATCCACTTGCAGATTCTACAAAAAGAGTGTTTCCAAACTTCTCTATCAATTGGTAGGTTCAACTCTGTGAGTTGAATGAAGTCATCACAAAGAAGTTTCTGAGAATCCTTCCCTCTAGTTTTTATCTGAAGATATTTCCTTTTCCAACATAGGCCTCAAGGTGCTCCGAATAAACACTTGCAGATTCTACAAACTTAATGTTTCAAAACTGTTCTATCAAAAGGAACGTTGAAGTCTGTGAGTTGAATGCACTCATCACAAAGAAGTTTCTCAGAATGCTTCCGTCTAGTTTTTAGGTGAAGAGATTTCATTTCCCAGCACAGGCCTCAAAGCGCTCCAAATATCCACTTGCAGATTTTACAAGAAGAGTGTTTCCAAACTGCTCTTTCAAAAGGAAGCTTCAAGTCTGTGAGTTGAATGCACTCATCACAAAGAAGTTTCTGAGAATGCTTCCGTCTAGTTTCTATATGAAGATATTTCCTTTTCCAACATAGGCCCCAAAGTGCTCCAAATAAACCCTTGCAGATTCTACAAAAGGAGTGTTTCAAAACTGCTCTTTCTATAGGTAAGTTCAAGTCTGTGAGTTGAATGCACTCAACACAAAGAAGTTTCTGAGAATGCTTCTGTTCAGTTTTTATGTGAAGATATTTCCTTTTCCAGCATAGGCCTCAAACGGCTCCAAATATCCACTTGCAGATTCTACAAAAAGAGTGTTTCCAAACTTCTCTATCAATTGGTAGGTTCAACTCTGTGAGTTGAATGAAGTCATCACAAAGAAGTTTCTGAGAATCCTTCTCTCTAGTTTTTATGTGAAGATATTTCCTTTTCCAACGTAGGCCTCAAAGCGCTCCAAATAAACACATGCAGATTCTACAAAAGGAGTGTTTCAAAACTGTTCTATCAAAGGGAACGTTCAAGTCTGTGAGTTGAATGTACTCATCACACAGATGTTTCTCAGAATGCTTCTGTCTAGTTTTTAGGTGAAGAGATTTCATTTCCCAGCATAGGCCTCAAAGCGCTCCAAATATCCACTTGCAGATTCTATAAGAAGAGAGTTTCCAAACTGCTCTTTCAAAAGGAAACTTCAAGTCTGTGTGTTGAATGCACTCATCCAAAAGAAGTTTCTGAGAATGCTTCTGTCTAGTTCTTACGTGAAGATATTTCCTTTTCCAGGTAAGGCCTCAAAGCGCTCCAAATAAACACTTGCAAATTCTACAAAAGGAGTGTTTCAAAAGAGTTCTATCAAAAGGAACGTTCAAGTCTGTGAGTTGAATGCACTTATCATACCGAAGTTTCCTGGAATGCTTCTGTCTAGTTTTTATGTGAAGACATTTCCTTTTCCAGCAGAGGCCTCAAAGCACTCCAAATATCCACTTGCAGATTCTACAAAAAGAGTGTTTCAAAACTGCTCTATCAAAAGCAAGCTTCAACACTGTGAGTAGAATGCACTCATCACAAAGAAGTTTCTGAGAATGCTTCTGTCTAGTTTTTATGTGAAGATATTTCCTTTTCCAACATAGGCCTCAAAGCGCTCCGAATAAACACTTGCAGATTCTACAAAAGGAGTGTTTCGAAACTGCTCTTTCAAGAGGGACGTTCAAGTCTGTGAGTTGAATGCACTCATCACACAGAAGTTTCTGAGAATGCTTCTGTCTAGTTTTTATTTGAAGATGTTTCCTTTTCCAGCATAGGCCTCAAAACGCTCCAAATATCCTCTTGCAGATTCTACAAAAAGAGTGTTTCAAAACTGTTCTATCAAAAGGAAGGTTCAACTCTGTGAGTTGAATGAATGCATCATGAAGAACTTTCTGAGAATGCTTCTCTGTAGTTTTTAGGTGAAGATATTCCAAAACCCAGCACAGGCCTCGAAGTGCTCCAAATAACCACTTGCAGATTTTACCAAAAGAGTGTTTCAAAACTGCTCTTTCTATAGGTAAGTTCAAGTCTGTGAGTTGAATGCACTCAACACAAAGAAGTTTCTGAGAATGGTTCTGTTCAGTTTTTATGTGAAGATATTTCCTTTTCCAGCATAGGCCTCAAACGGCTCCAAATATCCACTTGCAGATTCTACAAAAAGAGTGTTTCCAAACTTCTCTATCAATTGGTAGGTTCAACTCTGTGAGTTGAATGAAGTCATCACAAAGAAGTTTCTGAGAATCCTTCTCTCTAGTTTTTATGTGAAGATACTTCCTTTTCCAACGTAGGCCTCAAGGCGCTCCAAATAAACACATGCAGATTCTACAAAAGGAGTGTTTCAAAACTGTTCTATCAAAGGGAACGTTCAAGTCTGTGAGTTGAATGTACTCATCACACAGATGTTTCTCAGAATGCTTCTGTCTAGTTTTTAGGTGAAGAGATTTCATTTCCCAGCATAGGCCTCAAAGCGCTCCAAATATCCACTTGCAGATTCTATAAGAAGAGAGTTTCCAAACTGCTCTTTCAAAAGGAGCTTCAAGTCTGTGAGTTGAATGCACTCATCACAAAGAAGTTTCTGAGAATGCTTCCGTCTAGTTTCTATATGAAGATATTTCCTTTTCCAACATAGGCCCCAAAGTGCTCCAAATAAACCCTTGCAGATTCTACAAAAGGAGTGTTTCAAAACTGCTCTTTCTATAGGTAAGTTCAAGTCTGTGAGTTGAATGCACTCAACACAAAGAAGTTTCTGAGAATGCTTCTGTTCAGTTTTTATGTGAAGATATTTCCTTTTCCAGCATAGGCCTCAAACGGCTCCAAATATCCACTTGCAGATTCTACAAAAAGAGTGTTTCCAAACTTCTCTATCAATTGGTAGGTTCAACTCTGTGAGTTGAATGAACTCATCACAAAGAAGTTTCTGAGAATCCTTCTCTCTAGTTTTTATGTGAAGATATTTCCTTTTCCAGCGTAGGCCTCAAAGCGCTCCAAATAAACACATGCAGATTCTACAAAAGGAGTGTTTCAAAACTGTTCTATCAAAGGGAACGTTCAAGTCTGTGAGTTGAATGTACTCATCACACAGATGTTTCTCAGAATGCTTCTGTCTAGTTTTTAGGTGAAGAGATTTCATTTCCCAGCATAGGCCTCAAAGCGCTCCAAATATCCACTTGCAGATTCTATAAGAAGAGAGTTTCCAAACTGCTCTTTCAAAAGGAAACTTCAAGTCTGTGTGTTGAATGCACTCATCCAAAAGAAGTTTCTGAGAATGCTTCTGTCTAGTTCTTACGTGAAGATATTTCCTTTTCCAGGTAAGGCCTCAAAGCGCTCCAAATAAACACTTGCAAATTCCACAAAAGGAGTGTTTCAAAAGAGTTCTATCAAAAGGAACGTTCAAGTCTGTGAGTTGAATGCACTTATCATACCGAAGTTTCCTGGAATGCTTCTGTCTAGTTTTTATGTGAAGACATTTCCTTTTCCAGCAGAGGCCTCAAAGCACTCCAAATATCCACTTGCAGATTCTACAAAAAGAGTGTTTCAAAACTGCTCTATCAAAAGCAAGCTTCAACACTGTGAGTAGAATGCACTCATCACAAAGAAGTTTCTGAGAATGCTTCTGTCTAGTTTTTATGTGAAGATATTTCCTTTTCCAACATAGGCCTCAAAGCGCTCCAAATAAACACTTGCAGATTCTACAAAAGGAGTGTTTCGAAACTGCTCTTTCAAGAGGAACGTTCAAGTCTGTGAGTTGAATGCACTCATCACACAGAAGTTTCTGAGAATGCTTCTGTCTAGTTTTTATGTGAAGATGTTTCCTTTTCCAGCATAGGCCTCAAAACGCTCCAAATATCCTCTTGCAGATTCTACAAAAAGAGTGTTTCAAAACTGTTCTATCAAAAGGAAGGTTCAACTCTGTGAGTTGAATGAATGCATCGTGAAGAACTTTCTGAGAATGCTTCTCTGTAGTTTTTAGGTGAAGATATTCCAAAACCCAGCACAGGTCTCGAAGTGCTCCAACTTGCAGATTTTACCAAAAGAGTGTTTCAAAACTGCTCTTTCTATAGGTAAGTTCAAGTCTGTGAGTTGAATGCACTCATCACACAGAAGTTTCTGAGAATGCTTCTGTCTAGTTTTTATTTGAAGATGTTTCCTTTTCCAGCATAGGCCTCAAAACGCTCCAAATATCCTCTTGCAGATTCTACAAAAAGAGTGTTTCAAAACTGTTCTATCAAAAGGAAGGTTCAACTCTGTGAGTTGAATGAATGCATCATGAAGAACTTTCTGAGAATGCTTCTCTGTAGTTTTTAGGTGAAGATATTCCAAAACCCAGCACAGGCCTCGAAGTGCTCCAAATAACCACTTGCAGATTTTACCAAAAGAGTGTTTCAAAACTGCTCTTTCTATAGGTAAGTTCAAGTCTGTGAGTTGAATGCACTCAACACAAAGAAGTTTCTGAGAATGGTTCTGTTCAGTTTTTATGTGAAGATATTTCCTTTTCCAGCATAGGCCTCAAACGGCTCCAAATATCCACTTGCAGATTCTACAAAAAGAGTGTTTCCAAACTTCTCTATCAATTGGTAGGTTCAACTCTGTGAGTTGAATGAAGTCATCACAAAGAAGTTTCTGAGAATCCTTCTCTCTAGTTTTTATGTGAAGATACTTCCTTTTCCAACGTAGGCCTCAAGGCGCTCCAAATAAACACATGCAGATTCTACAAAAGGAGTGTTTCAAAACTGTTCTATCAAAGGGAACGTTCAAGTCTGTGAGTTGAATGTACTCATCACACAGATGTTTCTCAGAATGCTTCTGTCTAGTTTTTAGGTGAAGAGATTTCATTTCCCAGCATAGGCCTCAAAGCGCTCCAAATATCCACTTGCAGATTCTATAAGAAGAGAGTTTCCAAACTGCTCTTTCAAAAGGAGCTTCAAGTCTGTGAGTTGAATGCACTCATCACAAAGAAGTTTCTGAGAATGCTTCCGTCTAGTTTCTATATGAAGATATTTCCTTTTCCAACATAGGCCCCAAAGTGCTCCAAATAAACCCTTGCAGATTCTACAAAAGGAGTGTTTCAAAACTGCTCTTTCTATAGGTAAGTTCAAGTCTGTGAGTTGAATGCACTCAACACAAAGAAGTTTCTGAGAATGCTTCTGTTCAGTTTTTATGTGAAGATATTTCCTTTTCCAGCATAGGCCTCAAACGGCTCCAAATATCCACTTGCAGATTCTACAAAAAGAGTGTTTCCAAACTTCTCTATCAATTGGTAGGTTCAACTCTGTGAGTTGAATGAACTCATCACAAAGAAGTTTCTGAGAATCCTTCTCTCTAGTTTTTATGTGAAGATATTTCCTTTTCCAGCGTAGGCCTCAAAGCGCTCCAAATAAACACATGCAGATTCTACAAAAGGAGTGTTTCAAAACTGTTCTATCAAAGGGAACGTTCAAGTCTGTGAGTTGAATGTACTCATCACACAGATGTTTCTCAGAATGCTTCTGTCTAGTTTTTAGGTGAAGAGATTTCATTTCCCAGCATAGGCCTCAAAGCGCTCCAAATATCCACTTGCAGATTCTATAAGAAGAGAGTTTCCAAACTGCTCTTTCAAAAGGAAACTTCAAGTCTGTGTGTTGAATGCACTCATCCAAAAGAAGTTTCTGAGAATGCTTCTGTCTAGTTCTTACGTGAAGATATTTCCTTTTCCAGGTAAGGCCTCAAAGCGCTCCAAATAAACACTTGCAAATTCCACAAAAGGAGTGTTTCAAAAGAGTTCTATCAAAAGGAACGTTCAAGTCTGTGAGTTGAATGCACTTATCATACCGAAGTTTCCTGGAATGCTTCTGTCTAGTTTTTATGTGAAGACATTTCCTTTTCCAGCAGAGGCCTCAAAGCACTCCAAATATCCACTTGCAGATTCTACAAAAAGAGTGTTTCAAAACTGCTCTATCAAAAGCAAGCTTCAACACTGTGAGTAGAATGCACTCATCACAAAGAAGTTTCTGAGAATGCTTCTGTCTAGTTTTTATGTGAAGATATTTCCTTTTCCAACATAGGCCTCAAAGCGCTCCAAATAAACACTTGCAGATTCTACAAAAGGAGTGTTTCGAAACTGCTCTTTCAAGAGGAACGTTCAAGTCTGTGAGTTGAATGCACTCATCACACAGAAGTTTCTGAGAATGCTTCTGTCTAGTTTTTATGTGAAGATGTTTCCTTTTCCAGCATAGGCCTCAAAACGCTCCAAATATCCTCTTGCAGATTCTACAAAAAGAGTGTTTCAAAACTGTTCTATCAAAAGGAAGGTTCAACTCTGTGAGTTGAATGAATGCATCGTGAAGAACTTTCTGAGAATGCTTCTCTGTAGTTTTTAGGTGAAGATATTCCAAAACCCAGCACAGGTCTCGAAGTGCTCCAACTTGCAGATTTTACCAAAAGAGTGTTTCAAAACTGCTCTTTCTATAGGTAAGTTCAAGTCTGTGAGTTGAATGCACTCATCACACAGAAGTTTCTGAGAATGCTTCTGTCTAGTTTTTATTTGAAGATGTTTCCTTTTCCAGCATAGGCCTCAAAACGCTCCAAATATCCTCTTGCAGATTCTACAAAAAGAGTGTTTCAAAACTGTTCTATCAAAAGGAAGGTTCAACTCTGTGAGTTGAATGAATGCATCATGAAGAACTTTCTGAGAATGCTTCTCTGTAGTTTTTAGGTGAAGATATTCCAAAACCCAGCACAGGCCTCGAAGTGCTCCAAATAACCACTTGCAGATTTTACCAAAAGAGTGTTTCAAAACTGCTCTTTCTATAGGTAAGTTCAAGTCTGTGAGTTGAATGCACTCAACCAAAGAAGTTTCTGAGAATGGTTCTGTTCAGTTTTTATGTGAAGATATTTCCTTTTCCAGCATAGGCCTCAAACGGCTCCAAATATCCACTTGCAGATTCTACAAAAAGAGTGTTTCCAAACTTCTCTATCAATTGGTAGGTTCAACTCTGTGAGTTGAATGAAGTCATCACAAAGAAGTTTCTGAGAATCCTTCTCTCTAGTTTTTATGTGAAGATACTTCCTTTTCCAACGTAGGCCTCAAGGCGCTCCAAATAAACACATGCAGATTCTACAAAAGGAGTGTTTCAAAACTGTTCTATCAAAGGGAACGTTCAAGTCTGTGAGTTGAATGTACTCATCACACAGATGTTTCTCAGAATGCTTCTGTCTAGTTTTTAGGTGAAGAGATTTCATTTCCCAGCATAGGCCTCAAAGCGCTCCAAATATCCACTTGCAGATTCTATAAGAAGAGAGTTTCCAAACTGCTCTTTCAAAAGGAGCTTCAAGTCTGTGAGTTGAATGCACTCATCACAAAGAAGTTTCTGAGAATGCTTCCGTCTAGTTTCTATATGAAGATATTTCCTTTTCCAACATAGGCCCCAAAGTGCTCCAAATAAACCCTTGCAGATTCTACAAAAGGAGTGTTTCAAAACTGCTCTTTCTATAGGTAAGTTCAAGTCTGTGAGTTGAATGCACTCAACACAAAGAAGTTTCTGAGAATGCTTCTGTTCAGTTTTTATGTGAAGATATTTCCTTTTCCAGCATAGGCCTCAAACGGCTCCAAATATCCACTTGCAGATTCTACAAAAAGAGTGTTTCCAAACTTCTCTATCAATTGGTAGGTTCAACTCTGTGAGTTGAATGAACTCATCACAAAGAAGTTTCTGAGAATCCTTCTCTCTAGTTTTTATGTGAAGATATTTCCTTTTCCAGCGTAGGCCTCAAAGCGCTCCAAATAAACACATGCAGATTCTACAAAAGGAGTGTTTCAAAACTGTTCTATCAAAGGGAACGTTCAAGTCTGTGAGTTGAATGTACTCATCACACAGATGTTTCTCAGAATGCTTCTGTCTAGTTTTTAGGTGAAGAGATTTCATTTCCCAGCATAGGCCTCAAAGCGCTCCAAATATCCACTTGCAGATTCTATAAGAAGAGAGTTTCCAAACTGCTCTTTCAAAAGGAAACTTCAAGTCTGTGTGTTGAATGCACTCATCCAAAAGAAGTTTCTGAGAATGCTTCTGTCTAGTTCTTACGTGAAGATATTTCCTTTTCCAGGTAAGGCCTCAAAGCGCTCCAAATAAACACTTGCAAATTCCACAAAAGGAGTGTTTCAAAAGAGTTCTATCAAAAGGAACGTTCAAGTCTGTGAGTTGAATGCACTTATCATACCGAAGTTTCCTGGAATGCTTCTGTCTAGTTTTTATGTGAAGACATTTCCTTTTCCAGCAGAGGCCTCAAAGCACTCCAAATATCCACTTGCAGATTCTACAAAAAGAGTGTTTCAAAACTGCTCTATCAAAAGCAAGCTTCAACACTGTGAGTAGAATGCACTCATCACAAAGAAGTTTCTGAGAATGCTTCTGTCTAGTTTTTATGTGAAGATATTTCCTTTTCCAACATAGGCCTCAAAGCGCTCCAAATAAACACTTGCAGATTCTACAAAAGGAGTGTTTCGAAACTGCTCTTTCAAGAGGAACGTTCAAGTCTGTGAGTTGAATGCACTCATCACACAGAAGTTTCTGAGAATGCTTCTGTCTAGTTTTTATGTGAAGATGTTTCCTTTTCCAGCATAGGCCTCAAAACGCTCCAAATATCCTCTTGCAGATTCTACAAAAAGAGTGTTTCAAAACTGTTCTATCAAAAGGAAGGTTCAACTCTGTGAGTTGAATGAATGCATCGTGAAGAACTTTCTGAGAATGCTTCTCTGTAGTTTTTAGGTGAAGATATTCCAAAACCCAGCACAGGTCTCGAAGTGCTCCAACTTGCAGATTTTACCAAAAGAGTGTTTCAAAACTGCTCTTTCTATAGGTAAGTTCAAGTCTGTGAGTTGAATGCACTCAACACAAAGAAGTTTCTGAGAATGCTTCTGTTCAGTTTTTATGTGAAGATATTTCCTTTTCCAGCATAGGCCTCAAACTGCTCCAAATATCCGCTTGCAGATTCTACAAAAAGAGTGTTTCCAAACTTCTCTATCAATTGGTAGGTTCAACTCTGTGAGTTGAATGAAGTCATCACAAAGAAGTTTCTGAGAATCCTTCTCTCTAGTTTTTATGTGAAGATATTTCCTTTTCCAGCGTAGGCCTCAAAGCGCTCCAAATAAACACATGCAGATTCTACAAAAGGAGTGTTTCAAAACTGTTCTATAAAAGGGAACGTTCAAGTCAGTGAGTTGAATGTACTGATCACACAGATGTTTCTCAGAATGTTTCTGTCTAGTTTTTAGGTGAAGAGATTTCATTTCCCAGCATAGGCCTCAAAGCGCTCCAAATATCCACTTGCAGATTCTACAAGAAGAGTGTTTCCAAACTGCTCTTTCAAAAGGAAGCTTCAAGTCTGTGAGTTGAATGCACTCATCACAAAGAAGTTTCTGAGAATGCTTCCGTCTAGTTTCTATATGAAGATATTTCCTTTTCCAACATAGGCCCCAAAGTGCTCCAAATAAACCCTTGCAGATTCTACAAAAGGAGTGTTTCAAAACTGCTCTTTCTATAGGTAAGTTCAAGTCTGTGAGTTGAATGCACTCAACACAAAGAAGTTTCTGAGAATGCTTCTGTTCAGTTTTTATGTGAAGATATTTCCTTTTCCAGCATAGGCCTCAAACGGCTCCAAATATCCACTTGCAGATTCTACAAAAGGAGTGTTTCCAAACTTCTCTATCAATTGGTAGGTTCAACTCTGTGAGTTGAATGAACTCATCACAAAGAAGTTTCTGAGAATCCTTCTCTCTAGTTTTTACGTGAAGATATTTCCTTTTCCAACGTAAGCCTCAAAGCGCTCCAAATAAACACATGCAGATTCTACAAGAGGAGTGTTTCAAAACTGTTCTATCAAAGGGAACGTTCAAGTCTGTGAGTTGAATGTACTCATCACACAGATGTTTCTCAGAATGCTTCTGTCTAGTTTTTAGGTGAAGAGATTTCATTTCCCAGCATAGGCCTCAAAGCGCTCCAAATATCCACTTGCAGAATCTACGAAAAGAGTGTTTCAAAGCTGGTCTTTCAAAAGCAAGGTTCAAGTCTGTGTGTTGAATGCACTCATCTGAAAGAAGTTTCTGAGAACGCTTCTGTCTAGTTCTTACGTGAAGATATTTCCTTTTCCAGCTTAGGCCTCAAAGCGCTCCAAATAAACACTTGCAAATTTTACAAAAGGAGTGTTTCAAAAGAGTTCTACCAAAAGGAACGTTCAAGTCTGTGAGTTGAATGCACTTATCATACCGAAGTTTCCTGGAATGCTTCTGTCTAGTTTTTATGTGAAGACATTTCCTTTTCCAGCAGAGGCCTCAAAGCACTCCAAATATCCACTTGCAGATTCTACAAAAAGAGTGTTTCAAAACTGCTCTATCAAAAGCAAGCTTCAACACTGTGAGTAGAATGCACTCATCACAAAGAAGTTTCTGAGAATGCTTCTGTCTAGTTTTTATGTGAAGATATTTCCTTTTCCAACATAGGCCTCAAAGCGCTCCAAATAAACACTTGCAGATTCTACAAAAGGAGTGTTTCGAAACTGCTCTTTCAAGTGGAACGTTCAAGTCTGTGAGTTGAATGCACTCATCACACAGAAGTTTCTCAGAATGCTTCTGTCTAGTTTTTCTGTGAAGATGTTTCCTTTTCCAGAATAGGCCTCAAAACGCTCCAAATATCCTCTTGCAGATTCTACAAAAAAGAGTGTTTCAAAACTGTTCTATCAAAAGGAAGGTTCAACTCTGTGAGTTGAATGAATGCATCATGAAGAACTTTCTGAGAATGCTTCTCTGTAGTTTTTAGGTGAAGATATTCCAAAACCCAGCACAGGCCTCGAAGTGCTCCAAATAACCACTTGCAGATTTTACCAAAAGAGTGTTTCAAAACTGCTCTTTCTATAGGTAAGTTCAAGTCTGTGAGTTGAATGCACTCAACACAAAGAAGTTTCTGAGAATGCTTCTGTTCAGTTTTTATGTGAAGATATTTCCTTTTCCAGCATAGGCCTCAAACGGCTCCAAATATCCACTTGCAGATTCTACAAAAAGAGTGTTTCCAAACTTCTCTATCAATTGGTAGGTTCAACTCTGTGAGTTGAATGAAGTCATCACAAAGAAGTTTCTGAGAATCCTTCTCTCTAGTTTTTATGTGAAGATATTTCCTTTTCCAACATAGGCCTCAAGGTGCTCCGAATAAACACTTGCAGATTCTACAAACTTAATGTTTCAAAACTGTTCTATCAAAAGGAACGTTGAAGTCTGTGAGTTGAATGCACTCATCACAAAGAAGTTTCTCAGAATGCTTCCGTCTAGTTTTTAGGTGAAGAGATTTCATTTCCCAGCACAGGCCTCAAAGCGCTCCAAATATCCACTTGCAGATTCTACAAGAAGAGTGTTTCCAAACTGCTCTTTCAAAAGGAAGCTTCAAGTCTGTGAGTTGAATGCACTCATCACAAAGAAGTTTCTGAGAATGCTTCCGTCTAGTTTCTATATGAAGATATTTCCTTTTCCAACATAGGCCCCAAAGTGCTCCAAATAAACCCTTGCAGATTCTACAAAAGGAGTGTTTCAAAACTGCTCTTTCTATAGGTAAGTTCAAGTCTGTGAGTTGAATGCACTCAACACAAAGAAGTTTCTGAGAATGCTTCTGTTCAGTTTTTATGTGAAGATATTTCCTTTTCCAGCATAGGCCTCAAACGGCTCCAAATATCCACTTGCAGATTCTACAAAAAGAGTGTTTCCAAACTTCTCTATCAATTGGTAGGTTCAACTCTGTGAGTTGAATGAACTCATCCAAAGAAGTTTCTGAGAATCCTTCTCTCTAGTTTTTATGTGAAGATATTTCCTTTTCCAACGTAGGCCTCAAAGCGCTCCAAATAAACACATGCAGATTCTACAAAAGGAGTGTTTCAAAACTGTTCTATCAAAGGGAACGTTCAAGTCTGTGAGTTGAATGTACTCATCACACAGATGTTTCTCAGAATGCTTCTGTCTAGTTTTTAGGTGAAGAGATTTCATTTCCCAGCATAGGCCTCAAAGCGCTCCAAATATCCACTTGCAGATTCTATAAGAAGAGAGTTTCCAAACTGCTCTTTCAAAAGGAAACTTCAAGTCTGTGTGTTGAATGCACTCATCCAAAAGAAGTTTCTGAGAATGCTTCTGTCTAGTTCTTACGTGAAGATATTTCCTTTTCCAGGTAAGGCCTCAAAGCGCTCCAAATAAACCCTTGCAAATTCTACAAAAGGAGTGTTTCAAAAGAGTTCTATCAAAAGGAACGTTCAAGTCTGTGAGTTGAATGCACTTATCATACCGAAGTTTCCTGGAATGCTTCTGTCTAGTTTTTATGTGAAGACATTTCCTTTTCCAGCAGAGGCCTCAAAGCACTCCAAATATCCACTTGCAGATTCTACAAAAAGAGTGTTTCAAAACTGCTCTATCAAAAGCAAGCTTCAACACTGTGAGTGGAATGCACTCATCACAAAGAAGTTTCTGAGAATGCTTCTGTCTAGTTTTTATGTGAAGATATTTCCTTTTCCAACATAGGCCTCAAAGCGCTCTGAATAAACACTTGCAGATTCTACAAAAGGAGTGTTTCGAAACTGCTCTTTCAAGAGGAACGTTCAAGTCTGTGAGTTGAATGCACTCATCACACAGAAGTTTCTGAGAATGCTTCTGTCTAGTTTTTATTTGAAGATGTTTCCTTTTCCAGCATAGGCCTCAAAACGCTCCAAATATCCTCTTGCAGATTCTACAAAAAGAGTGTTTCAAAACTGTTCTATCAAAAGGAAGGTTCAACTCTGTGAGTTGAATGAATGCATCATGAAGAACTTTCTGAGAATGCTTCTCTGTAGTTTTTAGGTGAAGATATTCCAAAACCCAGCACAGGCATCGAAGTGCTCCAAATAACCACTTGCAGATTTTACCAAAAGAGTGTTTCAAAACTGCTCTTTCTATAGGTAAGTTCAAGTCTGTGAGTTGAATGGACTCAACACAAAGAAGTTTCTGAGAATGGTTCTGTTCAGTTTTTATGTGAAGATATTTCCTTTTCCAGCATAGGCCTCAAACGGCTCCAAATATCCACTTGCAGATTCTACAAAAAGAGTGTTTCCAAACTTCTCTATCAATTGGTAGGTTCAACTCTGTGAGTTGAATGAAGTCATCACAAAGAAGTTTCTGAGAATCCTTCTCTCTAGTTTTTATGTGAAGATATTTCCTTTTCCAACGTAGGCCTCAAAGCGCTCCAAATAAACACATGCAGATTCTACAAAAGGAGTGTTTCAAAACTGTTCTATCAAAGGGAACGTTCAAGTCTGTGAGTTGAATGTACTCATCACACAGATGTTTCTCAGAATGCTTCTGTCTAGTTTTTAGTTGAAGATATTTCATTTCCCAGCATAGGCCTCAAAGCGCTCCAAATATCCACTTGCAGATTCTATAAGAAGAGAGTTTCCAAACTGCTCTTTCAAAAGGAAACTTCAAGTCTGTGTGTTGAATGCACTCATCCAAAAGAAGTTTCTGAGAATGCTTCTGTCTAGTTCTTACGTGAAGATATTTCCTTTTCCAGGTAAGGCCTCAAAGCGCTCCAAATAAACACTTGCAAATTCTACAAAAGGAGTGTTTCAAAAGAGTTCTATCAAAAGGAACGTTCAAGTCTGTGAGTTGAATGCACTTATCATACCGAAGTTTCCTGGAATGCTTCTGTCTAGTTTTTATGTGAAGACATTTCCTTTTCCAGAAGAGGCCTCAAAGCACTCCAAATATCCACTTGCAGATTCTACAAAAAGAGTGTTTCAAAACTGCTCTATCAAAAGCAAGCTTCAACACTGTGAGTAGAATGCACTCATCACAAAGAAGTTTCTGAGAATGCTTCTGTCTAGTTTTTATGTGAAGATATTTCCTTTTCCAACATAGGCCTCAAAGCGATCCGAATAAACACTTGCAGATTCTACAAAAGGAGTGTTTCGAAACTGCTCTTTCAAGAGGAACGTTCAAGTCTGTGAGTTGAATGCACTCATCACACAGAAGTTTCTGAGAATGCTTCTGTCTAGTTTTTATTTGAAGATGTTTCCTTTTCCAGCATAGGCCTCAAAACGCTCCAAATATCCTCTTGCAGATTCTACAAAAAGAGTGTTTCAAAACTGTTCTATCAAAAGGAAGGTTCAACTCTGTGAGTTGAATGAATGCATCATGAAGAACTTTCTGAGAATGCTTCTCTGTAGTTTTTAGGTGAAGATATTCCAAAACCCAGCACAGGCCTCGAAGTGCTCCAAATAACCACTTGCAGATTTTACCAAAAGAGTGTTTCAAAACTGCTCTTTCTATAGGTAAGTTCAAGTCTGTGAGTTGAATGCACTCAACACAAAGAAGTTTCTGAGAATGCTTCTGTTCAGTTTTTATGTGAAGATATTTCCTTTTCCAGCATAGGCCTCAAATGGCTCCAAATATCCACTTGCAGATTCTACAAAAAGAGTGTTTCCAAACTTCTCTATCAATTGGTAGGTTCAACTCTGTGAGTTGAATGAAGTCATCACAAAGAAGTTTCTGAGAATCCTTCTCTCTAGTTTTTATGTGAAGATACTTCCTTTTCCAACGTAGGCCTCAAGGCGCTCCAAATAAACACATGCAGATTCTACAAAAGGAGTGTTTCAAAACTGTTCTATCAAAGGGAACGTTCAAGTCTGTGAGTTGAATGTACTCATCACACAGATGTTTCTCAGAATGCTTCTGTCTAGTTTTTAGGTGAAGACATTTCATTTCCCAGCATAGGCCTCAAAGCGCTCCAAATATCCACTTGCAGATTCTATAAGAAGAGAGTTTCCAAACTGCTCTTTCAAAAGGAGCTTCAAGTCTGTGAGTTGAATGCACTCATCAAAAAGAAGTTTCTGAGAATGCTTCCGTCTAGTTTCTATATGAAGATATTTCCTTTTCCAACATAGGCCCCAAAGTGCTCCAAATAAACCCTTGCAGATTCTACAAAAGGAGTGTTTCAAAACTGCTCTTTCTATAGGTAAGTTCAAGTCTGTGAGTTGAATGCACTCAACACAAAGAAGTTTCTGAGAATGCTTCTGTTCAGTTTTTATGTGAAGATATTTCCTTTTCCAGCATAGGCCTCAAACGGCTCCAAATATCCACTTGCAGATTCTACAAAAAGAGTGTTTCCAAACTTCTCTATCAATTGGTAGGTTCAACTCTGTGAGTTGAATGAAGTCATCACAAAGAAGTTTCTGAGAATCCTTCTCTCTAGTTTTTATGTGAAGATATTTCCTTTTCCAGCGTAGGCCTCAAAGCGCTCCAAATAAACACATGCAGATTCTACAAAAGGAGTGTTTCAAAACTGTTCTATCAAAGGGAACGTTCAAGTCTGTGAGTTGAATGTACTCATCACACAGATGTTTCTCAGAATGCTTCTGTCTAGTTTTTAGGTGAAGAGATTTCATTTCCCAGCATAGGCCTCAAAGCGCTCCAAATATCCACTTGCAGATTCTATAAGAAGAGAGTTTCCAAACTGCTCTTTCAAAAGGAAGCTTCAAGTCTGTGAGTTGAATGCACTCATCACAAAGAAGTTTCTGAGAATGCTTCCGTCTAGTTTCTATATGAAGATATTTCCTTTTCCAACATAGGCCCCAAAGTGCTCCAAATAAACCCTTGCAGATTCTACAAAAGGAGTGTTTCAAAACTGCTCTTTCTATAGGTAAGTTCAAGTCTGTGAGTTGAATGCACTCAACACAAAGAAGTTTCTGAGAATGCTTCTGTTCAGTTTTTATGTGAAGATATTTCCTTTTCCAGCATAGGCCTCAAACGGCTCCAAATATCCACTTGCAGATTCTACAAAAAGAGTGTTTCCAAACTTCTCTATCAATTGGTAGGTTCAACTCTGTGAGTTGAATGAACTCATCACAAAGAAATTTCTGAGAATCCTTCTCTCTAGTTTTTATGTGAAGATATTTCCTTTTCCAACGTAGGCCTCAAAGCGCTCCAAATAAACACATGCAGATTCTACAAAAGGAGTGTTTCAAAACTGTTCTATCAAAGGGAACGTTCAA
This sequence comes from Pongo pygmaeus, assembly GCF_028885625.2. Lineage (NCBI taxonomy): Eukaryota > Metazoa > Chordata > Mammalia > Primates > Hominidae > Pongo > Pongo pygmaeus. The sequence goes on along the minus strand of NC_072390.2, from coordinate 19,445,746 downwards.
GTCTGTGAGTTGAATGTACTCATCACACAGATGTTTCTCAGAATGCTTCTGTCTAGTTTTTAGTTGAAGAGATTTCATTTCCCAGCATAGGCCTCAAAGCGCTCCAAATATCCACTTGCAGAATCTACGAAAAGAGTGTTTCAAAGCTGCTCTTTCAAAAGCAAGGTTCAAGTCTGTGTGTTGAATGCACTCATCCGAAAGAAGTTTCTGAGAACGCTTCTGTCTAGTTCTTACGTGAAGATATTTCCTTTTCCAGCTTAGGCCTCAAAGCGCTCCAAATAAACACTTGCAAATTCTACAAAAGGAGTGTTTCAAAAGAGTTCTATCAAAAGGAACGTTCAAGTCTGTGAGTTGAATGCACTTATCATACCGAAGTTTCCTGGAATGCTTCTGTCTAGTTTTTATGTGAAGACATTTCCTTTTCCAGCAGAGGCCTCAAAGCACTCCAAATATCCACTTGCAGATTCTACAAAAAGAGTGTTTCAAAACTGCTCTATCAAAAGCAAGCTTCAACACTGTGAGTAGAATGCACTCATCACAAAGAAGTTTCTGTGAATGCTTCTGTCTAGTTTTTATGTGAAGATATTTCCTTTTCCAACATAGGCCTCAAAGCGCTCCGAATAAACACTTGCAGATTCTACAAAAGGAGTGTTTCGAAACTGCTCTTTCAACAGGAACGTTCAAGTCTGTGAGTTGAATGCACTCATCACACAGAAGTTTCTGAGAATGCTTCTGTCTAGTTTTTATGTGAAGATGTTTCCTTTTCCAGAATAGGCCTCAAAACGCTCCAAATATCCTCTTGCAGATTCTACAAAAAAGAGTGTTTCAAAACTGTTCTATCAAAAGGAAGGTTCAACTCTGTGAGTTGAATGAATGCATCATGAAGAACTTTCTGAGAATGCTTCTCTGTAGTTTTTAGGTGAAGATATTCCAAAACCCAGCACAGGCCTCGAAGTGCTCCAAATAACCACTTGCAGATTTTACCAAAAGAGTGTTTCAAAACTGCTCTTTCTATAGGTAAGTTCAAGTCTGTGAGTTGAATGCACTCAACACAAAGAAGTTTCTGAGAATGCTTCTGTTCAGTTTTTATGTGAAGATATTTCCTTTTCCAGCATAGGCCTCAAACGGCTCCAAATATCCACTTGCAGATTCTACAAAAAGAGTGTTTCCAAACTTCTCTATCAATTGGTAGGTTCAACTCTGTGAGTTGAATGAAGTCATCACAAAGAAGTTTCTGAGAATCCTTCCCTCTAGTTTTTATCTGAAGATATTTCCTTTTCCAACATAGGCCTCAAGGTGCTCCGAATAAACACTTGCAGATTCTACAAACTTAATGTTTCAAAACTGTTCTATCAAAAGGAACGTTGAAGTCTGTGAGTTGAATGCACTCATCACAAAGAAGTTTCTCAGAATGCTTCCGTCTAGTTTTTAGGTGAAGAGATTTCATTTCCCAGCACAGGCCTCAAAGCGCTCCAAATATCCACTTGCAGATTTTACAAGAAGAGTGTTTCCAAACTGCTCTTTCAAAAGGAAGCTTCAAGTCTGTGAGTTGAATGCACTCATCACAAAGAAGTTTCTGAGAATGCTTCCGTCTAGTTTCTATATGAAGATATTTCCTTTTCCAACATAGGCCCCAAAGTGCTCCAAATAAACCCTTGCAGATTCTACAAAAGGAGTGTTTCAAAACTGCTCTTTCTATAGGTAAGTTCAAGTCTGTGAGTTGAATGCACTCAACACAAAGAAGTTTCTGAGAATGCTTCTGTTCAGTTTTTATGTGAAGATATTTCCTTTTCCAGCATAGGCCTCAAACGGCTCCAAATATCCACTTGCAGATTCTACAAAAAGAGTGTTTCCAAACTTCTCTATCAATTGGTAGGTTCAACTCTGTGAGTTGAATGAAGTCATCACAAAGAAGTTTCTGAGAATCCTTCTCTCTAGTTTTTATGTGAAGATATTTCCTTTTCCAACGTAGGCCTCAAAGCGCTCCAAATAAACACATGCAGATTCTACAAAAGGAGTGTTTCAAAACTGTTCTATCAAAGGGAACGTTCAAGTCTGTGAGTTGAATGTACTCATCACACAGATGTTTCTCAGAATGCTTCTGTCTAGTTTTTAGGTGAAGAGATTTCATTTCCCAGCATAGGCCTCAAAGCGCTCCAAATATCCACTTGCAGATTCTATAAGAAGAGAGTTTCCAAACTGCTCTTTCAAAAGGAAACTTCAAGTCTGTGTGTTGAATGCACTCATCCAAAAGAAGTTTCTGAGAATGCTTCTGTCTAGTTCTTACGTGAAGATATTTCCTTTTCCAGGTAAGGCCTCAAAGCGCTCCAAATAAACACTTGCAAATTCTACAAAAGGAGTGTTTCAAAAGAGTTCTATCAAAAGGAACGTTCAAGTCTGTGAGTTGAATGCACTTATCATACCGAAGTTTCCTGGAATGCTTCTGTCTAGTTTTTATGTGAAGACATTTCCTTTTCCAGCAGAGGCCTCAAAGCACTCCAAATATCCACTTGCAGATTCTACAAAAAGAGTGTTTCAAAACTGCTCTATCAAAAGCAAGCTTCAACACTGTGAGTAGAATGCACTCATCACAAAGAAGTTTCTGAGAATGCTTCTGTCTAGTTTTTATGTGAAGATATTTCCTTTTCCAACATAGGCCTCAAAGCGCTCCGAATAAACACTTGCAGATTCTACAAAAGGAGTGTTTCGAAACTGCTCTTTCAAGAGGGACGTTCAAGTCTGTGAGTTGAATGCACTCATCACACAGAAGTTTCTGAGAATGCTTCTGTCTAGTTTTTATTTGAAGATGTTTCCTTTTCCAGCATAGGCCTCAAAACGCTCCAAATATCCTCTTGCAGATTCTACAAAAAGAGTGTTTCAAAACTGTTCTATCAAAAGGAAGGTTCAACTCTGTGAGTTGAATGAATGCATCATGAAGAACTTTCTGAGAATGCTTCTCTGTAGTTTTTAGGTGAAGATATTCCAAAACCCAGCACAGGCCTCGAAGTGCTCCAAATAACCACTTGCAGATTTTACCAAAAGAGTGTTTCAAAACTGCTCTTTCTATAGGTAAGTTCAAGTCTGTGAGTTGAATGCACTCAACACAAAGAAGTTTCTGAGAATGGTTCTGTTCAGTTTTTATGTGAAGATATTTCCTTTTCCAGCATAGGCCTCAAACGGCTCCAAATATCCACTTGCAGATTCTACAAAAAGAGTGTTTCCAAACTTCTCTATCAATTGGTAGGTTCAACTCTGTGAGTTGAATGAAGTCATCACAAAGAAGTTTCTGAGAATCCTTCTCTCTAGTTTTTATGTGAAGATACTTCCTTTTCCAACGTAGGCCTCAAGGCGCTCCAAATAAACACATGCAGATTCTACAAAAGGAGTGTTTCAAAACTGTTCTATCAAAGGGAACGTTCAAGTCTGTGAGTTGAATGTAATCATCACACAGATGTTTCTCAGAATGCTTCTGTCTAGTTTTTAGGTGAAGAGATTTCATTTCCCAGCATAGGCCTCAAAGCGCTCCAAATATCCACTTGCAGATTCTATAAGAAGAGAGTTTCCAAACTGCTCTTTCAAAAGGAGCTTCAAGTCTGTGAGTTGAATGCACTCATCACAAAGAAGTTTCTGAGAATGCTTCCGTCTAGTTTCTATATGAAGATATTTCCTTTTCCAACATAGGCCCCAAAGTGCTCCAAATAAACCCTTGCAGATTCTACAAAAGGAGTGTTTCAAAACTGCTCTTTCTATAGGTAAGTTCAAGTCTGTGAGTTGAATGCACTCAACACAAAGAAGTTTCTGAGAATGCTTCTGTTCAGTTTTTATGTGAAGATATTTCCTTTTCCAGCATAGGCCTCAAACGGCTCCAAATATCCACTTGCAGATTCTACAAAAAGAGTGTTTCCAAACTTCTCTATCAATTGGTAGGTTCAACTCTGTGAGTTGAATGAACTCATCACAAAGAAGTTTCTGAGAATCCTTCTCTCTAGTTTTTATGTGAAGATATTTCCTTTTCCAGCGTAGGCCTCAAAGCGCTCCAAATAAACACATGCAGATTCTACAAAAGGAGTGTTTCAAAACTGTTCTATCAAAGGGAACGTTCAAGTCTGTGAGTTGAATGTACTCATCACACAGATGTTTCTCAGAATGCTTCTGTCTAGTTTTTAGGTGAAGAGATTTCATTTCCCAGCATAGGCCTCAAAGCGCTCCAAATATCCACTTGCAGATTCTATAAGAAGAGAGTTTCCAAACTGCTCTTTCAAAAGGAAACTTCAAGTCTGTGTGTTGAATGCACTCATCCAAAAGAAGTTTCTGAGAATGCTTCTGTCTAGTTCTTACGTGAAGATATTTCCTTTTCCAGGTAAGGCCTCAAAGCGCTCCAAATAAACACTTGCAAATTCCACAAAAGGAGTGTTTCAAAAGAGTTCTATCAAAAGGAACGTTCAAGTCTGTGAGTTGAATGCACTTATCATACCGAAGTTTCCTGGAATGCTTCTGTCTAGTTTTTATGTGAAGACATTTCCTTTTCCAGCAGAGGCCTCAAAGCACTCCAAATATCCACTTGCAGATTCTACAAAAAGAGTGTTTCAAAACTGCTCTATCAAAAGCAAGCTTCAACACTGTGAGTAGAATGCACTCATCACAAAGAAGTTTCTGAGAATGCTTCTGTCTAGTTTTTATGTGAAGATATTTCCTTTTCCAACATAGGCCTCAAAGCGCTCCAAATAAACACTTGCAGATTCTACAAAAGGAGTGTTTCGAAACTGCTCTTTCAAGAGGAACGTTCAAGTCTGTGAGTTGAATGCACTCATCACACAGAAGTTTCTGAGAATGCTTCTGTCTAGTTTTTATGTGAAGATGTTTCCTTTTCCAGCATAGGCCTCAAAACGCTCCAAATATCCTCTTGCAGATTCTACAAAAAGAGTGTTTCAAAACTGTTCTATCAAAAGGAAGGTTCAACTCTGTGAGTTGAATGAATGCATCGTGAAGAACTTTCTGAGAATGCTTCTCTGTAGTTTTTAGGTGAAGATATTCCAAAACCCAGCACAGGTCTCGAAGTGCTCCAACTTGCAGATTTTACCAAAAGAGTGTTTCAAAACTGCTCTTTCTATAGGTAAGTTCAAGTCTGTGAGTTGAATGCACTCATCACACAGAAGTTTCTGAGAATGCTTCTGTCTAGTTTTTATTTGAAGATGTTTCCTTTTCCAGCATAGGCCTCAAAACGCTCCAAATATCCTCTTGCAGATTCTACAAAAAGAGTGTTTCAAAACTGTTCTATCAAAAGGAAGGTTCAACTCTGTGAGTTGAATGAATGCATCATGAAGAACTTTCTGAGAATGCTTCTCTGTAGTTTTTAGGTGAAGATATTCCAAAACCCAGCACAGGCCTCGAAGTGCTCCAAATAACCACTTGCAGATTTTACCAAAAGAGTGTTTCAAAACTGCTCTTTCTATAGGTAAGTTCAAGTCTGTGAGTTGAATGCACTCAACACAAAGAAGTTTCTGAGAATGGTTCTGTTCAGTTTTTATGTGAAGATATTTCCTTTTCCAGCATAGGCCTCAAACGGCTCCAAATATCCACTTGCAGATTCTACAAAAAGAGTGTTTCCAAACTTCTCTATCAATTGGTAGGTTCAACTCTGTGAGTTGAATGAAGTCATCACAAAGAAGTTTCTGAGAATCCTTCTCTCTAGTTTTTATGTGAAGATACTTCCTTTTCCAACGTAGGCCTCAAGGCGCTCCAAATAAACACATGCAGATTCTACAAAAGGAGTGTTTCAAAACTGTTCTATCAAAGGGAACGTTCAAGTCTGTGAGTTGAATGTACTCATCACACAGATGTTTCTCAGAATGCTTCTGTCTAGTTTTTAGGTGAAGAGATTTCATTTCCCAGCATAGGCCTCAAAGCGCTCCAAATATCCACTTGCAGATTCTATAAGAAGAGAGTTTCCAAACTGCTCTTTCAAAAGGAGCTTCAAGTCTGTGAGTTGAATGCACTCATCACAAAGAAGTTTCTGAGAATGCTTCCGTCTAGTTTCTATATGAAGATATTTCCTTTTCCAACATAGGCCCCAAAGTGCTCCAAATAAACCCTTGCAGATTCTACAAAAGGAGTGTTTCAAAACTGCTCTTTCTATAGGTAAGTTCAAGTCTGTGAGTTGAATGCACTCAACACAAAGAAGTTTCTGAGAATGCTTCTGTTCAGTTTTTATGTGAAGATATTTCCTTTTCCAGCATAGGCCTCAAACGGCTCCAAATATCCACTTGCAGATTCTACAAAAAGAGTGTTTCCAAACTTCTCTATCAATTGGTAGGTTCAACTCTGTGAGTTGAATGAACTCATCACAAAGAAGTTTCTGAGAATCCTTCTCTCTAGTTTTTATGTGAAGATATTTCCTTTTCCAGCGTAGGCCTCAAAGCGCTCCAAATAAACACATGCAGATTCTACAAAAGGAGTGTTTCAAAACTGTTCTATCAAAGGGAACGTTCAAGTCTGTGAGTTGAATGTACTCATCACACAGATGTTTCTCAGAATGCTTCTGTCTAGTTTTTAGGTGAAGAGATTTCATTTCCCAGCATAGGCCTCAAAGCGCTCCAAATATCCACTTGCAGATTCTATAAGAAGAGAGTTTCCAAACTGCTCTTTCAAAAGGAAACTTCAAGTCTGTGTGTTGAATGCACTCATCCAAAAGAAGTTTCTGAGAATGCTTCTGTCTAGTTCTTACGTGAAGATATTTCCTTTTCCAGGTAAGGCCTCAAAGCGCTCCAAATAAACACTTGCAAATTCCACAAAAGGAGTGTTTCAAAAGAGTTCTATCAAAAGGAACGTTCAAGTCTGTGAGTTGAATGCACTTATCATACCGAAGTTTCCTGGAATGCTTCTGTCTAGTTTTTATGTGAAGACATTTCCTTTTCCAGCAGAGGCCTCAAAGCACTCCAAATATCCACTTGCAGATTCTACAAAAAGAGTGTTTCAAAACTGCTCTATCAAAAGCAAGCTTCAACACTGTGAGTAGAATGCACTCATCACAAAGAAGTTTCTGAGAATGCTTCTGTCTAGTTTTTATGTGAAGATATTTCCTTTTCCAACATAGGCCTCAAAGCGCTCCAAATAAACACTTGCAGATTCTACAAAAGGAGTGTTTCGAAACTGCTCTTTCAAGAGGAACGTTCAAGTCTGTGAGTTGAATGCACTCATCACACAGAAGTTTCTGAGAATGCTTCTGTCTAGTTTTTATGTGAAGATGTTTCCTTTTCCAGCATAGGCCTCAAAACGCTCCAAATATCCTCTTGCAGATTCTACAAAAAGAGTGTTTCAAAACTGTTCTATCAAAAGGAAGGTTCAACTCTGTGAGTTGAATGAATGCATCGTGAAGAACTTTCTGAGAATGCTTCTCTGTAGTTTTTAGGTGAAGATATTCCAAAACCCAGCACAGGTCTCGAAGTGCTCCAACTTGCAGATTTTACCAAAAGAGTGTTTCAAAACTGCTCTTTCTATAGGTAAGTTCAAGTCTGTGAGTTGAATGCACTCATCACACAGAAGTTTCTGAGAATGCTTCTGTCTAGTTTTTATTTGAAGATGTTTCCTTTTCCAGCATAGGCCTCAAAACGCTCCAAATATCCTCTTGCAGATTCTACAAAAAGAGTGTTTCAAAACTGTTCTATCAAAAGGAAGGTTCAACTCTGTGAGTTGAATGAATGCATCATGAAGAACTTTCTGAGAATGCTTCTCTGTAGTTTTTAGGTGAAGATATTCCAAAACCCAGCACAGGCCTCGAAGTGCTCCAAATAACCACTTGCAGATTTTACCAAAAGAGTGTTTCAAAACTGCTCTTTCTATAGGTAAGTTCAAGTCTGTGAGTTGAATGCACTCAACACAAAGAAGTTTCTGAGAATGGTTCTGTTCAGTTTTTATGTGAAGATATTTCCTTTTCCAGCATAGGCCTCAAACGGCTCCAAATATCCACTTGCAGATTCTACAAAAAGAGTGTTTCCAAACTTCTCTATCAATTGGTAGGTTCAACTCTGTGAGTTGAATGAAGTCATCACAAAGAAGTTTCTGAGAATCCTTCTCTCTAGTTTTTATGTGAAGATACTTCCTTTTCCAACGTAGGCCTCAAGGCGCTCCAAATAAACACATGCAGATTCTACAAAAGGAGTGTTTCAAAACTGTTCTATCAAAGGGAACGTTCAAGTCTGTGAGTTGAATGTACTCATCACACAGATGTTTCTCAGAATGCTTCTGTCTAGTTTTTAGGTGAAGAGATTTCATTTCCCAGCATAGGCCTCAAAGCGCTCCAAATATCCACTTGCAGATTCTATAAGAAGAGAGTTTCCAAACTGCTCTTTCAAAAGGAGCTTCAAGTCTGTGAGTTGAATGCACTCATCACAAAGAAGTTTCTGAGAATGCTTCCGTCTAGTTTCTATATGAAGATATTTCCTTTTCCAACATAGGCCCCAAAGTGCTCCAAATAAACCCTTGCAGATTCTACAAAAGGAGTGTTTCAAAACTGCTCTTTCTATAGGTAAGTTCAAGTCTGTGAGTTGAATGCACTCAACACAAAGAAGTTTCTGAGAATGCTTCTGTTCAGTTTTTATGTGAAGATATTTCCTTTTCCAGCATAGGCCTCAAACGGCTCCAAATATCCACTTGCAGATTCTACAAAAAGAGTGTTTCCAAACTTCTCTATCAATTGGTAGGTTCAACTCTGTGAGTTGAATGAACTCATCACAAAGAAGTTTCTGAGAATCCTTCTCTCTAGTTTTTATGTGAAGATATTTCCTTTTCCAGCGTAGGCCTCAAAGCGCTCCAAATAAACACATGCAGATTCTACAAAAGGAGTGTTTCAAAACTGTTCTATCAAAGGGAACGTTCAAGTCTGTGAGTTGAATGTACTCATCACACAGATGTTTCTCAGAATGCTTCTGTCTAGTTTTTAGGTGAAGAGATTTCATTTCCCAGCATAGGCCTCAAAGCGCTCCAAATATCCACTTGCAGATTCTATAAGAAGAGAGTTTCCAAACTGCTCTTTCAAAAGGAAACTTCAAGTCTGTGTGTTGAATGCACTCATCCAAAAGAAGTTTCTGAGAATGCTTCTGTCTAGTTCTTACGTGAAGATATTTCCTTTTCCAGGTAAGGCCTCAAAGCGCTCCAAATAAACACTTGCAAATTCCACAAAAGGAGTGTTTCAAAAGAGTTCTATCAAAAGGAACGTTCAAGTCTGTGAGTTGAATGCACTTATCATACCGAAGTTTCCTGGAATGCTTCTGTCTAGTTTTTATGTGAAGACATTTCCTTTTCCAGCAGAGGCCTCAAAGCACTCCAAATATCCACTTGCAGATTCTACAAAAAGAGTGTTTCAAAACTGCTCTATCAAAAGCAAGCTTCAACACTGTGAGTAGAATGCACTCATCACAAAGAAGTTTCTGAGAATGCTTCTGTCTAGTTTTTATGTGAAGATATTTCCTTTTCCAACATAGGCCTCAAAGCGCTCCAAATAAACACTTGCAGATTCTACAAAAGGAGTGTTTCGAAACTGCTCTTTCAAGAGGAACGTTCAAGTCTGTGAGTTGAATGCACTCATCACACAGAAGTTTCTGAGAATGCTTCTGTCTAGTTTTTATGTGAAGATGTTTCCTTTTCCAGCATAGGCCTCAAAACGCTCCAAATATCCTCTTGCAGATTCTACAAAAAGAGTGTTTCAAAACTGTTCTATCAAAAGGAAGGTTCAACTCTGTGAGTTGAATGAATGCATCGTGAAGAACTTTCTGAGAATGCTTCTCTGTAGTTTTTAGGTGAAGATATTCCAAAACCCAGCACAGGTCTCGAAGTGCTCCAACTTGCAGATTTTACCAAAAGAGTGTTTCAAAACTGCTCTTTCTATAGGTAAGTTCAAGTCTGTGAGTTGAATGCACTCATCACACAGAAGTTTCTGAGAATGCTTCTGTCTAGTTTTTATTTGAAGATGTTTCCTTTTCCAGCATAGGCCTCAAAACGCTCCAAATATCCTCTTGCAGATTCTACAAAAAGAGTGTTTCAAAACTGTTCTATCAAAAGGAAGGTTCAACTCTGTGAGTTGAATGAATGCATCATGAAGAACTTTCTGAGAATGCTTCTCTGTAGTTTTTAGGTGAAGATATTCCAAAACCCAGCACAGGCCTCGAAGTGCTCCAAATAACCACTTGCAGATTTTACCAAAAGAGTGTTTCAAAACTGCTCTTTCTATAGGTAAGTTCAAGTCTGTGAGTTGAATGCACTCAACACAAAGAAGTTTCTGAGAATGGTTCTGTTCAGTTTTTATGTGAAGATATTTCCTTTTCCAGCATAGGCCTCAAACGGCTCCAAATATCCACTTGCAGATTCTACAAAAAGAGTGTTTCCAAACTTCTCTATCAATTGGTAGGTTCAACTCTGTGAGTTGAATGAAGTCATCACAAAGAAGTTTCTGAGAATCCTTCTCTCTAGTTTTTATGTGAAGATACTTCCTTTTCCAACGTAGGCCTCAAGGCGCTCCAAATAAACACATGCAGATTCTACAAAAGGAGTGTTTCAAAACTGTTCTATCAAAGGGAACGTTCAAGTCTGTGAGTTGAATGTACTCATCACACAGATGTTTCTCAGAATGCTTCTGTCTAGTTTTTAGGTGAAGAGATTTCATTTCCCAGCATAGGCCTCAAAGCGCTCCAAATATCCACTTGCAGATTCTATAAGAAGAGAGTTTCCAAACTGCTCTTTCAAAAGGAGCTTCAAGTCTGTGAGTTGAATGCACTCATCACAAAGAAGTTTCTGAGAATGCTTCCGTCTAGTTTCTATATGAAGATATTTCCTTTTCCAACATAGGCCCCAAAGTGCTCCAAATAAACCCTTGCAGATTCTACAAAAGGAGTGTTTCAAAACTGCTCTTTCTATAGGTAAGTTCAAGTCTGTGAGTTGAATGCACTCAACACAAAGAAGTTTCTGAGAATGCTTCTGTTCAGTTTTTATGTGAAGATATTTCCTTTTCCAGCATAGGCCTCAAACGGCTCCAAATATCCACTTGCAGATTCTACAAAAAGAGTGTTTCCAAACTTCTCTATCAATTGGTAGGTTCAACTCTGTGAGTTGAATGAACTCATCACAAAGAAGTTTCTGAGAATCCTTCTCTCTAGTTTTTATGTGAAGATATTTCCTTTTCCAGCGTAGGCCTCAAAGCGCTCCAAATAAACACATGCAGATTCTACAAAAGGAGTGTTTCAAAACTGTTCTATCAAAGGGAACGTTCAAGTCTGTGAGTTGAATGTACTCATCACACAGATGTTTCTCAGAATGCTTCTGTCTAGTTTTTAGGTGAAGAGATTTCATTTCCCAGCATAGGCCTCAAAGCGCTCCAAATATCCACTTGCAGATTCTATAAGAAGAGAGTTTCCAAACTGCTCTTTCAAAAGGAAACTTCAAGTCTGTGTGTTGAATGCACTCATCCAAAAGAAGTTTCTGAGAATGCTTCTGTCTAGTTCTTACGTGAAGATATTTCCTTTTCCAGGTAAGGCCTCAAAGCGCTCCAAATAAACACTTGCAAATTCCACAAAAGGAGTGTTTCAAAAGAGTTCTATCAAAAGGAACGTTCAAGTCTGTGAGTTGAATGCACTTATCATACCGAAGTTTCCTGGAATGCTTCTGTCTAGTTTTTATGTGAAGACATTTCCTTTTCCAGCAGAGGCCTCAAAGCACTCCAAATATCCACTTGCAGATTCTACAAAAAGAGTGTTTCAAAACTGCTCTATCAAAAGCAAGCTTCAACACTGTGAGTAGAATGCACTCATCACAAAGAAGTTTCTGAGAATGCTTCTGTCTAGTTTTTATGTGAAGATATTTCCTTTTCCAACATAGGCCTCAAAGCGCTCCAAATAAACACTTGCAGATTCTACAAAAGGAGTGTTTCGAAACTGCTCTTTCAAGAGGAACGTTCAAGTCTGTGAGTTGAATGCACTCATCACACAGAAGTTTCTGAGAATGCTTCTGTCTAGTTTTTATGTGAAGATGTTTCCTTTTCCAGCATAGGCCTCAAAACACTCCAAATATCCTCTTGCAGATTCTACAAAAAGAGTGTTTCAAAACTGTTCTATCAAAAGGAAGGTTCAACTCTGTGAGTTGAATGAATGCATCGTGAAGAACTTTCTGAGAATGCTTCTCTGTAGTTTTTAGGTGAAGATATTCCAAAACCCAGCACAGGTCTCGAAGTGCTCCAACTTGCAGATTTTACCAAAAGAGTGTTTCAAAACTGCTCTTTCTATAGGTAAGTTCAAGTCTGTGAGTTGAATGCACTCAACACAAAGAAGTTTCTGAGAATGCTTCTGTTCAGTTTTTATGTGAAGATATTTCCTTTTCCAGCATAGGCCTCAAACTGCTCCAAATATCCGCTTGCAGATTCTACAAAAAGAGTGTTTCCAAACTTCTCTATCAATTGGTAGGTTCAACTCTGTGAGTTGAATGAAGTCATCACAAAGAAGTTTCTGAGAATCCTTCTCTCTAGTTTTTATGTGAAGATATTTCCTTTTCCAGCGTAGGCCTCAAAACACTCCAAATATCCTCTTGCAGATTCTACAAAAGGAGTGTTTCAAAACTGTTCTATAAAAGGGAACGTTCAAGTCAGTGAGTTGAATGTACTGATCACACAGATGTTTCTCAGAATGTTTCTGTCTAGTTTTTAGGTGAAGAGATTTCATTTCCCAGCATAGGCCTCAAAGCGCTCCAAATATCCACTTGCAGATTCTATAAGAAGAGAGTTTCCAAACTGCTCTTTCAAAAGGAGCTTCAAGTCTGTGAGTTGAATGCACTCATCACAAAGAAGTTTCTGAGAATGCTTCCGTCTAGTTTCTATATGAAGATATTTCCTTTTCCAACATAGGCCCCAAAGTGCTCCAAATAAACCCTTGCAGATTCTACAAAAGGAGTGTTTCAAAACTGCTCTTTCTATAGGTAAGTTCAAGTCTGTGAGTTGAATGCACTCAACACAAAGAAGTTTCTGAGAATGCTTCTGTTCAGTTTTTATGTGAAGATATTTCCTTTTCCAGCATAGGCCTCAAACGGCTCCAAATATCCACTTGCAGATTCTACAAAAAGAGTGTTTCCAAACTTCTCTATCAATTGGTAGGTTCAACTCTGTGAGTTGAATGAAGTCATCACAAAGAAGTTTCTGAGAATCCTTCTCTCTAGTTTTTATGTGAAGATATTTCCTTTTCCAGCGTAGGCCTCAAAGCGCTCCAAATAAACACATGCAGATTCTACAAAAGGAGTGTTTCAAAACTGTTCTATCAAAGGGAACGTTCAAGTCTGTGAGTTGAATGTACTCATCACACAGATGTTTCTCAGAATGCTTCTGTCTAGTTTTTAGGTGAAGAGATTTCATTTCCCAGCATAGGCCTCAAAGCGCTCCAAATATCCACTTGCAGATTCTATAAGAAGAGAGTTTCCAAACTGCTCTTTCAAAAGGAAGCTTCAAGTCTGTGAGTTGAATGCACTCATCACAAAGAAGTTTCTGAGAATGCTTCCGTCTAGTTTCTATATGAAGATATTTCCTTTTCCAACATAGGCCCCAAAGTGCTCCAAATAAACCCTTGCAGATTCTACAAAAGGAGTGTTTCAAAACTGCTCTTTCTATAGGTAAGTTCAAGTCTGTGAGTTGAATGCACTCAACACAAAGAAGTTTCTGAGAATGCTTCTGTTCAGTTTTTATGTGAAGATATTTCCTTTTCCAGCATAGGCCTCAAACGGCTCCAAATATCCACTTGCAGATTCTACAAAAAGAGTGTTTCCAAACTTCTCTATCAATTGGTAGGTTCAACTCTGTGAGTTGAATGAACTCATCACAAAGAAATTTCTGAGAATCCTTCTCTCTAGTTTTTATGTGAAGATATTTCCTTTTCCAACGTAGGCCTCAAAGCGCTCCAAATAAACACATGCAGATTCTACAAAAGGAGTGTTTCAAAACTGTTCTATCAAAGGGAACGTTCAAGTCTGTGAGTTGAATGTACTCATCACACAGATGTTTCTCAGAATGCTTCTGTCTAGTTTTTAGTTGAAGAGATTTCATTTCCCAGCATAGGCCTCAAAGCGCTCCAAATATCCACTTGCAGAATCTACGAAAAGAGTGTTTCAAAGCTGCTCTTTCAAAAGCAAGGTTCAAGTCTGTGTGTTGAATGCACTCATCCGAAAGAAGTTTCTGAGAACGCTTCTGTCTAGTTCTTACGTGAAGATATTTCCTTTTCCAGCTTAGGCCTCAAAGCGCTCCAAATAAACACTTGCAAATTCTACAAAAGGAGTGTTTCAAAAGAGTTCTATCAAAAGGAACGTTCAAGTCTGTGAGTTGAATGCACTTATCATACCGAAGTTTCCTGGAATGCTTCTGTCTAGTTTTTATGTGAAGACATTTCCTTTTCCAGCAGAGGCCTCAAAGCACTCCAAATATCCACTTGCAGATTCTACAAAAAGAGTGTTTCAAAACTGCTCTATCAAAAGCAAGCTTCAACACTGTGAGTAGAATGCACTCATCACAAAGAAGTTTCTGTGAATGCTTCTGTCTAGTTTTTATGTGAAGATATTTCCTTTTCCAACATAGGCCTCAAAGCGCTCCGAATAAACACTTGCAGATTCTACAAAAGGAGTGTTTCGAAACTGCTCTTTCAACAGGAACGTTCAAGTCTGTGAGTTGAATGCACTCATCACACAGAAGTTTCTGAGAATGCTTCTGTCTAGTTTTTATGTGAAGATGTTTCCTTTTCCAGAATAGGCCTCAAAACGCTCCAAATATCCTCTTGCAGATTCTACAAAAAAGAGTGTTTCAAAACTGTTCTATCAAAAGGAAGGTTCAACTCTGTGAGTTGAATGAATGCATCATGAAGAACTTTCTGAGAATGCTTCTCTGTAGTTTTTAGGTGAAGATATTCCAAAACCCAGCACAGGCCTCGAAGTGCTCCAAATAACCACTTGCAGATTTTACCAAAAGAGTGTTTCAAAACTGCTCTTTCTATAGGTAAGTTCAAGTCTGTGAGTTGAATGCACTCAACACAAAGAAGTTTCTGAGAATGCTTCTGTTCAGTTTTTATGTGAAGATATTTCCTTTTCCAGCATAGGCCTCAAACGGCTCCAAATATCCACTTGCAGATTCTACAAAAAGAGTGTTTCCAAACTTCTCTATCAATTGGTAGGTTCAACTCTGTGAGTTGAATGAAGTCATCACAAAGAAGTTTCTGAGAATCCTTCCCTCTAGTTTTTATCTGAAGATATTTCCTTTTCCAACATAGGCCTCAAGGTGCTCCGAATAAACACTTGCAGATTCTACAAACTTAATGTTTCAAAACTGTTCTATCAAAAGGAACGTTGAAGTCTGTGAGTTGAATGCACTCATCACAAAGAAGTTTCTCAGAATGCTTCCGTCTAGTTTTTAGGTGAAGAGATTTCATTTCCCAGCACAGGCCTCAAAGCGCTCCAAATATCCACTTGCAGATTTTACAAGAAGAGTGTTTCCAAACTGCTCTTTCAAAAGGAAGCTTCAAGTCTGTGAGTTGAATGCACTCATCACAAAGAAGTTTCTGAGAATGCTTCCGTCTAGTTTCTATATGAAGATATTTCCTTTTCCAACATAGGCCCCAAAGTGCTCCAAATAAACCCTTGCAGATTCTACAAAAGGAGTGTTTCAAAACTGCTCTTTCTATAGGTAAGTTCAAGTCTGTGAGTTGAATGCACTCAACACAAAGAAGTTTCTGAGAATGCTTCTGTTCAGTTTTTATGTGAAGATATTTCCTTTTCCAGCATAGGCCTCAAACGGCTCCAAATATCCACTTGCAGATTCTACAAAAAGAGTGTTTCCAAACTTCTCTATCAATTGGTAGGTTCAACTCTGTGAGTTGAATGAAGTCATCACAAAGAAGTTTCTGAGAATCCTTCTCTCTAGTTTTTACGTGAAGATATTTCCTTTTCCAGCGTAGGCCTCAAAGCGCTCCAAATAAACACATGCAGATTCTACAAAAGGAGTGTTTCAAAACTGTTCTATCAAAGGGAACGTTCAAGTCTGTGAGTTGAATGTACTCATCACACAGATGTTTCTCAGAATGCTTCTGTCTAGTTTTTAGGTGAAGAGATTTCATTTCCCAGCATAGGCCTCAAAGCGCTCCAAATATCCACTTGCAGATTCTATAAGAAGAGAGTTTCCAAACTGCTCTTTCAAAAGGAAACTTCAAGTCTGTGTGTTGAATGCACTCATCCAAAAGAAGTTTCTGAGAATGCTTCTGTCTAGTTCTTACGTGAAGATATTTCCTTTTCCAGGTAAGGCCTCAAAGCGCTCCAAATAAACACTTGCAAATTCCACAAAAGGAGTGTTTCAAAAGAGTTCTATCAAAAGGAACGTTCAAGTCTGTGAGTTGAATGCACTTATCATACCGAAGTTTCCTGGAATGCTTCTGTCTAGTTTTTATGTGAAGACATTTCCTTTTCCAGCAGAGGCCTCAAAGCACTCCAAATATCCACTTGCAGATTCTACAAAGAGTGTTTCAAAACTGCTCTATCAAAAGCAAGCTTCAACACTGTGAGTAGAATGCACTCATCACAAAGAAGTTTCTGAGAATGCTTCTGTCTAGTTTTTATGTGAAGATATTTCCTTTTCCAACATAGGCCTCAAAGCGCTCCGAATAAACACTTGCAGATTCTACAAAAGGAGTGTTCCGAAACTGCTCTTTCAAGAGGAACGTTCAAGTCTGTGAGTTGAATGCACTCATCACACAGAAGTTTCTGAGAATGCTTCTGTCTAGTTTTTATTTGAAGATGTTTCCTTTTCCAGCATAGGCCTCAAAACGCTCCAAATATCCTCTTGCAGATTCTACAAAAAGAGTGTTTCAAAACTGTTCTATCAAAAGGAAGGTTCAACTCTGTGAGTTGAATGAATGCATCATGAAGAACTTTCTGAGAATGCTTCTCTGTAGTTTTTAGGTGAAGATATTCCAAAACCCAGCACAGGCCTCGAAGTGCTCCAAATAACCACTTGCAGATTTTACCAAAAGAGTGTTTCAAAACTGCTCTTTCTATAGGTAAGTTCAAGTCTGTGAGTTGAATGCACTCAACACAAAGAAGTTTCTGAGAATGGTTCTGTTCAGTTTTTATGTGAAGATATTTCCTTTTCCAGCATAGGCCTCAAACGGCTCCAAATATCCACTTGCAGATTCTACAAAAAGAGTGTTTCCAAACTTCTCTATCAATTGGTAGGTTCAACTCTGTGAGTTGAATGAAGTCATCACAAAGAAGTTTCTGAGAATCCTTCTCTCTAGTTTTTATGTGAAGATACTTCCTTTTCCAACGTAGGCCTCAAGGCGCTCCAAATAAACACATGCAGATTCTACAAAAGGAGTGTTTCAAAACTGTTCTATCAAAGGGAACGTTCAAGTCTGTGAGTTGAATGTACTCATCACACAGATGTTTCTCAGAATGCTTCTGTCTAGTTTTTAGGTGAAGAGATTTCATTTCCCACCATAGGCTTCAAAGCGCTCCAAATATCCACTTGCAGATTCTATAAGAAGAGAGTTTCCAAACTGCTCTTTCAAAAGGAGCTTCAAGTCTGTGAGTTGAATGCACTCATCACAAAAAAGTTTCTGAGAATGCTTCCGTCTAGTTTCTATATGAAGATATTTCCTTTTCCAACATAGGCCCCAAAGTGCTCCAAATAAACCCTTGCAGATTCTACAAAAGGAGTGTTTCAAAACTGCTCTTTCTATAGGTAAGTTCAAGTCTGTGAGTTGAATGCACTCAACACAAAGAAGTTTCTGAGAATGCTTCTGTTCAGTTTTTATGTGAAGATATTTCCTTTTCCAGCATAGGCCTCAAACGGCTCCAAATATCCACTTGCAGATTCTACAAAAAGAGTGTTTCCAAACTTCTCTATCAATTGGTAGGTTCAACTCTGTGAGTTGAATGAAGTCATCACAAAGAAGTTTCTGAGAATCCTTCTCTCTAGTTTTTATGTGAAGATATTTCCTTTTCCAACGTAGGCCTCAAAGCGCTCCAAATAAACACATGCAGATTCTACAAAAGGAGTGTTTCAAAACTGTTCTATCAAAGGGAACGTTCAAGTCTGTGAGTTGAATGTACTCATCACACAGATGTTTCTCAGAATGCTTCTGTCTAGTTTTTAGGTGAAGAGATTTCATTTCCCAGCATAGGCCTCAAAGCGCTCCAAATATCCACTTGCAGATTCTATAAGAAGAGAGTTTCCAAACTGCTCTTTCAAAAGGAAACTTCAAGTCTGTGTGTTGAATGCACTCATCCAAAAGAAGTTTCTGAGAATGCTTCTGTCTAGTTCTTACGTGAAGATATTTCCTTTTCCAGGTAAGGCCTCAAAGCGCTCCAAATAAACACTTGCAAATTCTACAAAAGGAGTGTTTCAAAAGAGTTCTATCAAAAGGAACGTTCAAGTCTGTGAGTTGAATGCACTTATCATACCGAAGTTTCCTGGAATGCTTCTGTCTAGTTTTTATGTGAAGACATTTCCTTTTCCAGCAGAGGCCTCAAAGCACTCCAAATATCCACTTGCAGATTCTACAAAAAGAGTGTTTCAAAACTGCTCTATCAAAAGCAAGCTTCAACACTGTGAGTAGAATGCACTCATCACAAAGAAGTTTCTGAGAATGCTTCTGTCTAGTTTTTATGTGAAGATATTTCCTTTTCCAACATAGGCCTCAAAGCGCTCCGAATAAACACTTGCAGATTCTACAAAAGGAGTGTTTCGAAACTGCTCTTTCAAGAGGGACGTTCAAGTCTGTGAGTTGAATGCACTCATCACACAGAAGTTTCTGAGAATGCTTCTGTCTAGTTTTTATTTGAAGATGTTTCCTTTTCCAGCATAGGCCTCAAAACGCTCCAAATATCCTCTTGCAGATTCTACAAAAAGAGTGTTTCAAAACTGTTCTATCAAAAGGAAGGTTCAACTCTGTGAGTTGAATGAATGCATCATGAAGAACTTTCTGAGAATGCTTCTCTGTAGTTTTTAGGTGAAGATATTCCAAAACCCAGCACAGGCCTCGAAGTGCTCCAAATAACCACTTGCAGATTTTACCAAAAGAGTGTTTCAAAACTGCTCTTTCTATAGGTAAGTTCAAGTCTGTGAGTTGAATGCACTCAACACAAAGAAGTTTCTGAGAATGGTTCTGTTCAGTTTTTATGTGAAGATATTTCCTTTTCCAGCATAGGCCTCAAACGGCTCCAAATATCCACTTGCAGATTCTACAAAAAGAGTGTTTCCAAACTTCTCTATCAATTGGTAGGTTCAACTCTGTGAGTTGAATGAAGTCATCACAAAGAAGTTTCTGAGAATCCTTCTCTCTAGTTTTTATGTGAAGATATTTCCTTTTCCAACGTAGGCCTCAAGGCGCTCCAAATAAACACATGCAGATTCTACAAAAGGAGTGTTTCAAAACTGTTCTATCAAAGGGAACGTTCAAGTCTGTGAGTTGAATGTACTCATCACACAGATGTTTCTCAGAATGCTTCTGTCTAGTTTTTAGGTGAAGAGATTTCATTTCCCAGCATAGGCCTCAAAGCGCTCAAAATATCCACTTGCAGATTCTATAAGAAGAGAGTTTCCAAACTGCTCTTTCAAAAGGAGCTTCAAGTCTGTGAGTTGAATGCACTCATCACAAAGAAGTTTCTGAGAATGCTTCCGTCTAGTTTCTATATGAAGATATTTCCTTTTCCAACATAGGCCCCAAAGTGCTCCAAATAAACCCTTGCAGATTCTACAAAAGGAGTGTTTCAAAACTGCTCTTTCTATAGGTAAGTTCAAGTCTGTGAGTTGAATGCACTCAACACAAAGAAGTTTCTGAGAATGCTTCTGTTCAGTTTTTATGTGAAGATATTTCCTTTTCCAGCATAGGCCTCAAACGGCTCCAAATATCCACTTGCAGATTCTACAAAAAGAGTGTTTCCAAACTTCTCTATCAATTGGTAGGTTCAACTCTCTGAGTTGAATGAACTCATCACAAAGAAGTTTCTGAGAATCCTTCTCTCTAGTTTTTATGTGAAGATATTTCCTTTTCCAGCGTAGGCCTCAAAGCGCTCCAAATAAACACATGCAGATTCTACAAAAGGAGTGTTTCAAAACTGTTCTATCAAAGGGAACGTTCAAGTCTGTGAGTTGAATGTACTCATCACACAGATGTTTCTCAGAATGCTTCTGTCTAGTTTTTAGGTGAAGAGATTTCATTTCCCAGCATAGGCCTCAAAGCGCTCCAAATATCCACTTGCAGAATCTACGAAAAGAGTGTTTCAAAGCTGCTCTTTCAAAAGCAAGGTTCAAGTCTGTGTGTTGAATGCACTCATCCAAAAGAAGTTTCTGAGAATGCTTCTGTCTAGTTCTTACGTGAAGATATTTCCTTTTCCAGCTTAGGCCTCAAAGCGCTCCAAATAAACACTTGCAAATTCTACAAAAGGAGTGTTTCAAAAGAGTTCTATCAAAAGGAACGTTCAAGTCTGTGAGTTGAATGCACTTATCATACCGAAGTTTCCTGGAATGCTTCTGTCTAGTTTTTATGTGAAGACATTTCCTTTTCCAGCAGAGGCCTCAAAGCACTCCAAATATCCACTTGCAGATTCTACAAAAAGAGTGTTTCAAAACTGCTCTATCAAAAGCAAGCTTCAACACTGTGAGTAGAATGCACTCATCACAAAGAAGTTTCTGAGAATGCTTCTGTCTAGTTTTTATGTGAAGATATTTCCTTTTCCAACATAGGCCTCAAAGCGCTCCAAATAAACACTTGCAGATTCTACAAAAGGAGTGTTTCGAAACTGCTCTTTCAAGAGGAACGTTCAAGTCTGTGAGTTGAATGCACTCATCACACAGAAGTTTCTGAGAATGCTTCTGTCTAGTTTTTATGTGAAGATGTTTCCTTTTCCAGCATAGGCCTCAAAACGCTCCAAATATCCTCTTGCAGATTCTACAAAAAGAGTGTTTCAAAACTGTTCTATCAAAAGGAAGGTTCAACTCTGTGAGTTGAATGAATGCATCGTGAAGAACTTTCTGAGAATGCTTCTCTGTAGTTTTTAGGTGAAGATATTCCAAAACCCAGCACAGGTCTCGAAGTGCTCCAACTTGCAGATTTTACCAAAAGAGTGTTTCAAAACTGCTCTTTCTATAGGTAAGTTCAAGTCTGTGAGTTGAATGCACTCAACACAAAGAAGTTTCTGAGAATGCTTCTGTTCAGTTTTTATGTGAAGATATTTCCTTTTCCAGCATAGGCCTCAAACTGCTCCAAATATCCGCTTGCAGATTCTACAAAAAGAGTGTTTCCAAACTTCTCTATCAATTGGTAGGTTCAACTCTGTGAGTTGAATGAAGTCATCACAAAGAAGTTTCTGAGAATCCTTCTCTCTAGTTTTTATGTGAAGATACTTCCTTTTCCAACGTAGGCCTCAAGGCGCTCCAAATAAACACATGCAGATTCTACAAAAGGAGTGTTTCAAAACTGTTCTATCAAAGGGAACGTTCAAGTCTGTGAGTTGAATGTACTCATCACACAGATGTTTCTCAGAATGCTTCTGTCTAGTTTTTAGGTGAAGAGATTTCATTTCCCAGCATAGGCCTCAAAGCGCTCCAAATATCCACTTGCAGATTCTATAAGAAGAGAGTTTCCAAACTGCTCTTTCAAAAGGAGCTTCAAGTCTGTGAGTTGAATGCACTCATCACAAAGAAGTTTCTGAGAATGCTTCCGTCTAGTTTCTATATGAAGATATTTCCTTTTCCAACATAGGCCCCAAAGTGCTCCAAATAAACCCTTGCAGATTCTACAAAAGGAGTGTTTCAAAACTGCTCTTTCTATAGGTAAGTTCAAGTCTGTGAGTTGAATGCACTCAACACAAAGAAGTTTCTGAGAATGCTTCTGTTCAGTTTTTATGTGAAGATATTTCCTTTTCCAGCATAGGCCTCAAACGGCTCCAAATATCCACTTGCAGATTCTACAAAAAGAGTGTTTCCAAACTTCTCTATCAATTGGTAGGTTCAACTCTGTGAGTTGAATGAACTCATCACAAAGAAGTTTCTGAGAATCCTTCTCTCTAGTTTTTATGTGAAGATATTTCCTTTTCCAGCGTAGGCCTCAAAGCGCTCCAAATAAACACATGCAGATTCTACAAAAGGAGTGTTTCAAAACTGTTCTATCAAAGGGAACGTTCAAGTCTGTGAGTTGAATGTACTCATCACACAGATGTTTCTCAGAATGCTTCTGTCTAGTTTTTAGGTGAAGAGATTTCATTTCCCAGCATAGGCCTCAAAGCGCTCCAAATATCCACTTGCAGATTCTATAAGAAGAGAGTTTCCAAACTGCTCTTTCAAAAGGAGCTTCAAGTCTGTGAGTTGAATGCACTCATCACAAAGAAGTTTCTGAGAATGCTTCCGTCTAGTTTCTATATGAAGATATTTCCTTTTCCAACATAGGCCCCAAAGTGCTCCAAATAAACCCTTGCAGATTCTACAAAAGGAGTGTTTCAAAACTGCTCTTTCTATAGGTAAGTTCAAGTCTGTGAGTTGAATGCACTCAACACAAAGAAGTTTCTGAGAATGCTTCTGTTCAGTTTTTATGTGAAGATATTTCCTTTTCCAGCATAGGCCTCAAACGGCTCCAAATATCCACTTGCAGATTCTACAAAAAGAGTGTTTCCAAACTTCTCTATCAATTGGTAGGTTCAACTCTGTGAGTTGAATGAAGTCATCACAAAGAAGTTTCTGAGAATCCTTCTCTCTAGTTTTTACGTGAAGATATTTCCTTTTCCAGCGTAGGCCTCAAAGCGCTCCAAATAAACACATGCAGATTCTACAAAAGGAGTGTTTCAAAACTGTTCTATCAAAGGGAACGTTCAAGTCTGTGAGTTGAATGTACTCATCACACAGATGTTTCTCAGAATGCTTCTGTCTAGTTTTTAGGTGAAGAGATTCCATTTCCCAGCATAGGCCTCAAAGCGCTCCAAATATCCACTTGCAGATTCTATAAGAAGAGAGTTTCCAAACTGCTCTTTCAAAAGGAAACTTCAAGTCTGTGTGTTGAATGCACTCATCCAAAAGAAGTTTCTGAGAATGCTTCTGTCTAGTTCTTACGTGAAGATATTTCCTTTTCCAGGTAAGGCCTCAAAGCGCTCCAAATAAACACTTGCAAATTCCACAAAAGGAGTGTTTCAAAAGAGTTCTATCAAAAGGAACGTTCAAGTCTGTGAGTTGAATGCACTTATCATACCGAAGTTTCCTGGAATGCTTCTGTCTAGTTTTTATGTGAAGACATTTCCTTTTCCAGCAGAGGCCTCAAAGCACTCCAAATATCCACTTGCAGATTCTACAAAAAGAGTGTTTCAAAACTGCTCTATCAAAAGCAAGCTTCAACACTGTGAGTAGAATGCACTCATCACAAAGAAGTTTCTGAGAATGCTTCTGTCTAGTTTTTATGTGAAGATATTTCCTTTTCCAACATAGGCCTCAAAGCGCTCCGAATAAACACTTGCAGATTCTACAAAAGGAGTGTTTCGAAACTGCTCTTTCAAGAGGAACGTTCAAGTCTGTGAGTTGAATGCACTCATCACACAGAAGTTTCTGAGAATGCTTCTGTCTAGTTTTTATGTGAAGATGTTTCCTTTTCCAGCATAGGCCTCAAAACGCTCCAAATATCCTCTTGCAGATTCTACAAAAAGAGTGTTTCAAAACTGTTCTATCAAAAGGAAGGTTCAACTCTGTGAGTTGAATGAATGCATCATGAAGAACTTTCTGAGAATGCTTCTCTGTAGTTTTTAGGTGAAGATATTCCAAAACCCAGCACAGGCCTCGAAGTGCTCCAAATAACCACTTGCAGATTTTACCAAAAGAGTGTTTCAAAACTGCTCTTTCTATAGGTAAGTTCAAGTCTGTGAGTTGAATGCACTCAACACAAAGAAGTTTCTGAGAATGGTTCTGTTCAGTTTTTATGTGAAGATATTTCCTTTTCCAGCATAGGCCTCAAACGGCTCCAAATATCCACTTGCAGATTCTACAAAAAGAGTGTTTCCAAACTTCTCTATCAATTGGTAGGTTCAACTCTGTGAGTTGAATGAAGTCATCACAAAGAAGTTTCTGAGAATCCTTCTCTCTAGTTTTTATGTGAAGATACTTCCTTTTCCAACGTAGGCCTCAAGGCGCTCCAAATAAACACATGCAGATTCTACAAAAGGAGTGTTTCAAAACTGTTCTATCAAAGGGAACGTTCAAGTCTGTGAGTTGAATGTACTCATCACACAGATGTTTCTCAGAATGCTTCTGTCTAGTTTTTAGGTGAAGAGATTTCATTTCCCAGCATAGGCTTCAAAGCGCTCCAAATATCCACTTGCAGATTCTATAAGAAGAGAGTTTCCAAACTGCTCTTTCAAAAGGAGCTTCAAGTCTGTGAGTTGAATGCACTCATCACAAAGAAGTTTCTGAGAATGCTTCCGTCTAGTTTCTATATGAAGATATTTCCTTTTCCAACATAGGCCCCAAAGTGCTCCAAATAAACCCTTGCAGATTCTACAAAAGGAGTGTTTCAAAACTGCTCTTTCTATAGGTAAGTTCAAGTCTGTGAGTTGAATGCACTCAACACAAAGAAGTTTCTGAGAATGCTTCTGTTCAGTTTTTATGTGAAGATATTTCCTTTTCCAGCATAGGCCTCAAACGGCTCCAAATATCCACTTGCAGATTCTACAAAAAGAGTGTTTCCAAACTTCTCTATCAATTGGTAGGTTCAACTCTGTGAGTTGAATGAAGTCATCACAAAGAAGTTTCTGAGAATCCTTCTCTCTAGTTTTTATGTGAAGATATTTCCTTCTCCAGCGTAGGCCTCAAAGCGCTCCAAATAAACACATGCAGATTCTACAAAAGGAGTGTTTCAAAACTGTTCTATCAAAGGGAACGTTCAAGTCTGTGAGTTGAATGTACTCATCACACAGATGTTTCTCAGAATGCTTCTGTCTAGTTTTTAGGTGAAGAGATTTCATTTCCCAGCATAGGCCTCAAAGCGCTCCAAATATCCACTTGCAGAATCTACGAAAAGAGTGTTTCAAAGCTGCTCTTTCAAAAGCAAGGTTCAAGTCTGTGTGTTGAATGCACTCATCCAAAAGAAGTTTCTGAGAATGCTTCTGTCTAGTTCTTACGTGAAGATATTTCCTTTTCCAGCTTAGGCCTCAAAGCGCTCCAAATAAACACTTGCAAATTCTACAAAAGGAGTGTTTCAAAAGAGTTCTATCAAAAGAAACGTTCAAGTCTGTGAGTTGAATGCACTTATCATACCGAAGTTTCCTGGAATGCTTCTGTCTAGTTTTTATGTGAAGACATTTCCTTTTCCAGCAGAGGCCTCAAAGCACTCCAAATATCCACTTGCAGATTCTACAAAAAGAGTGTTTCAAAACTGCTCTATCAAAAGCAAGCTTCAACACTGTGAGTAGAATGCACTCATCACAAAGAAGTTTCTGAGAATGCTTCTGTCTAGTTTTTATGTGAAGATATTTCCTTTTCCAACATAGGCCTCAAAGCGCTCCAAATAAACACTTGCAGATTCTACAAAAGGAGTGTTTCGAAACTGCTCTTTCAAGAGGAACGTTCAAGTCTGTGAGTTGAATGCACTCATCACACAGAAGTTTCTGAGAATGCTTCTGTCTAGTTTTTATGTGAAGATGTTTCCTTTTCCAGCATAGGCCTCAAAACGCTCCAAATATCCTCTTGCAGATTCTACAAAAAGAGTGTTTCAAAACTGTTCTATCAAAAGGAAGGTTCAACTCTGTGAGTTGAATGAATGCATCGTGAAGAACTTTCTGAGAATGCTTCTCTGTAGTTTTTAGGTGAAGATATTCCAAAACCCAGCACAGGTCTCGAAGTGCTCCAACTTGCAGATTTTACCAAAAGAGTGTTTCAAAACTGCTCTTTCTATAGGTAAGTTCAAATCTGTGAGTTGAATGCACTCAACACAAAGAAGTTTCTGAGAATGCTTCTGTTCAGTTTTTATGTGAAGATATTTCCTTTTCCAGCATAGGCCTCAAACTGCTCCAAATATCCGCTTGCAGATTCTACAAAAAGAGTGTTTCCAAACTTCTCTATCAATTGGTAGGTTCAACTCTGTGAGTTGAATGAAGTCATCACAAAGAAGTTTCTGAGAATCCTTCTCTCTAGTTTTTATGTGAAGATATTTCCTTTTCCAGCGTAGGCCTCAAAGCGCTCCAAATAAACACATGCAGATTCTACAAAAGGAGTGTTTCAAAACTGTTCTATAAAAGGGAACGTTCAAGTCAGTGAGTTGAATGTACTGATCACACAGATGTTTCTCAGAATGTTTCTGTCTAGTTTTTAGGTGAAGAGATTTCATTTCCCAGCATAGGCCTCAAAGCGCTCCAAATATCCACTTGCAGATTCTACAAGAAGAGTGTTTCCAAACTGCTCTTTCAAAAGGAAGCTTCAAGTCTGTGAGTTGAATGCACTCATCACAAAGAAGTTTCTGAGAATGCTTCCGTCTAGTTTCTATATGAAGATATTTCCTTTTCCAACATAGGCCCCAAAGTGCTCCAAATAAACCCTTGCAGATTCTACAAAAGGAGTGTTTCAAAACTGCTCTTTCTATAGGTAAGTTCAAGTCTGTGAGTTGAATGCACTCAACACAAAGAAGTTTCTGAGAATGCTTCTGTTCAGTTTTTATGTGTAGATATTTCCTTTTCCAGCATAGGCCTCAAACGGCTCCAAATATCCACTTGCAGATTCTACAAAAAGAGTGTTTCCAAACTTCTCTATCAATTGGTAGGTTCAACTCTGTGAGTTGAATGAACTCATCACAAAGAAGTTTCTGAGAATCCTTCTCTCTAGTTTTTATGTGAAGATATTTCCTTTTCCAACGTAGGCCTCAAAGCGCTCCAAATAAACACATGCAGATTCTACAAAAGGAGTGTTTCAAAACTGTTCTATCAAAGGGAACGTTCAAGTCTGTGAGTTGAATGTACTCATCACACAGATGTTTCTCAGAATGCTTCTGTCTAGTTTTTAGGTGAAGAGATTTCATTTCCCAGCATAGGCCTCAAAGCGCTCCAAATATCCACTTGCAGAATCTACGAAAAGAGTGTTTCAAAGCTGCTCTTTCAAAAGCAAGGTTCAAGTCTGTGTGTTGAATGCACTCATCCGAAAGAAGTTTCTGAGAATGCTTCTGTCTAGTTCTAACGTGAAGATATTTCCTTTTCCAGCTTAGGCCACAAAGCGCTACAAATAAACACTTGCAAATTCTACAAAAGGAGTGTTTCAAAAGAGTTCTATCAAAAGGAACGTTCAAGTCTGTGAGTTGAATGCACTTATCATACCGAAGTTTCCTGGAATGCTTCTGTGTAGTTTTTATGTGAAGACATTTCCTTTTCCAGCAGAGGCCTCAAAGCACTCCAAATATCCACTTGCAGATTCTGCAAAAAGAGTGTTTCAAAACTGCTCTATCAAAAGCAAGCTTCAACACTGTGAGTAGAATGCACTCATCACAAAGAAGTTTCTGAGAATGCTTCTGTCTAGTTTTTATGTGAAGATATTTCCTTTTCCAACATAGGCCTCAAAGCGCTCCAAATAAACACTTGCAGATTCTACAAAAGGAGTGTTTCGAAACTGCTCTTTCAAGAGGAACGTTCAAGTCTGTGAGTTGAATGCACTCATCACACAGAAGTTTCTGAGAATGCTTCTGTCTAGTTTTTATGTGAAGATGTTTCCTTTTCCAGCATAGGCCTCAAAACGCTCCAAATATCCTCTTGCAGATTCTACAAAAAGAGTGTTTCAAAACTGTTCTATCAAAAGGAAGGTTCAACTCTGTGAGTTGAATGAATGCATCATGAAGAACTTTCTGAGAATGCTTCTCTGTAATTTTTAGCTGATGATATTCCAAAACCCAGCACAGGCCTCGAAGTGCTCCAAATAACCACTTGCAGATTTTACCAAAAGAGTGTTTCAAAACTGCTCTTTCTATAGGTAAGTTCAAGTCTGTGAGTTGAATGCACTCAACACAAAGAAGTTTCTGAGAATGCTTCTGTTCAGTTTTTATGTGAAGATATTTCCTTTTCCAGCATAGGCCTCAAACGGCTCCAAATATCCACTTGCAGATTCTACAAAAAGAGTGTTTCCAAACTTCTCTATCAATTGGTAGGTTCAACTCTGTGAGTTGAATGAAGTCATCACAAAGAAGTTTCTGAGAATCCTTCTCTCTAGTTTTTACGTGAAGATATTTCCTTTTCCAGCGTAGGCCTCAAAGCGCTCCAAATAAACACATGCAGATTCTACAAAAGGAGTGTTTCAAAACTGTTCTATCAAAGGGAACGTTCAAGTCTGTGAGTTGAATGTACTCATCACACAGATGTTTCTCAGAATGCTTCTGTCTAGTTTTTAGGTGAAGAGATTTCATTTCCCAGCATAGGCCTCAAAGCGCTCCAAATATCCACTTGCAGATTCTATAAGAAGAGAGTTTCCAAACTGCTCTTTCAAAAGGAAACTTCAAGTCTGTGTGTTGAATGCACTCATCCAAAAGAAGTTTCTGAGAATGCTTCTGTCTAGTTCTTACGTGAAGATATTTCCTTTTCCAGGTAAGGCCTCAAAGCGCTCCAAATAAACACTTGCAAATTCCACAAAAGGAGTGTTTCAAAAGAGTTCTATCAAAAGGAACGTTCAAGTCTGTGAGTTGAATGCACTTATCATACCGAAGTTTCCTGGAATGCTTCTGTCTAGTTTTTATGTGAAGACATTTCCTTTTCCAGCAGAGGCCTCAAAGCACTCCAAATATCCACTTGCAGATTCTACAAAAAGAGTGTTTCAAAACTGCTCTATCAAAAGCAAGCTTCAACACTGTGAGTAGAATGCACTCATCACAAAGAAGTTTCTGAGAATGCTTCTGTCTAGTTTTTATGTGAAGATATTTCCTTTTCCAACATAGGCCTCAAAGCGCTCCGAATAAACACTTGCAGATTCTACAAAAGGAGTGTTCCGAAACTGCTCTTTCAAGAGGAACGTTCAAGTCTGTGAGTTGAATGCACTCATCACACAGAAGTTTCTGAGAATGCTTCTGTCTAGTTTTTATTTGAAGATGTTTCCTTTTACAGCATAGGCCTCAAAACGCTCCAAATATCCTCTTGCAGATTCTACAAAAAGAGTGTTTCAAAACTGTTCTATCAAAAGGAAGGTTCAACTCTGTGAGTTGAATGAATGCATCATGAAGAACTTTCTGAGAATGCTTCTCTGTAGTTTTTAGGTGAAGATATTCCAAAACCCAGCACAGGCCTCGAAGTGCTCCAAATAACCACTTGCAGATTTTACCAAAAGAGTGTTTCAAAACTGCTCTTTCTATAGGTAAGTTCAAGTCTGTGAGTTGAATGCACTCAACACAAAGAAGTTTCTGAGAATGGTTCTGTTCAGTTTTTATGTGAAGATATTTCCTTTTCCAGCATAGGCCTCAAACGGCTCCAAATATCCACTTGCAGATTCTACAAAAAGAGTGTTTCCAAACTTCTCTATCAATTGGTAGGTTCAACTCTGTGAGTTGAATGAAGTCATCACAAAGAAGTTTCTGAGAATCCTTCTCTCTAGTTTTTATGTGAAGATACTTCCTTTTCCAACGTAGGCCTCAAGGCGCTCCAAATAAACACATGCAGATTCTACAAAAGGAGTGTTTCAAAACTGTTCTATCAAAGGGAACGTTCAAGTCTGTGAGTTGAATGTACTCATCACACAGATGTTTCTCAGAATGCTTCTGTCTAGTTTTTAGGTGAAGAGATTTCATTTCCCACCATAGGCTTCAAAGCGCTCCAAATATCCACTTGCAGATTCTATAAGAAGAGAGTTTCCAAACTGCTCTTTCAAAAGGAGCTTCAAGTCTGTGAGTTGAATGCACTCATCACAAAGAAGTTTCTGAGAATGCTTCCGTCTAGTTTCTATATGAAGATATTTCCTTTTCCAACATAGGCCCCAAAGTGCTCCAAATAAACCCTTGCAGATTCTACAAAAGGAGTGTTTCAAAACTGCTCTTTCTATAGGTAAGTTCAAGTCTGTGAGTTGAATGCACTCAACACAAAGAAGTTTCTGAGAATGCTTCTGTTCAGTTTTTATGTGAAGATATTTCCTTTTCCAGCATAGGCCTCAAACGGCTCCAAATATCCACTTGCAGATTCTACAAAAAGAGTGTTTCCAAACTTCTCTATCAATTGGTAGGTTCAACTCTCTGAGTTGAATGAACTCATCACAAAGAAGTTTCTGAGAATCCTTCTCTCTAGTTTTTATGTGAAGATATTTCCTTTTCCAGCGTAGGCCTCAAAGCGCTCCAAATAAACACATGCAGATTCTACAAAAGGAGTGTTTCAAAACTGTTCTATCAAAGGGAACGTTCAAGTCTGTGAGTTGAATGTACTCATCACACAGATGTTTCTCAGAATGCTTCTGTCTAGTTTTTAGGTGAAGAGATTTCATTTCCCAGCATAGGCCTCAAAGCGCTCCAAATATCCACTTGCAGAATCTACGAAAAGAGTGTTTCAAAGCTGCTCTTTCAAAAGCAAGGTTCAAGTCTGTGTGTTGAATGCACTCATCCAAAAGAAGTTTCTGAGAATGCTTCTGTCTAGTTCTTACGTGAAGATATTTCCTTTTCCAGCTTAGGCCTCAAAGCGCTCCAAATAAACACTTGCAAATTCTACAAAAGGAGTGTTTCAAAAGAGTTCTATCAAAAGGAACGTTCAAGTCTGTGAGTTGAATGCACTTATCATACCGAAGTTTCCTGGAATGCTTCTGTCTAGTTTTTATGTGAAGACATTTCCTTTTCCAGCAGAGGCCTCAAAGCACTCCAAATATCCACTTGCAGATTCTACAAAAAGAGTGTTTCAAAACTGCTCTATCAAAAGCAAGCTTCAACACTGTGAGTAGAATGCACTCATCACAAAGAAGTTTCTGAGAATGCTTCTGTCTAGTTTTTATGTGAAGATATTTCCTTTTCCAACATAGGCCTCAAAGCGCTCCAAATAAACACTTGCAGATTCTACAAAAGGAGTGTTTCGAAACTGCTCTTTCAAGAGGAACGTTCAAGTCTGTGAGTTGAATGCACTCATCACACAGAAGTTTCTGAGAATGCTTCTGTCTAGTTTTTATGTGAAGATGTTTCCTTTTCCAGCATAGGCCTCAAAACGCTCCAAATATCCTCTTGCAGATTCTACAAAAAGAGTGTTTCAAAACTGTTCTATCAAAAGGAAGGTTCAACTCTGTGAGTTGAATGAATGCATCGTGAAGAACTTTCTGAGAATGCTTCTCTGTAGTTTTTAGGTGAAGATATTCCAAAACCCAGCACAGGTCTCGAAGTGCTCCAACTTGCAGATTTTACCAAAAGAGTGTTTCAAAACTGCTCTTTCTATAGGTAAGTTCAAGTCTGTGAGTTGAATGCACTCAACACAAAGAAGTTTCTGAGAATGCTTCTGTTCAGTTTTTATGTGAAGATATTTCCTTTTCCAGCATAGGCCTCAAACTGCTCCAAATATCCGCTTGCAGATTCTACAAAAAGAGTGTTTCCAAACTTCTCTATCAATTGGTAGGTTCAACTCTGTGAGTTGAATGAAGTCATCACAAAGAAGTTTCTGAGAATCCTTCTCTCTAGTTTTTATGTGAAGATACTTCCTTTTCCAACGTAGGCCTCAAGGCGCTCCAAATAAACACATGCAGATTCTACAAAAGGAGTGTTTCAAAACTGTTCTATCAAAGGGAACGTTCAAGTCTGTGAGTTGAATGTACTCATCACACAGATGTTTCTCAGAATGCTTCTGTCTAGTTTTTAGGTGAAGAGATTTCATTTCCCAGCATAGGCCTCAAAGCGCTCCAAATATCCACTTGCAGATTCTATAAGAAGAGAGTTTCCAAACTGCTCTTTCAAAAGGAGCTTCAAGTCTGTGAGTTGAATGCACTCATCACAAAGAAGTTTCTGAGAATGCTTCCGTCTAGTTTCTATATGAAGATATTTCCTTTTCCAACATAGGCCCCAAAGTGCTCCAAATAAACCCTTGCAGATTCTACAAAAGGAGTGTTTCAAAACTGCTCTTTCTATAGGTAAGTTCAAGTCTGTGAGTTGAATGCACTCAACACAAAGAAGTTTCTGAGAATGCTTCTGTTCAGTTTTTATGTGAAGATATTTCCTTTTCCAGCATAGGCCTCAAACGGCTCCAAATATCCACTTGCAGATTCTACAAAAAGAGTGTTTCCAAACTTCTCTATCAATTGGTAGGTTCAACTCTGTGAGTTGAATGAACACAAAGAAGTTTCTGAGAATCCTTCTCTCTAGTTTTTATGTGAAGATATTTCCTTTTCCAGCGTAGGCCTCAAAGCGCTCCAAATAAACACATGCAGATTCTACAAAAGGAGTGTTTCAAAACTGTTCTATCAAAGGGAACGTTCAAGTGTGTGAGTTGAATCTACTCATCACACAGATGTTTCTCAGAATGCTTCTGTCTAGTTTTTAGGTGAAGAGATTTCATTTCCCAGCATAGGCCTCAAAGCGCTCCAAATATCCACTTGCAGATTCTATAAGAAGAGAGTTTCCAAACTGCTCTTTCAAAAGGAGCTTCAAGTCTGTGAGTTGAATGCACTCATCACAAAGAAGTTTCTGAGAATGCTTCCGTCTAGTTTCTATATGAAGATATTTCCTTTTCCAACATAGGCCCCAAAGTGCTCCAAATAAACCCTTGCAGATTCTACAAAAGGAGTGTTTCAAAACTGCTCTTTCTATAGGTAAGTTCAAGTCTGTGATTTGAATGCACTCAACACAAAGAAGTTTCTGAGAATGCTTCTGTTCAGTTTTTATGTGAAGATATTTCCTTTTCCAGCATAGGCCTCAAACGGCTCCAAATATCCACTTGCAGATTCTACAAAAAGAGTGTTTCCAAACTTCTCTATCAATTGGTAGGTTCAACTCTGTGAGTTGAATGAAGTCATCACAAAGAAGTTTCTGAGAATCCTTCTCTCTAGTTTTTATGTGAAGATATTTCCTTTTCCAGCGTAGGCCTCAAAGCGCTCCAAATAAACACATGCAGATTCTACAAAAGGAGTGTTTCAAAACTGTTCTATCAAAGGGAACGTTCAAGTCTGTGAGTTGAATGTACTCATCACACAGATGTTTCTCAGAATGCTTCTGTCTAGTTTTTAGGTGAAGAGATTTCATTTCCCAGCATAGGCCTCAAAGCGCTCCAAATATCCACTTGCAGATTCTATAAGAAGAGAGTTTCCAAACTGCTCTTTCAAAAGGAAGCTTCAAGTCTGTGAGTTGAATGCACTCATCACAAAGAAGTTTCTGAGAATGCTTCCGTCTAGTTTCTATATGAAGATATTTCCTTTTCCAACATAGGCCCCAAAGTGCTCCAAATAAACCCTTGCAGATTCTACAAAAGGAGTGTTTCAAAACTGCTCTTTCTATAGGTAAGTTCAAGTCTGTGAGTTGAATGCACTCAACACAAAGAAGTTTCTGAGAATGCTTCTGTTCAGTTTTTATGTGAAGATATTTCCTTTTCCAGCATAGGCCTCAAACGGCTCCAAATATCCACTTGCAGATTCTACAAAAAGAGTGTTTCCAAACTTCTCTATCAATTGGTAGGTTCAACTCTGTGAGTTGAATGAAGTCATCACAAAGAAGTTTCTGAGAATCCTTCTCTCTAGTTTTTACGTGAAGATATTTCCTTTTCCAGCGTAGGCCTCAAAGCGCTCCAAATAAACACATGCAGATTCTACAAAAGGAGTGTTTCAAAACTGTTCTATCAAAGGGAACGTTCAAGTCTGTGAGTTGAATGTACTCATCACACAGATGTTTCTCAGAATGCTTCTGTCTAGTTTTTAGGTGAAGAGATTCCATTTCCCAGCATAGGCCTCAAAGCGCTCCAAATATCCACTTGCAGATTCTATAAGAAGAGAGTTTCCAAACTGCTCTTTCAAAAGGAAACTTCAAGTCTGTGTGTTGAATGCACTCATCCAAAAGAAGTTTCTGAGAATGCTTCTGTCTAGTTCTTACGTGAAGATATTTCCTTTTCCAGGTAAGGCCTCAAAGCGCTCCAAATAAACACTTGCAAATTCCACAAAAGGAGTGTTTCAAAAGAGTTCTATCAAAAGGAACGTTCAAGTCTGTGAGTTGAATGCACTTATCATACCGAAGTTTCCTGGAATGCTTCTGTCTAGTTTTTATGTGAAGACATTTCCTTTTCCAGCAGAGGCCTCAAAGCACTCCAAATATCCACTTGCAGATTCTACAAAAAGAGTGTTTCAAAACTGCTCTATCAAAAGCAAGCTTCAACACTGTGAGTAGAATGCACTCATCACAAAGAAGTTTCTGAGAATGCTTCTGTCTAGTTTTTATGTGAAGATATTTCCTTTTCCAACATAGGCCTCAAAGCGCTCCGAATAAACACTTGCAGATTCTACAAAAGGAGTGTTTCGAAACTGCTCTTTCAAGAGGAACGTTCAAGTCTGTGAGTTGAATGCACTCATCACACAGAAGTTTCTGAGAATGCTTCTGTCTAGTTTTTATGTGAAGATGTTTCCTTTTCCAGCATAGGCCTCAAAACGCTCCAAATATCCTCTTGCAGATTCTACAAAAAGAGTGTTTCAAAACTGTTCTATCAAAAGGAAGGTTCAACTCTGTGAGTTGAATGAATGCATCATGAAGAACTTTCTGAGAATGCTTCTCTGTAGTTTTTAGGTGAAGATATTCCAAAACCCAGCACAGGCCTCGAAGTGCTCCAAATAACCACTTGCAGATTTTACCAAAAGAGTGTTTCAAAACTGCTCTTTCTATAGGTAAGTTCAAGTCTGTGAGTTGAATGCACTCAACACAAAGAAGTTTCTGAGAATGGTTCTGTTCAGTTTTTATGTGAAGATATTTCCTTTTCCAGCATAGGCCTCAAACGGCTCCAAATATCCACTTGCAGATTCTACAAAAAGAGTGTTTCCAAACTTCTCTATCAATTGGTAGGTTCAACTCTGTGAGTTGAATGAAGTCATCACAAAGAAGTTTCTGAGAATCCTTCTCTCTAGTTTTTATGTGAAGATACTTCCTTTTCCAACGTAGGCCTCAAGGCGCTCCAAATAAACACATGCAGATTCTACAAAAGGAGTGTTTCAAAACTGTTCTATCAAAGGGAACGTTCAAGTCTGTGAGTTGAATGTACTCATCACACAGATGTTTCTCAGAATGCTTCTGTCTAGTTTTTAGGTGAAGAGATTTCATTTCCCAGCATAGGCTTCAAAGCGCTCCAAATATCCACTTGCAGATTCTATAAGAAGAGAGTTTCCAAACTGCTCTTTCAAAAGGAGCTTCAAGTCTGTGAGTTGAATGCACTCATCACAAAGAAGTTTCTGAGAATGCTTCCGTCTAGTTTCTATATGAAGATATTTCCTTTTCCAACATAGGCCCCAAAGTGCTCCAAATAAACCCTTGCAGATTCTACAAAAGGAGTGTTTCAAAACTGCTCTTTCTATAGGTAAGTTCAAGTCTGTGAGTTGAATGCACTCAACACAAAGAAGTTTCTGAGAATGCTTCTGTTCAGTTTTTATGTGAAGATATTTCCTTTTCCAGCATAGGCCTCAAACGGCTCCAAATATCCACTTGCAGATTCTACAAAAAGAGTGTTTCCAAACTTCTCTATCAATTGGTAGGTTCAACTCTCTGAGTTGAATGAACTCATCACAAAGAAGTTTCTGAGAATCCTTCTCTCTAGTTTTTATGTGAAGATATTTCCTTTTCCAACGTAGGCCTCAAAGCGCTCCAAATAAACACATGCAGATTCTACAAAAGGAGTGTTTCAAAACTGTTCTATCAAAGGGAACGTTCAAGTCTGTGAGTTGAATGTACTCATCACACAGATGTTTCTCAGAATGCTTCTGTCTAGTTTTTAGGTGAAGAGATTTCATTTCCCAGCATAGGCCTCAAAGCGCTCCAAATATCCACTTGCAGAATCTACGAAAAGAGTGTTTCAAAGCTGCTCTTTCAAAAGCAAGGTTCAAGTCTGTGTGTTGAATGCACTCATCCAAAAGAAGTTTCTGAGAATGCTTCTGTCTAGTTCTTACGTGAAGATATTTCCTTTTCCAGCTTAGGCCTCAAAGCGCTCCAAATAAACACTTGCAAATTCTACAAAAGGAGTGTTTCAAAAGAGTTCTATCAAAAGGAACGTTCAAGTCTGTGAGTTGAATGCACTTATCATACCGAAGTTTCCTGGAATGCTTCTGTCTAGTTTTTATGTGAAGACATTTCCTTTTCCAGCAGAGGCCTCAAAGCACTCCAAATATCCACTTGCAGATTCTACAAAAAGAGTGTTTCAAAACTGCTCTATCAAAAGCAAGCTTCAACACTGTGAGTAGAATGCACTCATCACAAAGAAGTTTCTGAGAATGCTTCTGTCTAGTTTTTATGTGAAGATATTTCCTTTTCCAACATAGGCCTCAAAGCGCTCCAAATAAACACTTGCAGATTCTACAAAAGGAGTGTTTCGAAACTGCTCTTTCAAGAGGAACGTTCAAGTCTGTGAGTTGAATGCACTCATCACACAGAAGTTTCTGAGAATGCTTCTGTCTAGTTTTTATGTGAAGATGTTTCCTTTTCCAGCATAGGCCTCAAAACGCTCCAAATATCCTCTTGCAGATTCTACAAAAAGAGTGTTTCAAAACTGTTCTATCAAAAGGAAGGTTCAACTCTGTGAGTTGAATGAATGCATCGTGAAGAACTTTCTGAGAATGCTTCTCTGTAGTTTTTAGGTGAAGATATTCCAAAACCCAGCACAGGTCTCGAAGTGCTCCAACTTGCAGATTTTACCAAAAGAGTGTTTCAAAACTGCTCTTTCTATAGGTAAGTTCAAGTCTGTGAGTTGAATGCACTCAACACAAAGAAGTTTCTGAGAATGCTTCTGTTCAGTTTTTATGTGAAGATATTTCCTTTTCCAGCATAGGCCTCAAACTGCTCCAAATATCCGCTTGCAGATTCTACAAAAAGAGTGTTTCCAAACTCCTCTATCAATTGGTAGGTTCAACTCTGTGAGTTGAATGAAGTCATCACAAAGAAGTTTCTGAGAATCCTTCTCTCTAGTTTTTATGTGAAGATATTTCCTTTTCCAGCGTAGGCCTCAAAGCGCTCCAAATAAACACATGCAGATTCTACAAAAGGAGTGTTTCAAAACTGTTCTATAAAAGGGAACGTTCAAGTCAGTGAGTTGAATGTACTGATCACACAGATGTTTCTCAGAATGTTTCTGTCTAGTTTTTAGGTGAAGAGATTTCATTTCCCAGCATAGGCCTCAAAGCGCTCCAAATATCCACTTGCAGATTCTACAAGAAGAGTGTTTCCAAACTGCTCTTTCAAAAGGAAGCTTCAAGTCTGTGAGTTGAATGCACTCATCACAAAGAAGTTTCTGAGAATGCTTCCGTCTAGTTTCTATATGAAGATATTTCCTTTTCCAACATAGGCCCCAAAGTGCTCCAAATAAACCCTTGCAGATTCTACAAAAGGAGTGTTTCAAAACTGCTCTTTCTATAGGTAAGTTCAAGTCTGTGAGTTGAATGCACTCAACACAAAGAAGTTTCTGAGAATGCTTCTGTTCAGTTTTTATGTGTAGATATTTCCTTTTCCAGCATAGGCCTCAAACGGCTCCAAATATCCACTTGCAGATTCTACAAAAAGAGTGTTTCCAAACTTCTCTATCAATTGGTAGGTTCAACTCTGTGAGTTGAATGAACTCATCACAAAGAAGTTTCTGAGAATCCTTCTCTCTAGTTTTTATGTGAAGATATTTCCTTTTCCAACGTAGGCCTCAAAGCGCTCCAAATAAACACATGCAGATTCTACAAAAGGAGTGTTTCAAAACTGTTCTATCAAAGGGAACGTTCAAGTCTGTGAGTTGAATGTACTCATCACACAGATGTTTCTCAGAATGCTTCTGTCTAGTTTTTAGGTGAAGAGATTTCATTTCCCAGCATAGGCCTCAAAGCGCTCCAAATATCCACTTGCAGAATCTACGAAAAGAGTGTTTCAAAGCTGCTCTTTCAAAAGCAAGGTTCAAGTCTGTGTGTTGAATGCACTCATCCGAAAGAAGTTTCTGAGAATGCTTCTGTCTAGTTCTAACGTGAAGATATTTCCTTTTCCAGCTTAGGCCACAAAGCGCTACAAATAAACACTTGCAAATTCTACAAAAGGAGTGTTTCAAAAGAGTTCTATCAAAAGGAACGTTCAAGTCTGTGAGTTGAATGCACTTATCATACCGAAGTTTCCTGGAATGCTTCTGTCTAGTTTTTATGTGAAGACATTTCCTTTTCCAGCAGAGGCCTCAAAGCACTCCAAATATCCACTTGCAGATTCTGCAAAAAGAGTGTTTCAAAACTGCTCTATCAAAAGCAAGCTTCAACACTGTGAGTAGAATGCACTCATCACAAAGAAGTTTCTGAGAATGCTTCTGTCTAGTTTTTATGTGAAGATATTTCCTTTTCCAACATAGGCCTCAAAGCGCTCCAAATAAACACTTGCAGATTCTACAAAAGGAGTGTTTCGAAACTGCTCTTTCAAGAGGAACGTTCAAGTCTGTGAGTTGAATGCACTCATCACACAGAAGTTTCTGAGAATGCTTCTGTCTAGTTTTTATGTGAAGATGTTTCCTTTTCCAGCATAGGCCTCAAAACGCTCCAAATATCCTCTTGCAGATTCTACAAAAAGAGTGTTTCAAAACTGTTCTATCAAAAGGAAGGTTCAACTCTGTGAGTTGAATGAATGCATCATGAAGAACTTTCTGAGAATGCTTCTCTGTAATTTTTAGCTGATGATATTCCAAAACCCAGCACAGGCCTCGAAGTGCTCCAAATAACCACTTGCAGATTTTACCAAAAGAGTGTTTCAAAACTGCTCTTTCTATAGGTAAGTTCAAGTCTGTGAGTTGAATGCACTCAACACAAAGAAGTTTCTGAGAATGCTTCTGTTCAGTTTTTATGTGAAGATATTTCCTTTTCCAGCATAGGCCTCAAACGGCTCCAAATATCCACTTGCAGATTCTACAAAAAGAGTGTTTCCAAACTTCTCTATCAATTGGTAGGTTCAACTCTGTGAGTTGAATGAAGTCATCACAAAGAAGTTTCTGAGAATCCTTCTCTCTAGTTTTTATGTGAAGATACTTCCTTTTCCAACGTAGGCCTCAAGGCGCTCCAAATAAACACATGCAGATTCTACAAAAGGAGTGTTTCAAAACTGTTCTATCAAAGGGAACGTTCAAGTCTGTGAGTTGAATGTACTCATCACACAGATGTTTCTCAGAATGCTTCTGTCTAGTTTTTAGGTGAAGAGATTTCATTTCCCAGCATAGGCCTCAAAGCGCTCCAAATATCCACTTGCAGATTCTATAAGAAGAGAGTTTCCAAACTGCTCTTTCAAAAGGAAACTTCAAGTCTGTGTGTTGAATGCACCCATCCAAAAGAAGTTTCTGAGAATGCTTCTGTCTAGTTCTTACGTGAAGATATTTCCTTTTCCAGGTAAGGCCTCAAAGCGCTCCAAATAAACACTTGCAAATTCCACAAAAGGAGTGTTTCAAAAGAGTTCTATCAAAAGGAACGTTCAAGTCTGTGAGTTGAATGCACTTATCATACCGAAGTTTCCTGGAATGCTTCTGTCTAGTTTTTATGTGAAGACATTTCCTTTTCCAGCAGAGGCCTCAAAGCACTCCAAATATCCACTTGCAGATTCTACAAAAAGAGTGTTTCAAAACTGCTCTATCAAAAGCAAGCTTCAACACTGTGAGTAGAATGCACTCATCACAAAGAAGTTTCTGAGAATGCTTCTGTCTAGTTTTTATGTGAAGATATTTCCTTTTCCAACATAGGCCTCAAAGCGCTCCGAATAAACACTTGCAGATTCTACAAAAGGAGTGTTTCGAAACTGCTCTTTCAAGAGGAACGTTCAAGTCTGTGAGTTGAATGCACTCATCACACAGAAGTTTCTGAGAATGCTTCTGTCTAGTTTTTATGTGAAGATGTTTCCTTTTCCAGCATAGGCCTCAAAACGCTCCAAATATCCTCTTGCAGATTCTACAAAAAGAGTGTTTCAAAACTGTTCTATCAAAAGGAAGGTTCAACTCTGTGAGTTGAATGAATGCATCATGAAGAACTTTCTGAGAATGCTTCTCTGTAGTTTTTAGGTGAAGATATTCCAAAACCCAGCACAGGCCTCGAAGTGCTCCAAATAACCACTTGCAGATTTTACCAAAAGAGTGTTTCAAAACTGCTCTTTCTATAGGTAAGTTCAAGTCTGTGAGTTGAATGCACTCAACACAAAGAAGTTTCTGAGAATGGTTCTGTTCAGTTTTTATGTGAAGATATTTCCTTTTCCAGCATAGGCCTCAAACGGCTCCAAATATCCACTTGCAGATTCTACAAAAAGAGTGTTTCCAAACTTCTCTATCAATTGGTAGGTTCAACTCTGTGAGTTGAATGAAGTCATCACAAAGAAGTTTCTGAGAATCCTTCTCTCTAGTTTTTATGTGAAGATACTTCCTTTTCCAACGTAGGCCTCAAGGCGCTCCAAATAAACACATGCAGATTCTACAAAAGGAGTGTTTCAAAACTGTTCTATCAAAGGGAACGTTCAAGTCTGTGAGTTGAATGTACTCATCACACAGATGTTTCTCAGAATGCTTCTGTCTAGTTTTTAGGTGAAGAGATTTCATTTCCCAGCATAGGCTTCAAAGCGCTCCAAATATCCACTTGCAGATTCTATAAGAAGAGAGTTTCCAAACTACTCTTTCAAAAGGAGCTTCAAGTCTGTGAGTTGAATGCACTCATCACAAAGAAGTTTCTGAGAATGCTTCCGTCTAGTTTCTATATGAAGATATTTCCTTTTCCAACATAGGCCCCAAAGTGCTCCAAATAAACCCTTGCAGATTCTACAAAAGGAGTGTTTCAAAACTGCTCTTTCTATAGGTAAGTTCAAGTCTGTGAGTTGAATGCACTCAACACAAAGAAGTTTCTGAGAATGCTTCTGTTCAGTTTTTATGTGAAGATATTTCCTTTTCCAGCATAGGCCTCAAACGGCTCCAAATATCCACTTGCAGATTCTACAAAAAGAGTGTTTCCAAACTTCTCTATCAATTGGTAGGTTCAACTCTGTGGGTTGAATGAAGTCATCACAAAGAAGTTTCTGAGAATCCTTCTCTCTAGTTTTTATGTGAAGATATTTCCTTTTCCAACGTAGCCCTCAAAGCACTCCAAATAAACACATGCAGATTCTACAAAAGGAGTGTTTCAAAACTGTTCTATCAAAGGGAACGTTCAAGTCTGTGAGTTGAATGTACTCATCACACAGATGTTTCTCAGAATGCTTCTGTCTAGTTTTTAGGTGAAGAGATTTCATTTCCCAGCATAGGCCTCAAAGCGCTCCAAATATCCACTTGCAGATTCTATAAGAAGAGAGTTTCCAAACTGCTCTTTCAAAAGGAAACTTCAAGTCTGTGTGTTGAATGCACTCATCCAAAAGAAGTTTCTGAGAATGCTTCTGTCTAGTTCTTACGTGAAGATATTTCCTTTTCCAGGTAAGGCCTCAAAGCGCTCCAAATAAACACTTGCAAATTCTACAAAAGGAGTGTTTCAAAAGAGTTCTATCAAAAGGAACGTTCAAGTCTGTGAGTTGAATGCACTTATCATACCGAAGTTTCCTGGAATGCTTCTGTCTAGTTTTTATGTGAAGACATTTCCTTTTCCAGCAGAGGCCTCAAAGCACTCCAAATATCCACTTGCAGATTCTACAAAAAGAGTGTTTCAAAACTGCTCTATCAAAAGCAAGCTTCAACACTGTGAGTAGAATGCACTCATCACAAAGAAGTTTCTGAGAATGCTTCTGTCTAGTTTTTATGTGAAGATATTTCCTTTTCCAACATAGGCCTCAAAGCGCTCCGAATAAACACTTGCAGATTCTACAAAAGGAGTGTTTCGAAACTGCTCTTTCAAGAGGGACGTTCAAGTCTGTGAGTTGAATGCACTCATCACACAGAAGTTTCTGAGAATGCTTCTGTCTAGTTTTTATTTGAAGATGTTTCCTTTTCCAGCATAGGCCTCAAAACGCTCCAAATATCCTCTTGCAGATTCTACAAAAAGAGTGTTTCAAAACTGTTCTATCAAAAGGAAGGTTCAACTCTGTGAGTTGAATGAATGCATCATGAAGAACTTTCTGAGAATGCTTCTCTGTAGTTTTTAGGTGAAGATATTCCAAAACCCAGCACAGGCCTCGAAGTGCTCCAAATAACCACTTGCAGATTTTACCAAAAGAGTGTTTCAAAACTGCTCTTTCTATAGGTAAGTTCAAGTCTGTGAGTTGAATGCACTCAACACAAAGAAGTTTCTGAGAATGCTTCTGTTCAGTTTTTATGTGAAGATATTTCCTTTTCCAGCATAGGCCTCAAACTGCTCCAAATATCCGCTTGCAGATTCTACAAAAAGAGTGTTTCCAAACTTCTCTATCAATTGGTAGGTTCAACTCTGTGAGTTGAATGAAGTCATCACAAAGAAGTTTCTGAGAATCCTTCTCTCTAGTTTTTATGTGAAGATACTTCCTTTTCCAACGTAGGCCTCAAGGCGCTCCAAATAAACACATGCAGATTCTACAAAAGGAGTGTTTCAAAACTGTTCTATCAAAGGGAACGTTCAAGTCTGTGAGTTGAATGTACTCATCACACAGATGTTTCTCAGAATGCTTCTGTCTAGTTTTTAGGTGAAGAGATTTCATTTCCCAGCATAGGCCTCAAAGCGCTCCAAATATCCACTTGCAGATTCTATAAGAAGAGAGTTTCCAAACTGCTCTTTCAAAAGGAGCTTCAAGTCTGTGAGTTGAATGCACTCATCACAAAGAAGTTTCTGAGAATGCTTCCGTCTAGTTTCTATATGAAGATATTTCCTTTTCCAACATAGGCCCCAAAGTGCTCCAAATAAACCCTTGCAGATTCTACAAAAGGAGTGTTTCAAAACTGCTCTTTCTATAGGTAAGTTCAAGTCTGTGAGTTGAATGCACTCAACACAAAGAAGTTTCTGAGAATGCTTCTGTTCAGTTTTTATGTGAAGATATTTCCTTTTCCAGCATAGGCCTCAAACGGCTCCAAATATCCACTTGCAGATTCTACAAAAAGAGTGTTTCCAAACTTCTCTATCAATTGGTAGGTTCAACTCTGTGAGTTGAATGAACTCATCACAAAGAAGTTTCTGAGAATCCTTCTCTCT
Source organism: Pongo pygmaeus (assembly GCF_028885625.2). Lineage (NCBI taxonomy): Eukaryota > Metazoa > Chordata > Mammalia > Primates > Hominidae > Pongo > Pongo pygmaeus. The sequence goes on along the minus strand of NC_072390.2, from coordinate 19,402,506 downwards.
AGTTTTTATGTGAAGATATTTCCTTTTCCAGCGTAGGCCTCAAAGCGCTCCAAATAAACACATGCAGATTCTACAAAAGGAGTGTTTCAAAACTGTTCTATCAAAGGGAACGTTCAAGTCTGTGAGTTGAATGTACTCATCACACAGATGTTTCTCAGAATGCTTCTGTCTAGTTTTTAGGTGAAGAGATTTCATTTCCCAGCATAGGCCTCAAAGCGCTCCAAATATCCACTTGCAGATTCTATAAGAAGAGAGTTTCCAAACTGCTCTTTCAAAAGGAGCTTCAAGTCTGTGAGTTGAATGCACTCATCACAAAGAAGTTTCTGAGAATGCTTCCGTCTAGTTTCTATATGAAGATATTTCCTTTTCCAACATAGGCCCCAAAGTGCTCCAAATAAACCCTTGCAGATTCTACAAAAGGAGTGTTTCAAAACTGCTCTTTCTATAGGTAAGTTCAAGTCTGTGAGTTGAATGCACTCAACACAAAGAAGTTTCTGAGAATGCTTCTGTTCAGTTTTTATGTGTAGATATTTCCTTTTCCAGCATAGGCCTCAAACGGCTCCAAATATCCACTTGCAGATTCTACAAAAAGAGTGTTTCCAAACTTCTCTATCAATTGGTAGGTTCAACTCTGTGAGTTGAATGAACTCATCACAAAGAAGTTTCTGAGAATCCTTCTCTCTAGTTTTTATGTGAAGATATTTCCTTTTCCAACGTAGGCCTCAAAGCGCTCCAAATAAACACATGCAGATTCTACAAAAGGAGTGTTTCAAAACTGTTCTATCAAAGGGAACGTTCAAGTCTGTGAGTTGAATGTACTCATCACACAGATGTTTCTCAGAATGCTTCTGTCTAGTTTTTAGGTGAAGAGATTTCATTTCCCAGCATAGGCCTCAAAGCGCTCCAAATATCCACTTGCAGAATCTACGAAAAGAGTGTTTCAAAGCTGCTCTTTCAAAAGCAAGGTTCAAGTCTGTGTGTTGAATGCACTCATCCGAAAGAAGTTTCTGAGAATGCTTCTGTCTAGTTCTAACGTGAAGATATTTCCTTTTCCAGCTTAGGCCACAAAGCGCTACAAATAAACACTTGCAAATTCTACAAAAGGAGTGTTTCAAAAGAGTTCTATCAAAAGGAACGTTCAAGTCTGTGAGTTGAATGCACTTATCATACCGAAGTTTCCTGGAATGCTTCTGTCTAGTTTTTATGTGAAGACATTTCCTTTTCCAGCAGAGGCCTCAAAGCACTCCAAATATCCACTTGCAGATTCTGCAAAAAGAGTGTTTCAAAACTGCTCTATCAAAAGCAAGCTTCAACACTGTGAGTAGAATGCACTCATCACAAAGAAGTTTCTGAGAATGCTTCTGTCTAGTTTTTATGTGAAGATATTTCCTTTTCCAACATAGGCCTCAAAGCGCTCCAAATAAACACTTGCAGATTCTACAAAAGGAGTGTTTCGAAACTGCTCTTTCAAGAGGAACGTTCAAGTCTGTGAGTTGAATGCACTCATCACACAGAAGTTTCTGAGAATGCTTCTGTCTAGTTTTTATGTGAAGATGTTTCCTTTTCCAGCATAGGCCTCAAAACGCTCCAAATATCCTCTTGCAGATTCTACAAAAAGAGTGTTTCAAAACTGTTCTATCAAAAGGAAGGTTCAACTCTGTGAGTTGAATGAATGCATCATGAAGAACTTTCTGAGAATGCTTCTCTGTAATTTTTAGCTGATGATATTCCAAAACCCAGCACAGGCCTCGAAGTGCTCCAAATAACCACTTGCAGATTTTACCAAAAGAGTGTTTCAAAACTGCTCTTTCTATAGGTAAGTTCAAGTCTGTGAGTTGAATGCACTCAACACAAAGAAGTTTCTGAGAATGCTTCTGTTCAGTTTTTATGTGAAGATATTTCCTTTTCCAGCATAGGCCTCAAACGGCTCCAAATATCCACTTGCAGATTCTACAAAAAGAGTGTTTCCAAACTTCTCTATCAATTGGTAGGTTCAACTCTGTGAGTTGAATGAAGTCATCACAAAGAAGTTTCTGAGAATCCTTCTCTCTAGTTTTTATGTGAAGATACTTCCTTTTCCAACGTAGGCCTCAAGGCGCTCCAAATAAACACATGCAGATTCTACAAAAGGAGTGTTTCAAAACTGTTCTATCAAAGGGAACGTTCAAGTCTGTGAGTTGAATGTACTCATCACACAGATGTTTCTCAGAATGCTTCTGTCTAGTTTTTAGGTGAAGAGATTTCATTTCCCAGCATAGGCCTCAAAGCGCTCCAAATATCCACTTGCAGATTCTATAAGAAGAGAGTTTCCAAACTGCTCTTTCAAAAGGAAACTTCAAGTCTGTGTGTTGAATGCACCCATCCAAAAGAAGTTTCTGAGAATGCTTCTGTCTAGTTCTTACGTGAAGATATTTCCTTTTCCAGGTAAGGCCTCAAAGCGCTCCAAATAAACACTTGCAAATTCCACAAAAGGAGTGTTTCAAAAGAGTTCTATCAAAAGGAACGTTCAAGTCTGTGAGTTGAATGCACTTATCATACCGAAGTTTCCTGGAATGCTTCTGTCTAGTTTTTATGTGAAGACATTTCCTTTTCCAGCAGAGGCCTCAAAGCACTCCAAATATCCACTTGCAGATTCTACAAAAAGAGTGTTTCAAAACTGCTCTATCAAAAGCAAGCTTCAACACTGTGAGTAGAATGCACTCATCACAAAGAAGTTTCTGAGAATGCTTCTGTCTAGTTTTTATGTGAAGATATTTCCTTTTCCAACATAGGCCTCAAAGCGCTCCGAATAAACACTTGCAGATTCTACAAAAGGAGTGTTTCGAAACTGCTCTTTCAAGAGGAACGTTCAAGTCTGTGAGTTGAATGCACTCATCACACAGAAGTTTCTGAGAATGCTTCTGTCTAGTTTTTATGTGAAGATGTTTCCTTTTCCAGCATAGGCCTCAAAACGCTCCAAATATCCTCTTGCAGATTCTACAAAAAGAGTGTTTCAAAACTGTTCTATCAAAAGGAAGGTTCAACTCTGTGAGTTGAATGAATGCATCATGAAGAACTTTCTGAGAATGCTTCTCTGTAGTTTTTAGGTGAAGATATTCCAAAACCCAGCACAGGCCTCGAAGTGCTCCAAATAACCACTTGCAGATTTTACCAAAAGAGTGTTTCAAAACTGCTCTTTCTATAGGTAAGTTCAAGTCTGTGAGTTGAATGCACTCAACACAAAGAAGTTTCTGAGAATGGTTCTGTTCAGTTTTTATGTGAAGATATTTCCTTTTCCAGCATAGGCCTCAAACGGCTCCAAATATCCACTTGCAGATTCTACAAAAAGAGTGTTTCCAAACTTCTCTATCAATTGGTAGGTTCAACTCTGTGAGTTGAATGAAGTCATCACAAAGAAGTTTCTGAGAATCCTTCTCTCTAGTTTTTATGTGAAGATACTTCCTTTTCCAACGTAGGCCTCAAGGCGCTCCAAATAAACACATGCAGATTCTACAAAAGGAGTGTTTCAAAACTGTTCTATCAAAGGGAACGTTCAAGTCTGTGAGTTGAATGTACTCATCACACAGATGTTTCTCAGAATGCTTCTGTCTAGTTTTTAGGTGAAGAGATTTCATTTCCCAGCATAGGCTTCAAAGCGCTCCAAATATCCACTTGCAGATTCTATAAGAAGAGAGTTTCCAAACTACTCTTTCAAAAGGAGCTTCAAGTCTGTGAGTTGAATGCACTCATCACAAAGAAGTTTCTGAGAATGCTTCCGTCTAGTTTCTATATGAAGATATTTCCTTTTCCAACATAGGCCCCAAAGTGCTCCAAATAAACCCTTGCAGATTCTACAAAAGGAGTGTTTCAAAACTGCTCTTTCTATAGGTAAGTTCAAGTCTGTGAGTTGAATGCACTCAACACAAAGAAGTTTCTGAGAATGCTTCTGTTCAGTTTTTATGTGAAGATATTTCCTTTTCCAGCATAGGCCTCAAACGGCTCCAAATATCCACTTGCAGATTCTACAAAAAGAGTGTTTCCAAACTTCTCTATCAATTGGTAGGTTCAACTCTGTGGGTTGAATGAAGTCATCACAAAGAAGTTTCTGAGAATCCTTCTCTCTAGTTTTTATGTGAAGATATTTCCTTTTCCAACGTAGCCCTCAAAGCACTCCAAATAAACACATGCAGATTCTACAAAAGGAGTGTTTCAAAACTGTTCTATCAAAGGGAACGTTCAAGTCTGTGAGTTGAATGTACTCATCACACAGATGTTTCTCAGAATGCTTCTGTCTAGTTTTTAGGTGAAGAGATTTCATTTCCCAGCATAGGCCTCAAAGCGCTCCAAATATCCACTTGCAGATTCTAATAAGAAGAGAGTTTCCAAACTGCTCTTTCAAAAGGAAACTTCAAGTCTGTGTGTTGAATGCACTCATCCAAAAGAAGTTTCTGAGAATGCTTCTGTCTAGTTCTTACGTGAAGATATTTCCTTTTCCAGGTAAGGCCTCAAAGCGCTCCAAATAAACACTTGCAAATTCTACAAAAGGAGTGTTTCAAAAGAGTTCTATCAAAAGGAACGTTCAAGTCTGTGAGTTGAATGCACTTATCATACCGAAGTTTCCTGGAATGCTTCTGTCTAGTTTTTATGTGAAGACATTTCCTTTTCCAGCAGAGGCCTCAAAGCACTCCAAATATCCACTTGCAGATTCTACAAAAAGAGTGTTTCAAAACTGCTCTATCAAAAGCAAGCTTCAACACTGTGAGTAGAATGCACTCATCACAAAGAAGTTTCTGAGAATGCTTCTGTCTAGTTTTTATGTGAAGATATTTCCTTTTCCAACATAGGCCTCAAAGCGCTCCGAATAAACACTTGCAGATTCTACAAAAGGAGTGTTTCGAAACTGCTCTTTCAAGAGGGACGTTCAAGTCTGTGAGTTGAATGCACTCATCACACAGAAGTTTCTGAGAATGCTTCTGTCTAGTTTTTATTTGAAGATGTTTCCTTTTCCAGCATAGGCCTCAAAACGCTCCAAATATCCTCTTGCAGATTCTACAAAAAGAGTGTTTCAAAACTGTTCTATCAAAAGGAAGGTTCAACTCTGTGAGTTGAATGAATGCATCATGAAGAACTTTCTGAGAATGCTTCTCTGTAGTTTTTAGGTGAAGATATTCCAAAACCCAGCACAGGCCTCGAAGTGCTCCAAATAACCACTTGCAGATTTTACCAAAAGAGTGTTTCAAAACTGCTCTTTCTATAGGTAAGTTCAAGTCTGTGAGTTGAATGCACTCAACACAAAGAAGTTTCTGAGAATGCTTCTGTTCAATTTTTATGTGAAGATATTTCCTTTTCCAGCATAGGCCTCAAACTGCTCCAAATATCCGCTTGCAGATTCTACAAAAAGAGTGTTTCCAAACTTCTCTATCAATTGGTAGGTTCAACTCTGTGAGTTGAATGAAGTCATCACAAAGAAGTTTCTGAGAATCCTTCTCTCTAGTTTTTATGTGAAGATACTTCCTTTTCCAACGTAGGCCTCAAGGCGCTCCAAATAAACACATGCAGATTCTACAAAAGGAGTGTTTCAAAACTGTTCTATCAAAGGGAACGTTCAAGTCTGTGAGTTGAATGTACTCATCACACAGATGTTTCTCAGAATGCTTCTGTCTAGTTTTTAGGTGAAGAGATTTCATTTCCCAGCATAGGCCTCAAAGCGCTCCAAATATCCACTTGCAGATTCTATAAGAAGAGAGTTTCCAAACTGCTCTTTCAAAAGGAGCTTCAAGTCTGTGAGTTGAATGCACTCATCACAAAGAAGTTTCTGAGAATGCTTCCGTCTAGTTTCTATATGAAGATATTTCCTTTTCCAACATAGGCCCCAAAGTGCTCCAAATAAACCCTTGCAGATTCTACAAAAGGAGTGTTTCAAAACTGCTCTTTCTATAGGTAAGTTCAAGTCTGTGAGTTGAATGCACTCAACACAAAGAAGTTTCTGAGAATGCTTCTGTTCAGTTTTTATGTGAAGATATTTCCTTTTCCAGCATAGGCCTCAAACGGCTCCAAATATCCACTTGCAGATTCTACAAAAAGAGTGTTTCCAAACTTCTCTATCAATTGGTAGGTTCAACTCTGTGAGTTGAATGAACTCATCACAAAGAAGTTTCTGAGAATCCTTCTCTCTAGTTTTTATGTGAAGATATTTCCTTTTCCAGCGTAGGCCTCAAAGCGCTCCAAATAAACACATGCAGATTCTACAAAAGGAGTGTTTCAAAACTGTTCTATCAAAGGGAACGTTCAAGTCTGTGAGTTGAATGTACTCATCACACAGATGTTTCTCAGAATGCTTCTGTCTAGTTTTTAGGTGAAGAGATTTCATTTCCCAGCATAGGCCTCAAAGCGCTCCAAATATCCACTTGCAGATTCTATAAGAAGAGAGTTTCCAAACTGCTCTTTCAAAAGGAGCTTCAAGTCTGTGAGTTGAATGCACTCATCACAAAGAAGTTTCTGAGAATGCTTCCGTCTAGTTTCTATATGAAGATATTTCCTTTTCCAACATAGGCCCCAAAGTGCTCCAAATAAACCCTTGCAGATTCTACAAAAGGAGTGTTTCAAAACTGCTCTTTCTATAGGTAAGTTCAAGTCTGTGAGTTGAATGCACTCAACACAAAGAAGTTTCTGAGAATGCTTCTGTTCAGTTTTTATGTGAAGATATTTCCTTTTCCAGCATAGGCCTCAAACGGCTCCAAATATCCACTTGCAGATTCTACAAAAAGAGTGTTTCCAAACTTCTCTATCAATTGGTAGGTTCAACTCTGTGAGTTGAATGAAGTCATCACAAAGAAGTTTCTGAGAATCCTTCTCTCTAGTTTTTACGTGAAGATATTTCCTTTTCCAGCGTAGGCCTCAAAGCGCTCCAAATAAACACATGCAGATTCTACAAAAGGAGTGTTTCAAAACTGTTCTATCAAAGGGAACGTTCAAGTCTGTGAGTTGAATGTACTCATCACACAGATGTTTCTCAGAATGCTTCTGTCTAGTTTTTAGGTGAAGAGATTTCATTTCCCAGCATAGGCCTCAAAGCGCTCCAAATATCCACTTGCAGATTCTATAAGAAGAGAGTTTCCAAACTGCTCTTTCAAAAGGAAACTTCAAGTCTGTGTGTTGAATGCACTCATCCAAAAGAAGTTTCTGAGAATGCTTCTGTCTAGTTCTTACGTGAAGATATTTCCTTTTCCAGGTAAGGCCTCAAAGCGCTCCAAATAAACACTTGCAAATTCCACAAAAGGAGTGTTTCAAAAGAGTTCTATCAAAAGGAACGTTCAAGTCTGTGAGTTGAATGCACTTATCATACCGAAGTTTCCTGGAATGCTTCTGTCTAGTTTTTATGTGAAGACATTTCCTTTTCCAGCAGAGGCCTCAAAGCACTCCAAATATCCACTTGCAGATTCTACAAAAAGAGTGTTTCAAAACTGCTCTATCAAAAGCAAGCTTCAACACTGTGAGTAGAATGCACTCATCACAAAGAAGTTTCTGAGAATGCTTCTGTCTAGTTTTTATGTGAAGATATTTCCTTTTCCAACATAGGCCTCAAAGCGCTCCGAATAAACACTTGCAGATTCTACAAAAGGAGTGTTTCGAAACTGCTCTTTCAAGAGGAACGTTCAAGTCTGTGAGTTGAATGCACTCATCACACAGAAGTTTCTGAGAATGCTTCTGTCTAGTTTTTATGTGAAGATGTTTCCTTTTCCAGCATAGGCCTCAAAACGCTCCAAATATCCTCTTGCAGATTCTACAAAAAGAGTGTTTCAAAACTGTTCTATCAAAAGGAAGGTTCAACTCTGTGAGTTGAATGAATGCATCATGAAGAACTTTCTGAGAATGCTTCTCTGTAGTTTTTAGGTGAAGATATTCCAAAACCCAGCACAGGCCTCGAAGTGCTCCAAATAACCACTTGCAGATTTTACCAAAAGAGTGTTTCAAAACTGCTCTTTCTATAGGTAAGTTCAAGTCTGTGAGTTGAATGCACTCAACACAAAGAAGTTTCTGAGAATGGTTCTGTTCAGTTTTTATGTGAAGATATTTCCTTTTCCAGCATAGGCCTCAAACGGCTCCAAATATCCACTTGCAGATTCTACAAAAAGAGTGTTTCCAAACTTCTCTATCAATTGGTAGGTTCAACTCTGTGAGTTGAATGAAGTCATCACAAAGAAGTTTCTGAGAATCCTTCTCTCTAGTTTTTATGTGAAGATACTTCCTTTTCCAACGTAGGCCTCAAGGCGCTCCAAATAAACACATGCAGATTCTACAAAAGGAGTGTTTCAAAACTGTTCTATCAAAGGGAACGTTCAAGTCTGTGAGTTGAATGTACTCATCACACAGATGTTTCTCAGAATGCTTCTGTCTAGTTTTTAGGTGAAGAGATTTCATTTCCCAGCATAGGCTTCAAAGCGCTCCAAATATCCACTTGCAGATTCTATAAGAAGAGAGTTTCCAAACTGCTCTTTCAAAAGGAGCTTCAAGTCTGTGAGTTGAATGCACTCATCACAAAGAAGTTTCTGAGAATGCTTCCGTCTAGTTTCTATATGAAGATATTTCCTTTTCCAACATAGGCCCCAAAGTGCTCCAAATAAACCCTTGCAGATTCTACAAAAGGAGTGTTTCAAAACTGCTCTTTCTATAGGTAAGTTCAAGTCTGTGAGTTGAATGCACTCAACACAAAGAAGTTTCTGAGAATGCTTCTGTTCAGTTTTTATGTGAAGATATTTCCTTTTCCAGCATAGGCCTCAAACGGCTCCAAATATCCACTTGCAGATTCTACAAAAAGAGTGTTTCCAAACTTCTCTATCAATTGGTAGGTTCAACTCTGTGAGTTGAATGAAGTCATCACAAAGAAGTTTCTGAGAATCCTTCTCTCTAGTTTTTATGTGAAGATATTTCCTTTTCCAACGTAGGCCTCAAAGCGCTCCAAATAAACACATGCAGATTCTACAAAAGGAGTGTTTCAAAACTGTTCTATCAAAGGGAACGTTCAAGTCTGTGAGTTGAATGTACTCATCACACAGATGTTTCTCAGAATGCTTCTGTCTAGTTTTTAGGTGAAGAGATTTCATTTCCCAGCATAGGCCTCAAAGCGCTCCAAATATCCACTTGCAGAATCTACGAAAAGAGTGTTTCAAAGCTGCTCTTTCAAAAGCAAGGTTCAAGTCTGTGTGTTGAATGCACTCATCCAAAAGAAGTTTCTGAGAATGCTTCTGTCTAGTTCTTACGTGAAGATATTTCCTTTTCCAGCTTAGGCCTCAAAGCGCTCCAAATAAACACTTGCAAATTCTACAAAAGGAGTGTTTCAAAAGAGTTCTATCAAAAGGAACGTTCAAGTCTGTGAGTTGAATGCACTTATCATACCGAAGTTTCCTGGAATTCTTCTGTCTAGTTTTTATGTGAAGACATTTCCTTTTCCAGCAGAGGCCTCAAAGCACTCCAAATATCCACTTGCAGATTCTACAAAAAGAGTGTTTCAAAACTGCTCTATCAAAAGCAAGCTTCAACACTGTGAGTAGAATGCACTCATCACAAAGAAGTTTCTGAGAATGCTTCTGTCTAGTTTTTATGTGAAGATATTTCCTTTTCCAACATAGGCCTCAAAGCGCTCCAAATAAACACTTGCAGATTCTACAAAAGGAGTGTTTCGAAACTGCTCTTTCAAGAGGAACGTTCAAGTCTGTGAGTTGAATGCACTCATCACACAGAAGTTTCTGAGAATGCTTCTGTCTAGTTTTTATGTGAAGATGTTTCCTTTTCCAGCATAGGCCTCAAAACGCTCCAAATATCCTCTTGCAGATTCTACAAAAAGAGTGTTTCAAAACTGTTCTATCAAAAGGAAGGTTCAACTCTGTGAGTTGAATGAATGCATCGTGAAGAACTTTCTGAGAATGCTTCTCTGTAGTTTTTAGGTGAAGATATTCCAAAACCCAGCACAGGTCTCGAAGTGCTCCAACTTGCAGATTTTACCAAAAGAGTGTTTCAAAACTGCTCTTTCTATAGGTAAGTTCAAGTCTGTGAGTTGAATGCACTCAACACAAAGAAGTTTCTGAGAATGCTTCTGTTCAGTTTTTATGTGAAGATATTTCCTTTTCCAGCATAGGCCTCAAACTGCTCCAAATATCCGCTTGCAGATTCTACAAAAAGAGTGTTTCCAAACTTCTCTATCAATTGGTAGGTTCAACTCCGTGAGTTGAATGAAGTCATCACAAAGAAGTTTCTGAGAATCCTTCTCTCTAGTTTTTATGTGAAGATATTTCCTTTTCCAGCGTAGGCCTCAAAGCGCTCCAAATAAACACATGCAGATTCTACAAAAGGAGTGTTTCAAAACTGTTCTATAAAAGGGAACGTTCAAGTCAGTGAGTTGAATGTACTGATCACACAGATGTTTCTCAGAATGTTTCTGTCTAGTTTTTAGGTGAAGAGATTTCATTTCCCAGCATAGGCCTCAAAGCGCTCCAAATATCCACTTGCAGATTCTACAAGAAGAGTGTTTCCAAACTGCTCTTTCAAAAGGAAGCTTCAAGTCTGTGAGTTGAATGCACTCATCACAAAGAAGTTTCTGAGAATGCTTCCGTCTAGTTTCTATATGAAGATATTTCCTTTTCCAACATAGGCCCCAAAGTGCTCCAAATAAACCCTTGCAGATTCTACAAAAGGAGTGTTTCAAAACTGCTCTTTCTATAGGTAAGTTCAAGTCTGTGAGTTGAATGCACTCAACACAAAGAAGTTTCTGAGAATGCTTCTGTTCAGTTTTTATGTGTAGATATTTCCTTTTCCAGCATAGGCCTCAAACGGCTCCAAATATCCACTTGCAGATTCTACAAAAAGAGTGTTTCCAAACTTCTCTATCAATTGGTAGGTTCAACTCTGTGAGTTGAATGAACTCATCACAAAGAAGTTTCTGAGAATCCTTCTCTCTAGTTTTTATGTGAAGATATTTCCTTTTCCAACGTAGGCCTCAAAGCGCTCCAAATAAACACATGCAGATTCTACAAAAGGAGTGTTTCAAAACTGTTCTATCAAAGGGAACGTTCAAGTCTGTGAGTTGAATGTACTCATCACACAGATGTTTCTCAGAATGCTTCTGTCTAGTTTTTAGGTGAAGAGATTTCATTTCCCAGCATAGGCCTCAAAGCGCTCCAAATATCCACTTGCAGAATCTACGAAAAGAGTGTTTCAAAGCTGCTCTTTCAAAAGCAAGGTTCAAGTCTGTGTGTTGAATGCACTCATCCGAAAGAAGTTTCTGAGAATGCTTCTGTCTAGTTCTAACGTGAAGATATTTCCTTTTCCAGCTTAGGCCACAAAGCGCTACAAATAAACACTTGCAAATTCTACAAAAGGAGTGTTTCAAAAGAGTTCTATCAAAAGGAACGTTCAAGTCTGTGAGTTGAATGCACTTATCATACCGAAGTTTCCTGGAATGCTTCTGTCTAGTTTTTATGTGAAGACATTTCCTTTTCCAGCAGAGGCCTCAAAGCACTCCAAATATCCACTTGCAGATTCTGCAAAAAGAGTGTTTCAAAACTGCTCTATCAAAAGCAAGCTTCAACACTGTGAGTAGAATGCACTCATCACAAAGAAGTTTCTGAGAATGCTTCTGTCTAGTTTTTATGTGAAGATATTTCCTTTTCCAACATAGGCCTCAAAGCGCTCCAAATAAACACTTGCAGATTCTACAAAAGGAGTGTTTCGAAACTGCTCTTTCAAGAGGAACGTTCAAGTCTGTGAGTTGAATGCACTCATCACACAGAAGTTTCTGAGAATGCTTCTGTCTAGTTTTTATGTGAAGATGTTTCCTTTTCCAGCATAGGCCTCAAAACGCTCCAAATATCCTCTTGCAGATTCTACAAAAAGAGTGTTTCAAAACTGTTCTATCAAAAGGAAGGTTCAACTCTGTGAGTTGAATGAATGCATCATGAAGAACTTTCTGAGAATGCTTCTCTGTAATTTTTAGCTGATGATATTCCAAAACCCAGCACAGGCCTCGAAGTGCTCCAAATAACCACTTGCAGATTTTACCAAAAGAGTGTTTCAAAACTGCTCTTTCTATAGGTAAGTTCAAGTCTGTGAGTTGAATGCACTCAACACAAAGAAGTTTCTGAGAATGCTTCTGTTCAGTTTTTATGTGAAGATATTTCCTTTTCCAGCATAGGCCTCAAACGGCTCCAAATATCCACTTGCAGATTCTACTAAAAGAGTGTTTCCAAACTTCTCTATCAATTGGTAGGTTCAACTCTGTGAGTTGAATGAAGTCATCACAAAGAAGTTTCTGAGAATCCTTCTCTCTAGTTTTTACGTGAAGATATTTCCTTTTCCAGCGTAGGCCTCAAAACGCTCCAAATAAACACATGCAGATTCTACAAAAGGAGTGTTTCAAAACTGTTCTATCAAACGGAACGTTCAAGTCTGTGAGTTGAATGTACTCATCACACAGATGTTTCTCAGAATGCTTCTGTCTAGTTTTTAGGTGAAGAGATTTCATTTCCCAGCATAGGCCTCAAAGCGCTCCAAATATCCACTTGCAGATTCTATAAGAAGAGAGTTTCCAAACTGCTCTTTCAAAAGGAAACTTCAAGTCTGTGTGTTGAATGCACTCATCCAAAAGAAGTTTCTGAGAATGCTTCTGTCTAGTTCTTACGTGAAGATATTTCCTTTTCCAGGTAAGGCCTCAAAGCGCTCCAAATAAACACTTGCAAATTCCACAAAAGGAGTGTTTCAAAAGAGTTCTATCAAAAGGAACGTTCAAGTCTGTGAGTTGAATGCACTTATCATACCGAAGTTTCCTGGAATGCTTCTGTCTAGTTTTTATGTGAAGACATTTCCTTTTCCAGCAGAGGCCTCAAAGCACTCCAAATATCCACTTGCAGATTCTACAAAAAGAGTGTTTCAAAACTGCTCTATCAAAAGCAAGCTTCAACACTGTGAGTAGAATGCACTCATCACAAAGAAGTTTCTGAGAATGCTTCTGTCTAGTTTTTATGTGAAGATATTTCCTTTTCCAACATAGGCCTCAAAGCGCTCCGAATAAACACTTGCAGATTCTACAAAAGGAGTGTTCCGAAACTGCTCTTTCAAGAGGAACGTTCAAGTCTGTGAGTTGAATGCACTCATCACACAGAAGTTTCTGAGAATGCTTCTGTCTAGTTTTTATTTGAAGATGTTTCCTTTTCCAGCATAGGCCTCAAAACGCTCCAAATATCCTCTTGCAGATTCTACAAAAAGAGTGTTTCAAAACTGTTCTATCAAAAGGAAGGTTCAACTCTGTGAGTTGAATGAATGCATCATGAAGAACTTTCTGAGAATGCTTCTCTGTAGTTTTTAGGTGAAGATATTCCAAAACCCAGCACAGGCCTCGAAGTGCTCCAAATAACCACTTGCAGATTTTACCAAAAGAGTGTTTCAAAACTGCTCTTTCTATAGGTAAGTTCAAGTCTGTGAGTTGAATGCACTCAACACAAAGAAGTTTCTGAGAATGGTTCTGTTCAGTTTTTATGTGAAGATATTTCCTTTTCCAGCATAGGCCTCAAACGGCTCCAAATATCCACTTGCAGATTCTACAAAAAGAGTGTTTCCAAACTTCTCTATCAATTGGTAGGTTCAACTCTGTGAGTTGAATGAAGTCATCACAAAGAAGTTTCTGAGAATCCTTCTCTCTAGTTTTTATGTGAAGATACTTCCTTTTCCAACGTAGGCCTCAAGGCGCTCCAAATAAACACATGCAGATTCTACAAAAGGAGTGTTTCAAAACTGTTCTATCAAAGGGAACGTTCAAGTCTGTGAGTTGAATGTACTCATCACACAGATGTTTCTCAGAATGCTTCTGTCTAGTTTTTAGGTGAAGAGATTTCATTTCCCACCATAGGCTTCAAAGCGCTCCAAATATCCACTTGCAGATTCTATAAGAAGAGAGTTTCCAAACTGCTCTTTCAAAAGGAGCTTCAAGTCTGTGAGTTGAATGCACTCATCACAAAAAAGTTTCTGAGAATGCTTCCGTCTAGTTTCTATATGAAGATATTTCCTTTTCCAACATAGGCCCCAAAGTGCTCCAAATAAACCCTTGCAGATTCTACAAAAGGAGTGTTTCAAAACTGCTCTTTCTATAGGTAAGTTCAAGTCTGTGAGTTGAATGCACTCAACACAAAGAAGTTTCTGAGAATGCTTCTGTTCAGTTTTTATGTGAAGATATTTCCTTTTCCAGCATAGGCCTCAAACGGCTCCAAATATCCACTTGCAGATTCTACAAAAAGAGTGTTTCCAAACTTCTCTATCAATTGGTAGGTTCAACTCTGTGAGTTGAATGAAGTCATCACAAAGAAGTTTCTGAGAATCCTTCTCTCTAGTTTTTATGTGAAGATATTTCCTTTTCCAACGTAGGCCTCAAAGCGCTCCAAATAAACACATGCAGATTCTACAAAAGGAGTGTTTCAAAACTGTTCTATCAAAGGGAACGTTCAAGTCTGTGAGTTGAATGTACTCATCACACAGATGTTTCTCAGAATGCTTCTGTCTAGTTTTTAGGTGAAGAGATTTCATTTCCCAGCATAGGCCTCAAAGCGCTCCAAATATCCACTTGCAGATTCTATAAGAAGAGAGTTTCCAAACTGCTCTTTCAAAAGGAAACTTCAAGTCTGTGTGTTGAATGCACTCATCCAAAAGAAGTTTCTGAGAATGCTTCTGTCTAGTTCTTACGTGAAGATATTTCCTTTTCCAGGTAAGGCCTCAAAGCGCTCCAAATAAACACTTGCAAATTCTACAAAAGGAGTGTTTCAAAAGAGTTCTATCAAAAGGAACGTTCAAGCCTGTGAGTTGAATGCACTTATCATACCGAAGTTTCCTGGAATGCTTCTGTCTAGTTTTTATGTGAAGACATTTCCTTTTCCAGCAGAGGCCTCAAAGCACTCCAAATATCCACTTGCAGATTCTACAAAAAGAGTGTTTCAAAACTGCTCTATCAAAAGCAAGCTTCAACACTGTGAGTAGAATGCACTCATCACAAAGAAGTTTCTGAGAATGCTTCTGTCTAGTTTTTATGTGAAGATATTTCCTTTTCCAACATAGGCCTCAAAGCGCTCCGAATAAACACTTGCAGATTCTACAAAAGGAGTGTTTCGAAACTGCTCTTTCAAGAGGGACGTTCAAGTCTGTGAGTTGAATGCACTCATCACACAGAAGTTTCTGAGAATGCTTCTGTCTAGTTTTTATGTGAAGATGTTTCCTTTTCCAGCATAGGCCTCAAAACGCTCCAAATATCCTCTTGCAGATTCTACAAAAAGAGTGTTTCAAAACTGTTCTATCAAAAGGAAGGTTCAACTCTGTGAGTTGAATGAATGCATCATGAAGAACTTTCTGAGAATGCTTCTCTGTAGTTTTTAGGTGAAGATATTCCAAAACCCAGCACAGGCCTCGAAGTGCTCCAAATAACCACTTGCAGATTTTACCAAAAGAGTGTTTCAAAACTGCTCTTTCTATAGGTAAGTTCAAGTCTGTGAGTTGAATGCACTCAACACAAAGAAGTTTCTGAGAATGGTTCTGTTCAGTTTTTATGTGAAGATATTTCCTTTTCCAGCATAGGCCTCAAACGGCTCCAAATATCCACTTGCAGATTCTACAAAAAGAGTGTTTCCAAACTTCTCTATCAATTGGTAGGTTCAACTCTGTGAGTTGAATGAAGTCATCACAAAGAAGTTTCTGAGAATCCTTCTCTCTAGTTTTTATGTGAAGATACTTCCTTTTCCAACGTAGGCCTCAAGGCGCTCCAAATAAACACATGCAGATTCTACAAAAGGAGTGTTTCAAAACTGTTCTATCAAAGGGAACGTTCAAGTCTGTGAGTTGAATGTACTCATCACACAGATGTTTCTCAGAATGCTTCTGTCTAGTTTTTAGGTGAAGAGATTTCATTTCCCAGCATAGGCCTCAAAGCGCTCCAAATATCCACTTGCAGATTCTATAAGAAGAGAGTTTCCAAACTGCTCTTTCAAAAGGAGCTTCAAGTCTGTGAGTTGAATGCACTCATCACAAAGAAGTTTCTGAGAATGCTTCCGTCTAGTTTCTATATGAAGATATTTCCTTTTCCAACATAGGCCCCAAAGTGCTCCAAATAAACCCTTGCAGATTCTACAAAAGGAGTGTTTCAAAACTGCTCTTTCTATAGGTAAGTTCAAGTCTGTGAGTTGAATGCACTCAACACAAAGAAGTTTCTGAGAATGCTTCTGTTCAGTTTTTATGTGAAGATATTTCCTTTTCCAGCATAGGCCTCAAACGGCTCCAAATATCCACTTGCAGATTCTACAAAAAGAGTGTTTCCAAACTTCTCTATCAATTGGTAGGTTCAACTCTCTGAGTTGAATGAACTCATCACAAAGAAGTTTCTGAGAATCCTTCTCTCTAGTTTTTATGTGAAGATATTTCCTTTTCCAGCGTAGGCCTCAAAGCGCTCCAAATAAACACATGCAGATTCTACAAAAGGAGTGTTTCAAAACTGTTCTATCAAAGGGAACGTTCAAGTCTGTGAGTTGAATGTACTCATCACACAGATGTTTCTCAGAATGCTTCTGTCTAGTTTTTAGGTGAAGAGATTTCATTTCCCAGCATAGGCCTCAAAGCGCTCCAAATATCCACTTGCAGAATCTACGAAAAGAGTGTTTCAAAGCTGCTCTTTCAAAAGCAAGGTTCAAGTCTGTGTGTTGAATGCACTCATCCAAAAGAAGTTTCTGAGAATGCTTCTGTCTAGTTCTTACGTGAAGATATTTCCTTTTCCAGCTTAGGCCTCAAAGCGCTCCAAATAAACACTTGCAAATTCTACAAAAGGAGTGTTTCAAAAGAGTTCTATCAAAAGGAACGTTCAAGTCTGTGAGTTGAATGCACTTATCATACCGAAGTTTCCTGGAATGCTTCTGTCTAGTTTTTATGTGAAGACATTTCCTTTTCCAGCAGAGGCCTCAAAGCACTCCAAATATCCACTTGCAGATTCTACAAAAAGAGTGTTTCAAAACTGCTCTATCAAAAGCAAGCTTCAACACTGTGAGTAGAATGCACTCATCACAAAGAAGTTTCTGAGAATGCTTCTGTCTAGTTTTTATGTGAAGATATTTCCTTTTCCAACATAGGCCTCAAAGCGCTCCAAATAAACACTTGCAGATTCTACAAAAGGAGTGTTTCGAAACTGCTCTTTCAAGAGGAACGTTCAAGTCTGTGAGTTGAATGCACTCATCACACAGAAGTTTCTGAGAATGCTTCTGTCTAGTTTTTATGTGAAGATGTTTCCTTTTCCAGCATAGGCCTCAAAACGCTCCAAATATCCTCTTGCAGATTCTACAAAAAGAGTGTTTCAAAACTGTTCTATCAAAAGGAAGGTTCAACTCTGTGAGTTGAATGAATGCATCGTGAAGAACTTTCTGAGAATGCTTCTCTGTAGTTTTTAGGTGAAGATATTCCAAAACCCAGCACAGGTCTCGAAGTGCTCCAACTTGCAGATTTTACCAAAAGAGTGTTTCAAAACTGCTCTTTCTATAGGTAAGTTCAAGTCTGTGAGTTGAATGCACTCAACACAAAGAAGTTTCTGAGAATGCTTCTGTTCAGTTTTTATGTGAAGATATTTCCTTTTCCAGCATAGGCCTCAAACTGCTCCAAATATCCGCTTGCAGATTCTACAAAAAGAGTGTTTCCAAACTTCTCTATCAATTGGTAGGTTCAACTCTGTGAGTTGAATGAAGTCATCACAAAGAAGTTTCTGAGAATCCTTCTCTCTAGTTTTTATGTGAAGATATTTCCTTTTCCAGCGTAGGCCTCAAAGCGCTCCAAATAAACACATGCAGATTCTACAAAAGGAGTGTTTCAAAACTGTTCTATAAAAGGGAACGTTCAAGTCAGTGAGTTGAATGTACTGATCACACAGATGTTTCTCAGAATGTTTCTGTCTAGTTTTTAGGTGAAGAGATTTCATTTCCCAGCATAGGCCTCAAAGCGCTCCAAATATCCACTTGCAGATTCTACAAGAAGAGTGTTTCCAAACTGCTCTTTCAAAAGGAAGCTTCAAGTCTGTGAGTTGAATGCACTCATCACAAAGAAGTTTCTGAGAATGCTTCCGTCTAGTTTCTATATGAAGATATTTCCTTTTCCAACATAGGCCCCAAAGTGCTCCAAATAAACCCTTGCAGATTCTACAAAAGGAGTGTTTCAAAACTGCTCTTTCTATAGGTAAGTTCAAGTCTGTGAGTTGAATGCACTCAACACAAAGAAGTTTCTGAGAATGCTTCTGTTCAGTTTTTATGTGTAGATATTTCCTTTTCCAGCATAGGCCTCAAACGGCTCCAAATATCCACTTGCAGATTCTACAAAAAGAGTGTTTCCAAACTTCTCTATCAATTGGTAGGTTCAACTCTGTGAGTTGAATGAACTCATCACAAAGAAGTTTCTGAGAATCCTTCTCTCTAGTTTTTATGTGAAGATATTTCCTTTTCCAACGTAGGCCTCAAAGCGCTCCAAATAAACACATGCAGATTCTACAAAAGGAGTGTTTCAAAACTGTTCTATCAAAGGGAACGTTCAAGTCTGTGAGTTGAATGTACTCATCACACAGATGTTTCTCAGAATGCTTCTGTCTAGTTTTTAGGTGAAGAGATTTCATTTCCCAGCATAGGCCTCAAAGCGCTCCAAATATCCACTTGCAGAATCTACGAAAAGAGTGTTTCAAAGCTGCTCTTTCAAAAGCAAGGTTCAAGTCTGTGTGTTGAATGCACTCATCCGAAAGAAGTTTCTGAGAATGCTTCTGTCTAGTTCTAACGTGAAGATATTTCCTTTTCCAGCTTAGGCCACAAAGCGCTACAAATAAACACTTGCAAATTCTACAAAAGGAGTGTTTCAAAAGAGTTCTATCAAAAGGAACGTTCAAGTCTGTGAGTTGAATGCACTTATCATACCGAAGTTTCCTGGAATGCTTCTGTCTAGTTTTTATGTGAAGACATTTCCTTTTCCAGCAGAGGCCTCAAAGCACTCCAAATATCCACTTGCAGATTCTGCAAAAAGAGTGTTTCAAAACTGCTCTATCAAAAACAAGCTTCAACACTGTGAGTAGAATGCACTCATCACAAAGAAGTTTCTGAGAATGCTTCTGTCTAGTTTTTATGTGAAGATATTTCCTTTTCCAACATAGGCCTCAAAGCGCTCCAAATAAACACTTGCAGATTCTACAAAAGGAGTGTTTCGAAACTGCTCTTTCAAGAGGAACGTTCAAGTCTGTGAGTTGAATGCACTCATCACACAGAAGTTTCTGAGAATGCTTCTGTCTAGTTTTTATGTGAAGATGTTTCCTTTTCCAGCATAGGCCTCAAAACGCTCCAAATATCCTCTTGCAGATTCTACAAAAAGAGTGTTTCAAAACTGTTCTATCAAAAGGAAGGTTCAACTCTGTGAGTTGAATGAATGCATCATGAAGAACTTTCTGAGAATGCTTCTCTGTAATTTTTAGCTGATGATATTCCAAAACCCAGCACAGGCCTCGAAGTGCTCCAAATAACCACTTGCAGATTTTACCAAAAGAGTGTTTCAAAACTGCTCTTTCTATAGGTAAGTTCAAGTCTGTGAGTTGAATGCACTCAACACAAAGAAGTTTCTGAGAATGCTTCTGTTCAGTTTTTATGTGAAGATATTTCCTTTTCCAGCATAGGCCTCAAACGGCTCCAAATATCCACTTGCAGATTCTACAAAAAGAGTGTTTCCAAACTTCTCTATCAATTGGTAGGTTCAACTCTGTGAGTTGAATGAAGTCATCACAAAGAAGTTTCTGAGAATCCTTCTCTCTAGTTTTTAAGTGAAGATACTTCCTTTTCCAACGTAGGCCTCAAGGCGCTCCAAATAAACACATGCAGATTCTACAAAAGGAGTGTTTCAAAACTGTTCTATCAAAGGGAACGTTCAAATCTGTGAGTTGAATGTACTCATCACACAGATGTTTCTCAGAATGCTTCTGTCTAGTTTTTAGGTGAAGAGATTTCATTTCCCAGCATAGGCCTCAAAGCGTTCCAAATATCCACTTGCAGATTCTATAAGAAGAGAGTTTCCAAACTGCTCTTTCAAAAGGAGCTTCAAGTCTGTGAGTTGAATGCACTCATCACAAAGAAGTTTCTGAGAATGCTTCCGTCTAGTTTCTATATGAAGATATTTCCTTTTCCAACATAGGCCCCAAAGTGCTCCAAATAAACCCTTGCAGATTCTACATAAGGAGTGTTTCAAAACTGCTCTTTCTATAGGTAAGTTCAAGTCTGTGAGTTGAATGCACTCATCACAAAGAAGTTTCTGAGAACGCTTCTGTCTAGTTCTTCGTGAAGATATTTCCTTTTCCAGCTTAGGCCTCAAAGCGCTCCAAATAAACACTTGCAATTTCTACAAAAGGAGTGTTTCAAAAGAGTTCTATCAAAAGGAACGTTCAAGTCTGTGAGTTGAATGCACTTATCATACCGAAGTTTCCTGGAATGCTTCTGTCTAGTTTTTATGTGAAGACATTTCCTTTTCCAGCAGAGGCCTCAAAGCACTCCAAATATCCACTTGCAGATTCTACAAAAAGAGTGTTTCAAAACTGCTCTATCAAAAGCAGGCTTCAACACTGTGAGTAGAATGCACTCATCACAAAGAAGTTTCTGAGAATGCTTCTGTCTAGTTTTTATGTGAAGATATTTCCTTTTCCAACATAGGCCTCAAAGCGCTCCAAATAAACACTTGCAGATTCTACAAAAGGAGTGTTTCGAAACTGCTCTTTCAAGAGGAACGTTCAAGTCTGTGAGTTGAATGCACTCATCACACAGAAGTTTCTGAGAATGCTTCTGTCTAGTTTTTATGTGAAGATGTTTCCTTTTCCAGCATAGGCCTCAAAACGCTCCAAATATCCTCTCGCAGATTCTACAAAAAGAGTGTTTCAAAACTGTTCTATCAAAAGGAAGGTTCAACTCTGTGAGTTGAATGAATGCATCGTGAAGAACTTTCTGAGAATGCTTCTCTGTAGTTTTTAGGTGAAGATATTCCAAAACCCAGCACAGGTCTCGAAGTGCTCCAACTTGCAGATTTTACCAAAAGAGTGTTTCAAAACTGCTCTTTCTTTAGGTAAGTTCAAGTCTGTGAGTTGAATGCACTCAACACAAAGAAGTTTCTGAGAATGCTTCTGTTCAGTTTTTATGTGAAGATATTTCCTTTTCCAGCATAGGCCTCAAACGGCTCCAAATATCCACTTGCAGATTCTACAAAAAGAGTGTTTCCAAACTTCTCTATCAATTGGTAGGTTCAACTCTGTGAGTTGAATGAAGTCATCACAAAGAAGTTTCTGAGAATCCTTCTCTCTAGTTTTTATGTGAAGATATTTCCTTTTCCAACATAGGCCTCAAGGTGCTCCGAATAAACACTTGCAGATTCTACAAACTTAATGTTTCAAAACTCTTCTATCAAAAGGAACGTTGAAGTCTGTGAGTTGAATGCACTCATCACAAAGAAGTTTCTCAGAATGCTTCCGTCTAGTTTTTAGGTGAAGAGATTTCATTTCCCAGCACAGGCCTCAAAGCGCTCCAAATATCCACTTGCAGATTCTACAAGAAGAGTGTTTCCAAACTGCTCTTTCAAAAGGAAGCTTCAAGTCTGTGAGTTGAATGCACTCATCACAAAGAAGTTTCTGAGAATGCTTCCGTCTAGTTTCTATATGAAGGTATTTCCTTTTCCAACATAGGCCCCAAAGTGCTCCAAATAAACCCTTGCAGATTCTACAAAAGGAGTGTTTCAAAACTGCTCTTTCTATAGGTAAGTTCAAGTCTGTGAGTTGAATGCACTCAACACAAAGAAGTTTCTGAGAATGCTTCTGTTCAGTTTTTATGTGAAGATATTTCCTTTTCCAGCATAGGCCTCAAACGGCTCCAAATATCCACTTGCAGATTCTACAAAAGGAGTGTTTCCAAACTTCTCTATCAATTGGTAGGTTCAACTCTGTGAGTTGAATGAACTCATCACAAAGAAGTTTCTGAGAATCCTTCTCTCTAGTTTTTATGTGAAGATATTTCCTTTTCCAACGTAGGCCTCAAAGCGCTCCAAATAAACACATGCAGATTCTACAAAAGGAGTGTTTCAAAACTGTTCTATCAAAGGGAACGTTCAAGCCTGTGAGTTGAATGTACTCATCACACAGATGTTTCTCAGAATGCTTCTGTCTAGTTTTTAGGTGAAGAGATTTCATTTCCCAGCATAGGCCTCAAAGCGCTCCAAATATCCACTTGCAGATTCTATAAGAAGAGAGTTTCCAAACTGCTCTTTCAAAAGGAAGCTTCAAGTCTGTGTGTTGAATGCACTCATCCAAAAGAAGTTTCTGAGAATGCTTCTGTCTAGTTCTTACGTGAAGATATTTCCTTTTCCAGGTAAGGCCTCAAAGCGCTCCAAATAAACACTTGCAAATTCTACAAAAGGAGTGTTTCAAAAGAGTTCTATCAAAAGGAACGTTCAAGTCTGTGAGTTGAATGCACTTATCATACCGAAGTTTCCTGGAATGCTTCTGTCTAGTTTTTATGTGAAGACATTTCCTTTTCCAGCAGAGGCCTCAAAGCACTCCAAATATCCACTTGCAGATTCTACAAAAAGAGTGTTTCAAAACTGCTCTATCAAAAGCAAGGTTCAACACTGTGAGTAGAATGCACTCATCACAAAGAAGTTTCTGAGAATGCTTCTGTCTAGTTTTTATGTGAAGATATTTCCTTTTCCAACATAGGCCTCAAAGCGCTCCAAATAAACACTTGCAGATTCTACAAAAGGAGTGTTTCGAAACTGCTCTTTCAAGAGGAACGTTCAAGTCTGTGAGTTGAATGCACTCATCACACAGAAGTTTCTGAGAATGCTTCTGTCTAGTTTTTATGTGAAGATGTTTCCTTTTCCAGAATAGGCCTCAAAACGCTCCAAATATCCTCTTGCAGATTCTACAAAAACAGTGTTTCAAAACTGTTCTATCAAAAGGAAGGTTCAACTCTGTGAGTTGAATGAATGCATCATGAAGAACTTTCTGAGAATGCTTCTCTGTAGTTTTTAGGTGAAGATATTCCAAAACCCAGCACAGGCCTCGAAGTGCTCCAAATAACCACTTGCAGATTTTACCAAAAGAGTGTTTCAAAACTGCTCTTTCTATAGGTAAGTTCAAGTCTGTGAGTTGAATGCACTCAACACAAAGAAGTTTCTGAGAATGCTTCTGTTCAGTTTTTATGTGAAGATATTTCCTTTTCCAGCATAGGCCTCAAACGGCTCCAAATATCCACTTGCAGATTCTACAAAAAGAGTGTTTCCAAACTTCTCTATCAATTGGTAGGTTCAACTCTGTGAGTTGAATGAAGTCATCACAAAGAAGTTTCTGAGAATCCTTCTCTCTAGTTTTTATGTGAAGATATTTCCTTTTCCAACATAGGCCTCAAGGTGCTCCGAATAAACACTTGCAGATTCTACAAACTTAATGTTTCAAAACTCTTCTATCAAAAGGAACGTTGAAGTCTGTGAGTTGAATGCACTCATCACAAAGAAGTTTCTCAGAATGCTTCCGTCTAGTTTTTAGGTGAAGAGATTTCATTTCCCAGCCCAGGCCTCAAAGCGCTCCAAATATCCACTTGCAGATTCTATAAGAAGAGAGTTTCCAAACTGCTCTTTCAAAAGGAAGCTTCAAGTCTGTGAGTTGAATGCACTCATCACAAAGAAGTTTCTGAGAATGCTTCCGTCTAGTTTCTATATGAAGATATTTCCTTTTCCAACATAGGCCCCAAAGTGCTCCAAATAAACCCTTGCAGATTCTACAAAAGGAGTGTTTCAAAACTGCTCTTTCTATAGGTAAGTTCAAGTCTGTGAGTTGAATGCACTCAACACAAAGAAGTTTCTGAGAATGCTTCTGTTCAGTTTTTATGTGAAGATATTTCCTTTTCCAGCATAGGCCTCAAACGGCTCCAAATATCCACTTGCAGATTCTACAAAAAGAGTGTTTCCAAACTTCTCTATCAATTGGTAGGTTCAACTCTGTGAGTTGAATGAACTCATCACAAAGAAGTTTCTGAGAATCCTTCTCTCTAGTTTTTATGTGAAGATATTTCCTTTTCCAGCGTAGGCCACAAAGCGCTCCAAATAAACACATGCAGATTCTACAAAAGGAGTGTTTCAAAACTGTTCTATCAAAGGGAACGTTCAAGTCTGTGAGTTGAATGTACTCATCACACAGATGTTTCTCAGAATGCTTCTGTCTAGTTTTTAGGTGAAGAGATTTCATTTCCCAGCATAGGCCTCAAAGCGCTCCAAATATCCACTTGCAGAATCTACGAACAGAGTGTTTCAAAGCTGCTCTTTCAAAAGCAAGGTTCAAGTCTGTGTGTTGAATGCACTCATCCGAAAGAAGTTTCTGAGAATGCTTCTGTCTAGTTCTTACGTGAAGATATTTCCTTTTCCAGCTTAGGCCTCAAAGCGCTCCAAATAAACACTTGCAAATTCTACAAAAGGAGTGTTTCAAAAGAGTTCTATCAAAAGGAACGTTCAAGTCTGTGAGTTGAATGCACTTTTCATACCGAAGTTTCCTGGAATGCTTCTGTCTAGTTTTTATGTGAAGACATTTCCTTTTCCAGCATAGGCCTCAAAGCACTCCAAATATCCACTTGCAGATTCTACAAAAAGAGAGTTTCAAAACTGCTCTATCAAAAGCAAGCTTCAACACTGTGAGTAGAATGCACTCATCACAAAGAAGTTTCTGAGAATGCTTCTGTCTAGTTTTTATGTGAAGATATTTCCTTTTCCAACATAGGCCTCAAAGCGCTCCAAATAAACACTTGCAGATTCTACAAAAGGAGTGTTTCGAAACTGCTCTTTCAACAGGAACGTTCAAGTCTGTGAGTTGAATGCACTCATCACACAGAAGTTTCTCAGAATGCTTCTGTCTAGTTTTTATGTGAAGATGTTTCCTTTTCCAGCATAGGCCTCAGAACGCTCCAAATATCCTCTTGCAGATTCTACAAAAAGAGTGTTTCAAAACTGTTCTATCAAAAGGAAGGTTCAACTCTGTGAGTTGAATGAATGCATCATGAAGAACTTTCTGAGAATGCTTCTCTGTAGTTTTTAGGTGAAGATATTCCAAAACCCAGCACAGGCCTCGAAGTGCTCCAAATAACCACTTGCAGATTTTACCAAAAGAGTGTTTCAAAACTGCTCTTTCTATACGTAAGTTCAAGTCTGTGAGATGAATGCACTCAACACAAAGAAGTTTCTGAGAATGCTTCTGTTCAGTTTTTATGTGAAGATATTTCCTTTTCCAGCATAGGCCTCAAACGGCTCCAAATTTTCACTTGCAGATTCTACAAAAAGAGTGTTTCCAAACTTCCCTATCAATTGGTAGGTTCAACCCTGTGAGTTGAATGAAGTCATCACAAAGAAGTTTCTGAGAATCCTTCTCTCTAGTTTTTATGTGAAGATATTTCCTTTTCCAACATAGGCCTCAAGGTGCTCCGAATAAACACTTGCAGATTCTACAAACTTAATGTTTCAAAACTGTTCTATCAAAAGGAACGTTGAAGTCTGTGAGTTGAATGCACTCATCACAAAGAAGTTTCTCAGAATGCTTCCGTCTAGTTTTTAGGTGAAGAGATTTCATTTCCCAGCATAGGCCTCAAAGCGCTCCAAATATCCACTTGCAGATTCTATAAGAAGAGAGTTTCCAAACTGCTCTTTCAAAAGGAAGCTTCAAGTCTGTGAGTTGAATGCACTCATCACAAAGAAGTTTCTGAGAATGCTTCCGTCTAGTTTCTATATGAAGATATTTCCTTTTCCAACATAGGCCCCAAAGTGCTCCAAATAAACCCTTGCAGATTCTACAAAAGGAGTGTTTCAAAACTGCTCTTTCTATAGGTAAGTTCAAGTCTGTGAGTTGAATGCACTCAACACAAAGAAGTTTCTGAGAATGCTTCTGTTCAGTTTTTATGTGAAGATATTTCCTTTTCCAGCATAGGCCTCAAACGGCTCCAAATATCCACTTGCAGATTCTACAAAAAGAGTGTTTCCAAACTTCTCTATCAATTGGTAGGTTCAACTCTGTGAGTTGAATGAACTCATCACAAAGAAGTTTCTGAGAATCCTTCTCTCTAGTTTTTATGTGAAGATATTTCCTTTTCCAGCGTAGGCCACAAAGCGCTCCAAATAAACACATGCAGATTCTACAAAAGGAGTGTTTCAAAACTGTTCTATCAAAGGGAACGTTCAAGTCTGTGAGTTGAATGTACTCATCACACAGATGTTTCTCAGAATGCTTCTGTCTAGTTTTTAGGTGAAGAGATTTCATTTCCCAGCATAGGCCTCAAAGCGCTCCAAATATCCACTTGCAGAATCTACGAAAAGAGTGTTTCAAAGCTGCTCTTTCAAAAGCAAGGTTCAAGTCTGTGTGTTGAATGCACTCATCCGAAAGAAGTTTCTGAGAATGCTTCTGTCTAGTTCTTACGTGAAGATATTTCCTTTTCCAGCTTAGGCCTCAAAGCGCTCCAAATAAACACTTGCAAATTCTACAAAAGGAGTGCTTCAAAAGAGTTCTATCAAAAGGAACGTTCAAGTCTTTGAGTTGGATGCACTTATCATACCGAAGTTTCCTGGAATGCTTCTGTCTAGTTTTTATGTGAAGACATTTCCTTTTCCAGCATAGGCCTCAAAGCACTCCAAATATCCACTTGCAGATTCTACAAAAAGAGAGTTTCAAAACTGCTCTATCAAAAGCAAGCTTCAACACTGTGAGTAGAATGCACTCATCACAAAGAAGTTTCTGAGAATGCTTCTGTCTAGTTTTTATGTGAAGATATTTCCTTTTCCAACTTAGGCCTCAAAGCGCTCCAAATAAACACTTGCAGATTCTACAAAAGGAGTGTTTCGAAACTGCTCTTTCAACAGGAACTTTCAAGTCTGTGAGTTGAATGCACTCATCACACAGAAGTTTCTCAGAATGCTTCTGTCTAGTTTTTATGTGAAGATATTTCCTTTTCCAGCATAGGCCTCAGAACGCTCCAAATATCCTCTTGCAGATTCTACAAAAAGAGTGTTTCAAAACTGTTCTATCAAAAGGAAGGTTCAACTCTGTGAGTTGAATGAATGCATCATGAAGAACTTTCTGAGAATGCTTCTCTGTAGTTTTTAGGTGAAGATATTCCAAAACCCAGCACAGGCCTCGAAGTGCTCCAAATAACCACTTGCAGATTTTACCAAAAGAGTGTTTCAAAACTGCTCTTTCTATACGTAAGTTCAAGTCTGTGAGATGAATGCACTCAACACAAAGAAGTTTCTGAGAATGCTTCTGTTCAGTTTTTATGTGAAGATATTTCCTTTTCCAACATAGGCCTCAAGGTGCTCCGAATAAACACTTGCAGATTCTACAAACTTAATGTTTCAAAACTGTTCTATCAAAAGGAACGTTGAAGTCTGTGAGTTGAATGCACTCATCACAAAGAAGTTTCTCAGAATGCTTCCGTCTAGTTTTTAGGTGAAGAGATTTCATTTCCCAGCATAGGCCTCAAAGCGCTCCAAATATCCACTTGCAGATTCTATAAGAAGAGAGTTTCCAAACTGCTCTTTCAAAAGGAAGCTTCAAGTCTGTGAGTTGAATGCACTCATCCAAAGAAGTTTCTGAGAATGCTTCCGTCTAGTTTCTATATGAAGATATTTCCTTTTCCAACATAGGCCCCAAAGTGCTCCAAATAAACCCTTGCAGATTCTACAAAAGGAGTGTTTCAAAACTGCTCTTTCTATAGGTAAGTTCAAGTCTGTGAGTTGAATGCACTCAACACAAAGAAGTTTCTGAGAATGCTTCTGTTCAGTTTTTATGTGAAGATATTTCCTTTTCCAGCATAGGCCTCAAACGGCTCCAAATATCCACTTGCAGATTCTACAAAAAGAGTGTTTCCAAACTTCTCTATCAATTGGTAGGTTCAACTCTGTGAGTTGAATGAACTCATCACAAAGAAGTTTCTGAGAATCCTTCTCTCTAGTTTTTATGTGAAGATATTTCCTTTTCCAGCGTAGGCCACAAAGCGCTCCAAATAAACACATGCAGATTCTACAAAAGGAGTGTTTCAAAACTGTTCTATCAAAGGGAACGTTCAAGTCTGTGAGTTGAATGTACTCATCACACAGATGTTTCTCAGAATGCTTCTGTCTAGTTTTTAGGTGAAGAGATTTCATTTCCCAGCATAGGCCTCAAAGCGCTCCAAATATCCACTTGCAGAATCTACGAAAAGAGTGTTTCAAAGCTGCTCTTTCAAAAGCAAGGTTCAAGTCTGTGTGTTGAATGCACTCATCCGAAAGAAGTTTCTGAGAATGCTTCTGTCTAGTTCTTACGTGAAGATATTTCCTTTTCCAGCTTAGGCCTCAAAGCGCTCCAAATAAACACTTGCAAATTCTACAAAAGGAGTGTTTCAAAAGAGTTCTATCAAAAGGAACGTTCAAGTCTGTGAGTTGAATGCGCTTTTCATACCGAAGTTTCCTGGAATGCTTCTGTCTAGTTTTTATGTGAAGACATTTCCTTTTCCAGCATAGGCCTCAAAGCACTCCAAATATCCACTTGCAGATTCTACAAAAAGAGAGTTTCAAAACTGCTCTATCAAAAGCAAGCTTCAACACTGTGAGTAGAATGCACTCATCACAAAGAAGTTTCTGAGAATGCTTCTGTCTAGTTTTTATGTGAAGATATTTCCTTTTCCAACATAGGCCTCAAAGCGCTCCAAATAAACACTTGCAGATTCTACAAAAGGAGTGTTTCGAAACTGCTCTTTCAACAGGAACGTTCAAGTCTGTGAGTTGAATGCACTCATCACACAGAAGTTTCTCAGAATGCTTCTGTCTAGTTTTTATGTGAAGATATTTCCTTTTCCAGCATAGGCCTCAGAACGCTCCAAATATCCTCTTGCAGATTCTACAAAAAGAGTGTTTCAAAACTGTTCTATCAAAAGGAAGGTTCAACTCTGTGAGTTGAATGAATGCATCATGAAGAACTTTCTGAGAATGCTTCTCTGTAGTTTTTAGGTGAAGATATTCCAAAACCCAGCACAGGCCTCGAAGTGCTCCAAATAAC
This sequence comes from Pongo pygmaeus, assembly GCF_028885625.2. Classification (NCBI taxonomy): domain Eukaryota; kingdom Metazoa; phylum Chordata; class Mammalia; order Primates; family Hominidae; genus Pongo; species Pongo pygmaeus. Next base: position 19,373,408 of record NC_072390.2, on the reverse strand, counting down.
CACTTGCAGATTTTACCAAAAGAGTGTTTCAAAACTGCTCTTTCTATACGTAAGTTCAAGTCTGTGAGATGAATGCACTCAACACAAAGAAGTTTCTGAGAATGCTTCTGTTCAGTTTTTATGTGAAGATATTTCCTTTTCCAGCATAGGCCTCAAACGGCTCCAAATTTTCACTTGCAGATTCTACAAAAAGAGTGTTTCCAAACTTCCCTATCAATTGGTAGGTTCAACCCTGTGAGTTGAATGAAGTCATCACAAAGAAGTTTCTGAGAATCCTTCTCTCTAGTTTTTATGTGAAGATATTTCCTTTTCCAACATAGGCCTCAAGGTGCTCCGAATAAACACTTGCAGATTCTACAAACTTAATGTTTCAAAACTGTTCTATCAAAAGGAACGTTGAAGTCTGTGAGTTGAATGCACTCATCACAAAGAAGTTTCTCAGAATGCTTCCGTCTAGTTTTTAGGTGAAGAGATTTCATTTCCCAGCATAGGCCTCAAAGCGCTCCAAATATCCACTTGCAGATTCTATAAGAAGAGAGTTTCCAAACTGCTCTTTCAAAAGGAAGCTTCAAGTCTGTGAGTTGAATGCACTCATCACAAAGAAGTTTCTGAGAATGCTTCCGTCTAGTTTCTATATGAAGATATTTCCTTTTCCAACATAGGCCCCAAAGTGCTCCAAATAAACCCTTGCAGATTCTACAAAAGGAGTGTTTCAAAACTGCTCTTTCTATAGGTAAGTTCAAGTCTGTGAGTTGAATGCACTCAACACAAAGAAGTTTCTGAGAATGCTTCTGTTCAGTTTTTATGTGAAGATATTTCCTTTTCCAGCATAGGCCTCAAACGGCTCCAAATATCCACTTGCAGATTCTACAAAAAGAGTGTTTCCAAACTTCTCTATCAATTGGTAGGTTCAACTCTGTGAGTTGAATGAACTCATCACAAAGAAGTTTCTGAGAATCCTTCTCTCTAGTTTTTATGTGAAGATATTTCCTTTTCCAGCGTAGGCCACAAAGCGCTCCAAATAAACACATGCAGATTCTACAAAAGGAGTGTTTCAAAACTGTTCTATCAAAGGGAACGTTCAAGTCTGTGAGTTGAATGTACTCATCACACAGATGTTTCTCAGAATGCTTCTGTCTAGTTTTTAGGTGAAGAGATTTCATTTCCCAGCATAGGCCTCAAAGCGCTCCAAATATCCACTTGCAGAATCTACGAAAAGAGTGTTTCAAAGCTGCTCTTTCAAAAGCAAGGTTCAAGTCTGTGTGTTGAATGCACTCATCCGAAAGAAGTTTCTGAGAATGCTTCTGTCTAGTTCTTACGTGAAGATATTTCCTTTTCCAGCTTAGGCCTCAAAGCGCTCCAAATAAACACTTGCAAATTCTACAAAAGGAGTGTTTCAAAAGAGTTCTATCAAAAGGAACGTTCAAGTCTTTGAGTTGGATGCACTTATCATACCGAAGTTTCCTGGAATGCTTCTGTCTAGTTTTTATGTGAAGACATTTCCTTTTCCAGCATAGGCCTCAAAGCACTCCAAATATCCACTTGCAGATTCTACAAAAAGAGAGTTTCAAAACTGCTCTATCAAAAGCAAGCTTCAACACTGTGAGTAGAATGCACTCATCACAAAGAAGTTTCTGAGAATGCTTCTGTCTAGTTTTTATGTGAAGATATTTCCTTTTCCAACATAGGCCTCAAAGCGCTCCAAATAAACACTTGCAGATTCTACAAAAGGAGTGTTTCGAAACTGCTCTTTCAACAGGAACTTTCAAGTCTGTGAGTTGAATGCACTCATCACACAGAAGTTTCTCAGAATGCTTCTGTCTAGTTTTTATGTGAAGATATTTCCTTTTCCAGCATAGGCCTCAGAACGCTCCAAATATCCTCTTGCAGATTCTACAAAAAGAGTGTTTCAAAACTGTTCTATCAAAAGGAAGGTTCAACTCTGTGAGTTGAATGAATGCATCATGAAGAACTTTCTGAGAATGCTTCTCTGTAGTTTTTAGGTGAAGATATTCCAAAACCCAGCACAGGCCTCGAAGTGCTCCAAATAACCACTTGCAGATTTTACCAAAAGAGTGTTTCAAAACTGCTCTTTCTATACGTAAGTTCAAGTCTGTGAGATGAATGCACTCAACACAAAGAAGTTTCTGAGAATGCTTCTGTTCAGTTTTTATGTGAAGATATTTCCTTTTCCAGCATAGGCCTCAAACGGCTCCAAATTTTCACTTGCAGATTCTACAAAAAGAGTGTTTCCAAACTTCCCTATCAATTGGTAGGTTCAACCCTGTGAGTTGAATGAAGTCATCACAAAGAAGTTTCTGAGAATCCTTCTCTCTAGTTTTTATGTGAAGATATTTCCTTTTCCAACGTAGGCCTCAAAGCGCTCCAAATAAATACATGCAGATTCTACAAAAGGAGTGTTTCAAAACTGTTCTATCAAAGGGAACGTTCAAGTCTGTGAGTTGAATGTACTCATCACACAGATGTTTCTCAGAATGCTTCTGTCTAGTTTTTAGGTGAAGAGATTTCATTTCCCAGCATAGGCCTCAAAGCGCTCCAATTATCCACTTGCAGATTCTATAAGAAGAGAGTTTCCAAACTGCTCTTTCAAAAGGAAGCTTCAAGTCTGTGTGTTGAATGCACTCATCCAAAAGAAGTTTCTGAGAATGCTTCTGTCTAGTTCTTACGTGAAGATATTTCCTTTTCCAGGTAAGGCCTCAAAGCGCTCCAAATAAACACTTGCAAATTCTACAAAAGGAGTGTTTCAAAAGAGTTCTATCAAAAGGAACGTTCAAGTCTGTGAGTTGAATGCACTTATCATACCGAAGTTTCCTGGAATGCTTCTGTCTAGTTTTTATGTGAAGACATTTCCTTTTCCAGCAGAGGCCTCAAAGCACTCCAAATATCCACTTGCAGATTCTACAAAAAGAGTGTTTAAAAACTGCTCTATCAAAAGCAAGGTTCAACACTGTGAGTAGAATGCACTCATCACAAAGAAGTTTCTGAGAATGCTTCTGTCTAGTTTTCATGTGAAGATATTTCCTTTTCCAACATAGGCCTCAAAGCGCTCCAAATAAACACTTGCAGATTCTACAAAAGGAGTGTTTCGAAACTGCTCTTTCAACAGGAACGTTCAAGTCTGTGAGTTGAATGCACTCATCACACAGAAGTTTCTCAGAATGCTTCTGTCTAGTTTTTATGTGAAGATGTTTCCTTTTCCAGCATGGGCCTCAAAACGCTCCAAATATCCTCTTGCAGATTCTACAAAAAGAGTGTTTCAAAACTGTTCTATCAAAAGGAAGGTTCAACTCTGTGAGTTGAATGAATGCATCATGAAGAACTTTCTGAGAATGCTTCTCTGTAGTTTTTAGGTGAAGATATTCCAAAACCCAGCACAGGCCTCGAAGTGCTCCAAATAACCACTTGCAGATTTTACCAAAAGAGTGTTTCAAAACTGCTCTTTCTTTAGGTAAGTTCAAGTCTGTGAGTTGAATGCACTCAACACAAAGAAGTTTCTGAGAATGCTTCTGTTCAGTTTTTATGTGAAGATATTTCCTTTTCCAGCATAGGCCTCAAACGGCTCCAAATATCCACTTGCAGATTCTACAAAAAGAGTGTTTCCAAACTTCTCTATCAATTGGTAGGTTCAACTCTGTGAGTTGAATGAAGTCATCACAAAGAAGTTTCTGAGAATGCTTCCGTCTAGTTTCTATATGAAGATATTTCCTTTTCCAACATAGGCCCCAAAGTGCTCCAAATAAACCCTTGCAGATTCTACAAAAGGAGTGTTTCAAAACTGCTCTTTCTATAGGTAAGTTCAAGTCTGTGAGTTGAATGCACTCAACACAAAGAAGTTTCTGAGAATGCTTCTGTTCAGTTTTTATGTGAAGATATTTCCTTTTCCAGCATAGGCCTCAAACGGCTCCAAATATCCACTTGCAGATTCTACAAAAAGAGTGTTTCCAAACTTCTCTATCAATTGGTAGGTTCAACTCTGTGAGTTGAATGAAGTCATCACAAAGAAGTTTCTGAGAATCCTTCTCTCTAGTTTTTACGTGAAGATATTTCCTTTTCCAGCGTAGGCCTCAAAGCGCTCCAAATAAACACATGCAGATTCTACAAAAGGAGTGTTTCAAAACTGTTCTATCAAAGGGAACGTTCAAGTCTGTGAGTTGAATGTACTCATCACACAGATGTTTCTCAGAATGCTTCTGTCTAGTTTTTAGGTGAAGAGATTTCATTTCCCAGCATAGGCCTCAAAGCGCTCCAAATATCCACTTGCAGATTCTATAAGAAGAGAGTTTCCAAACTGCTCTTTCAAAAGGAAGCTTCAAGTCTGTGAGTTGAATGCACTCATCACAAAGAAGTTTCTGAGAATGCTTCCGTCTAGTTTCTATATGAAGATATTTCCTTTTCCAACATAGGCCCCAAAGTGCTCCAAATAAACCCTTGCAGATTCTACAAAAGGAGTGTTTCAAAACTGCTCTTTCTATAGGTAAGTTCAAGTCTGTGAGTTGAATGCACTGAACACAAAGAAGTTTCTGAGAATGCTTCTGTTCAGTTTTTATGTGAAGATATTTCCTTTTCCAGCATAGGCCTCAAACGGCTCCAAATATCCACTTGCAGATTCTACAAAAAGAGTGTTTCCAAACTTCTCTATCAATTGGTAGGTTCAACTCTGTGAGTTGAATGAACTCATCACAAAGAAGTTTCTGAGAATCCTTCTCTCTAGTTTTTATGTGAAGATATTTCCTTTTCCAGCGTAGGCCACAAAGCGCTCCAAATAAACACATGCAGATTCTACAAAAGGAGTGTTTCAAAACTGTTCTATCAAAGGGAACGTTCAAGTCTGTGAGTTGAATGTACTCATCACACAGATGTTTCTCAGAATGCTTCTGTCTAGTTTTTAGGTGAAGAGATTTCATTTCCCAGCATAGGCCTCAACGCGCTCCAAATATCCACTTGCAGAATCTACGAAAAGAGTGTTTCAAAGCTGCTCTTTCAAAAGCAAGGTTCAAGTCTGTGTGTTGAATGCACTCATCCGAAAGAAGTTTCTGAGAATGCTTCTGTCTAGTTCTTACGTGAAGATATTTCCTTTTCCAGCTTACGCTTCAAAGCGCTCCAAATAAACACTTGAAAATTCTACAAAAGGAGTGTTTCAAAAGAGTTCTATCAAAAGGAACGTTCAAGTCTGTGAGTTGAATGCACTTTTCATACCGAAGTTTCCTGGAATGCTTCTGTCTAGTTTTTATGTGAAGACATTTCCTTTTCCAGCATAGGCCTCAAAGCACTCCAAATATCCACTTGCAGATTCTACAAAAAGAGTGTTTCAAAACTGCTCCATCAAAAGCAAGCTTCAACACTGTGAGTAGAATGCACTCATCACAAAGAAGTTTCTGAGAATGCTTCTGTCTAGTTTTTATGTGAAGATATTTCCTTTTCCAACATAGGCCTCAAAGCGCTCCAAATAAACACTTGCAGATTCTACAAAAGGAGTGTTTCGAAACTGCTCTTTCAACAGGAACGTTCAAGTCTGTGAGTTGAATGCACTCATCACACAGAAGTTTCTCAGAATGCTTCTGTCTAGTTTTTATGTGAAGATATTTCCTTTTCCAGCATAGGCCTCAGAACGCTCCAAATATCCTCTTGCAGATTCTACAAAAAGAGTGTTTCAAAACTGTTCTATCAAAAGGAAGGTTCAACTCTGTGAGTTGAATGAATGCATCATGAAGAACTTTCTGAGAATGCTTCTCTGTAGTTTTTAGGTGAAGATATTCCAAAACCCAGCACAGGCCTCGAAGTGCTCCAAATAACCACTTGCAGATTTTACCAAAAGAGTGTTTCAAAACTGCTCTTTCTATACGTAAGTTCAAGTCTGTGAGATGAATGCACTCAACACAAAGAAGTTTCTGAGAATGCTTCTGTTCAGTTTTTATGTGAAGATATTTCCTTTTCCAGCATAGGCCTCAAACGGCTCCAAATTTTCACTTGCAGATTCTACAAAAAGAGTGTTTCCAAACTTCCCTATCAATTGGTAGGTTCAACCCTGTGAGTTGAATGAAGTCATCACAAAGAAGTTTCTGAGAATCCTTCTCTCTAGTTTTTATGTGAAGATATTTCCTTTTCCAACATAGGCCTCAAGGTGCTCCGAATAAACACTTGCAGATTCTACAAACTTAATGTTTCAAAACTGTTCTATCAAAAGGAACGTTGAAGTCTGTGAGTTGAATGCACTCATCACAAAGAAGTTTCTCAGAATGCTTCCGTCTAGTTTTTAGGTGAAGAGATTTCATTTCCCAGCATAGGCCTCAAAGCGCTCCAAATATCCACTTGCAGATTCTATAAGAAGAGAGTTTCCAAACTGCTCTTTCAAAAGGAAGCTTCAAGTCTGTGAGTTGAATGCACTCATCACAAAGAAGTTTCTGAGAATGCTTCCGTCTAGTTTCTATATGAAGATATTTCCTTTTCCAACATAGGCCCCAAAGTGCTCCAAATAAACCCTTGCAGATTCTACAAAAGGAGTGTTTCAAAACTGCTCTTTCTATAGGTAAGTTCAAGTCTGTGAGTTGAATGCACTCAACACAAAGAAGTTTCTGAGAATGCTTCTGTTCAGTTTTTATGTGAAGATATTTCCTTTTCCAGCATAGGCCTCAAACGGCTCCAAATATCCACTTGCAGATTCTACAAAAAGAGTGTTTCCAAACTTCTCTATCAATTGGTAGGTTCAACTCTGTGAGTTGAATGAACTCATCACAAAGAAGTTTCTGAGAATCCTTCTCTCTAGTTTTTATGTGAAGATATTTCCTTTTCCAGCGTAGGCCACAAAGCGCTCCAAATAAACACATGCAGATTCTACAAAAGGAGTGTTTCAAAACTGTTCTATCAAAGGGAACGTTCAAGTCTGTGAGTTGAATGTACTCATCACACAGATGTTTCTCAGAATGCTTCTGTCTAGTTTTTAGGTGAAGAGATTTCATTTCCCAGCATAGGCCTCAACGCGCTCCAAATATCCACTTGCAGAATCTACGAAAAGAGTGTTTCAAAGCTGCTCTTTCAAAAGCAAGGTTCAAGTCTGTGTGTTGAATGCACTCATCCGAAAGAAGTTTCTGAGAATGCTTCTGTCTAGTTCTTACGTGAAGATATTTCCTTTTCCAGCTTAGGCCTCAAAGCGCTCCAAATAAACACTTGCAAATTCTACAAAAGGAGTGTTTCAAAAGAGTTCTATCAAAAGGAACGTTCAAGTCTGTGAGTTGAATGCACTTTTCATACCGAAGTTTCCTGGAATGCTTCTGTCTAGTTTTTATGTGAAGACATTTCCTTTTCCAGCATAGGCCTCAAAGCACTCCAAATATCCACTTGCAGATTCTACAAAAAGAGAGTTTCAAAACTGCTCTATCAAAAGCAAGCTTCAACACTGTGAGTAGAATGCACTCATCACAAAGAAGTTTCTGAGAATGCTTCTGTCTAGTTTTTATGTGAAGATATTTCCTTTTCCAACATAGGCCTCAAAGCGCTCCAAATAAACACTTGCAGATTCTACAAAAGGAGTGTTTCGAAACTGCTCTTTCAACAGGAACGTTCAAGTCTGTGAGTTGAATGCACTCATCACACAGAAGTTTCTCAGAATGCTTCTGTCTAGTTTTTATGTGAAGATATTTCCTTTTCCAGCATAGGCCTCAGAACGCTCCAAATATCCTCTTGCAGATTCTACAAAAAGAGTGTTTCAAAACTGTTCTATCAAAAGGAAGGTTCAACTCTGTGAGTTGAATGAATGCATCATGAAGAACTTTCTGAGAATGCTTCTCTGTAGTTTTTAGGTGAAGATATTCCAAAACCCAGCACAGGCCTCGAAGTGCTCCAAATAACCACTTGCAGATTTTACCAAAAGAGTGTTTCAAAACTGCTCTTTCTATACGTAAGTTCAAGTCTGTGAGATGAATGCACTCAACACAAAGAAGTTTCTGAGAATGCTTCTGTTCAGTTTTTATGTGAAGATATTTCCTTTTCCAGCATAGGCCTCAAACGGCTCCAAATTTTCACTTGCAGATTCTACAAAAAGAGTGTTTCCAAACTTCCCTATCAATTGGTAGGTTCAACCCTGTGAGTTGAATGAAGTCATCACAAAGAAGTTTCTGAGAATCCTTCTCTCTAGTTTTTATGTGAAGATATTTCCTTTTCCAACATAGGCCTCAAGGTGCTCCGAATAAACACTTGCAGATTCTACAAACTTAATGTTTCAAAACTGTTCTATCAAAAGGAACGTTGAAGTCTGTGAGTTGAATGCACTCATCACAAAGAAGTTTCTCAGAATGCTTCCGTCTAGTTTTTAGGTGAAGAGATTTCATTTCCCAGCATAGGCCTCAAAGCGCTCCAAATATCCACTTGCAGATTCTATAAGAAGAGAGTTTCCAAACTGCTCTTTCAAAAGGAAGCTTCAAGTCTGTGAGTTGAATGCACTCATCACAAAGAAGTTTCTGAGAATGCTTCCGTCTAGTTTCTATATGAAGATATTTCCTTTTCCAACATAGGCCCCAAAGTGCTCCAAATAAACCCTTGCAGATTCTACAAAAGGAGTGTTTCAAAACTGCTCTTTCTATAGGTAAGTTCAAGTCTGTGAGTTGAATGCACTCAACACAAAGAAGTTTCTGAGAATGCTTCTGTTCAGTTTTTATGTGAAGATATTTCCTTTTCCAGCATAGGCCTCAAACGGCTCCAAATATCCACTTGCAGATTCTACAAAAAGAGTGTTTCCAAACTTCTCTATCAATTGGTAGGTTCAACTCTGTGAGTTGAATGAACTCATCACAAAGAAGTTTCTGAGAATCCTTCTCTCTAGTTTTTATGTGAAGATATTTCCTTTTCCAGCGTAGGCCACAAAGCGCTCCAAATAAACACATGCAGATTCTACAAAAGGAGTGTTTCAAAACTGTTCTATCAAAGGGAACGTTCAAGTCTGTGAGTTGAATGTACTCATCACACAGATGTTTCTCAGAATGCTTCTGTCTAGTTTTTAGGTGAAGAGATTTCATTTCCCAGCATAGGCCTCAAAGCGCTCCAAATATCCACTTGCAGAATCTACGAAAAGAGTGTTTCAAAGCTGCTCTTTCAAAAGCAAGGTTCAAGTCTGTGTGTTGAATGCACTCATCCGAAAGAAGTTTCTGAGAATGCTTCTGTCTAGTTCTTACGTGAAGATATTTCCTTTTCCAGCTTAGGCCTCAAAGCGCTCCAAATAAACACTTGCAAATTCTACAAAAGGAGTGTTTCAAAAGAGTTCTATCAAAAGGAACGTTCAAGTCTGTGAGTTGAATGCACTTTTCATACCGAAGTTTCCTGGAATGCTTCTGTCTAGTTTTTATGTGAAGACATTTCCTTTTCCAGCATAGGCCTCAAAGCACTCCAAATATCCACTTGCAGATTCTACAAAAAGAGAGTTTCAAAACTGCTCTATCAAAAGCAAGCTTCAACACTGTGAGTAGAATGCACTCATCACAAAGAAGTTTCTGAGAATGCTTCTGTCTAGTTTTTATGTGAAGATATTTCCTTTTCCAACATAGGCCTCAAAGCGCTCCAAATAAACACTTGCAGATTCTACAAAAGGAGTGTTTCGAAACTGCTCTTTCAACAGGAACGTTCAAGTCTGTGAGTTGAATGCACTCATCACACAGAAGTTTCTCAGAATGCTTCTGTCTAGTTTTTATGTGAAGATATTTCCTTTTCCAGCATAGGCCTCAGAACGCTCCAAATATCCTCTTGGAGATTCTACAAAAAGAGTGTTTCAAAACTGTTCTATCAAAAGGAAGGTTCAACTCTGTGAGTTGAATGAATGCATCATGAAGAACTTTCTGAGAATGCTTCTCTGTAGTTTTTAGGTGAAGATATTCCAAAACCCAGCACAGGCCTCGAAGTGCTCCAAATAACCACTTGCAGATTTTACCAAAAGAGTGTTTCAAAACTGCTCTTTCTATACGTAAGTTCAAGTCTGTGAGATGAATGCACTCAACACAAAGAAGTTTCTGAGAATGCTTCTGTTCAGTTTTTATGTGAAGATATTTCCTTTTCCAGCATAGGCCTCAAACGGCTCCAAATTTTCACTTGCAGATTCTACAAAAAGAGTGTTTCCAAACTTCCCTATCAATTGGTAGGTTCAACCCTGTGAGTTGAATGAAGTCATCACAAAGAAGTTTCTGAGAATCCTTCTCTCTAGTTTTTATGTGAAGATATTTCCTTTTCCAACATAGGCCTCAAGGTGCTCCGAATAAACACTTGCAGATTCTACAAACTTAATGTTTCAAAACTGTTCTATCAAAAGGAACGTTGAAGTCTGTGAGTTGAATGCACTCATCACAAAGAAGTTTCTCAGAATGCTTCCGTCTAGTTTTTAGGTGAAGAGATTTCATTTCCCAGCATAGGCCTCAAAGCGCTCCAAATATCCACTTGCAGATTCTATAAGAAGAGAGTTTCCAAACTGCTCTTTCAAAAGGAAGCTTCAAGTCTGTGAGTTGAATGCACTCATCACAAAGAAGTTTCTGAGAATGCTTCCGTCTAGTTTCTATATGAAGATATTTCCTTTTCCAACATAGGCCCCAAAGTGCTCCAAATAAACCCTTGCAGATTCTACAAAAGGAGTGTTTCAAAACTGCTCTTTCTATAGGTAAGTTCAAGTCTGTGAGTTGAATGCACTCAACACAAAGAAGTTTCTGAGAATGCTTCTGTTCAGTTTTTATGTGAAGATATTTCCTTTTCCAGCATAGGCCTCAAACGGCTCCAAATATCCACTTGCAGATTCTACAAAAAGAGTGTTTCCAAACTTCTCTATCAATTGGTAGGTTCAACTCTGTGAGTTGAATGAACTCATCACAAAGAAGTTTCTGAGAATCCTTCTCTCTAGTTTTTATGTGAAGATATTTCCTTTTCCAACGTAGGCCTCAAAGCGCTCCAAATAAAAACATGCAGATTCTACAAAAGGAGTGTTTCAAAACTGTTCTATCAAAGGGAACGTTCAAGTCTGTGAGTTGAATGTACTCATCACACAGGTGTTTCTCAGAATGCTTCTGTCTAGTTTTTAGGTGAAGAGATTTCATTTCCCAGCATAGGCCTCAAAGCGCTCCAAATATCCACTTGCAGAATCTACGAACAGAGTGTTTCAAAGCTGCTCTTTCAAAAGCAAGGTTCAAGTCTGTGTGTTGAATGCACTCATCCGAAAGAAGTTTCTGAGAATGCTTCTGTCTAGTTCTTACGTGAAGATATTTCCTTTTCCAGCTTAGGCCTCAAAGCGCTCCAAATAAACACTTGCAAATTCTACAAAAGGAGTGTTTCAAAAGAGTTCTATCAAAAGGAACGTTCAAGTCTGTGAGTTGAATGCACTTTTCATACCGAAGTTTCCTGGAATGCTTCTGTCTAGTTTTTATGTGAAGACATTTCCTTTTCCAGCATAGGCCTCAAAGCACTCCAAATATCCACTTGCAGATTCTACAAAAAGAGAGTTTCAAAACTGCTCTATCAAAAGCAAGCTTCAACACTGTGAGTAGAATGCACTCATCACAAAGAAGTTTCTGAGAATGCTTCTGTCTAGTTTTTATGTGAAGATATTTCCTTTTCCAACATAGGCCTCAAAGCGCTCCAAATAAACACTTGCAGATTCTACAAAAGGAGTGTTTCGAAACTGCTCTTTCAACAGGAACGTTCAAGTCTGTGAGTTGAATGCACTCATCACACAGAAGTTTCTCAGAATGCTTCTGTCTAGTTTTTATGTGAAGATATTTCCTTTTCCAGCATAGGCCTCAGAACGCTCCAAATATCCTCTTGCAGATTCTACAAAAAGAGTGTTTCAAAACTGTTCTATCAAAAGGAAGGTTCAACTCTGTGAGTTGAATGAATGCATCATGAAGAACTTTCTGAGAATGCTTCTCTGTAGTTTTTAGGTGAAGATATTCCAAAACCCAGCACAGGCCTCGAAGTGCTCCAAATAACCACTTGCAGATTTTACCAAAAGAGTGTTTCAAAACTGCTCTTTCTATACGTAAGTTCAAGTCTGTGAGATGAATGCACTCAACACAAAGAAGTTTCTGAGAATGCTTCTGTTCAGTTTTTATGTGAAGATATTTCCTTTTCCAGCATAGGCCTCAAACGGCTCCAAATTTTCACTTGCAGATTCTACAAAAAGAGTGTTTCCAAACTTCCCTATCAATTGGTAGGTTCAACCCTGTGAGTTGAATGAAGTCATCACAAAGAAGTTTCTGAGAATCCTTCTCTCTAGTTTTTATGTGAAGATATTTCCTTTTCCAACATAGGCCTCAAGGTGCTCCGAATAAACACTTGCAGATTCTACAAACTTAATGTTTCAAAACTGTTCTATCAAAAGGAACGTTGAAGTCTGTGAGTTGAATGCACTCATCACAAAGAAGTTTCTCAGAATGCTTCCGTCTAGTTTTTAGGTGAAGAGATTTCATTTCCCAGCATAGGCCTCAAAGCGCTCCAAATATCCACTTGCAGATTCTATAAGAAGAGAGTTTCCAAACTGCTCTTTCAAAAGGAAGCTTCAAGTCTGTGAGTTGAATGCACTCATCACAAAGAAGTTTCTGAGAATGCTTCCGTCTAGTTTCTATATGAAGATATTTCCTTTTCCAACATAGGCCCCAAAGTGCTCCAAATAAACCCTTGCAGATTCTACAAAAGGAGTGTTTCAAAACTGCTCTTTCTATAGGTAAGTTCAAGTCTGTGAGTTGAATGCACTCAACACAAAGAAGTTTCTGAGAATGCTTCTGTTCAGTTTTTATGTGAAGATATTTCCTTTTCCAGCATAGGCCTCAAACGGCTCCAAATATCCACTTGCAGATTCTACAAAAAGAGTGTTTCCAAACTTCTCTATCAATTGGTAGGTTCAACTCTGTGAGTTGAATGAACTCATCACAAAGAAGTTTCTGAGAATCCTTCTCTCTAGTTTTTATGTGAAGATATTTCCTTTTCCAGCGTAGGCCACAAAGCGCTCCAAATAAACACATGCAGATTCTACAAAAGGAGTGTTTCAAAACTGTTCTATCAAAGGGAACGTTCAAGTCTGTGAGTTGAATGTACTCATCACACAGATGTTTCTCAGAATGCTTCTGTCTAGTTTTTAGGTGAAGAGATTTCATTTCCCAGCATAGGCCTCAACGCGCTCCAAATATCCACTTGCAGAATCTACGAAAAGAGTGTTTCAAAGCTGCTCTTTCAAAAGCAAGGTTCAAGTCTGTGTGTTGAATGCACTCATCCGAAAGAAGTTTCTGAGAATGCTTCTGTCTAGTTCTTACGTGAAGATATTTCCTTTTCCAGCTTAGGCCTCAAAGCGCTCCAAATAAACACTTGCAAATTCTACAAAAGGAGTGTTTCAAAAGAGTTCTATCAAAAGGAACGTTCAAGTCTGTGAGTTGAATGCACTTTTCATACCGAAGTTTCCTGGAATGCTTCTGTCTAGTTTTTATGTGAAGACATTTCCTTTTCCAGCATAGGCCTCAAAGCACTCCAAATATCCACTTGCAGATTCTACAAAAAGAGAGTTTCAAAACTGCTCTATCAAAAGCAAGCTTCAACACTGTGAGTAGAATGCACTCATCACAAAGAAGTTTCTGAGAATGCTTCTGTCTAGTTTTTATGTGAAGATATTTCCTTTTCCAACATAGGCCTCAAAGCGCTCCAAATAAACACTTGCAGATTCTACAAAAGGAGTGTTTCGAAACTGCTCTTTCAACAGGAACGTTCAAGTCTGTGAGTTGAATGCACTCATCACACAGAAGTTTCTCAGAATGCTTCTGTCTAGTTTTTATGTGAAGATATTTCCTTTTCCAGCATAGGCCTCAGAACGCTCCAAATATCCTCTTGCAGATTCTACAAAAAGAGTGTTTCAAAACTGTTCTATCAAAAGGAAGGTTCAACTCTGTGAGTTGAATGAATGCATCATGAAGAACTTTCTGAGAATGCTTCTCTGTAGTTTTTAGGTGAAGATATTCCAAAACCCAGCACAGGCCTCGAAGTGCTCCAAATAACCACTTGCAGATTTTACCAAAAGAGTGTTTCAAAACTGCTCTTTCTATACGTAAGTTCAAGTCTGTGAGATGAATGCACTCAACACAAAGAAGTTTCTGAGAATGCTTCTGTTCAGTTTTTATGTGAAGATATTTCCTTTTCCAGCATAGGCCTCAAACGGCTCCAAATTTTCACTTGCAGATTCTACAAAAAGAGTGTTTCCAAACTTCCCTATCAATTGGTAGGTTCAACCCTGTGAGTTGAATGAAGTCATCACAAAGAAGTTTCTGAGAATCCTTCTCTCTAGTTTTTATGTGAAGATATTTCCTTTTCCAACATAGGCCTCAAGGTGCTCCGAATAAACACTTGCAGATTCTACAAACTTAATGTTTCAAAACTGTTCTATCAAAAGGAACGTTGAAGTCTGTGAGTTGAATGCACTCATCACAAAGAAGTTTCTCAGAATGCTTCCGTCTAGTTTTTAGGTGAAGAGATTTCATTTCCCAGCATAGGCCTCAAAGCGCTCCAAATATCCACTTGCAGATTCTATAAGAAGAGAGTTTCCAAACTGCTCTTTCAAAAGGAAGCTTCAAGTCTGTGAGTTGAATGCACTCATCACAAAGAAGTTTCTGAGAATGCTTCCGTCTAGTTTCTATATGAAGATATTTCCTTTTCCAACATAGGCCCCAAAGTGCTCCAAATAAACCCTTGCAGATTCTACAAAAGGAGTGTTTCAAAACTGCTCTTTCTATAGGTAAGTTCAAGTCTGTGAGTTGAATGCACTCAACACAAAGAAGTTTCTGAGAATGCTTCTGTTCAGTTTTTATGTGAAGATATTTCCTTTTCCAGCATAGGCCTCAAACGGCTCCAAATATCCACTTGCAGATTCTACAAAAAGAGTGTTTCCAAACTTCTCTATCAATTGGTAGGTTCAACTCTGTGAGTTGAATGAACTCATCACAAAGAAGTTTCTGAGAATCCTTCTCTCTAGTTTTTATGTGAAGATATTTCCTTTTCCAGCGTAGGCCACAAAGCGCTCCAAATAAACACATGCAGATTCTACAAAAGGAGTGTTTCAAAACTGTTCTATCAAAGGGAACGTTCAAGTCTGTGAGTTGAATGTACTCATCACACAGATGTTTCTCAGAATGCTTCTGTCTAGTTTTTAGGTGAAGAGATTTCATTTCCCAGCATAGGCCTCAAAGCGCTCCAAATATCCACTTGCAGAATCTACGAAAAGAGTGTTTCAAAGCTGCTCTTTCAAAAGCAAGGTTCAAGTCTGTGTGTTGAATGCACTCATCCGAAAGAAGTTTCTGAGAATGCTTCTGTCTAGTTCTTACGTGAAGATATTTCCTTTTCCAGCTTAGGCCTCAAAGCGCTCCAAATAAACACTTGCAAATTCTACAAAAGGAGTGTTTCAAAAGAGTTCTATCAAAAGGAACGTTCAAGTCTGTGAGTTGAATGCACTTTTCATACCGAAGTTTCCTGGAATGCTTCTGTCTAGTTTTTATGTGAAGACATTTCCTTTTCCAGCATAGGCCTCAAAGCACTCCAAATATCCACTTGCAGATTCTACAAAAAGAGAGTTTCAAAACTGCTCTATCAAAAGCAAGCTTCAACACTGTGAGTAGAATGCACTCATCACAAAGAAGTTTCTGAGAATGCTTCTGTCTAGTTTTTATGTGAAGATATTTCCTTTTCCAACATAGGCCTCAAAGCGCTCCAAATAAACACTTGCAGATTCTACAAAAGGAGTGTTTCGAAACTGCTCTTTCAACAGGAACGTTCAAGTCTGTGAGTTGAATGCACTCATCACACAGAAGTTTCTCAGAATGCTTCTGTCTAGTTTTTATGTGAAGATATTTCCTTTTCCAGCATAGGCCTCAGAACGCTCCAAATATCCTCTTGCAGATTCTACAAAAAGAGTGTTTCAAAACTGTTCTATCAAAAGGAAGGTTCAACTCTGTGAGTTGAATGAATGCATCATGAAGAACTTTCTGAGAATGCTTCTCTGTAGTTTTTAGGTGAAGATATTCCAAAACCCAGCACAGGCCTCGAAGTGCTCCAAATAACCACTTGCAGATTTTACCAAAAGAGTGTTTCAAAACTGCTCTTTCTATACGTAAGTTCAAGTCTGTGAGATGAATGCACTCAACACAAAGAAGTTTCTGAGAATGCTTCTGTTCAGTTTTTATGTGAAGATATTTCCTTTTCCAGCATAGGCCTCAAACGGCTCCAAATTTTCACTTGCAGATTCTACAAAAAGAGTGTTTCCAAACTTCCCTATCAATTGGTAGGTTCAACCCTGTGAGTTGAATGAAGTCATCACAAAGAAGTTTCTGAGAATCCTTCTCTCTAGTTTTTATGTGAAGATATTTCCTTTTCCAACATAGGCCTCAAGGTGCTCCGAATAAACACTTGCAGATTCTACAAACTTAATGTTTCAAAACTGTTCTATCAAAAGGAACGTTGAAGTCTGTGAGTTGAATGCACTCATCACAAAGAAGTTTCTCAGAATGCTTCCGTCTAGTTTTTAGGTGAAGAGATTTCATTTCCCAGCATAGGCCTCAAAGCGCTCCAAATATCCACTTGCAGATTCTATAAGAAGAGAGTTTCCAAACTGCTCTTTCAAAAGGAAGCTTCAAGTCTGTGAGTTGAATGCACTCATCACAAAGAAGTTTCTGAGAATGCTTCCGTCTAGTTTCTATATGAAGATATTTCCTTTTCCAACATAGGCCCCAAAGTGCTCCAAATAAACCCTTGCAGATTCTACAAAAGGAGTGTTTCAAAACTGCTCTTTCTATAGGTAAGTTCAAGTCTGTGAGTTGAATGCACTCAACACAAAGAAGTTTCTGAGAATGCTTCTGTTCAGTTTTTATGTGAAGATATTTCCTTTTCCAGCATAGGCCTCAAACGGCTCCAAATATCCACTTGCAGATTCTACAAAAAGAGTGTTTCCAAACTTCTCTATCAATTGGTAGGTTCAACTCTGTGAGTTGAATGAACTCATCACAAAGAAGTTTCTGAGAATCCTTCTCTCTAGTTTTTATGTGAAGATATTTCCTTTTCCAACGTAGGCCTCAAAGCGCTCCAAATAAACACATGCAGATTCTACAAAAGGAGTGTTTCAAAACTGTTCTATCAAAGGGAACGTTCAAGTCTGTGAGTTGAATGTACTCATCACACAGGTGTTTCTCAGAATGCTTCTGTCTAGTTTTTAGGTGAAGAGATTTCATTTCCCAGCATAGGCCTCAAAGCGCTCCAAATATCCACTTGCAGAATCTACGAACAGAGTGTTTCAAAGCTGCTCTTTCAAAAGCAAGGTTCAAGTCTGTGTGTTGAATGCACTCATCCGAAAGAAGTTTCTGAGAATGCTTCTGTCTAGTTCTTACGTGAAGATATTTCCTTTTCCAGCTTAGGCCTCAAAGCGCTCCAAATAAACACTTGCAAATTCTACAAAAGGAGTGTTTCAAAAGAGTTCTATCAAAAGGAACGTTCAAGTCTGTGAGTTGAATGCACTTTTCATACCGAAGTTTCCTGGAATGCTTCTGTCTAGTTTTTATGTGAAGACATTTCCTTTTCCAGCATAGGCCTCAAAGCACTCCAAATATCCACTTGCAGATTCTACAAAAAGAGAGTTTCAAAACTGCTCTATCAAAAGCAAGCTTCAACACTGTGAGTAGAATGCACTCATCACAAAGAAGTTTCTGAGAATGCTTCTGTCTAGTTTTTATGTGAAGATATTTCCTTTTCCAACATAGGCCTCAAAGCGCTCCAAATAAACACTTGCAGATTCTACAAAAGGAGTGTTTCGAAACTGCTCTTTCAACAGGAACGTTCAAGTCTGTGAGTTGAATGCACTCATCACACAGAAGTTTCTCAGAATGCTTCTGTCTAGTTTTTATGTGAAGATGTTTCCTTTTCCAGCATAGGCCTCAGAACGCTCCAAATATCCTCTTGCAGATTCTACAAAAAGAGTGTTTCAAAACTGTTCTATCAAAAGGAAGGTTCAACTCTGTGAGTTGAATGAATGCATCATGAAGAACTTTCTGAGAATGCTTCTCTGTAGTTTTTAGGTGAAGATATTCCAAAACCCAGCACAGGCCTCGAAGTGCTCCAAATAACCACTTGCAGATTTTACCAAAAGAGTGTTTCAAAACTGCTCTTTCTATACGTAAGTTCAAGTCTGTGAGATGAATGCACTCAACACAAAGAAGTTTCTGAGAATGCTTCTGTTCAGTTTTTATGTGAAGATATTTCCTTTTCCAGCATAGGCCTCAAACGGCTCCAAATTTTCACTTGCAGATTCTACAAAAAGAGTGTTTCCAAACTTCCCTATCAATTGGTAGGTTCAACCCTGTGAGTTGAATGAAGTCATCACAAAGAAGTTTCTGAGAATCCTTCTCTCTAGTTTTTATGTGAAGATATTTCCTTTTCCAACATAGGCCTCAAGGTGCTCCGAATAAACACTTGCAGATTCTACAAACTTAATGTTTCAAAACTGTTCTATCAAAAGGAACGTTGAAGTCTGTGAGTTGAATGCACTCATCACAAAGAAGTTTCTCAGAATGCTTCCGTCTAGTTTTTAGGTGAAGAGATTTCATTTCCCAGCATAGGCCTCAAAGCGCTCCAAATATCCACTTGCAGATTCTATAAGAAGAGAGTTTCCAAACTGCTCTTTCAAAAGGAAGCTTCAAGTCTGTGAGTTGAATGCACTCATCACAAAGAAGTTTCTGAGAATGCTTCCGTCTAGTTTCTATATGAAGATATTTCCTTTTCCAACATAGGCCCCAAAGTGCTCCAAATAAACCCTTGCAGATTCTACAAAAGGAGTGTTTCAAAACTGCTCTTTCTATAGGTAAGTTCAAGTCTGTGAGTTGAATGCACTCAACACAAAGAAGTTTCTGAGAATGCTTCTGTTCAGTTTTTATGTGAAGATATTTCCTTTTCCAGCATAGGCCTCAAACGGCTCCAAATATCCACTTGCAGATTCTACAAAAAGAGTGTTTCCAAACTTCTCTATCAATTGGTAGGTTCAACTCTGTGAGTTGAATGAACTCATCACAAAGAAGTTTCTGAGAATCCTTCTCTCTAGTTTTTATGTGAAGATATTTCCTTTTCCAGCGTAGGCCACAAAGCGCTCCAAATAAACACATGCAGATTCTACAAAAGGAGTGTTTCAAAACTGTTCTATCAAAGGGAACGTTCAAGTCTGTGAGTTGAATGTACTCATCACACAGATGTTTCTCAGAATGCTTCTGTCTAGTTTTTAGGTGAAGAGATTTCATTTCCCAGCATAGGCCTCAAAGCGCTCCAAATATCCACTTGCAGAATCTACGAAAAGAGTGTTTCAAAGCTGCTCTTTCAAAAGCAAGGTTCAAGTCTGTGTGTTGAATGCACTCATCCGAAAGAAGTTTCTGAGAATGCTTCTGTCTAGTTCTTACGTGAAGATATTTCCTTTTCCAGCTTAGGCCTCAAAGCGCTCCAAATAAACACTTGCAAATTCTACAAAAGGAGTGTTTCAAAAGAGTTCTATCAAAAGGAACGTTCAAGTCTGTGAGTTGAATGCACTTTTCATACCGAAGTTTCCTGGAATGCTTCTGTCTAGTTTTTATGTGAAGACATTTCCTTTTCCAGCATAGGCCTCAAAGCACTCCAAATATCCACTTGCAGATTCTACAAAAAGAGAGTTTCAAAACTGCTCTATCAAAAGCAAGCTTCAACACTGTGAGTAGAATGCACTCATCACAAAGAAGTTTCTGAGAATGCTTCTGTCTAGTTTTTATGTGAAGATATTTCCTTTTCCAACATAGGCCTCAAAGCGCTCCAAATAAACACTTGCAGATTCTACAAAAGGAGTGTTTCGAAACTGCTCTTTCAACAGGAACGTTCAAGTCTGTGAGTTGAATGCACTCATCACACAGAAGTTTCTCAGAATGCTTCTGTCTAGTTTTTATGTGAAGATATTTCCTTTTCCAGCATAGGCCTCAGAACGCTCCAAATATCCTCTTGCAGATTCTACAAAAAGAGTGTTTCAAAACTGTTCTATCAAAAGGAAGGTTCAACTCTGTGAGTTGAATGAATGCATCATGAAGAACTTTCTGAGAATGCTTCTCTGTAGTTTTTAGGTGAAGATATTCCAAAACCCAGCACAGGCCTCGAAGTGCTCCAAATAACCACTTGCAGATTTTACCAAAAGAGTGTTTCAAAACTGCTCTTTCTATACGTAAGTTCAAGTCTGTGAGATGAATGCACTCAACACAAAGAAGTTTCTGAGAATGCTTCTGTTCAGTTTTTATGTGAAGATATTTCCTTTTCCAGCATAGGCCTCAAACGGCTCCAAATTTTCACTTGCAGATTCTACAAAAAGAGTGTTTCCAAACTTCCCTATCAATTGGTAGGTTCAACCCTGTGAGTTGAATGAAGTCATCACAAAGAAGTTTCTGAGAATCCTTCTCTCTAGTTTTTATGTGAAGATATTTCCTTTTCCAACATAGGCCTCAAGGTGCTCCGAATAAACACTTGCAGATTCTACAAACTTAATGTTTCAAAACTGTTCTATCAAAAGGAACGTTGAAGTCTGTGAGTTGAATGCACTCATCACAAAGAAGTTTCTCAGAATGCTTCCGTCTAGTTTTTAGGTGAAGAGATTTCATTTCCCAGCATAGGCCTCAAAGCGCTCCAAATATCCACTTGCAGATTCTATAAGAAGAGAGTTTCCAAACTGCTCTTTCAAAAGGAAGCTTCAAGTCTGTGAGTTGAATGCACTCATCACAAAGAAGTTTCTGAGAATGCTTCCGTCTAGTTTCTATATGAAGATATTTCCTTTTCCAACATAGGCCCCAAAGTGCTCCAAATAAACCCTTGCAGATTCTACAAAAGGAGTGTTTCAAAACTGCTCTTTCTATAGGTAAGTTCAAGTCTGTGAGTTGAATGCACTCAACACAAAGAAGTTTCTGAGAATGCTTCTGTTCAGTTTTTATGTGAAGATATTTCCTTTTCCAGCATAGGCCTCAAACGGCTCCAAATATCCACTTGCAGATTCTACAAAAAGAGTGTTTCCAAACTTCTCTATCAATTGGTAGGTTCAACTCTGTGAGTTGAATGAACTCATCACAAAGAAGTTTCTGAGAATCCTTCTCTCTAGTTTTTATGTGAAGATATTTCCTTTTCCAACGTAGGCCTCAAAGCGCTCCAAATAAAAACATGCAGATTCTACAAAAGGAGTGTTTCAAAACTGTTCTATCAAAGGGAACGTTCAAGTCTGTGAGTTGAATGTACTCATCACACAGGTGTTTCTCAGAATGCTTCTGTCTAGTTTTTAGGTGAAGAGATTTCATTTCCCAGCATAGGCCTCAAAGCGCTCCAAATATCCACTTGCAGAATCTACGAACAGAGTGTTTCAAAGCTGCTCTTTCAAAAGCAAGGTTCAAGTCTGTGTGTTGAATGCACTCATCCGAAAGAAGTTTCTGAGAATGCTTCTGTCTAGTTCTTACGTGAAGATATTTCCTTTTCCAGCTTAGGCCTCAAAGCGCTCCAAATAAACACTTGCAAATTCTACAAAAGGAGTGTTTCAAAAGAGTTCTATCAAAAGGAACGTTCAAGTCTGTGAGTTGAATGCACTTTTCATACCGAAGTTTCCTGGAATGCTTCTGTCTAGTTTTTATGTGAAGACATTTCCTTTTCCAGCATAGGCCTCAAAGCACTCCAAATATCCACTTGCAGATTCTACAAAAAGAGAGTTTCAAAACTGCTCTATCAAAAGCAAGCTTCAACACTGTGAGTAGAATGCACTCATCACAAAGAAGTTTCTGAGAATGCTTCTGTCTAGTTTTTATGTGAAGATATTTCCTTTTCCAACATAGGCCTCAAAGCGCTCCAAATAAACACTTGCAGATTCTACAAAAGGAGTGTTTCGAAACTGCTCTTTCAACAGGAACGTTCAAGTCTGTGAGTTGAATGCACTCATCACACAGAAGTTTCTCAGAATGCTTCTGTCTAGTTTTTATGTGAAGATATTTCCTTTTCCAGCATAGGCCTCAGAACGCTCCAAATATCCTCTTGCAGATTCTACAAAAAGAGTGTTTCAAAACTGTTCTATCAAAAGGAAGGTTCAACTCTGTGAGTTGAATGAATGCATCATGAAGAACTTTCTGAGAATGCTTCTCTGTAGTTTTTAGGTGAAGATATTCCAAAACCCAGCACAGGCCTCGAAGTGCTCCAAATAACCACTTGCAGATTTTACCAAAAGAGTGTTTCAAAACTGCTCTTTCTATACGTAAGTTCAAGTCTGTGAGATGAATGCACTCAACACAAAGAAGTTTCTGAGAATGCTTCTGTTCAGTTTTTATGTGAAGATATTTCCTTTTCCAGCATAGGCCTCAAACGGCTCCAAATTTTCACTTGCAGATTCTACAAAAAGAGTGTTTCCAAACTTCCCTATCAATTGGTAGGTTCAACCCTGTGAGTTGAATGAAGTCATCACAAAGAAGTTTCTGAGAATCCTTCTCTCTAGTTTTTATGTGAAGATATTTCCTTTTCCAACATAGGCCTCAAGGTGCTCCGAATAAACACTTGCAGATTCTACAAACTTAATGTTTCAAAACTGTTCTATCAAAAGGAACGTTGAAGTCTGTGAGTTGAATGCACTCATCACAAAGAAGTTTCTCAGAATGCTTCCGTCTAGTTTTTAGGTGAAGAGATTTCATTTCCCAGCATAGGCCTCAAAGCGCTCCAAATATCCACTTGCAGATTCTATAAGAAGAGAGTTTCCAAACTGCTCTTTCAAAAGGAAGCTTCAAGTCTGTGAGTTGAATGCACTCATCACAAAGAAGTTTCTGAGAATGCTTCCGTCTAGTTTCTATATGAAGATATTTCCTTTTCCAACATAGGCCCCAAAGTGCTCCAAATAAACCCTTGCAGATTCTACAAAAGGAGTGTTTCAAAACTGCTCTTTCTATAGGTAAGTTCAAGTCTGTGAGTTGAATGCACTCAACACAAAGAAGTTTCTGAGAATGCTTCTGTTCAGTTTTTATGTGAAGATATTTCCTTTTCCAGCATAGGCCTCAAACGGCTCCAAATATCCACTTGCAGATTCTACAAAAAGAGTGTTTCCAAACTTCTCTATCAATTGGTAGGTTCAACTCTGTGAGTTGAATGAACTCATCACAAAGAAGTTTCTGAGAATCCTTCTCTCTAGTTTTTATGTGAAGATATTTCCTTTTCCAGCGTAGGCCACAAAGCGCTCCAAATAAACACATGCAGATTCTACAAAAGGAGTGTTTCAAAACTGTTCTATCAAAGGGAACGTTCAAGTCTGTGAGTTGAATGTACTCATCACACAGATGTTTCTCAGAATGCTTCTGTCTAGTTTTTAGGTGAAGAGATTTCATTTCCCAGCATAGGCCTCAACGCGCTCCAAATATCCACTTGCAGAATCTACGAAAAGAGTGTTTCAAAGCTGCTCTTTCAAAAGCAAGGTTCAAGTCTGTGTGTTGAATGCACTCATCCGAAAGAAGTTTCTGAGAATGCTTCTGTCTAGTTCTTACGTGAAGATATTTCCTTTTCCAGCTTAGGCCTCAAAGCGCTCCAAATAAACACTTGCAAATTCTACAAAAGGAGTGTTTCAAAAGAGTTCTATCAAAAGGAACGTTCAAGTCTGTGAGTTGAATGCACTTTTCATACCGAAGTTTCCTGGAATGCTTCTGTCTAGTTTTTATGTGAAGACATTTCCTTTTCCAGCATAGGCCTCAAAGCACTCCAAATATCCACTTGCAGATTCTACAAAAAGAGAGTTTCAAAACTGCTCTATCAAAAGCAAGCTTCAACACTGTGAGTAGAATGCACTCATCACAAAGAAGTTTCTGAGAATGCTTCTGTCTAGTTTTTATGTGAAGATATTTCCTTTTCCAACATAGGCCTCAAAGCGCTCCAAATAAACACTTGCAGATTCTACAAAAGGAGTGTTTCGAAACTGCTCTTTCAACAGGAACGTTCAAGTCTGTGAGTTGAATGCACTCATCACACAGAAGTTTCTCAGAATGCTTCTGTCTAGTTTTTATGTGAAGATATTTCCTTTTCCAGCATAGGCCTCAGAACGCTCCAAATATCCTCTTGCAGATTCTACAAAAAGAGTGTTTCAAAACTGTTCTATCAAAAGGAAGGTTCAACTCTGTGAGTTGAATGAATGCATCATGAAGAACTTTCTGAGAATGCTTCTCTGTAGTTTTTAGGTGAAGATATTCCAAAACCCAGCACAGGCCTCGAAGTGCTCCAAATAACCACTTGCAGATTTTACCAAAAGAGTGTTTCAAAACTGCTCTTTCTATACGTAAGTTCAAGTCTGTGAGATGAATGCACTCAACACAAAGAAGTTTCTGAGAATGCTTCTGTTCAGTTTTTATGTGAAGATATTTCCTTTTCCAGCATAGGCCTCAAACGGCTCCAAATTTTCACTTGCAGATTCTACAAAAAGAGTGTTTCCAAACTTCCCTATCAATTGGTAGGTTCAACCCTGTGAGTTGAATGAAGTCATCACAAAGAAGTTTCTGAGAATCCTTCTCTCTAGTTTTTATGTGAAGATATTTCCTTTTCCAACATAGGCCTCAAGGTGCTCCGAATAAACACTTGCAGATTCTACAAACTTAATGTTTCAAAACTGTTCTATCAAAAGGAACGTTGAAGTCTGTGAGTTGAATGCACTCATCACAAAGAAGTTTCTCAGAATGCTTCCGTCTAGTTTTTAGGTGAAGAGATTTCATTTCCCAGCATAGGCCTCAAAGCGCTCCAAATATCCACTTGCAGATTCTATAAGAAGAGAGTTTCCAAACTGCTCTTTCAAAAGGAAGCTTCAAGTCTGTGAGTTGAATGCACTCATCACAAAGAAGTTTCTGAGAATGCTTCCGTCTAGTTTCTATATGAAGATATTTCCTTTTCCAACATAGGCCCCAAAGTGCTCCAAATAAACCCTTGCAGATTCTACAAAAGGAGTGTTTCAAAACTGCTCTTTCTATAGGTAAGTTCAAGTCTGTGAGTTGAATGCACTCAACACAAAGAAGTTTCTGAGAATGCTTCTGTTCAGTTTTTATGTGAAGATATTTCCTTTTCCAGCATAGGCCTCAAACGGCTCCAAATATCCACTTGCAGATTCTACAAAAAGAGTGTTTCCAAACTTCTCTATCAATTGGTAGGTTCAACTCTGTGAGTTGAATGAACTCATCACAAAGAAGTTTCTGAGAATCCTTCTCTCTAGTTTTTATGTGAAGATATTTCCTTTTCCAGCGTAGGCCACAAAGCGCTCCAAATAAACACATGCAGATTCTACAAAAGGAGTGTTTCAAAACTGTTCTATCAAAGGGAACGTTCAAGTCTGTGAGTTGAATGTACTCATCACACAGATGTTTCTCAGAATGCTTCTGTCTAGTTTTTAGGTGAAGAGATTTCATTTCCCAGCATAGGCCTCAAAGCGCTCCAAATATCCACTTGCAGAATCTACGAAAAGAGTGTTTCAAAGCTGCTCTTTCAAAAGCAAGGTTCAAGTCTGTGTGTTGAATGCACTCATCCGAAAGAAGTTTCTGAGAATGCTTCTGTCTAGTTCTTACGTGAAGATATTTCCTTTTCCAGCTTAGGCCTCAAAGCGCTCCAAATAAACACTTGCAAATTCTACAAAAGGAGTGTTTCAAAAGAGTTCTATCAAAAGGAACGTTCAAGTCTGTGAGTTGAATGCACTTTTCATACCGAAGTTTCCTGGAATGCTTCTGTCTAGTTTTTATGTGAAGACATTTCCTTTTCCAGCATAGGCCTCAAAGCACTCCAAATATCCACTTGCAGATTCTACAAAAAGAGAGTTTCAAAACTGCTCTATCAAAAGCAAGCTTCAACACTGTGAGTAGAATGCACTCATCACAAAGAAGTTTCTGAGAATGCTTCTGTCTAGTTTTTATGTGAAGATATTTCCTTTTCCAACATAGGCCTCAAAGCGCTCCAAATAAACACTTGCAGATTCTACAAAAGGAGTGTTTCGAAACTGCTCTTTCAACAGGAACGTTCAAGTCTGTGAGTTGAATGCACTCATCACACAGAAGTTTCTCAGAATGCTTCTGTCTAGTTTTTATGTGAAGATATTTCCTTTTCCAGCATAGGCCTCAGAACGCTCCAAATATCCTCTTGCAGATTCTACAAAAAGAGTGTTTCAAAACTGTTCTATCAAAAGGAAGGTTCAACTCTGTGAGTTGAATGAATGCATCATGAAGAACTTTCTGAGAATGCTTCTCTGTAGTTTTTAGGTGAAGATATTCCAAAACCCAGCACAGGCCTCGAAGTGCTCCAAATAACCACTTGCAGATTTTACCAAAAGAGTGTTTCAAAACTGCTCTTTCTATACGTAAGTTCAAGTCTGTGAGATGAATGCACTCAACACAAAGAAGTTTCTGAGAATGCTTCTGTTCAGTTTTTATGTGAAGATATTTCCTTTTCCAGCATAGGCCTCAAACGGCTCCAAATTTTCACTTGCAGATTCTACAAAAAGAGTGTTTCCAAACTTCCCTATCAATTGGTAGGTTCAACCCTGTGAGTTGAATGAAGTCATCACAAAGAAGTTTCTGAGAATCCTTCTCTCTAGTTTTTATGTGAAGATATTTCCTTTTCCAACATAGGCCTCAAGGTGCTCCGAATAAACACTTGCAGATTCTACAAACTTAATGTTTCAAAACTGTTCTATCAAAAGGAACGTTGAAGTCTGTGAGTTGAATGCACTCATCACAAAGAAGTTTCTCAGAATGCTTCCGTCTAGTTTTTAGGTGAAGAGATTTCATTTCCCAGCATAGGCCTCAAAGCGCTCCAAATATCCACTTGCAGATTCTATAAGAAGAGAGTTTCCAAACTGCTCTTTCAAAAGGAAGCTTCAAGTCTGTGAGTTGAATGCACTCATCACAAAGAAGTTTCTGAGAATGCTTCCGTCTAGTTTCTATATGAAGATATTTCCTTTTCCAACATAGGCCCCAAAGTGCTCCAAATAAACCCTTGCAGATTCTACAAAAGGAGTGTTTCAAAACTGCTCTTTCTATAGGTAAGTTCAAGTCTGTGAGTTGAATGCACTCAACACAAAGAAGTTTCTGAGAATGCTTCTGTTCAGTTTTTATGTGAAGATATTTCCTTTTCCAGCATAGGCCTCAAACGGCTCCAAATATCCACTTGCAGATTCTACAAAAAGAGTGTTTCCAAACTTCTCTATCAATTGGTAGGTTCAACTCTGTGAGTTGAATGAACTCATCACAAAGAAGTTTCTGAGAATCCTTCTCTCTAGTTTTTATGTGAAGATATTTCCTTTTCCAACGTAGGCCTCAAAGCGCTCCAAATAAAAACATGCAGATTCTACAAAAGGAGTGTTTCAAAACTGTTCTATCAAAGGGAACGTTCAAGTCTGTGAGTTGAATGTACTCATCACACAGGTGTTTCTCAGAATGCTTCTGTCTAGTTTTTAGGTGAAGAGATTTCATTTCCCAGCATAGGCCTCAAAGCGCTCCAAATATCCACTTGCAGAATCTACGAACAGAGTGTTTCAAAGCTGCTCTTTCAAAAGCAAGGTTCAAGTCTGTGTGTTGAATGCACTCATCCGAAAGAAGTTTCTGAGAATGCTTCTGTCTAGTTCTTACGTGAAGATATTTCCTTTTCCAGCTTAGGCCTCAAAGCGCTCCAAATAAACACTTGCAAATTCTACAAAAGGAGTGTTTCAAAAGAGTTCTATCAAAAGGAACGTTCAAGTCTGTGAGTTGAATGCACTTTTCATACCGAAGTTTCCTGGAATGCTTCTGTCTAGTTTTTATGTGAAGACATTTCCTTTTCCAGCATAGGCCTCAAAGCACTCCAAATATCCACTTGCAGATTCTACAAAAAGAGAGTTTCAAAACTGCTCTATCAAAAGCAAGCTTCAACACTGTGAGTAGAATGCACTCATCACAAAGAAGTTTCTGAGAATGCTTCTGTCTAGTTTTTATGTGAAGATATTTCCTTTTCCAACATAGGCCTCAAAGCGCTCCAAATAAACACTTGCAGATTCTACAAAAGGAGTGTTTCGAAACTGCTCTTTCAACAGGAACGTTCAAGTCTGTGAGTTGAATGCACTCATCACACAGAAGTTTCTCAGAATGCTTCTGTCTAGTTTTTATGTGAAGATGTTTCCTTTTCCAGCATAGGCCTCAGAACGCTCCAAATATCCTCTTGCAGATTCTACAAAAAGAGTGTTTCAAAACTGTTCTATCAAAAGGAAGGTTCAACTCTGTGAGTTGAATGAATGCATCATGAAGAACTTTCTGAGAATGCTTCTCTGTAGTTTTTAGGTGAAGATATTCCAAAACCCAGCACAGGCCTCGAAGTGCTCCAAATAACCACTTGCAGATTTTACCAAAAGAGTGTTTCAAAACTGCTCTTTCTATACGTAAGTTCAAGTCTGTGAGATGAATGCACTCAACACAAAGAAGTTTCTGAGAATGCTTCTGTTCAGTTTTTATGTGAAGATATTTCCTTTTCCAGCATAGGCCTCAAACGGCTCCAAATTTTCACTTGCAGATTCTACAAAAAGAGTGTTTCCAAACTTCCCTATCAATTGGTAGGTTCAACCCTGTGAGTTGAATGAAGTCATCACAAAGAAGTTTCTGAGAATCCTTCTCTCTAGTTTTTATGTGAAGATATTTCCTTTTCCAACATAGGCCTCAAGGTGCTCCGAATAAACACTTGCAGATTCTACAAACTTAATGTTTCAAAACTGTTCTATCAAAAGGAACGTTGAAGTCTGTGAGTTGAATGCACTCATCACAAAGAAGTTTCTCAGAATGCTTCCGTCTAGTTTTTAGGTGAAGAGATTTCATTTCCCAGCATAGGCCTCAAAGCGCTCCAAATATCCACTTGCAGATTCTATAAGAAGAGAGTTTCCAAACTGCTCTTTCAAAAGGAAGCTTCAAGTCTGTGAGTTGAATGCACTCATCACAAAGAAGTTTCTGAGAATGCTTCCGTCTAGTTTCTATATGAAGATATTTCCTTTTCCAACATAGGCCCCAAAGTGCTCCAAATAAACCCTTGCAGATTCTACAAAAGGAGTGTTTCAAAACTGCTCTTTCTATAGGTAAGTTCAAGTCTGTGAGTTGAATGCACTCAACACAAAGAAGTTTCTGAGAATGCTTCTGTTCAGTTTTTATGTGAAGATATTTCCTTTTCCAGCATAGGCCTCAAACGGCTCCAAATATCCACTTGCAGATTCTACAAAAAGAGTGTTTCCAAACTTCTCTATCAATTGGTAGGTTCAACTCTGTGAGTTGAATGAACTCATCACAAAGAAGTTTCTGAGAATCCTTCTCTCTAGTTTTTATGTGAAGATATTTCCTTTTCCAGCGTAGGCCACAAAGCGCTCCAAATAAACACATGCAGATTCTACAAAAGGAGTGTTTCAAAACTGTTCTATCAAAGGGAACGTTCAAGTCTGTGAGTTGAATGTACTCATCACACAGATGTTTCTCAGAATGCTTCTGTCTAGTTTTTAGGTGAAGAGATTTCATTTCCCAGCATAGGCCTCAAAGCGCTCCAAATATCCACTTGCAGAATCTACGAAAAGAGTGTTTCAAAGCTGCTCTTTCAAAAGCAAGGTTCAAGTCTGTGTGTTGAATGCACTCATCCGAAAGAAGTTTCTGAGAATGCTTCTGTCTAGTTCTTACGTGAAGATATTTCCTTTTCCAGCTTAGGCCTCAAAGCGCTCCAAATAAACACTTGCAAATTCTACAAAAGGAGTGTTTCAAAAGAGTTCTATCAAAAGGAACGTTCAAGTCTTTGAGTTGGATGCACTTATCATACCGAAGTTTCCTGGAATGCTTCTGTCTAGTTTTTATGTGAAGACATTTCCTTTTCCAGCATAGGCCTCAAAGCACTCCAAATATCCACTTGCAGATTCTACAAAAAGAGAGTTTCAAAACTGCTCTATCAAAAGCAAGCTTCAACACTGTGAGTAGAATGCACTCATCACAAAGAAGTTTCTGAGAATGCTTCTGTCTAGTTTTTATGTGAAGATATTTCCTTTTCCAACTTAGGCCTCAAAGCGCTCCAAATAAACACTTGCAGATTCTACAAAAGGAGTGTTTCGAAACTGCTCTTTCAACAGGAACTTTCAAGTCTGTGAGTTGAATGCACTCATCACACAGAAGTTTCTCAGAATGCTTCTGTCTAGTTTTTATGTGAAGATATTTCCTTTTCTAGCATAGGCCTCAGAAAGCTCCAAATATCCTCTTGCAGATTCTACAAAAAGAGTGTTTCAAAACTGTTCTATCAAAAGGAAGGTTCAACTCTGTGAGTTGAATGAATGCATCATGAAGAACTTTCTGAGAATGCTTCTCTGTAGTTTTTAGGTGAAGATATTCCAAAACCCAGCACAGGCCTCGAAGTGCTCCAAATAACCACTTGCAGATTTTACCAAAAGAGTGTTTCAAAACTGCTCTTTCTATACGTAAGTTCAAGTCTGTGAGATGAATGCACTCAACACAAAGAAGTCTCTGAGAATGCTTCTGTTCAGTTTTTATGTGAAGATATTTCCTTTTCCAACATAGGCCTCAAGGTGCTCCGAATAAACACTTGCAGATTCTACAAACTTAATGTTTCAAAACTGTTCTATCAAAAGGAACGTTGAAGTCTGTGAGTTGAATGCACTCATCACAAAGAAGTTTCTCAGAATGCTTCCGTCTAGTTTTTAGGTGAAGAGATTTCATTTCCCAGCATAGGCCTCAAAGCGCTCCAAATATCCACTTGCAGATTCTATAAGAAGAGAGTTTCCAAACTGCTCTTTCAAAAGGAAGCTTCAAGTCTGTGAGTTGAATGCACTCATCCAAAGAAGTTTCTGAGAATGCTTCCGTCTAGTTTCTATATGAAGATATTTCCTTTTCCAACATAGGCCCCAAAGTGCTCCAAATAAACCCTTGCAGATTCTACAAAAGGAGTGTTTCAAAACTGCTCTTTCTATAGGTAAGTTCAAGTCTGTGAGTTGAATGCACTCAACACAAAGAAGTTTCTGAGAATGCTTCTGTTCAGTTTTTATGTGAAGATATTTCCTTTTCCAGCATAGGCCTCAAACGGCTCCAAATATCCACTTGCAGATTCTACAAAAAGAGTGTTTCCAAACTTCTCTATCAATTGGTAGGTTCAACTCTGTGAGTTGAATGAACTCATCACAAAGAAGTTTCTGAGAATCCTTCTCTCTAGTTTTTATGTGAAGATATTTCCTTTTCCAGCGTAGGCCACAAAGCGCTCCAAATAAACACATGCAGATTCTACAAAAGGAGTGTTTCAAAACTGTTCTATCAAAGGGAACGTTCAAGTCTGTGAGTTGAATGTACTCATCACACAGATGTTTCTCAGAATGCTTCTGTCTAGTTTTTAGGTGAAGAGATTTCATTTCCCAGCATAGGCCTCAAAGCGCTCCAAATATCCACTTGCAGAATCTACGAAAAGAGTGTTTCAAAGCTGCTCTTTCAAAAGCAAGGTTCAAGTCTGTGTGTTGAATGCACTCATCCGAAAGAAGTTTCTGAGAATGCTTCTGTCTAGTTCTTACGTGAAGATATTTCCTTTTCCAGCTTAGGCCTCAAAGCGCTCCAAATAAACACTTGCAAATTCTACAAAAGGAGTGTTTCAAAAGAGTTCTATCAAAAGGAACGTTCAAGTCTGTGAGTTGAATGCGCTTTTCATACCGAAGTTTCCTGGAATGCTTCTGTCTAGTTTTTATGTGAAGACATTTCCTTTTCCAGCATAGGCCTCAAAGCACTCCAAATATCCACTTGCAGATTCTACAAAAAGAGAGTTTCAAAACTGCTCTATCAAAAGCAAGCTTCAACACTGTGAGTAGAATGCACTCATCACAAAGAAGTTTCTGAGAATGCTTCTGTCTAGTTTTTATGTGAAGATATTTCCTTTTCCAACATAGGCCTCAAAGCGCTCCAAATAAACACTTGCAGATTCTACAAAAGGAGTGTTTCGAAACTGCTCTTTCAACAGGAACGTTCAAGTCTGTGAGTTGAATGCACTCATCACACAGAAGTTTCTCAGAATGCTTCTGTCTAGTTTTTATGTGAAGATATTTCCTTTTCCAGCATAGGCCTCAGAACGCTCCAAATATCCTCTTGCAGATTCTACAAAAAGAGTGTTTCAAAACTGTTCTATCAAAAGGAAGGTTCAACTCTGTGAGTTGAATGAATGCATCATGAAGAACTTTCTGAGAATGCTTCTCTGTAGTTTTTAGGTGAAGATATTCCAAAACCCAGCACAGGCCTCGAAGTGCTCCAAATAACCACTTGCAGATTTTACCAAAAGAGTGTTTCAAAACTGCTCTTTCTATACGTAAGTTCAAGTCTGTGAGATGAATGCACTCAACACAAAGAAGTTTCTGAGAATGCTTCTGTTCAGTTTTTATGTGAAGATATTTCCTTTTCCAGCATAGGCCTCAAACGGCTCCAAATTTTCACTTGCAGATTCTACAAAAAGAGTGTTTCCAAACTTCCCTATCAATTGGTAGGTTCAACCCTGTGAGTTGAATGAAGTCATCACAAAGAAGTTTCTGAGAATCCTTCTCTCTAGTTTTTATGTGAAGATATTTCCTTTTCCAACATAGGCCTCAAGGTGCTCCGAATAAACACTTGCAGATTCTACAAACTTAATGTTTCAAAACTGTTCTATCAAAAGGAACGTTGAAGTCTGTGAGTTGAATGCACTCATCACAAAGAAGTTTCTCAGAATGCTTCCGTCTAGTTTTTAGGTGAAGAGATTTCATTTCCCAGCATAGGCCTCAAAGCGCTCCAAATATCCACTTGCAGATTCTATAAGAAGAGAGTTTCCAAACTGCTCTTTCAAAAGGAAGCTTCAAGTCTGTGAGTTGAATGCACTCATCACAAAGAAGTTTCTGAGAATGCTTCCGTCTAGTTTCTATATGAAGATATTTCCTTTTCCAACATAGGCCCCAAAGTGCTCCAAATAAACCCTTGCAGATTCTACAAAAGGAGTGTTTCAAAACTGCTCTTTCTATAGGTAAGTTCAAGTCTGTGAGTTGAATGCACTCAACACAAAGAAGTTTCTGAGAATGCTTCTGTTCAGTTTTTATGTGAAGATATTTCCTTTTCCAGCATAGGCCTCAAACGGCTCCAAATATCCACTTGCAGATTCTACAAAAAGAGTGTTTCCAAACTTCTCTATCAATTGGTAGGTTCAACTCTGTGAGTTGAATGAACTCATCACAAAGAAGTTTCTGAGAATCCTTCTCTCTAGTTTTTATGTGAAGATATTTCCTTTTCCAGCGTAGGCCACAAAGCGCTCCAAATAAACACATGCAGATTCTACAAAAGGAGTGTTTCAAAACTGTTCTATCAAAGGGAACGTTCAAGTCTGTGAGTTGAATGTACTCATCACACAGATGTTTCTCAGAATGCTTCTGTCTAGTTTTTAGGTGAAGAGATTTCTTTTCCCAGCATAGGCCTCAAAGCGCTCCAAATATCCACTTGCAGAATCTACGAAAAGAGTGTTTCAAAGCTGCTCTTTCAAAAGCAAGGTTCAAGTCTGTGTGTTGAATGCACTCATCCGAAAGAAGTTTCTGAGAATGCTTCTGTCTAGTTCTTACGTGAAGATATTTCCTTTTCCAGCTTAGGCCTCAAAGCGCTCCAAATAAACACTTGCAAATTCTACAAAAGGAGTGTTTCAAAAGAGTTCTATCAAAAGGAACGTTCAAGTCTTTGAGTTGGATGCACTTATCATACCGAAGTTTCCTGGAATGCTTCTGTCTAGTTTTTATGTGAAGACATTTCCTTTTCCAGCATAGGCCTCAAAGCACTCCAAATATCCACTTGCAGATTCTACAAAAAGAGAGTTTCAAAACTGCTCTATCAAAAGCAAGCTTCAACACTGTGAGTAGAATGCACTCATCACAAAGAAGTTTCTGAGAATGCTTCTGTCTAGTTTTTATGTGAAGATATTTCCTTTTCCAACATAGGCCTCAAAGCGCTCCAAATAAACACTTGCAGATTCTACAAAAGGAGTGTTTCGAAACTGCTCTTTCAACAGGAACTTTCAAGTCTGTGAGTTGAATGCACTCATCACACAGAAGTTTCTCAGAATGCTTCTGTCTAGTTTTTATGTGAAGATATTTCCTTTTCCAGCATAGGCCTCAGAACGCTCCAAATATCCTCTTGCAGATTCTACAAAAAGAGTGTTTCAAAACTGTTCTATCAAAAGGAAGGTTCAACTCTGTGAGTTGAATGAATGCATCATGAAGAACTTTCTGAGAATGCTTCTCTGTAGTTTTTAGGTGAAGATATTCCAAAACCCAGCACAGGCCTCGAAGTGCTCCAAATAACCACTTGCAGATTTTACCAAAAGAGTGTTTCAAAACTGCTCTTTCTATACGTAAGTTCAAGTCTGTGAGATGAATGCACTCAACACAAAGAAGTTTCTGAGAATGCTTCTGTTCAGTTTTTATGTGAAGATATTTCCTTTTCCAGCATAGGCCTCAAACGGCTCCAAATTTTCACTTGCAGATTCTACAAAAAGAGTGTTTCCAAACTTCCCTATCAATTGGTAGGTTCAACCCTGTGAGTTGAATGAAGTCATCACAAAGAAGTTTCTGAGAATCCTTCTCTCTAGTTTTTATGTGAAGATATTTCCTTTTCCAACGTAGGCCTCAAAGCGCTCCAAATAAATACATGCAGATTCTACAAAAGGAGTGTTTCAAAACTGTTCTATCAAAGGGAACGTTCAAGTCTGTGAGTTGAATGTACTCATCACACAGATGTTTCTCAGAATGCTTCTGTCTAGTTTTTAGGTGAAGAGATTTCATTTCCCAGCATAGGCCTCAAAGCGCTCCAATTATCCACTTGCAGATTCTATAAGAAGAGAGTTTCCAAACTGCTCTTTCAAAAGGAAGCTTCAAGTCTGTGTGTTGAATGCACTCATCCAAAAGAAGTTTCTGAGAATGCTTCTGTCTAGTTCTTACGTGAAGATATTTCCTTTTCCAGGTAAGGCCTCAAAGCGCTCCAAATAAACACTTGCAAATTCTACAAAAGGAGTGTTTCAAAAGAGTTCTATCAAAAGGAACGTTCAAGTCTGTGAGTTGAATGCACTTATCATACCGAAGTTTCCTGGAATGCTTCTGTCTAGTTTTTATGTGAAGACATTTCCTTTTCCAGCAGAGGCCTCAAAGCACTCCAAATATCCACTTGCAGATTCTACAAAAAGAGTGTTTAAAAACTGCTCTATCAAAAGCAAGGTTCAACACTGTGAGTAGAATGCACTCATCACAAAGAAGTTTCTGAGAATGCTTCTGTCTAGTTTTCATGTGAAGATATTTCCTTTTCCAACATAGGCCTCAAAGCGCTCCAAATAAACACTTGCAGATTCTACAAAAGGAGTGTTTCGAAACTGCTCTTTCAACAGGAACGTTCAAGTCTGTGAGTTGAATGCACTCATCACACAGAAGTTTCTGAGAATGCTTCTGTCTAGTTTTTATGTGAAGATGTTTCCTTTTCCAGCATGGGCCTCAAAACGCTCCAAATATCCTCTTGCAGATTCTACAAAAAGAGTGTTTCAAAACTGTTCTATCAAAAGGAAGGTTCAACTCTGTGAGTTGAATGAATGCATCATGAAGAACTTTCTGAGAATGCTTCTCTGTAGTTTTTAGGTGAAGATATTCCAAAACCCAGCACAGGCCTCGAAGTGCTCCAAATAACCACTTGCAGATTTTACCAAAAGAGTGTTTCAAAACTGCTCTTTCTTTAGGTAAGTTCAAGTCTGTGAGTTGAATGCACTCAACACAAAGAAGTTTCTGAGAATGCTTCTGTTCAGTTTTTATGTGAAGATATTTCCTTTTCCAGCATAGGCCTCAAACGGCTCCAAATATCCACTTGCAGATTCTACAAAAAGAGTGTTTCCAAACTTCTCTATCAATTGGTAGGTTCAACTCTGTGAGTTGAATGAAGTCATCACAAAGAAGTTTCTGAGAATGCTTCCGTCTAGTTTCTATATGAAGATATTTCCTTTTCCAACATAGGCCCCAAAGTGCTCCAAATAAACCCTTGCAGATTCTACAAAAGGAGTGTTTCAAAACTGCTCTTTCTATAGGTAAGTTCAAGTCTGTGAGTTGAATGCACTCAACACAAAGAAGTTTCTGAGAATGCTTCTGTTCAGTTTTTATGTGAAGATATTTCCTTTTCCAGCATAGGCCTCAAACGGCTCCAAATATCCACTTGCAGATTCTACAAAAAGAGTGTTTCCAAACTTCTCTATCAATTGGTAGGTTCAACTCTGTGAGTTGAATGAAGTCATCACAAAGAAGTTTCTGAGAATCCTTCTCTCTAGTTTTTACGTGAAGATATTTCCTTTTCCAGCGTAGGCCTCAAAGCGCTCCAAATAAACACATGCAGATTCTACAAAAGGAGTGTTTCAAAACTGTTCTATCAAAGGGAACGTTCAAGTCTGTGAGTTGAATGTACTCATCACACAGATGTTTCTCAGAATGCTTCTGTCTAGTTTTTAGGTGAAGAGATTTCATTTCCCAGCATAGGCCTCAAAGCGCTCCAAATATCCACTTGCAGATTCTATAAGAAGAGAGTTTCCAAACTGCTCTTTCAAAAGGAAGCTTCAAGTCTGTGAGTTGAATGCACTCATCACAAAGAAGTTTCTGAGAATGCTTCCGTCTAGTTTCTATATGAAGATATTTCCTTTTCCAACATAGGCCCCAAAGTGCTCCAAATAAACCCTTGCAGATTCTACAAAAGGAGTGTTTCAAAACTGCTCTTTCTATAGGTAAGTTCAAGTCTGTGAGTTGAATGCACTGAACACAAAGAAGTTTCTGAGAATGCTTCTGTTCAGTTTTTATGTGAAGATATTTCCTTTTCCAGCATAGGCCTCAAACGGCTCCAAATATCCACTTGCAGATTCTACAAAAAGAGTGTTTCCAAACTTCTCTATCAATTGGTAGGTTCAACTCTGTGAGTTGAATGAACTCATCACAAAGAAGTTTCTGAGAATCCTTCTCTCTAGTTTTTATGTGAAGATATTTCCTTTTCCAGCGTAGGCCACAAAGCGCTCCAAATAAACACATGCAGATTCTACAAAAGGAGTGTTTCAAAACTGTTCTATCAAAGGGAACGTTCAAGTCTGTGAGTTGAATGTACTCATCACACAGATGTTTCTCAGAATGCTTCTGTCTAGTTTTTAGGTGAAGAGATTTCATTTCCCAGCATAGGCCTCAACGCGCTCCAAATATCCACTTGCAGAATCTACGAAAAGAGTGTTTCAAAGCTGCTCTTTCAAAAGCAAGGTTCAAGTCTGTGTGTTGAATGCACTCATCCGAAAGAAGTTTCTGAGAATGCTTCTGTCTAGTTCTTACGTGAAGATATTTCCTTTTCCAGCTTACGCTTCAAAGCGCTCCAAATAAACACTTGAAAATTCTACAAAAGGAGTGTTTCAAAAGAGTTCTATCAAAAGGAACGTTCAAGTCTGTGAGTTGAATGCACTTTTCATACCGAAGTTTCCTGGAATGCTTCTGTCTAGTTTTTATGTGAAGACATTTCCTTTTCCAGCATAGGCCTCAAAGCACTCCAAATATCCACTTGCAGATTCTACAAAAAGAGTGTTTCAAAACTGCTCCATCAAAAGCAAGCTTCAACACTGTGAGTAGAATGCACTCATCACAAAGAAGTTTCTGAGAATGCTTCTGTCTAGTTTTTATGTGAAGATATTTCCTTTTCCAACATAGGCCTCAAAGCGCTCCAAATAAACACTTGCAGATTCTACAAAAGGAGTGTTTCGAAACTGCTCTTTCAACAGGAACGTTCAAGTCTGTGAGTTGAATGCACTCATCACACAGAAGTTTCTCAGAATGCTTCTGTCTAGTTTTTATGTGAAGATATTTCCTTTTCCAGCATAGGCCTCAGAACGCTCCAAATATCCTCTTGCAGATTCTACAAAAAGAGTGTTTCAAAACTGTTCTATCAAAAGGAAGGTTCAACTCTGTGAGTTGAATGAATGCATCATGAAGAACTTTCTGAGAATGCTTCTCTGTAGTTTTTAGGTGAAGATATTCCAAAACCCAGCACAGGCCTCGAAGTGCTCCAAATAACCACTTGCAGATTTTACCAAAAGAGTGTTTCAAAACTGCTCTTTCTATACGTAAGTTCAAGTCTGTGAGATGAATGCACTCAACACAAAGAAGTTTCTGAGAATGCTTCTGTTCAGTTTTTATGTGAAGATATTTCCTTTTCCAGCATAGGCCTCAAACGGCTCCAAATTTTCACTTGCAGATTCTACAAAAAGAGTGTTTCCAAACTTCCCTATCAATTGGTAGGTTCAACCCTGTGAGTTGAATGAAGTCATCACAAAGAAGTTTCTGAGAATCCTTCTCTCTAGTTTTTATGTGAAGATATTTCCTTTTCCAACATAGGCCTCAAGGTGCTCCGAATAAACACTTGCAGATTCTACAAACTTAATGTTTCAAAACTGTTCTATCAAAAGGAACGTTGAAGTCTGTGAGTTGAATGCACTCATCACAAAGAAGTTTCTCAGAATGCTTCCGTCTAGTTTTTAGGTGAAGAGATTTCATTTCCCAGCATAGGCCTCAAAGCGCTCCAAATATCCACTTGCAGATTCTATAAGAAGAGAGTTTCCAAACTGCTCTTTCAAAAGGAAGCTTCAAGTCTGTGAGTTGAATGCACTCATCACAAAGAAGTTTCTGAGAATGCTTCCGTCTAGTTTCTATATGAAGATATTTCCTTTTCCAACATAGGCCCCAAAGTGCTCCAAATAAACCCTTGCAGATTCTACAAAAGGAGTGTTTCAAAACTGCTCTTTCTATAGGTAAGTTCAAGTCTGTGAGTTGAATGCACTCAACACAAAGAAGTTTCTGAGAATGCTTCTGTTCAGTTTTTATGTGAAGATATTTCCTTTTCCAGCATAGGCCTCAAACGGCTCCAAATATCCACTTGCAGATTCTACAAAAAGAGTGTTTCCAAACTTCTCTATCAATTGGTAGGTTCAACTCTGTGAGTTGAATGAACTCATCACAAAGAAGTTTCTGAGAATCCTTCTCTCTAGTTTTTATGTGAAGATATTTCCTTTTCCAGCGTAGGCCACAAAGCGCTCCAAATAAACACATGCAGATTCTACAAAAGGAGTGTTTCAAAACTGTTCTATCAAAGGGAACGTTCAAGTCTGTGAGTTGAATGTACTCATCACACAGATGTTTCTCAGAATGCTTCTGTCTAGTTTTTAGGTGAAGAGATTTCATTTCCCAGCATAGGCCTCAAAGCGCTCCAAATATCCACTTGCAGAATCTACGAAAAGAGTGTTTCAAAGCTGCTCTTTCAAAAGCAAGGTTCAAGTCTGTGTGTTGAATGCACTCATCCGAAAGAAGTTTCTGAGAATGCTTCTGTCTAGTTCTTACGTGAAGATATTTCCTTTTCCAGCTTAGGCCTCAAAGCGCTCCAAATAAACACTTGCAAATTCTACAAAAGGAGTGTTTCAAAAGAGTTCTATCAAAAGGAACGTTCAAGTCTGTGAGTTGAATGCACTTTTCATACCGAAGTTTCCTGGAATGCTTCTGTCTAGTTTTTATGTGAAGACATTTCCTTTTCCAGCATAGGCCTCAAAGCACTCCAAATATCCACTTGCAGATTCTACAAAAAGAGAGTTTCAAAACTGCTCTATCAAAAGCAAGCTTCAACACTGTGAGTAGAATGCACTCATCACAAAGAAGTTTCTGAGAATGCTTCTGTCTAGTTTTTATGTGAAGATATTTCCTTTTCCAACATAGGCCTCAAAGCGCTCCAAATAAACACTTGCAGATTCTACAAAAGGAGTGTTTCGAAACTGCTCTTTCAACAGGAACGTTCAAGTCTGTGAGTTGAATGCACTCATCACACAGAAGTTTCTCAGAATGCTTCTGTCTAGTTTTTATGTGAAGATATTTCCTTTTCCAGCATAGGCCTCAGAACGCTCCAAATATCCTCTTGCAGATTCTACAAAAAGAGTGTTTCAAAACTGTTCTATCAAAAGGAAGGTTCAACTCTGTGAGTTGAATGAATGCATCATGAAGAACTTTCTGAGAATGCTTCTCTGTAGTTTTTAGGTGAAGATATTCCAAAACCCAGCACAGGCCTCGAAGTGCTCCAAATAACCACTTGCAGATTTTACCAAAAGAGTGTTTCAAAACTGCTCTTTCTATACGTAAGTTCAAGTCTGTGAGATGAATGCACTCAACACAAAGAAGTTTCTGAGAATGCTTCTGTTCAGTTTTTATGTGAAGATATTTCCTTTTCCAGCATAGGCCTCAAACGGCTCCAAATTTTCACTTGCAGATTCTACAAAAAGAGTGTTTCCAAACTTCCCTATCAATTGGTAGGTTCAACCCTGTGAGTTGAATGAAGTCATCACAAAGAAGTTTCTGAGAATCCTTCTCTCTAGTTTTTATGTGAAGATATTTCCTTTTCCAACATAGGCCTCAAGGTGCTCCGAATAAACACTTGCAGATTCTACAAACTTAATGTTTCAAAACTGTTCTATCAAAAGGAACGTTGAAGTCTGTGAGTTGAATGCACTCATCACAAAGAAGTTTCTCAGAATGCTTCCGTCTAGTTTTTAGGTGAAGAGATTTCATTTCCCAGCATAGGCCTCAAAGCGCTCCAAATATCCACTTGCAGATTCTATAAGAAGAGAGTTTCCAAACTGCTCTTTCAAAAGGAAGCTTCAAGTCTGTGAGTTGAATGCACTCATCACAAAGAAGTTTCTGAGAATGCTTCCGTCTAGTTTCTATATGAAGATATTTCCTTTTCCAACATAGGCCCCAAAGTGCTCCAAATAAACCCTTGCAGATTCTACAAAAGGAGTGTTTCAAAACTGCTCTTTCTATAGGTAAGTTCAAGTCTGTGAGTTGAATGCACTCAACACAAAGAAGTTTCTGAGAATGCTTCTGTTCAGTTTTTATGTGAAGATATTTCCTTTTCCAGCATAGGCCTCAAACGGCTCCAAATATCCACTTGCAGATTCTACAAAAAGAGTGTTTCCAAACTTCTCTATCAATTGGTAGGTTCAACTCTGTGAGTTGAATGAACTCATCACAAAGAAGTTTCTGAGAATCCTTCTCTCTAGTTTTTATGTGAAGATATTTCCTTTTCCAGCGTAGGCCACAAAGCGCTCCAAATAAACACATGCAGATTCTACAAAAGGAGTGTTTCAAAACTGTTCTATCAAAGGGAACGTTCAAGTCTGTGAGTTGAATGTACTCATCACACAGATGTTTCTCAGAATGCTTCTGTCTAGTTTTTAGGTGAAGAGATTTCATTTCCCAGCATAGGCCTCAAAGCGCTCCAAATATCCACTTGCAGAATCTACGAAAAGAGTGTTTCAAAGCTGCTCTTTCAAAAGCAAGGTTCAAGTCTGTGTGTTGAATGCACTCATCCGAAAGAAGTTTCTGAGAATGCTTCTGTCTAGTTCTTACGTGAAGATATTTCCTTTTCCAGCTTAGGCCTCAAAGCGCTCCAAATAAACACTTGAAAATTCTACAAAAGGAGTGTTTCAAAAGAGTTCTATCAAAAGGAACGTTCAAGTCTGTGAGTTGAATGCACTTTTCATACCGAAGTTTCCTGGAATGCTTCTGTCTAGTTTTTATGTGAAGACATTTCCTTTTCCAGCATAGGCCTCAAAGCACTCCAAATATCCACTTGCAGATTCTACAAAAAGAGAGTTTCAAAACTGCTCTATCAAAAGCAAGCTTCAACACTGTGAGTAGAATGCACTCATCACAAAGAAGTTTCTGAGAATGCTTCTGTCTAGTTTTTATGTGAAGATATTTCCTTTTCCAACATAGGCCTCAAAGCGCTCCAAATAAACACTTGCAGATTCTACAAAAGGAGTGTTTCGAAACTGCTCTTTCAACAGGAACGTTCAAGTCTGTGAGTTGAATGCACTCATCACACAGAAGTTTCTCAGAATGCTTCTGTCTAGTTTTTATGTGAAGATATTTCCTTTTCCAGCATAGGCCTCAGAACGCTCCAAATATCCTCTTGCAGATTCTACAAAAAGAGTGTTTCAAAACTGTTCTATCAAAAGGAAGGTTCAACTCTGTGAGTTGAATGAATGCATCATGAAGAACTTTCTGAGAATGCTTCTCTGTAGTTTTTAGGTGAAGATATTCCAAAACCCAGCACAGGCCTCGAAGTGCTCCAAATAACCACTTGCAGATTTTACCAAAAGAGTGTTTCAAAACTGCTCTTTCTATACGTAAGTTCAAGTCTGTGAGATGAATGCACTCAACACAAAGAAGTTTCTGAGAATGCTTCTGTTCAGTTTTTATGTGAAGATATTTCCTTTTCCAGCATAGGCCTCAAACGGCTCCAAATTTTCACTTGCAGATTCTACAAAAAGAGTGTTTCCAAACTTCCCTATCAATTGGTAGGTTCAACCCTGTGAGTTGAATGAAGTCATCACAAAGAAGTTTCTGAGAATCCTTCTCTCTAGTTTTTATGTGAAGATATTTCCTTTTCCAACATAGGCCTCAAGGTGCTCCGAATAAACACTTGCAGATTCTACAAACTTAATGTTTCAAAACTGTTCTATCAAAAGGAACGTTGAAGTCTGTGAGTTGAATGCACTCATCACAAAGAAGTTTCTCAGAATGCTTCCGTCTAGTTTTTAGGTGAAGAGATTTCATTTCCCAGCATAGGCCTCAAAGCGCTCCAAATATCCACTTGCAGATTCTATAAGAAGAGAGTTTCCAAACTGCTCTTTCAAAAGGAAGCTTCAAGTCTGTGAGTTGAATGCACTCATCACAAAGAAGTTTCTGAGAATGCTTCCGTCTAGTTTCTATATGAAGATATTTCCTTTTCCAACATAGGCCCCAAAGTGCTCCAAATAAACCCTTGCAGATTCTACAAAAGGAGTGTTTCAAAACTGCTCTTTCTATAGGTAAGTTCAAGTCTGTGAGTTGAATGCACTCAACACAAAGAAGTTTCTGAGAATGCTTCTGTTCAGTTTTTATGTGAAGATATTTCCTTTTCCAGCATAGGCCTCAAACGGCTCCAAATATCCACTTGCAGATTCTACAAAAAGAGTGTTTCCAAACTTCTCTATCAATTGGTAGGTTCAACTCTGTGAGTTGAATGAACTCATCACAAAGAAGTTTCTGAGAATCCTTCTCTCTAGTTTTTATGTGAAGATATTTCCTTTTCCAGCGTAGGCCACAAAGCGCTCCAAATAAACACATGCAGATTCTACAAAAGGAGTGTTTCAAAACTGTTCTATCAAAGGGAACGTTCAAGTCTGTGAGTTGAATGTACTCATCACACAGATGTTTCTCAGAATGCTTCTGTCTAGTTTTTAGGTGAAGAGATTTCATTTCCCAGCATAGGCCTCAAAGCGCTCCAAATATCCACTTGCAGAATCTACGAAAAGAGTGTTTCAAAGCTGCTCTTTCAAAAGCAAGGTTCAAGTCTGTGTGTTGAATGCACTCATCCGAAAGAAGTTTCTGAGAATGCTTCTGTCTAGTTCTTACGTGAAGATATTTCCTTTTCCAGCTTAGGCCTCAAAGCGCTCCAAATAAACACTTGCAAATTCTACAAAAGGAGTGTTTCAAAAGAGTTCTATCAAAAGGAACGTTCAAGTCTGTGAGTTGAATGCACTTTTCATACCGAAGTTTCCTGGAATGCTTCTGTCTAGTTTTTATGTGAAGACATTTC
This sequence comes from Pongo pygmaeus, assembly GCF_028885625.2. Taxonomy (NCBI): domain Eukaryota; kingdom Metazoa; phylum Chordata; class Mammalia; order Primates; family Hominidae; genus Pongo; species Pongo pygmaeus. Next base: position 19,329,669 of record NC_072390.2, on the reverse strand, counting down.
CTTTTCCAGCATAGGCCTCAAAGCACTCCAAATATCCACTTGCAGATTCTACAAAAAGAGAGTTTCAAAACTGCTCTATCAAAAGCAAGCTTCAACACTGTGAGTAGAATGCACTCATCACAAAGAAGTTTCTGAGAATGCTTCTGTCTAGTTTTTATGTGAAGATATTTCCTTTTCCAACATAGGCCTCAAAGCGCTCCAAATAAACACTTGCAGATTCTACAAAAGGAGTGTTTCGAAACTGCTCTTTCAACAGGAAGGTTCAAGTCTGTGAGTTGAATGCACTCATCACACAGAAGTTTCTCAGAATGCTTCTGTCTAGTTTTTATGTGAAGATATTTCCTTTTCCAGCATAGGCCTCAGAACGCTCCAAATATCCTCTTGCAGATTCTACAAAAAGAGTGTTTCAAAACTGTTCTATCAAAAGGAAGGTTCAACTCTGTGAGTTGAATGAATGCATCATGAAGAACTTTCTGAGAATGCTTCTCTGTAGTTTTTAGGTGAAGATATTCCAAAACCCAGCACAGGCCTCGAAGTGCTCCAAATAACCACTTGCAGATTTTACCAAAAGAGTGTTTCAAAACTGCTCTTTCTATACGTAAGTTCAAGTCTGTGAGATGAATGCACTCAACACAAAGAAGTTTCTGAGAATGCTTCTGTTCAGTTTTTATGTGAAGATATTTCCTTTTCCAGCATAGGCCTCAAACGGCTCCAAATTTTCACTTGCAGATTCTACAAAAAGAGTGTTTCCAAACTTCCCTATCAATTGGTAGGTTCAACCCTGTGAGTTGAATGAAGTCATCACAAAGAAGTTTCTGAGAATCCTTCTCTCTAGTTTTTATGTGAAGATATTTCCTTTTCCAACATAGGCCTCAAGGTGCTCCGAATAAACACTTGAAGATTCTACAAACTTAATGTTTCAAAACTGTTCTATCAAAAGGAACGTTGAAGTCTGTGAGTTGAATGCACTCATCACAAAGAAGTTTCTCAGAATGCTTCCGTCTAGTTTTTAGGTGAAGAGATTTCATTTCCCAGCATAGGCCTCAAAGCGCTCCAAATATCCACTTGCAGATTCTATAAGAAGAGAGTTTCCAAACTGCTCTTTCAAAAGGAAGCTTCAAGTCTGTGAGTTGAATGCACTCATCACAAAGAAGTTTCTGAGAATGCTTCCGTCTAGTTTCTATATGAAGATATTTCCTTTTCCAACATAGGCCCCAAAGTGCTCCAAATAAACCCTTGCAGATTCTACAAAAGGAGTGTTTCAAAACTGCTCTTTCTATAGGTAAGTTCAAGTCTGTGAGTTGAATGCACTCAACACAAAGAAGTTTCTGAGAATGCTTCTGTTCAGTTTTTATGTGAAGATATTTCCTTTTCCAGCATAGGCCTCAAACGGCTCCAAATATCCACTTGCAGATTCTACAAAAAGAGTGTTTCCAAACTTCTCTATCAATTGGTAGGTTCAACTCTGTGAGTTGAATGAACTCATCACAAAGAAGTTTCTGAGAATCCTTCTCTCTAGTTTTTATGTGAAGATATTTCCTTTTCCAACGTAGGCCTCAAAGCGCTCCAAATAAAAACATGCAGATTCTACAAAAGGAGTGTTTCAAAACTGTTCTATCAAAGGGAACGTTCAAGTCTGTGAGTTGAATGTACTCATCACACAGGTGTTTCTCAGAATGCTTCTGTCTAGTTTTTAGGTGAAGAGATTTCATTTCCCAGCATAGGCCTCAAAGCGCTCCAAATATCCACTTGCAGATTCTATAAGAAGAGAGTTTCCAAACTGCTCTTTCAAAAGGAAGCTTCAAGTCTGTGTGTTGAATGCACTCATCCAAAAGAAGTTTCTGAGAATGCTTCTGTCTAGTTCTTACGTGAAGATATTTCCTTTTCCAGGTAAGGCCTCAAAGCGCTCCAAATAAACACTTGCAAATTCTACAAAAGGAGTGTTTCAAAAGAGTTCTATCAAAAGGAACGTTCAAGTCTGTGAGTTGAATGCACTTATCATACCGAAGTTTCCTGGAATGCTTCTGTCTAGTTTTTATGTGAAGACATTTCCTTTTCCAGCAGAGGCCTCAAAGCACTCCAAATATCCACTTGCAGATTCTACAAAAAGAGTGTTTCAAAACTGCTCTATCAAAAGCAAGCTTCAACACTGTGAGTAGAATGCACTCATCACAAAGAAGTTTCTGAGAATGCTTCTGTCTAGTTTTTATGTGAAGATATTTCCTTTTCCAACATAGGCCTCAAAGCGCTCCAAATAAACACTTGCAGATTCTACAAAAGGAGTGTTTCGAAACTGCTCTTTCAAGAGGAACGTTCAAGTCTGTGAGTTGAATGCACTCATCACACAGAAGTTTCTGAGAATGCTTCTGTCTAGTTTTTATGTGAAGATGTTTCCTTTTCCAGCCTAGGCCTCAAAACGCTCCAAATATCCTCTTGCAGATTCTACAAAAAGAGTGTTTCAAAACTGTTCTATCAAAAGGAAGGTTCAACTCTGTGAGTTGAATGAATGCATCATGAAGAACTTTCTGAGAATGCTTCTCTGTAGTTTTTAGGTGAAGATATTCCAAAACCCAGCACAGGCCTCGAAGTGCTCCAAATAACCACTTGCAGATTTTACCAAAAGAGTGTTTCAAAACTGCTCTTTCTATAGGTAAGTTCAAGTCTGTGAGTTGAATGCACTCAACACAAAGAAGTTTCTGAGAATGCTTCTGTTCAGTTTTTATGTGAAGATATTTCCTTTTCCAGCATAGGCCTCAAACGGCTCCAAATATCCACTTGCAGATTCTACAAAAAGAGTGTTTCCAAACTTCTCTATCAATTGGTAGGTTCAACTCTGTGAGTTGAATGAAGTCATCACAAAGAAGTTTCTGAGAATGCTTCCGTCTAGTTTCTATATGAAGATATTTCCTTTTCCAACATAGGCCCCAAAGTGCTCCAAATAAACCCTTGCAGATTCTACAAAAGGAGTGTTTCAAAACTGCTCTTTCTATAGGTAAGTTCAAGTCTGTGAGTTGAATGCACTCAACACAAAGAAGTTTCTGAGAATGCTTCTGTTCAGTTTTTATGTGAAGATATTTCCTTTTCCAGCATAGGCCTCAAACGGCTCCAAATATCCACTTGCAGATTCTACAAAAAGAGTGTTTCCAAACTTCTCTATCAATTGGTAGGTTCAACTCTGTGAGTTGAATGAAGTCATCACAAAGAAGTTTCTGAGAATCCTTCTCTCTAGTTTTTACGTGAAGATATTTCCTTTTCCAGCGTAGGCCTCAAAGCGCTCCAAATAAACACATGCAGATTCTACAAAAGGAGTGTTTCAAAACTGTTCTATCAAAGGGAACGTTCAAGTCTGTGAGTTGAATGTACTCATCACACAGATGTTTCTCAGAATGCTTCTGTCTAGTTTTTAGGTGAAGAGATTTCATTTCCCAGCATAGGCCTCAAAGCGCTCCAAATATCCACTTGCAGATTCTATAAGAAGAGAGTTTCCAAACTGCTCTTTCAAAAGGAAGCTTCAAGTCTGTGAGTTGAATGCACTCATCACAAAGAAGTTTCTGAGAATGCTTCCGTCTAGTTTCTATATGAAGATATTTCCTTTTCCAACATAGGCCCCAAAGTGCTCCAAATAAACCCTTGCAGATTCTACAAAAGGAGTGTTTCAAAACTGCTCTTTCTATAGGTAAGTTCAAGTCTGTGAGTTGAATGCACTCCACACAAAGAAGTTTCTGAGAATGCTTCTGTTCAGTTTTTATGTGAAGAGATTTCCTTTTCCAGCATAGGCCTCAAACGGCTCCAAATATCCACTTGCAGATTCTACAAAAAGAGTGTTTCCAAACTTCTCTATCAATTGGTAGGTTCAACTCTGTGAGTTGAATGAACTCATCACAAAGAAGTTTCTGAGAATCCTTCTCTCTAGTTTTTATGTGAAGATATTTCCTTTTCCAGCGTAGGCCACAAAGCGCTCCAAATAAACACATGCAGATTCTACAAAAGGAGTGTTTCAAAACTGTTCTATCAAAGGGAACGTTCAAGTCTGTGAGTTGAATGTACTCATCACACAGGTGTTTCTCAGAATGCTTCTGTCTAGTTTTTAGGTGAAGAGATTTCATTTCCCAGCATAGGCCTCAAAGCGCTCCAAATATCCACTTGCAGAATCTACGAAAAGAGTGTTTCAAAGCTGCTCTTTCAAAAGCAAGGTTCAAGTCTGTGTGTTGAATGCACTCATCCAAAAGAAGTTTCTGAGAATGCTTCTGTCTAGTTCTTACGTGAAGATATTTCCTTTTCCAGCTTAGGCCTCAAAGCGCTCCAAATAAACACTTGCAAATTCTACAAAAGGAGTGTTTCAAAAGAGTTCTATCAAAAGGAACGTTCAAGTCTGTGAGTTGAATGCACTTATCATACCGAAGTTTCCTGGAATGCTTCTGTCTAGTTTTTATGTGAAGACATTTCCTTTTCCAGCATAGGCCTCAAAGCACTCCAAATATCCACTTGCAGATTCTACAAAAAGAGAGTTTCAAAACTGCTCTATCAAAAGCAAGCTTCAACACTGTGAGTAGAATGCACTCATCACAAAGAAGTTTCTGAGAATGCTTCTGTCTAGTTTTTATGTGAAGATATTTCCTTTTCCAACATAGGCCTCAAAGCGCTCCAAATAAACACTTGCAGATTCTACAAAAGGAGTGTTTCGAAACTGCTCTTTCAACAGGAACGTTCAAGTCTGTGAGTTGAATGCACTCATCACACAGAAGTTTCTCAGCATGCTTCTGTCTAGTTTTTATGTGAAGATATTTCCTTTTCCAGCATAGGCCTCAGAACGCTCCAAATATCCTCTTGCAGATTCTACAAAAAGAGTGTTTCAAAACTGTTCTATCAAAAGGAAGGTTCAACTCTGTGAGTTGAATGAATGCATCATGAAGAACTTTCTGAGAATGCTTCTCTGTAGTTTTTAGGTGAAGATATTCCAAAACCCAGCACAGGCCTCGAAGTGCTCCAAATAACCACTTGCAGATTTTACCAAAAGAGTGTTTCAAAACTGCTCTTTCTATAGGTAAGTTCAAGTCTGTGAGATGAATGCACTCAACACAAAGAAGTTTCTGAGAATGCTTCTGTTCAGTTTTTATGTGAAGATATTTCCTTTTCCAGCCTAGGCCTCAAACGGCTCCAAATTTTCACTTGCAGATTCTACAAAAAGAGTGTTTCCAAACTTCCCTATCAATTGGTAGGTTCAACCCTGTGAGTTGAATGAAGTCATCACAAAGAAGTTTCTGAGAATCCTTCTCTCTAGTTTTTATGTGAAGATATTTCCTTTTCCAACATAGGCCTCAAGGTGCTCCGAATAAACACTTGCAGATTCTACAAACTTAATGTTTCAAAACTGTTCTATCAAAAGGAACGTTGAAGTCTGTGAGTTGAATGCACTCATCACAGAGAAGTTTCTCAGAATGCTTCCGTCTAGTTTTTAGGTGAAGAGATTTCATTTCCCAGCATAGGCCTCAAAGCGCTCCAAATATCCACTTGCAGATTCTATAAGAAGAGAGTTTCCAAACTGCTCTTTCAAAAGGAAGCTTCAAGTCTGTGAGTTGAATGCACTCATCACAAAGAAGTTTCTGAGAATGCTTCCGTCTAGTTTCTATATGAAGATATTTCCTTTTCCAACATAGGCCCCAAAGTGCTCCAAATAAACCCTTGCAGATTCTACAAAAGGAGTGTTTCAAAACTGCTCTTTCTATAGGTAAGTTCAAGTCTGTGAGTTGAATGCACTCAACACAAAGAAGTTTCTGAGAATGCTTCTGTTCAGTTTTTATGTGAAGATATTTCCTTTTCCAGCATAGGCCTCAAACGGCTCCAAATATCCACTTGCAGATTCTACAAAAAGAGTGTTTCCAAACTTCTCTATCAATTGGTAGGTTCAACTCTGTGAGTTGAATGAACTCATCACAAAGAAGTTTCTGAGAATCCTTCTCTCTAGTTTTTATGTGAAGATATTTCCTTTTCCAACGTAGGCCTCAAAGCGCTCCAAATAAAAACATGCAGATTCTACAAAAGGAGTGTTTCAAAACTGTTCTATCAAAGGGAACGTTCAAGTCTGTGAGTTGAATGTACTCATCACACAGATGTTTCTCAGAATGCTTCTGTCTAGTTTTTAGGTGAAGAGATTTCATTTCCCAGCATAGGCCTCAAAGCGCTCCAAATATCCACTTGCAGATTCTATAAGAAGAGAGTTTCCAAACTGCTCTTTCAAAAGAAAGCTTCAAGTCTGTGTGTTGAATGCACTCATCCAAAAGAAGTTTCTGAGAATGCTTCTGTCTAGTTCTTACGTGAAGATATTTCCTTTTCCAGGTAAGGCCTCAAAGCGCTCCAAATAAACACTTGCAAATTCTACAAAAGGAGTGTTTCAAAAGAGTTCTATCAAAAGGAACGTTCAAGTCTGTGAGTTGAATGCACTTATCATACCGAAGTTTCCTGGAATGCTTCTGTCTAGTTTTTATGTGAAGACATTTCCTTTTCCAGCAGAGGCCTCAAAGCACTCCAAATATCCACTTGCAGGTTCTACAAAAAGAGTGTTTCAAAACTGCTCTATCAAAAGCAAGGTTCAACACTGTGAGTAGAATGCACTCATCACAAAGAAGTTTCTGAGAATGCTTCTGTCTAGTTTTTATGTGAAGATATTTCCTTTTCCAACATAGGCCTCAAAGCGCTCCAAATAAACACTTGCAGATTCTACAAAAGGAGTGTTTCGAAACTGCTCTTTCAAGAGGAACGTTCAAGTCTGTGAGTTGAATGCACTCATCACACAGAAGTTTCTGAGAATGCTTCTGTCTAGTTTTTATGTGAAGATGTTTCCTTTTCCAGCATAGGCCTCAAAACGCTCCAAATATCCTCTTGCAGATTCTACAAAAAGAGTGTTTCAAAACTGTTCTATCAAAAAGAAGGTTCAACTCTGTGAGTTGAATGAATGCATCATGAAGAACTTTCTGAGAATGCTTCTCTGTAGTTTTTAGGTGAAGATATTCCAAAACCCAGCACAGGCCTCGAAGTGCTCCAAATTAACACTTGCAGATTTTACCAAAAGAGTGTTTCAAAACTGCTCTTTCTATACGTAAGTTCAAGTCTGTGAGATGAATGCACTCAACACAAAGAAGTTTCTGAGAATGCTTCTGTTCAGTTTTTATGTGAAGATATTTCCTTTTCCAGCCTAGGCCTCAAACGGCTCCAAATTTTCACTTGCAGATTCTACAAAAAGAGTGTTTCCAAACTTCCCTATCAATTGGTAGGTTCAACCCTGTGAGTTGAATGAAGTCATCACAAAGAAGTTTCTGAGAATCCTTCTCTCTAGTTTTTATGTGAAGATATTTCCTTTTCCAACATAGGCCTCAAGGTGCTCCGAATAAACACTTGCAGATTCTACAAACTTAATGTTTCAAAACTGTTCTATCAAAAGGAACGTTGAAGTCTGTGAGTTGAATGCACTCATCACAGAGAAGTTTCTCAGAATGCTTCCGTCTAGTTTTTAGGTGAAGAGATTTCATTTCCCAGCATAGGCCTCAAAGCGCTCCAAATATCCACTTGCAGATTCTATAAGAAGAGAGTTTCCAAACTGCTCTTTCAAAAGGAAGCTTCAAGTCTGTGAGTTGAATGCACTCATCACAAAGAAGTTTCTGAGAATGCTTCCGTCTAGTTTCTATATGAAGATATTTCCTTTTCCAACATAGGCCCCAAAGTGCTCCAAATAAACCCTTGCAGATTCTACAAAAGGAGTGTTTCAAAACTGCTCTTTCTATAGGTAAGTTCAAGTCTGTGAGTTGAATGCACTCAACACAAAGAAGTTTCTGAGAATGCTTCTGTTCAGTTTTTATGTGAAGATATTTCCTTTTCCAGCATAGGCCTCAAACGGCTCCAAATATCCACTTGCAGATTCTACAAAAAGAGTGTTTCCAAACTTCTCTATCAATTGGTAGGTTCAACTCTGTGAGTTGAATGAACTCATCACAAAGAAGTTTCTGAGAATCCTTCTCTCTAGTTTTTATGTGAAGATATTTCCTTTTCCAACGTAGGCCTCAAAGCGCTCCAAATAAACACATGCAGATTCTACAAAAGGAGTGTTTCAAAACTGTTCTATCAAAGGGAACGTTCAAGTCTGTGAGTTGAATGTACTCATCACACAGATGTTTCTCAGAATGCTTCTGTCTAGTTTTTAGGTGAAGAGATTTCATTTCCCAGCATAGGCCTCTAAGCGCTCCAAATATCCACTTGCAGATTCTATAAGAAGAGAGTTTCCAAACTGCTCTTTCAAAAGGAAGCTTCAAGTCTGTGTGTTGAATGCACTCATCCGAAAGAAGTTTCTGAGAATGCTTCTGTCTAGTTCTTACGTGAAGATATTTCCTTTTCCAGGTAAGGCCTCAAAGCGCTCCAAATAAACACTTGCAAATTCTACAAAAGGAGTGTTTCAAAAGAGTTCTATCAAAAGGAACGTTCAAGTCTGTGAGTTGAATGCACTTATCATACCGAAGTTTCCTGGAATGCTTCTGTCTAGTTTTTATGTGAAGACATTTCCTTTTCCAGCAGAGGCCTCAAAGCACTCCAAATATCCACTTGCAGATTCTACAAAAAGAGTGTTTCAAAACTGCTCTATCAAAAGCAAGCTTCAACACTGTGAGTAGAATGCACTCATCACAAAGAAGTTTCTGAGAATGCTTCTGTCTAGTTTTTATGTGAAGATATTTCCTTTTCCAACATAGGCCTCAAAGCGCTCCAAATAAACACTTGCAGATTCTACAAAAGGAGTGTTTCGAAACTGCTCTTTCAAGAGGAACGTTCAAGTCTGTGAGTTGAATGCACTCATCACACAGAAGTTTCTGAGAATGCTTCTGTCTAGTTTTTATGTGAAGATGTTTCCTTTTCCAGCATAGGCCTCAAAACGCTCCAAATATCCTCTTGCAGATTCTACAAAAAGAGTGTTTCAAAACTGTTCTATCAAAAGGAAGGTTCAACTCTGTGAGTTGAATGAATGCATCATGAAGAACTTTCTGAGAATGCTTCTCTGTAGTTTTTAGGTGAAGATATTCCAAAACCCAGCACAGGCCTCGAAGTGCTTCAAATAACCACTTGCAGATTTTACCAAAAGAGTGTTTCAAAACTGCTCTTTCTATAGGTAAGTTCAAGTCTGTGAGTTGAATGCACTCAACACAAAGAAGTTTCTGAGAATGCTTCTGTTCAGTTTTTATGTGAAGATATTTCCTTTTCCAGCATAGGCCTCAAACGGCTCCAAATATCCACTTGCAGATTCTACAAAAAGAGTGTTTCCAAACTTCTCTATCAATTGGTAGGTTCAACTCTGTGAGTTGAATGAAGTCATCACAAAGAAGTTTCTGAGAATCCTTCTCTCTAGTTTTTATGTGAAGATATTTCCTTTTCCAGCATAGGCCTCAAAGCGCTCCAAATAAACACATGCAGATTCTACAAAAGGAGTGTTTCAAAACTGTTCTATCAAAGGGAACGTTAAGTCAGTGAGTTGAATGTACTGATCACACAGATGTTTCTCAGAATGTTTCTGTCTAGTTTTTAGGTGAAGAGATTTCATTTCCCAGCATAGGCCTCAAAGCGCTCCAAATATCCACTTGCAGATTCTACAAGAAGAGTGTTTCCAAACTGCACTTTCAAAAGGAAGCTTCAAGTCTGTGAGTTGAATGCACTCATCACAAAGAAGTTTCTGAGAATGCTTCCGTCTAGTTTCTATATGAAGATATTTCCTTTTCCAACATAGGCCCCAAAGTGCTCCAAATAAACCCTTGCAGATTCTACAAAAGGAGTGTTTCAAAACTGCTCTTTCTATAGGTAAGTTCAAGTCTGTGAGTTGAATGCACTCAACACAAAGAAGTTTCTGAGAATGCTTCTGTTCAGTTTTTATGTGAAGATATTTCCTTTTCCAGCATAGGCCTCAAACGGCTCCAAATATCCACTTGCAGATTCTACAAAAAGAGTGTTTCCAAACTTCTCTATCAATTGGTAGGTTCAACTCTGTGAGTTGAATGAAGTCATCACAAAGAAGTTTCTGAGAATCCTTCTCTCTAGTTTTTACGTGAAGATATTTCCTTTTCCAACGTAGGCCTCAAAGCGCTCCAAATAAACACATGCAGATTCTACAAAAGGAGTGTTTCAAAACTGTTCTATCAAAGAGAACGTTCAAGTCTGTGAGTTGAATGTACTCATCAAACAGATGTTTCTCAGAATGCTTCTGTCTAGTTTTTAGGTGAAGAGATTTCATTTCCCAGCATAGGCCTCAAAGCGCTCCAAATATCCACTTGCAGAATCTACGAAAAGAGTGTTTCAAAGCTGCTCTTTCAAAAGCAAGGTTCAAGTCTGTGTGTTGAATGCACTCATCACAAAGAAGTTTCTGAGAACGCTTCTGTCTAGTTCTTACGTGAAGATATTTCCTTTTCCAGCTTAGACCCCAAAGCGCTCCAAATAAACACTTGCAAATTCTACAAAAGGAGTGTTTCAAAAGAGTTCTATCAAAAGGAACGTTCAAGTCTGTGAGTTGAATGCACTTATCATACCGAAGTTTCCTGGAATGCTTCTGTCTAGTTTTTATGTGAAGACATTTCCTTTTCCAGCAGAGGCCTCAAAGCACTCCAAATATCCACTTGCAGATTCTACAAAAAGAGAGTTTCAAAACTGCTCTATCAAAAGCAAGGTTCAACACTGTGAGTAGAATGCACTCATCACAAAGAAGTTTCTGAGAATGCTTCTGTCTAGTTTTTATGTGAAGATATTTCCTTTTCCAACATAGGCCTCAAAGCGCTCCAAATAAACACTTGCAGATTCTACAAAAGGAGTGTTTCGAAACTGCTCTTTCAAGAGGAACGTTCAAGTCTGTGAGTTGAATGCACTCATCACACAGAAGTTTCTGAGAATGCTTCTGTCTAGTTTTTATGTGAAGATGTTTCCTTTTCCAGCATAGGCCTCAAAACGCTCCAAATATCCTCTTGCAGATTCTACAAAAAGAGTGTTTCAAAACTGTTCTATCAAAAGGAAGGTTCAACTCTGTGAGTTGAATGAATGCATCATGAAGAACTTTCTGAGAATGCTTCTCTGTAGTTTTTAGGTGAAGATATTCCAAAACCCAGCACAGGCCTCGAGGTGCTCCAAATAACCACTTGCAGATTTTACCAAAAGAGTGTTTCAAAACTGCTCTTTCTATAGGTAAGTTCAAGTCTGTGAGTTGAATGCACTCAACACAAAGAAGTTTCTCAGAATGCTTCTGTTCAGTTTTTATGTGAAGATATTTCCTTTTCCAGCATAGGCCTCAAAGCGCTCCAAATAAACACATGCAGATTCTACAAAAGGAGTGTTTCAAAACTGTTCTATCAAAGGGAACGTTCAAGTCAGTGAGTTGAATATACTGATCACACAGATGTTTCTCAGAATGTTTCTGTCTAGTTTTTAGGTGAAGAGATTTCATTTCCCAGCATAGGCCTCAAAGCGCTCCAAATATCCACTTGCAGATTCTACAAGAAGAGTGTTTCCAAACTGCTCTTTCAAAAGGAAGCTTCAAGTCTGTGAGTTGAATGCACTCATCACAAAGAAGTTTCTGAGAATGCTTCCGTCTAGTTTCTATATGAAGATATTTCCTTTTCCAACATAGGCCCCAAAGTGCTCCAAATAAACCCTTGCAGATTCTACAAAAGGAGTGTTTCAAAACTGCTCTTTCTATAGGTAAGTTCAAGTCTGTGAGTTGAATGCACTCAACACAAAGAAGTTTCTGAGAATGCTTCTGTTCAGTTTTTATGTGAAGATATTTCCTTTTCCAGCATAGGCCTCAAACGGCTCCAAATATCCACTTGCAGATTCTACAAAAAGAGTGTTTCCAAACTTCTCTATCAATTGGTAGGTTCAACTCTGTGAGTTGAATGAAGTCATCACAAAGAAGTTTCTGAGAATCCTTCTCTCTAGTTTTTATGTGAAGATATTTCCTTTTCCAACGTAGGCCTCAAAGCGCTCCAAATAAACACATGCAGATTCTACAAAAGGAGTGTTTCAAAACTGTTCTATCAAAGGGAACGTTCAAGTCTGTGAGTTGAATGTACTCATCACACAGATGTTTCTCAGAATGCTTCTGTCTAGTTTTTAGGTGAAGAGATTTCATTTCCCAGCATAGGCCTCAAAGCGCTCCAAATATCCACTTGCAGATTCTATAAGAAGAGAGTTTCCAAACTGCTCTTTCAAAAGGAGCTTCAAGTCTGTGAGTTGAATGCACTCATCACAAAGAAGTTTCTGAGAATGCTTCCGTCTAGTTTCTATATGAAGATATTTCCTTTTCCAACATAGGCATCAAAGTGCTCCAAATAAACCCTTGCAGATTCTACAAAAGGAGTGTTTCAAAACTGCTCTTTCTATAGGTAAGTTCAAGTCTGTGAGTTGAATGCACTCAACACAAAGAAGTTTCTGAGAATGCTTCTGTTCAGTTTTTATGTGAAGATATTTCCTTTTCCAGCATAGGCCTCAAACGGCTCCAAATATCCACTTGCAGATTCTACAAAAAGAGTGTTTCCAAACTTCTCTATCAATTGGTAGGTTCAACTCTGTGAGTTGAATGAACTCATCACAAAGAAGTTTCTGAGAATCCTTCTCTCTACTTTTTATGTGAAGATATTTCCTTTTCCAACGTAGGCCTCAAAGCGCTCCAAATAAACACATGCAGATTCTACAAAAGGAGTGTTTCAAAACTGTTCTATCAAAGAGAACGTTCAAGTCTGTGAGTTGAATGTACTCATCACACAGATGTTTCTCAGAATGCTTCTGTCTAGTTTTTAGTTGAAGAGATTTCATTTCCCAGCATAGGCCTCAAAGCGCTCCAAATATCCACTTGCAGAATCTACGAAAAGAGTGTTTCAAAGCTGCTCTTTCAAAAGCAAGGTTCAAGTCTGTGTGTTGAATGCACTCATCCGAAAGAAGTTTCTGAGAACGCTTCTGTCTAGTTCTTACGTGAAGATATTTCCTTTTCCAGCTTAGACCTCAAAGCGCTCCAAATAAACACTTGCAAATTCTACAAAAGGAGTGTTTCAAAAGAGTTCTATCAAAAGGAACGTTCAAGTCTGTGAGTTGAATGCACTTATCATACCGAAGTTTCCTGGAATGCTTCTGTCTAGTTTTTATGTGAAGACATTTCCTTTTCCAGCAGAGGCCTCAAAGCACTCCAAATATCCACTTGCAGATTCTACAAAAAGAGTGTTTCAAAACTGCTCTATCAAAAGCAAGGTTCAACACTGTGAGTAGAATGCACTCATCACAAAGAAGTTTCTGAGAATGCTTCTGTCTAGTTTTTATGTGAAGATATTTCCTTTTCCAACATAGGCCTCAAAGCGCTCCAAATAAACACTTGCAGATTCTACAAAAGGAGTGTTTCGAAACTGCTCTTTCAAGAGGAACGTTCAAGTCTGTGAGTTGAATGCACTCATCACACAGAAGTTTCTGAGAATGCTTCTGTCTAGTTTTTATGTGAAGATGTTTCCTTTTCCAGCATAGGCCTCAAAACGCTCCAAATATCCTCTTGCAGATTCTACAAAAAGAGTGTTTCAAAACTGTTCTATCAAAAGGAAGGTTCAACTCTGTGAGTTGAATGAATGCATCATGAAGAACTTTCTGAGAATGCTTCTCTGTAGTTTTTAGGTGAAGATATTCCAAAACCCAGCACAGGCCTCGAAGTGCTCCAAATAACCACTTGCAGATTTTACCAAAAGAGTGTTTCAAAACTGCTCTTTCTATAGGTAAGTTCAAGTCTGTGAGTTGAATGCACTCAACACAAAGAAGTTTCTGAGAATGCTTCTGTTCAGTTTTTATGTGAAGATATTTCCTTTTCCAGCATAGGCCTCAAACGGCTCCAAATATCCACTTGCAGATTCTACAAAAAGAGTGTTTCCAAACTTCTCTATCAATTGGTAGGTTCAACTCTGTGAGTTGAATGAACTCATCACAAAGAAGTTTCTGAGAATCCTTCTCTCTAGTTTTTATGTGAAGATATTTCCTTTTCCAGCGTAGGCCACAAAGCGCTCCAAATAAACACATGCAGATTCTACAAAAGGAGTGTTTCAAAACTGTTCTATCAAAGGGAACGTTCAAGTCTGTGAGTTGAATGTACTCATCACACAGATGTTTCTCAGAATGCTTCTGTCTAGTTTTTAGGTGAAGAGATTTCATTTCCCAGCATAGGCCTCAAAGCGCTCCAAATATCCACTTGCAGAATCTACGAAAAGAGTGTTTCAAAGCTGCTCTTTCAAAAGCAAGGTTCAAGTCTGTGTGTTGAATGCACTCATCCGAAAGAAGTTTCTGAGAATGCTTCTGTCTAGTTCTTACGTGAAGATATTTCCTTTTCCAGCTTAGGCCTCAAAGCGCTCCAAATAAACACTTGCAAATTCTACAAAAGGAGTGTTTCAAAAGAGTTCTATCAAAAGGAACGTTCAAGTCTTTGAGTTGGATGCACTTATCATACCGAAGTTTCCTGGAATGCTTCTGTCTAGTTTTTATGTGAAGACATTTCCTTTTCCAGCATAGGCCTCAAAGCACTCCAAATATCCACTTGCAGATTCTACAAAAAGAGAGTTTCAAAACTGCTCTATCAAAAGCAAGCTTCAACACTGTGAGTAGAATGCACTCATCACAAAGAAGTTTCTGAGAATGCTTCTGTCTAGTTTTTATGTGAAGATATTTCCTTTTCCAACATAGGCCTCAAAGCGCTCCAAATAAACACTTGCAGATTCTACAAAAGGAGTGTTTCGAAACTGCTCTTTCAACAGGAACTTTCAAGTCTGTGAGTTGAATGCACTCATCACACAGAAGTTTCTCAGAATGCTTCTGTCTAGTTTTTATGTGAAGATATTTCCTTTTCCAGCATAGGCCTCAGAACGCTCCAAATATCCTCTTGCAGATTCTACAAAAAGAGTGTTTCAAAACTGTTCTATCAAAAGGAAGGTTCAACTCTGTGAGTTGAATGAATGCATCATGAAGAACTTTCTGAGAATGCTTCTCTGTAGTTTTTAGGTGAAGATATTCCAAAACCCAGCACAGGCCTCGAAGTGCTCCAAATAACCACTTGCAGATTTTACCAAAAGAGTGTTTCAAAACTGCTCTTTCTATACGTAAGTTCAAGTCTGTGAGATGAATGCACTCAACACAAAGAAGTTTCTGAGAATGCTTCTGTTCAGTTTTTATGTGAAGATATTTCCTTTTCCAGCATAGGCCTCAAACGGCTCCAAATTTTCACTTGCAGATTCTACAAAAAGAGTGTTTCCAAACTTCCCTATCAATTGGTAGGTTCAACCCTGTGAGTTGAATGAAGTCATCACAAAGAAGTTTCTGAGAATCCTTCTCTCTAGTTTTTATGTGAAGATATTTCCTTTTCCAACGTAGGCCTCAAAGCGCTCCAAATAAATACATGCAGATTCTACAAAAGGAGTGTTTCAAAACTGTTCTATCAAAGGGAACGTTCAAGTCTGTGAGTTGAATGTACTCATCACACAGATGTTTCTCAGAATGCTTCTGTCTAGTTTTTAGGTGAAGAGATTTCATTTCCCAGCATAGGCCTCAAAGCGCTCCAAATATCCACTTGCAGATTCTATAAGAAGAGAGTTTCCAAACTGCTCTTTCAAAAGGAAGCTTCAAGTCTGTGTGTTGAATGCACTCATCCAAAAGAAGTTTCTGAGAATGCTTCTGTCTAGTTCTTACGTGAAGATATTTCCTTTTCCAGGTAAGGCCTCAAAGCGCTCCAAATAAACACTTGCAAATTCTACAAAAGGAGTGTTTCAAAAGAGTTCTATCAAAAGGAACGTTCAAGTCTGTGAGTTGAATGCACTTATCATACCGAAGTTTCCTGGAATGCTTCTGTCTAGTTTTTATGTGAAGACATTTCCTTTTCCAGCAGAGGCCTCAAAGCACTCCAAATATCCACTTGCAGATTCTACAAAAAGAGTGTTTCAAAACTGCTCTATCAAAAGCAAGCTTCAACACTGTGAGTAGAATGCACTCATCACAAAGAAGTTTCTGAGAATGCTTCTGTCTAGTTTTCATGTGAAGATATTTCCTTTTCCAACATAGGCCTCAAAGCGCTCCAAATAAACACTTGCAGATTCTACAAAAGGAGTGTTTCGAAACTGCTCTTTCAACAGGAACGTTCAAGTCTGTGAGTTGAATGCACTCATCACACAGAAGTTTCTGAGAATGCTTCTGTCTAGTTTTTATGTGAAGATGTTTCCTTTTCCAGCATAGGCCTCAAAACGCTCCAAATATCCTCTTGCAGATTCTACAAAAAGAGTGTTTCAAAACTGTTCTATCAAAAGGAAGGTTCAACTCTGTGAGTTGAATGAATGCATCATGAAGAACTTTCTGAGAATGCTTCTCTGTAGTTTTTAGGTGAAGATATTCCAAAACCCAGCACAGGCCTCGAAGTGCTCCAAATAACCACTTGCAGATTTTACCAAAAGAGTGTTTCAAAACTGCTCTTTCTTTAGGTAAGTTCAAGTCTGTGAGTTGAATGCACTCAACACAAAGAAGTTTCTGAGAATGCTTCTGTTCAGTTTTTATGTGAAGATATTTCCTTTTCCAGCATAGGCCTCAAACGGCTCCAAATATCCACTTGCAGATTCTACAAAAAGAGTGTTTCCAAACTTCTCTATCAATTGGTAGGTTCAACTCTGTGAGTTGAATGAAGTCATCACAAAGAAGTTTCTGAGAATGCTTCCGTCTAGTTTCTATATGAAGATATTTCCTTTTCCAACATAGGCCCCAAAGTGCTCCAAATAAACCCTTGCAGATTCTACAAAAGGAGTGTTTCAAAACTGCTCTTTCTATAGGTAAGTTCAAGTCTGTGAGTTGAATGCACTCAACACAAAGAAGTTTCTGAGAATGCTTCTGTTCAGTTTTTATGTGAAGATATTTCCTTTTCCAGCATAGGCCTCAAACGGCTCCAAATATCCACTTGCAGATTCTACAAAAAGAGTGTTTCCAAACTTCTCTATCAAAGGGAACGTTCAAGTCTGTGAGTTGAATGTACTCATCACACAGATGTTTCTCAGAATGCTTCTGTCTAGTTTTTAGGTGAAGAGATTTCATTTCCCAGCATAGGCCTCAAAGCGCTCCAAATATCCACTTGCAGATTCTATAAGAAGAGAGTTTCCAAACTGCTCTTTCAAAAGGAAGCTTCAAGTCTGTGAGTTGAATGCACTCATCACAAAGAAGTTTCTGAGAATGCTTCCGTCTAGTTTCTATATGAAGATATTTCCTTTTCCAACATAGGCCCCAAAGTGCTCCAAATAAACCCTTGCAGATTCTACAAAAGGAGTGTTTCAAAACTGCTCTTTCTATAGGTAAGTTCACGTCTGTGAGTTGAATGCACTCAACACAAAGAAGTTTCTGAGAATGCTTCTGTTCAGTTTTTATATGAAGATATTTCCTTTTCCAGCATAGGCCTCAAACGGCTCCAAATATCCACTTGCAGATTCTACAAAAAGAGTGTTTCCAAACTTCTCTATCAATTGGTAGGTTCAACTCTGTGAGTTGAATGAACTCATCACACAGATGTTTCTCAGAATGCTTCTGTCTAGTTTTTAGGTGAAGAGATTTCATTTCCCAGCATAGGCCTCAACGCGCTCCAAATATCCACTTGCAGAATCTACGAAAAGAGTGTTTCAAAGCTGCTCTTTCAAAAGCAAGGTTCAAGTCTGTGTGTTGAATGCACTCATCCGAAAGAAGTTTCTGAGAATGCTTCTGTCTAGTTCTTACGTGAAGATATTTCCTTTTCCAGCTTACGCTTCAAAGCGCTCCAAATAAACACTTGAAAATTCTACAAAAGGAGTGTTTCAAAAGAGTTCTATCAAAAGAAACGTTCAAGTCTGTGAGTTGAATGCACTTTTCATACCGAAGTTTCCTGGAATGCTTCTGTCTAGTTTTTATGTGAAGACATTTCCTTTTCCAGCATAGGCCTCAAAGCACTCCAAATATCCACTTGCAGATTCTACAAAAAGAGTGTTTCAAAACTGCTCTATCAAAAGCAAGCTTCAACACTGTGAGTAGAATGCACTCATCACAAAGAAGTTTCTGAGAATGCTTCTGTCTAGTTTTTATGTGAAGATATTTCCTTTTCCAACATAGGCCTCAAAGCGCTCCAAATAAACACTTGCAGATTCTACAAAAGGAGTGTTTCGAAACTGCTCTTTCAACAGGAACGTTCAAGTCTGTGAGTTGAATGCACTCATCACACAGAAGTTTCTCAGAATGCTTCTGTCTAGTTTTTATGTGAAGATATTTCCTTTTCCAGCATAGGCCTCAGAACGCTCCAAATATCCTCTTGCAGATTCTACAAAAAGAGTGTTTCAAAACTGTTCTATCAAAAGGAAGGTTCAACTCTGTGAGTTGAATGAATGCATCATGAAGAACTTTCTGAGAATGCTTCTCTGTAGTTTTTAGGTGAAGATATTCCAAAACCCAGCACAGGCCTCGAAGTGCTCCAAATAACCACTTGCAGATTTTACCAAAAGAGTGTTTCAAAACTGCTCTTTCTATACGTAAGTTCAAGTCTGTGAGATGAATGCACTCAACACAAAGAAGTTTCTGAGAATGCTTCTGTTCAGTTTTTATGTGAAGATATTTCCTTTTCCAGCATAGGCCTCAAACGGCTCCAAATTTTCACTTGCAGATGCTACAAAAAGAGTGTTTCCAAACTTCCCTATCAATTGGTAGGTTCAACCCTGTGAGTTGAATGAAGTCATCACAAAGAAGTTTCTGAGAATCCTTCTCTCTAGTTTTTATGTGAAGATATTTCCTTTTCCAACATAGGCCTCAAGGTGCTCCGAATAAACACTTGCAGATTCTACAAACTTAATGTTTCAAAACTGTTCTATCAAAAGGAACGTTGAAGTCTGTGAGTTGAATGCACTCATCACAAAGAAGTTTCTCAGAATGCTTCTGTCTAGTTTTTAGGTGAAGAGATTTCATTTCCCAGCATAGGCCTCAAAGCGCTCCAAATATCCACTTGCAGATTCTATAAGAAGAGAGTTTCCAAACTGCTCTTTCAAAAGGAAGCTTCAAGTCTGTGAGTTGAATGCACTCATCACAAAGAAGTTTCTGAGAATGCTTCCGTCTAGTTTCTATATGAAGATATTTCCTTTTCCAACATAGGCCCCAAAGTGCTCCAAATAAACCCTTGCAGATTCTACAAAAGGAGTGTTTCAAAACTGCTCTTTCTATAGGTAAGTTCAAGTCTGTGAGTTGAATGCACTCAACACAAAGAAGTTTCTGAGAATGCTTCTGTTCAGTTTTTATGTGAAGATATTTCCTTTTCCAGCATAGGCCTCAAACGGCTCCAAATATCCACTTGCAGATTCTACAAAAAGAGTGTTTCCAAACTTCTCTATCAATTGGTAGGTTCAACTCTGTGAGTTGAATGAACTCATCACAAAGAAGTTTCTGAGAATCCTTCTCTCTAGTTTTTATGTGAAGATATTTCCTTTTCCAGCGTAGGCCACAAAGCGCTCCAAATAAACACATGCAGATTCTACAAAAGGAGTGTTTCAAAACTGTTCTATCAAAGGGAACGTTCAAGTCTGTGAGTTGAATGTACTCATCACACAGATGTTTCTCAGAATGCTTCTGTCTAGTTTTTAGGTGAAGAGATTTCATTTCCCAGCATAGGCCTCAAAGCGCTCCAAATATCCACTTGCAGAATCTACGAAAAGAGTGTTTCAAAGCTGCTCTTTCAAAAGCAAGGTTCAAGTCTGTGTGTTGAATGCACTCATCCGAAAGAAGTTTCTGAGAATGCTTCTGTCTAGTTCTTACGTGAAGATATTTCCTTTTCCAGCTTAGGCCTCAAAGCGCTCCAAATAAACACTTGCAAATTCTACAAAAGGAGTGTTTCAAAAGAGTTCTATCAAAAGGAACGTTCAAGTCTGTGAGTTGAATGCACTTTTCATACCGAAGTTTCCTGGAATGCTTCTGTCTAGTTTTTATGTGAAGACATTTCCTTTTCCAGCATAGGCCTCAAAGCACTCCAAATATCCACTTGCAGATTCTACAAAAAGAGAGTTTCAAAACTGCTCTATCAAAAGCAAGCTTCAACACTGTGAGTAGAATGCACTCATCACAAAGAAGTTTCTGAGAATGCTTCTGTCTAGTTTTTATGTGAAGATATTTCCTTTTCCAACATAGGCCTCAAAGCGCTCCAAATAAACACTTGCAGATTCTACAAAAGGAGTGTTTCGAAACTGCTCTTTCAACAGGAACGTTCAAGTCTGTGAGTTGAATGCACTCATCACACAGAAGTTTCTCAGAATGCTTCTGTCTAGTTTTTATGTGAAGATATTTCCTTTTCCAGCATAGGCCTCAGAACGCTCCAAATATCCTCTTGCAGATTCTACAAAAAGAGTGTTTCAAAACTGTTCTATCAAAAGGAAGGTTCAACTCTGTGAGTTGAATGAATGCATCATGAAGAACTTTCTGAGAATGCTTCTCTGTAGTTTTTAGGTGAAGATATTCCAAAACCCAGCACAGGCCTCGAAGTGCTCCAAATAACCACTTGCAGATTTTACCAAAAGAGTGTTTCAAAACTGCTCTTTCTATACGTAAGTTCAAGTCTGTGAGATGAATGCACTCAACACAAAGAAGTTTCTGAGAATGCTTCTGTTCAGTTTTTATGTGAAGATATTTCCTTTTCCAGCATAGGCCTCAAACGGCTCCAAATTTTCACTTGCAGATTCTACAAAAAGAGTGTTTCCAAACTTCCCTATCAATTGGTAGGTTCAACCCTGTGAGTTGAATGAAGTCATCACAAAGAAGTTTCTGAGAATCCTTCTCTCTAGTTTTTATGTGAAGATATTTCCTTTTCCAACATAGGCCTCAAGGTGCTCCGAATAAACACTTGCAGATTCTACAAACTTAATGTTTCAAAACTGTTCTATCAAAAGGAACGTTGAAGTCTGTGAGTTGAATGCACTCATCACAAAGAAGTTTCTCAGAATGCTTCCGTCTAGTTTTTAGGTGAAGAGATTTCATTTCCCAGCATAGGCCTCAAAGCGCTCCAAATATCCACTTGCAGATTCTATAAGAAGAGAGTTTCCAAACTGCTCTTTCAAAAGGAAGCTTCAAGTCTGTGAGTTGAATGCACTCATCACAAAGAAGTTTCTGAGAATGCTTCCGTCTAGTTTCTATATGAAGATATTTCCTTTTCCAACATAGGCCCCAAAGTGCTCCAAATAAACCCTTGCAGATTCTACAAAAGGAGTGTTTCAAAACTGCTCTTTCTATAGGTAAGTTCAAGTCTGTGAGTTGAATGCACTCAACACAAAGAAGTTTCTGAGAATCCTTCTGTTCAGTTTTTATGTGAAGATATTTCCTTTTCCAGCATAGGCCTCAAACGGCTCCAAATATCCACTTGCAGATTCTACAAAAAGAGTGTTTCCAAACTTCTCTATCAATTGGTAGGTTCAACTCTGTGAGTTGAATGAACTCATCACAAAGAAGTTTCTGAGAATCCTTCTCTCTAGTTTTTATGTGAAGATATTTCCTTTTCCAGCGTAGGCCACAAAGCGCTCCAAATAAACACATGCAGATTCTACAAAAGGAGTGTTTCAAAACTGTTCTATCAAAGGGAACGTTCAAGTCTGTGAGTTGAATGTACTCATCACACAGATGTTTCTCAGAATGCTTCTGTCTAGTTTTTAGGTGAAGAGATTTCATTTCCCAGCATAGGCCTCAAAGCGCTCCAAATATCCACTTGCAGAATCTACGAAAAGAGTGTTTCAAAGCTGCTCTTTCAAAAGCAAGGTTCAAGTCTGTGTGTTGAATGCACTCATCCGAAAGAAGTTTCTGAGAATGCTTCTGTCTAGTTCTTACGTGAAGATATTTCCTTTTCCAGCTTAGGCCTCAAAGCGCTCCAAATAAACACTTGCAAATTCTACAAAAGGAGTGTTTCAAAAGAGTTCTATCAAAAGGAACGTTCAAGTCTTTGAGTTGGATGCACTTATCATACCGAAGTTTCCTGGAATGCTTCTGTCTAGTTTTTATGTGAAGACATTTCCTTTTCCAGCATAGGCCTCAAAGCACTCCAAATATCCACTTGCAGATTCTACAAAAAGAGAGTTTCAAAACTGCTCTATCAAAAGCAAGCTTCAACACTGTGAGTAGAATGCACTCATCACAAAGAAGTTTCTGAGAATGCTTCTGTCTAGTTTTTATGTGAAGATATTTCCTTTTCCAACATAGGCCTCAAAGCGCTCCAAATAAACACTTGCAGATTCTACAAAAGGAGTGTTTCGAAACTGCTCTTTCAACAGGAACTTTCAAGTCTGTGAGTTGAATGCACTCATCACACAGAAGTTTCTCAGAATGCTTCTGTCTAGTTTTTATGTGAAGATATTTCCTTTTCCAGCATAGGCCTCAGAACGCTCCAAATATCCTCTTGCAGATTCTACAAAAAGAGTGTTTCAAAACTGTTCTATCAAAAGGAAGGTTCAACTCTGTGAGTTGAATGAATGCATCATGAAGAACTTTCTGAGAATGCTTCTCTGTAGTTTTTAGGTGAAGATATTCCAAAACCCAGCACAGGCCTCGAAGTGCTCCAAATAACCACTTGCAGATTTTACCAAAAGAGTGTTTCAAAACTGCTCTTTCTATACGTAAGTTCAAGTCTGTGAGATGAATGCACTCAACACAAAGAAGTTTCTGAGAATGCTTCTGTTCAGTTTTTATGTGAAGATATTTCCTTTTCCAGCATAGGCCTCAAACGGCTCCAAATTTTCACTTGCAGATTCTACAAAAAGAGTGTTTCCAAACTTCCCTATCAATTGGTAGGTTCAACCCTGTGAGTTGAATGAAGTCATCACAAAGAAGTTTCTGAGAATCCTTCTCTCTAGTTTTTATGTGAAGATATTTCCTTTTCCAACGTAGGCCTCAAAGCGCTCCAAATAAATACATGCAGATTCTACAAAAGGAGTGTTTCAAAACTGTTCTATCAAAGGGAACGTTCAAGTCTGTGAGTTGAATGTACTCATCACACAGATGTTTCTCAGAATGCTTCTGTCTAGTTTTTAGGTGAAGAGATTTCATTTCCCAGCATAGGCCTCAAAGCGCTCCAAATATCCACTTGCAGATTCTATAAGAAGAGAGTTTCCAAACTGCTCTTTCAAAAGGAAGCTTCAAGTCTGTGTGTTGAATGCACTCATCCAAAAGAAGTTTCTGAGAATGCTTCTGTCTAGTTCTTACGTGAAGATATTTCCTTTTCCAGGTAAGGCCTCAAAGCGCTCCAAATAAACACTTGCAAATTCTACAAAAGGAGTGTTTCAAAAGAGTTCTATCAAAAGGAACGTTCAAGTCTGTGAGTTGAATGCACTTATCATACCGAAGTTTCCTGGAATGCTTCTGTCTAGTTTTTATGTGAAGACATTTCCTTTTCCAGCAGAGGCCTCAAAGCACTCCAAATATCCACTTGCAGATTCTACAAAAAGAGTGTTTAAAAACTGCTCTATCAAAAGCAAGGTTCAACACTGTGAGTAGAATGCACTCATCACAAAGAAGTTTCTGAGAATGCTTCTGTCTAGTTTTCATGTGAAGATATTTCCTTTTCCAACATAGGCCTCAAAGCGCTCCAAATAAACACTTGCAGATTCTACAAAAGGAGTGTTTCGAAACTGCTCTTTCAACAGGAACGTTCAAGTCTGTGAGTTGAATGCACTCATCACACAGAAGTTTCTGAGAATGCTTCTGTCTAGTTTTTATGTGAAGATGTTTCCTTTTCCAGCATAGGCCTCAAAACGCTCCAAATATCCTCTTGCAGATTCTACAAAAAGAGTGTTTCAAAACTGTTCTATCAAAAGGAAGGTTCAACTCTGTGAGTTGAATGAATGCATCATGAAGAACTTTCTGAGAATGCTTCTCTGTAGTTTTTAGGTGAAGATATTCCAAAACCCAGCACAGGCCTCGAAGTGCTCCAAATAACCACTTGCAGATTTTACCAAAAGAGTGTTTCAAAACTGCTCTTTCTTTAGGTAAGTTCAAGTCTGTGAG
Organism: Pongo pygmaeus; assembly: GCF_028885625.2. Lineage (NCBI taxonomy): Eukaryota > Metazoa > Chordata > Mammalia > Primates > Hominidae > Pongo > Pongo pygmaeus. Next base: position 19,305,627 of record NC_072390.2, on the reverse strand, counting down.
TTGAATGCACTCAACACAAAGAAGTTTCTGAGAATGCTTCTGTTCAGTTTTTATGTGAAGATATTTCCTTTTCCAGCATAGGCCTCAAACAGCTCCAAATATCCACTTGCAGATTCTACAAAAAGAGTGTTTCCAAACTTCTCTATCAATTGGTAGGTTCAACTCTGTGAGTTGAATGAAGTCATCACAAAGAAGTTTCTGAGAATGCTTCCGTCTAGTTTCTATATGAAGATATTTCCTTTTCCAACATAGGCCCCAAAGTGCTCCAAATAAACCCTTGCAGATTCTACAAAAGGAGTGTTTCAAAACTGCTCTTTCTATAGGTAAGTTCAAGTCTGTGAGTTGAATGCACTCAACACAAAGAAGTTTCTGAGAATGCTTCTGTTCAGTTTTTATGTGAAGATATTTCCTTTTCCAGCATAGGCCTCAAACGGCTCCAAATATCCACTTGCAGATTCTACAAAAAGAGTGTTTCCAAACTTCTCTATCAATTGGTAGGTTCAACTCTGTGAGTTGAATGAAGTCATCACAAAGAAGTTTCTGAGAATCCTTCTCTCTAGTTTTTACGTGAAGATATTTCCTTTTCCAGCGTAGGCCTCAAAGCGCTCCAAATAAACACATGCAGATTCTACAAAAGGAGTGTTTCAAAACTGTTCTATCAAAGGGAACGTTCAAGTCTGTGAGTTGAATGTACTCATCACACAGATGTTTCTCAGAATGCTTCTGTCTAGTTTTTAGGTGAAGAGATTTCATTTCCCAGCATAGGCCTCAAAGCGCTCCAAATATCCACTTGCAGATTCTATAAGAAGAGAGTTTCCAAACTGCTCTTTCAAAAGGAAGCTTCAAGTCTGTGAGTTGAATGCACTCATCACAAAGAAGTTTCTGAGAATGCTTCCGTCTAGTTTCTATATGAAGATATTTCCTTTTCCAACATAGGCCCCAAAGTGCTCCAAATAAACCCTTGCAGATTCTACAAAAGGAGTGTTTCAAAACTGCTCTTTCTATAGGTAAGTTCAAGTCTGTGAGTTGAATGCACTCAACACAAAGAAGTTTCTGAGAATGCTTCTGTTCAGTTTTTATGTGAAGATATTTCCTTTTCCAGCATAGGCCTCAAACGGCTCCAAATATCCACTTGCAGATTCTACAAAAAGAGTGTTTCCAAACTTCTCTATCAATTGGTAGGTTCAACTCTGTGAGTTGAATGAACTCATCACAAAGAAGTTTCTGAGAATCCTTCTCTCTAGTTTTTATGTGAAGATATTTCCTTTTCCAGCGTAGGCCACAAAGCGCTCCAAATAAACACATGCAGATTCTACAAAAGGAGTGTTTCAAAACTGTTCTATCAAAGGGAACGTTCAAGTCTGTGAGTTGAATGTACTCATCACACAGATGTTTCTCAGAATGCTTCTGTCTAGTTTTTAGGTGAAGAGATTTCATTTCCCAGCATAGGCCTCAACGCGCTCCAAATATCCACTTGCAGAATCTACGAAAAGAGTGTTTCAAAGCTGCTCTTTCAAAAGCAAGGTTCAAGTCTGTGTGTTGAATGCACTCATCCGAAAGAAGTTTCTGAGAATGCTTCTGTCTAGTTCTTACGTGAAGATATTTCCTTTTCCAGCTTACGCTTCAAAGCGCTCCAAATAAACACTTGAAAATTCTACAAAAGGAGTGTTTCAAAAGAGTTCTATCAAAAGGAACGTTCAAGTCTGTGAGTTGAATGCACTTTTCATACCGAAGTTTCCTGGAATGCTTCTGTCTAGTTTTTATGTGAAGACATTTCCTTTTCCAGCATAGGCCTCAAAGCACTCCAAATATCCACTTGCAGATTCTACAAAAAGAGTGTTTCAAAACTGCTCCATCAAAAGCAAGCTTCAACACTGTGAGTAGAATGCACTCATCACACAGAAGTTTCTCAGAATGCTTCTGTCTAGTTTTTATGTGAAGATATTTCCTTTTCCAGCATAGGCCTCAGAACGCTCCAAATATCCTCTTGCAGATTCTACAAAAAGAGTGTTTCAAAACTGTTCTATCAAAAGGAAGGTTCAACTCTGTGAGTTGAATGAATGCATCATGAAGAACTTTCTGAGAATGCTTCTCTGTAGTTTTTAGGTGAAGATATTCCAAAACCCAGCACAGGCCTCGAAGTGCTCCAAATAACCACTTGCAGATTTTACCAAAAGAGTGTTTCAAAACTGCTCTTTCTATACGTAAGTTCAAGTCTGTGAGATGAATGCACTCAACACAAAGAAGTTTCTGAGAATGCTTCTGTTCAGTTTTTATGTGAAGATATTTCCTTTTCCAGCATAGGCCTCAAACGGCTCCAAATTTTCACTTGCAGATTCTACAAAAAGAGTGTTTCCAAACTTCCCTATCAATTGGTAGGTTCAACCCTGTGAGTTGAATGAAGTCATCACAAAGAAGTTTCTGAGAATCCTTCTCTCTAGTTTTTATGTGAAGATATTTCCTTTTCCAACATAGGCCTCAAGGTGCTCCGAATAAACACTTGCAGATTCTACAAACTTAATGTTTCAAAACTGTTCTATCAAAAGGAACGTTGAAGTCTGTGAGTTGAATGCACTCATCACAAAGAAGTTTCTCAGAATGCTTCCGTCTAGTTTTTAGGTGAAGAGATTTCATTTCCCAGCATAGGCCTCAAAGCGCTCCAAATATCCACTTGCAGATTCTATAAGAAGAGAGTTTCCAAACTGCTCTTTCAAAAGGAAGCTTCAAGTCTGTGAGTTGAATGCACTCATCACAAAGAAGTTTCTGAGAATGCTTCCGTCTAGTTTCTATATGAAGATATTTCCTTTTCCAACATAGGCCCCAAAGTGCTCCAAATAAACCCTTGCAGATTCTACAAAAGGAGTGTTTCAAAACTGCTCTTTCTATAGGTAAGTTCAAGTCTGTGAGTTGAATGCACTCAACACAAAGAAGTTTCTGAGAATCCTTCTGTTCAGTTTTTATGTGAAGATATTTCCTTTTCCAGCATAGGCCTCAAACGGCTCCAAATATCCACTTGCAGATTCTACAAAAAGAGTGTTTCCAAACTTCTCTATCAATTGGTAGGTTCAACTCTGTGAGTTGAATGAACTCATCACAAAGAAGTTTCTGAGAATCCTTCTCTCTAGTTTTTATGTGAAGATATTTCCTTTTCCAGCGTAGGCCACAAAGCGCTCCAAATAAACACATGCAGATTCTACAAAAGGAGTGTTTCAAAACTGTTCTATCAAAGGGAACGTTCAAGTCTGTGAGTTGAATGTACTCATCACACAGATGTTTCTCAGAATGCTTCTGTCTAGTTTTTAGGTGAAGAGATTTCATTTCCCAGCATAGGCCTCAAAGCGCTCCAAATATCCACTTGCAGAATCTACGAAAAGAGTGTTTCAAAGCTGCTCTTTCAAAAGCAAGGTTCAAGTCTGTGTGTTGAATGCACTCATCCGAAAGAAGTTTCTGAGAATGCTTCTGTCTAGTTCTTACGTGAAGATATTTCCTTTTCCAGCTTAGGCCTCAAAGCGCTCCAAATAAACACTTGCAAATTCTACAAAAGGAGTGTTTCAAAAGAGTTCTATCAAAAGGAACGTTCAAGTCTTTGAGTTGGATGCACTTATCATACCGAAGTTTCCTGGAATGCTTCTGTCTAGTTTTTATGTGAAGACATTTCCTTTTCCAGCATAGGCCTCAAAGCACTCCAAATATCCACTTGCAGATTCTACAAAAAGAGAGTTTCAAAACTGCTCTATCAAAAGCAAGCTTCAACACTGTGAGTAGAATGCACTCATCACAAAGAAGTTTCTGAGAATGCTTCTGTCTAGTTTTTATGTGAAGATATTTCCTTTTCCAACATAGGCCTCAAAGCGCTCCAAATAAACACTTGCAGATTCTACAAAAGGAGTGTTTCGAAACTGCTCTTTCAACAGGAACTTTCAAGTCTGTGAGTTGAATGCACTCATCACACAGAAGTTTCTCAGAATGCTTCTGTCTAGTTTTTATGTGAAGATATTTCCTTTTCCAGCATAGGCCTCAGAACGCTCCAAATATCCTCTTGCAGATTCTACAAAAAGAGTGTTTCAAAACTGTTCTATCAAAAGGAAGGTTCAACTCTGTGAGTTGAATGAATGCATCATGAAGAACTTTCTGAGAATGCTTCTCTGTAGTTTTTAGGTGAAGATATTCCAAAACCCAGCACAGGCCTCGAAGTGCTCCAAATAACCACTTGCAGATTTTACCAAAAGAGTGTTTCAAAACTGCTCTTTCTATACGTAAGTTCAAGTCTGTGAGATGAATGCACTCAACACAAAGAAGTTTCTGAGAATGCTTCTGTTCAGTTTTTATGTGAAGATATTTCCTTTTCCAGCATAGGCCTCAAACGGCTCCAAATTTTCACTTGCAGATTCTACAAAAAGAGTGTTTCCAAACTTCCCTATCAATTGGTAGGTTCAACCCTGTGAGTTGAATGAAGTCATCACAAAGAAGTTTCTGAGAATCCTTCTCTCTAGTTTTTATGTGAAGATATTTCCTTTTCCAACGTAGGCCTCAAAGCGCTCCAAATAAATACATGCAGATTCTACAAAAGGAGTGTTTCAAAACTGTTCTATCAAAGGGAACGTTCAAGTCTGTGAGTTGAATGTACTCATCACACAGATGTTTCTCAGAATGCTTCTGTCTAGTTTTTAGGTGAAGAGATTTCATTTCCCAGCATAGGCCTCAAAGCGCTCCAAATATCCACTTGCAGATTCTATAAGAAGAGAGTTTCCAAACTGCTCTTTCAAAAGGAAGCTTCAAGTCTGTGTGTTGAATGCACTCATCCAAAAGAAGTTTCTGAGAATGCTTCTGTCTAGTTCTTACGTGAAGATATTTCCTTTTCCAGGTAAGGCCTCAAAGCGCTCCAAATAAACACTTGCAAATTCTACAAAAGGAGTGTTTCAAAAGAGTTCTATCAAAAGGAACGTTCAAGTCTGTGAGTTGAATGCACTTATCATACCGAAGTTTCCTGGAATGCTTCTGTCTAGTTTTTATGTGAAGACATTTCCTTTTCCAGCAGAGGCCTCAAAGCACTCCAAATATCCACTTGCAGATTCTACAAAAAGAGTGTTTCAAAACTGCTCTATCAAAAGCAAGCTTCAACACTGTGAGTAGAATGCACTCATCACAAAGAAGTTTCTGAGAATGCTTCTGTCTAGTTTTCATGTGAAGATATTTCCTTTTCCAACATAGGCCTCAAAGCGCTCCAAATAAACACTTGCAGATTCTACAAAAGGAGTGTTTCGAAACTGCTCTTTCAACAGGAACGTTCAAGTCTGTGAGTTGAATGCACTCATCACACAGAAGTTTCTGAGAATGCTTCTGTCTAGTTTTTATGTGAAGATGTTTCCTTTTCCAGCATAGGCCTCAAAACGCTCCAAATATCCTCTTGCAGATTCTACAAAAAGAGTGTTTCAAAACTGTTCTATCAAAAGGAAGGTTCAACTCTGTGAGTTGAATGAATGCATCATGAAGAACTTTCTGAGAATGCTTCTCTGTAGTTTTTAGGTGAAGATATTCCAAAACCCAGCACAGGCCTCGAAGTGCTCCAAATAACCACTTGCAGATTTTACCAAAAGAGTGTTTCAAAACTGCTCTTTCTTTAGGTAAGTTCAAGTCTGTGAGTTGAATGCACTCAACACAAAGAAGTTTCTGAGAATGCTTCTGTTCAGTTTTTATGTGAAGATATTTCCTTTTCCAGCATAGGCCTCAAACGGCTCCAAATATCCACTTGCAGATTCTACAAAAAGAGTGTTTCCAAACTTCTCTATCAATTGGTAGGTTCAACTCTGTGAGTTGAATGAAGTCATCACAAAGAAGTTTCTGAGAATGCTTCCGTCTAGTTTCTATATGAAGATATTTCCTTTTCCAACATAGGCCCCAAAGTGCTCCAAATAAACCCTTGCAGATTCTACAAAAGGAGTGTTTCAAAACTGCTCTTTCTATAGGTAAGTTCAAGTCTGTGAGTTGAATGCACTCAACACAAAGAAGTTTCTGAGAATGCTTCTGTTCAGTTTTTATGTGAAGATATTTCCTTTTCCAGCATAGGCCTCAAACGGCTCCAAATATCCACTTGCAGATTCTACAAAAAGAGTGTTTCCAAACTTCTCTATCAAAGGGAACGTTCAAGTCTGTGAGTTGAATGTACTCATCACACAGATGTTTCTCAGAATGCTTCTGTCTAGTTTTTAGGTGAAGAGATTTCATTTCCCAGCATAGGCCTCAAAGCGCTCCAAATATCCACTTGCAGATTCTATAAGAAGAGAGTTTCCAAACTGCTCTTTCAAAAGGAAGCTTCAAGTCTGTGAGTTGAATGCACTCATCACAAAGAAGTTTCTGAGAATGCTTCCGTCTAGTTTCTATATGAAGATATTTCCTTTTCCAACATAGGCCCCAAAGTGCTCCAAATAAACCCTTGCAGATTCTACAAAAGGAGTGTTTCAAAACTGCTCTTTCTATAGGTAAGTTCACGTCTGTGAGTTGAATGCACTCAACACAAAGAAGTTTCTGAGAATGCTTCTGTTCAGTTTTTATATGAAGATATTTCCTTTTCCAGCATAGGCCTCAAACGGCTCCAAATATCCACTTGCAGATTCTACAAAAAGAGTGTTTCCAAACTTCTCTATCAATTGGTAGGTTCAACTCTGTGAGTTGAATGAACTCATCACACAGATGTTTCTCAGAATGCTTCTGTCTAGTTTTTAGGTGAAGAGATTTCATTTCCCAGCATAGGCCTCAACGCGCTCCAAATATCCACTTGCAGAATCTACGAAAAGAGTGTTTCAAAGCTGCTCTTTCAAAAGCAAGGTTCAAGTCTGTGTGTTGAATGCACTCATCCGAAAGAAGTTTCTGAGAATGCTTCTGTCTAGTTCTTACGTGAAGATATTTCCTTTTCCAGCTTACGCTTCAAAGCGCTCCAAATAAACACTTGAAAATTCTACAAAAGGAGTGTTTCAAAAGAGTTCTATCAAAAGAAACGTTCAAGTCTGTGAGTTGAATGCACTTTTCATACCGAAGTTTCCTGGAATGCTTCTGTCTAGTTTTTATGTGAAGACATTTCCTTTTCCAGCATAGGCCTCAAAGCACTCCAAATATCCACTTGCAGATTCTACAAAAAGAGTGTTTCAAAACTGCTCTATCAAAAGCAAGCTTCAACACTGTGAGTAGAATGCACTCATCACAAAGAAGTTTCTGAGAATGCTTCTGTCTAGTTTTTATGTGAAGATATTTCCTTTTCCAACATAGGCCTCAAAGCGCTCCAAATAAACACTTGCAGATTCTACAAAAGGAGTGTTTCGAAACTGCTCTTTCAACAGGAACGTTCAAGTCTGTGAGTTGAATGCACTCATCACACAGAAGTTTCTCAGAATGCTTCTGTCTAGTTTTTATGTGAAGATATTTCCTTTTCCAGCATAGGCCTCAGAACGCTCCAAATATCCTCTTGCAGATTCTACAAAAAGAGTGTTTCAAAACTGTTCTATCAAAAGGAAGGTTCAACTCTGTGAGTTGAATGAATGCATCATGAAGAACTTTCTGAGAATGCTTCTCTGTAGTTTTTAGGTGAAGATATTCCAAAACCCAGCACAGGCCTCGAAGTGCTCCAAATAACCACTTGCAGATTTTACCAAAAGAGTGTTTCAAAACTGCTCTTTCTATACGTAAGTTCAAGTCTGTGAGATGAATGCACTCAACACAAAGAAGTTTCTGAGAATGCTTCTGTTCAGTTTTTATGTGAAGATATTTCCTTTTCCAGCATAGGCCTCAAACGGCTCCAAATTTTCACTTGCAGATGCTACAAAAAGAGTGTTTCCAAACTTCCCTATCAATTGGTAGGTTCAACCCTGTGAGTTGAATGAAGTCATCACAAAGAAGTTTCTGAGAATCCTTCTCTCTAGTTTTTATGTGAAGATATTTCCTTTTCCAACATAGGCCTCAAGGTGCTCCGAATAAACACTTGCAGATTCTACAAACTTAATGTTTCAAAACTGTTCTATCAAAAGGAACGTTGAAGTCTGTGAGTTGAATGCACTCATCACAAAGAAGTTTCTCAGAATGCTTCTGTCTAGTTTTTAGGTGAAGAGATTTCATTTCCCAGCATAGGCCTCAAAGCGCTCCAAATATCCACTTGCAGATTCTATAAGAAGAGAGTTTCCAAACTGCTCTTTCAAAAGGAAGCTTCAAGTCTGTGAGTTGAATGCACTCATCACAAAGAAGTTTCTGAGAATGCTTCCGTCTAGTTTCTATATGAAGATATTTCCTTTTCCAACATAGGCCCCAAAGTGCTCCAAATAAACCCTTGCAGATTCTACAAAAGGAGTGTTTCAAAACTGCTCTTTCTATAGGTAAGTTCAAGTCTGTGAGTTGAATGCACTCAACACAAAGAAGTTTCTGAGAATGCTTCTGTTCAGTTTTTATGTGAAGATATTTCCTTTTCCAGCATAGGCCTCAAACGGCTCCAAATATCCACTTGCAGATTCTACAAAAAGAGTGTTTCCAAACTTCTCTATCAATTGGTAGGTTCAACTCTGTGAGTTGAATGAACTCATCACAAAGAAGTTTCTGAGAATCCTTCTCTCTAGTTTTTATGTGAAGATATTTCCTTTTCCAGCGTAGGCCACAAAGCGCTCCAAATAAACACATGCAGATTCTACAAAAGGAGTGTTTCAAAACTGTTCTATCAAAGGGAACGTTCAAGTCTGTGAGTTGAATGTACTCATCACACAGATGTTTCTCAGAATGCTTCTGTCTAGTTTTTAGGTGAAGAGATTTCATTTCCCAGCATAGGCCTCAAAGCGCTCCAAATATCCACTTGCAGAATCTACGAAAAGAGTGTTTCAAAGCTGCTCTTTCAAAAGCAAGGTTCAAGTCTGTGTGTTGAATGCACTCATCCGAAAGAAGTTTCTGAGAATGCTTCTGTCTAGTTCTTACGTGAAGATATTTCCTTTTCCAGCTTAGGCCTCAAAGCGCTCCAAATAAACACTTGCAAATTCTACAAAAGGAGTGTTTCAAAAGAGTTCTATCAAAAGGAACGTTCAAGTCTGTGAGTTGAATGCACTTTTCATACCGAAGTTTCCTGGAATGCTTCTGTCTAGTTTTTATGTGAAGACATTTCCTTTTCCAGCATAGGCCTCAAAGCACTCCAAATATCCACTTGCAGATTCTACAAAAAGAGAGTTTCAAAACTGCTCTATCAAAAGCAAGCTTCAACACTGTGAGTAGAATGCACTCATCACAAAGAAGTTTCTGAGAATGCTTCTGTCTAGTTTTTATGTGAAGATATTTCCTTTTCCAACATAGGCCTCAAAGCGCTCCAAATAAACACTTGCAGATTCTACAAAAGGAGTGTTTCGAAACTGCTCTTTCAACAGGAACGTTCAAGTCTGTGAGTTGAATGCACTCATCACACAGAAGTTTCTCAGAATGCTTCTGTCTAGTTTTTATGTGAAGATATTTCCTTTTCCAGCATAGGCCTCAGAACGCTCCAAATATCCTCTTGCAGATTCTACAAAAAGAGTGTTTCAAAACTGTTCTATCAAAAGGAAGGTTCAACTCTGTGAGTTGAATGAATGCATCATGAAGAACTTTCTGAGAATGCTTCTCTGTAGTTTTTAGGTGAAGATATTCCAAAACCCAGCACAGGCCTCGAAGTGCTCCAAATAACCACTTGCAGATTTTACCAAAAGAGTGTTTCAAAACTGCTCTTTCTATACGTAAGTTCAAGTCTGTGAGATGAATGCACTCAACACAAAGAAGTTTCTGAGAATGCTTCTGTTCAGTTTTTATGTGAAGATATTTCCTTTTCCAGCATAGGCCTCAAACGGCTCCAAATTTTCACTTGCAGATTCTACAAAAAGAGTGTTTCCAAACTTCCCTATCAATTGGTAGGTTCAACCCTGTGAGTTGAATGAAGTCATCACAAAGAAGTTTCTGAGAATCCTTCTCTCTAGTTTTTATGTGAAGATATTTCCTTTTCCAACATAGGCCTCAAGGTGCTCCGAATAAACACTTGCAGATTCTACAAACTTAATGTTTCAAAACTGTTCTATCAAAAGGAACGTTGAAGTCTGTGAGTTGAATGCACTCATCACAAAGAAGTTTCTCAGAATGCTTCCGTCTAGTTTTTAGGTGAAGAGATTTCATTTCCCAGCATAGGCCTCAAAGCGCTCCAAATATCCACTTGCAGATTCTATAAGAAGAGAGTTTCCAAACTGCTCTTTCAAAAGGAAGCTTCAAGTCTGTGAGTTGAATGCACTCATCACAAAGAAGTTTCTGAGAATGCTTCCGTCTAGTTTCTATATGAAGATATTTCCTTTTCCAACATAGGCCCCAAAGTGCTCCAAATAAACCCTTGCAGATTCTACAAAAGGAGTGTTTCAAAACTGCTCTTTCTATAGGTAAGTTCAAGTCTGTGAGTTGAATGCACTCAACACAAAGAAGTTTCTGAGAATGCTTCTGTTCAGTTTTTATGTGAAGATATTTCCTTTTCCAGCATAGGCCTCAAACGGCTCCAAATATCCACTTGCAGATTCTACAAAAAGAGTGTTTCCAAACTTCTCTATCAATTGGTAGGTTCAACTCTGTGAGTTGAATGAACTCATCACAAAGAAGTTTCTGAGAATCCTTCTCTCTAGTTTTTATGTGAAGATATTTCCTTTTCCAGCGTAGGCCACAAAGCGCTCCAAATAAACACATGCAGATTCTACAAAAGGAGTGTTTCAAAACTGTTCTATCAAAGGGAACGTTCAAGTCTGTGAGTTGAATGTACTCATCACACAGATGTTTCTCAGAATGCTTCTGTCTAGTTTTTAGGTGAAGAGATTTCATTTCCCAGCATAGGCCTCAAAGCGCTCCAAATATCCACTTGCAGAATCTACGAAAAGAGTGTTTCAAAGCTGCTCTTTCAAAAGCAAGGTTCAAGTCTGTGTGTTGAATGCACTCATCCGAAAGAAGTTTCTGAGAATGCTTCTGTCTAGTTCTTACGTGAAGATATTTCCTTTTCCAGCTTAGGCCTCAAAGCGCTCCAAATAAACACTTGCAAATTCTACAAAAGGAGTGTTTCAAAAGAGTTCTATCAAAAGGAACGTTCAAGTCTTTGAGTTGGATGCACTTATCATACCGAAGTTTCCTGGAATGCTTCTGTCTAGTTTTTATGTGAAGACATTTCCTTTTCCAGCATAGGCCTCAAAGCACTCCAAATATCCACTTGCAGATTCTACAAAAAGAGAGTTTCAAAACTGCTCTATCAAAAGCAAGCTTCAACACTGTGAGTAGAATGCACTCATCACAAAGAAGTTTCTGAGAATGCTTCTGTCTAGTTTTTATGTGAAGATATTTCCTTTTCCAACATAGGCCTCAAAGCGCTCCAAATAAACACTTGCAGATTCTACAAAAGGAGTGTTTCGAAACTGCTCTTTCAACAGGAACTTTCAAGTCTGTGAGTTGAATGCACTCATCACACAGAAGTTTCTCAGAATGCTTCTGTCTAGTTTTTATGTGAAGATATTTCCTTTTCCAGCATAGGCCTCAGAACGCTCCAAATATCCTCTTGCAGATTCTACAAAAAGAGTGTTTCAAAACTGTTCTATCAAAAGGAAGGTTCAACTCTGTGAGTTGAATGAATGCATCATGAAGAACTTTCTGAGAATGCTTCTCTGTAGTTTTTAGGTGAAGATATTCCAAAACCCAGCACAGGCCTCGAAGTGCTCCAAATAACCACTTGCAGATTTTACCAAAAGAGTGTTTCAAAACTGCTCTTTCTATACGTAAGTTCAAGTCTGTGAGATGAATGCACTCAACACAAAGAAGTTTCTGAGAATGCTTCTGTTCAGTTTTTATGTGAAGATATTTCCTTTTCCAGCATAGGCCTCAAACGGCTCCAAATTTTCACTTGCAGATTCTACAAAAAGAGTGTTTCCAAACTTCCCTATCAATTGGTAGGTTCAACCCTGTGAGTTGAATGAAGTCATCACAAAGAAGTTTCTGAGAATCCTTCTCTCTAGTTTTTATGTGAAGATATTTCCTTTTCCAACGTAGGCCTCAAAGCGCTCCAAATAAATACATGCAGATTCTACAAAAGGAGTGTTTCAAAACTGTTCTATCAAAGGGAACGTTCAAGTCTGTGAGTTGAATGTACTCATCACACAGATGTTTCTCAGAATGCTTCTGTCTAGTTTTTAGGTGAAGAGATTTCATTTCCCAGCATAGGCCTCAAAGCGCTCCAAATATCCACTTGCAGATTCTATAAGAAGAGAGTTTCCAAACTGCTCTTTCAAAAGGAAGCTTCAAGTCTGTGTGTTGAATGCACTCATCCAAAAGAAGTTTCTGAGAATGCTTCTGTCTAGTTCTTACGTGAAGATATTTCCTTTTCCAGGTAAGGCCTCAAAGCGCTCCAAATAAACACTTGCAAATTCTACAAAAGGAGTGTTTCAAAAGAGTTCTATCAAAAGGAACGTTCAAGTCTGTGAGTTGAATGCACTTATCATACCGAAGTTTCCTGGAATGCTTCTGTCTAGTTTTTATGTGAAGACATTTCCTTTTCCAGCAGAGGCCTCAAAGCACTCCAAATATCCACTTGCAGATTCTACAAAAAGAGTGTTTAAAAACTGCTCTATCAAAAGCAAGGTTCAACACTGTGAGTAGAATGCACTCATCACAAAGAAGTTTCTGAGAATGCTTCTGTCTAGTTTTCATGTGAAGATATTTCCTTTTCCAACATAGGCCTCAAAGCGCTCCAAATAAACACTTGCAGATTCTACAAAAGGAGTGTTTCGAAACTGCTCTTTCAACAGGAACGTTCAAGTCTGTGAGTTGAATGCACTCATCACACAGAAGTTTCTGAGAATGCTTCTGTCTAGTTTTTATGTGAAGATGTTTCCTTTTCCAGCATAGGCCTCAAAACGCTCCAAATATCCTCTTGCAGATTCTACAAAAAGAGTGTTTCAAAACTGTTCTATCAAAAGGAAGGTTCAACTCTGTGAGTTGAATGAATGCATCATGAAGAACTTTCTGAGAATGCTTCTCTGTAGTTTTTAGGTGAAGATATTCCAAAACCCAGCACAGGCCTCGAAGTGCTCCAAATAACCACTTGCAGATTTTACCAAAAGAGTGTTTCAAAACTGCTCTTTCTTTAGGTAAGTTCAAGTCTGTGAGTTGAATGCACTCAACACAAAGAAGTTTCTGAGAATGCTTCTGTTCAGTTTTTATGTGAAGATATTTCCTTTTCCAGCATAGGCCTCAAACAGCTCCAAATATCCACTTGCAGATTCTACAAAAAGAGTGTTTCCAAACTTCTCTATCAATTGGTAGGTTCAACTCTGTGAGTTGAATGAAGTCATCACAAAGAAGTTTCTGAGAATGCTTCCGTCTAGTTTCTATATGAAGATATTTCCTTTTCCAACATAGGCCCCAAAGTGCTCCAAATAAACCCTTGCAGATTCTACAAAAGGAGTGTTTCAAAACTGCTCTTTCTATAGGTAAGTTCAAGTCTGTGAGTTGAATGCACTCAACACAAAGAAGTTTCTGAGAATGCTTCTGTTCAGTTTTTATGTGAAGATATTTCCTTTTCCAGCATAGGCCTCAAACGGCTCCAAATATCCACTTGCAGATTCTACAAAAAGAGTGTTTCCAAACTTCTCTATCAATTGGTAGGTTCAACTCTGTGAGTTGAATGAAGTCATCACAAAGAAGTTTCTGAGAATCCTTCTCTCTAGTTTTTACGTGAAGATATTTCCTTTTCCAGCGTAGGCCTCAAAGCGCTCCAAATAAACACATGCAGATTCTACAAAAGGAGTGTTTCAAAACTGTTCTATCAAAGGGAACGTTCAAGTCTGTGAGTTGAATGTACTCATCACACAGATGTTTCTCAGAATGCTTCTGTCTAGTTTTTAGGTGAAGAGATTTCATTTCCCAGCATAGGCCTCAAAGCGCTCCAAATATCCACTTGCAGATTCTATAAGAAGAGAGTTTCCAAACTGCTCTTTCAAAAGGAAGCTTCAAGTCTGTGAGTTGAATGCACTCATCACAAAGAAGTTTCTGAGAATGCTTCCGTCTAGTTTCTATATGAAGATATTTCCTTTTCCAACATAGGCCCCAAAGTGCTCCAAATAAACCCTTGCAGATTCTACAAAAGGAGTGTTTCAAAACTGCTCTTTCTATAGGTAAGTTCAAGTCTGTGAGTTGAATGCACTCAACACAAAGAAGTTTCTGAGAATGCTTCTGTTCAGTTTTTATGTGAAGATATTTCCTTTTCCAGCATAGGCCTCAAACGGCTCCAAATATCCACTTGCAGATTCTACAAAAAGAGTGTTTCCAAACTTCTCTATCAATTGGTAGGTTCAACTCTGTGAGTTGAATGAACTCATCACAAAGAAGTTTCTGAGAATCCTTCTCTCTAGTTTTTATGTGAAGATATTTCCTTTTCCAGCGTAGGGCACAAAGCGCTCCAAATAAACACATGCAGATTCTACAAAAGGAGTGTTTCAAAACTGTTCTATCAAAGGGAACGTTCAAGTCTGTGAGTTGAATGTACTCATCACACAGATGTTTCTCAGAATGCTTCTGTCTAGTTTTTAGGTGAAGAGATTTCATTTCCCAGCATAGGCCTCAACGCGCTCCAAATATCCACTTGCAGAATCTACGAAAAGAGTGTTTCAAAGCTGCTCTTTCAAAAGCAAGGTTCAAGTCTGTGTGTTGAATGCACTCATCCGAAAGAAGTTTCTGAGAATGCTTCTGTCTAGTTCTTACGTGAAGATATTTCCTTTTCCAGCTTACGCTTCAAAGCGCTCCAAATAAACACTTGAAAATTCTACAAAAGGAGTGTTTCAAAAGAGTTCTATCAAAAGGAACGTTCAAGTCTGTGAGTTGAATGCACTTTTCATACCGAAGTTTCCTGGAATGCTTCTGTCTAGTTTTTATGTGAAGACATTTCCTTTTCCAGCATAGGCCTCAAAGCACTCCAAATATCCACTTGCAGATTCTACAAAAAGAGTGTTTCAAAACTGCTCCATCAAAAGCAAGCTTCAACACTGTGAGTAGAATGCACTCATCACACAGAAGTTTCTCAGAATGCTTCTGTCTAGTTTTTATGTGAAGATATTTCCTTTTCCAGCATAGGCCTCAGAACGCTCCAAATATCCTCTTGCAGATTCTACAAAAAGAGTGTTTCAAAACTGTTCTATCAAAAGGAAGGTTCAACTCTGTGAGTTGAATGAATGCATCATGAAGAACTTTCTGAGAATGCTTCTCTGTAGTTTTTAGGTGAAGATATTCCAAAACCCAGCACAGGCCTCGAAGTGCTCCAAATAACCACTTGCAGATTTTACCAAAAGAGTGTTTCAAAACTGCTCTTTCTATACGTAAGTTCAAGTCTGTGAGATGAATGCACTCAACACAAAGAAGTTTCTGAGAATGCTTCTGTTCAGTTTTTATGTGAAGATATTTCCTTTTCCAGCATAGGCCTCAAACGGCTCCAAATTTTCACTTGCAGATTCTACAAAAAGAGTGTTTCCAAACTTCCCTATCAATTGGTAGGTTCAACCCTGTGAGTTGAATGAAGTCATCACAAAGAAGTTTCTGAGAATCCTTCTCTCTAGTTTTTATGTGAAGATATTTCCTTTTCCAACATAGGCCTCAAGGTGCTCCGAATAAACACTTGCAGATTCTACAAACTTAATGTTTCAAAACTGTTCTATCAAAAGGAACGTTGAAGTCTGTGAGTTGAATGCACTCATCACAAAGAAGTTTCTCAGAATGCTTCCGTCTAGTTTTTAGGTGAAGAGATTTCATTTCCCAGCATAGGCCTCAAAGCGCTCCAAATATCCACTTGCAGATTCTATAAGAAGAGAGTTTCCAAACTGCTCTTTCAAAAGGAAGCTTCAAGTCTGTGAGTTGAATGCACTCATCACAAAGAAGTTTCTGAGAATGCTTCCGTCTAGTTTCTATATGAAGATATTTCCTTTTCCAACATAGGCCCCAAAGTGCTCCAAATAAACCCTTGCAGATTCTACAAAAGGAGTGTTTCAAAACTGCTCTTTCTATAGGTAAGTTCAAGTCTGTGAGTTGAATGCACTCAACACAAAGAAGTTTCTGAGAATCCTTCTGTTCAGTTTTTATGTGAAGATATTTCCTTTTCCAGCATAGGCCTCAAACGGCTCCAAATATCCACTTGCAGATTCTACAAAAAGAGTGTTTCCAAACTTCTCTATCAATTGGTAGGTTCAACTCTGTGAGTTGAATGAACTCATCACAAAGAAGTTTCTGAGAATCCTTCTCTCTAGTTTTTATGTGAAGATATTTCCTTTTCCAGCGTAGGCCACAAAGCGCTCCAAATAAACACATGCAGATTCTACAAAAGGAGTGTTTCAAAACTGTTCTATCAAAGGGAACGTTCAAGTCTGTGAGTTGAATGTACTCATCACACAGATGTTTCTCAGAATGCTTCTGTCTAGTTTTTAGGTGAAGAGATTTCATTTCCCAGCATAGGCCTCAAAGCGCTCCAAATATCCACTTGCAGAATCTACGAAAAGAGTGTTTCAAAGCTGCTCTTTCAAAAGCAAGGTTCAAGTCTGTGTGTTGAATGCACTCATCCGAAAGAAGTTTCTGAGAATGCTTCTGTCTAGTTCTTACGTGAAGATATTTCCTTTTCCAGCTTAGGCCTCAAAGCGCTCCAAATAAACACTTGCAAATTCTACAAAAGGAGTGTTTCAAAAGAGTTCTATCAAAAGGAACGTTCAAGTCTTTGAGTTGGATGCACTTATCATACCGAAGTTTCCTGGAATGCTTCTGTCTAGTTTTTATGTGAAGACATTTCCTTTTCCAGCATAGGCCTCAAAGCACTCCAAATATCCACTTGCAGATTCTACAAAAAGAGAGTTTCAAAACTGCTCTATCAAAAGCAAGCTTCAACACTGTGAGTAGAATGCACTCATCACAAAGAAGTTTCTGAGAATGCTTCTGTCTAGTTTTTATGTGAAGATATTTCCTTTTCCAACATAGGCCTCAAAGCGCTCCAAATAAACACTTGCAGATTCTACAAAAGGAGTGTTTCGAAACTGCTCTTTCAACAGGAACTTTCAAGTCTGTGAGTTGAATGCACTCATCACACAGAAGTTTCTCAGAATGCTTCTGTCTAGTTTTTATGTGAAGATATTTCCTTTTCCAGCATAGGCCTCAGAACGCTCCAAATATCCTCTTGCAGATTCTACAAAAAGAGTGTTTCAAAACTGTTCTATCAAAAGGAAGGTTCAACTCTGTGAGTTGAATGAATGCATCATGAAGAACTTTCTGAGAATGCTTCTCTGTAGTTTTTAGGTGAAGATATTCCAAAACCCAGCACAGGCCTCGAAGTGCTCCAAATAACCACTTGCAGATTTTACCAAAAGAGTGTTTCAAAACTGCTCTTTCTATACGTAAGTTCAAGTCTGTGAGATGAATGCACTCAACACAAAGAAGTTTCTGAGAATGCTTCTGTTCAGTTTTTATGTGAAGATATTTCCTTTTCCAGCATAGGCCTCAAACGGCTCCAAATTTTCACTTGCAGATTCTACAAAAAGAGTGTTTCCAAACTTCCCTATCAATTGGTAGGTTCAACCCTGTGAGTTGAATGAAGTCATCACAAAGAAGTTTCTGAGAATCCTTCTCTCTAGTTTTTATGTGAAGATATTTCCTTTTCCAACGTAGGCCTCAAAGCGCTCCAAATAAATACATGCAGATTCTACAAAAGGAGTGTTTCAAAACTGTTCTATCAAAGGGAACGTTCAAGTCTGTGAGTTGAATGTACTCATCACACAGATGTTTCTCAGAATGCTTCTGTCTAGTTTTTAGGTGAAGAGATTTCATTTCCCAGCATAGGCCTCAAAGCGCTCCAAATATCCACTTGCAGATTCTATAAGAAGAGAGTTTCCAAACTGCTCTTTCAAAAGGAAGCTTCAAGTCTGTGTGTTGAATGCACTCATCCAAAAGAAGTTTCTGAGAATGCTTCTGTCTAGTTCTTACGTGAAGATATTTCCTTTTCCAGGTAAGGCCTCAAAGCGCTCCAAATAAACACTTGCAAATTCTACAAAAGGAGTGTTTCAAAAGAGTTCTATCAAAAGGAACGTTCAAGTCTGTGAGTTGAATGCACTTATCATACCGAAGTTTCCTGGAATGCTTCTGTCTAGTTTTTATGTGAAGACATTTCCTTTTCCAGCAGAGGCCTCAAAGCACTCCAAATATCCACTTGCAGATTCTACAAAAAGAGTGTTTAAAAACTGCTCTATCAAAAGCAAGGTTCAACACTGTGAGTAGAATGCACTCATCACAAAGAAGTTTCTGAGAATGCTTCTGTCTAGTTTTCATGTGAAGATATTTCCTTTTCCAACATAGGCCTCAAAGCGCTCCAAATAAACACTTGCAGATTCTACAAAAGGAGTGTTTCGAAACTGCTCTTTCAACAGGAACGTTCAAGTCTGTGAGTTGAATGCACTCATCACACAGAAGTTTCTGAGAATGCTTCTGTCTAGTTTTTATGTGAAGATGTTTCCTTTTCCAGCATAGGCCTCAAAACGCTCCAAATATCCTCTTGCAGATTCTACAAAAAGAGTGTTTCAAAACTGTTCTATCAAAAGGAAGGTTCAACTCTGTGAGTTGAATGAATGCATCATGAAGAACTTTCTGAGAATGCTTCTCTGTAGTTTTTAGGTGAAGATATTCCAAAACCCAGCACAGGCCTCGAAGTGCTCCAAATAACCACTTGCAGATTTTACCAAAAGAGTGTTTCAAAACTGCTCTTTCTTTAGGTAAGTTCAAGTCTGTGAGTTGAATGCACTCAACACAAAGAAGTTTCTGAGAATGCTTCTGTTCAGTTTTTATGTGAAGATATTTCCTTTTCCAGCATAGGCCTCAAACAGCTCCAAATATCCACTTGCAGATTCTACAAAAAGAGTGTTTCCAAACTTCTCTATCAATTGGTAGGTTCAACTCTGTGAGTTGAATGAAGTCATCACAAAGAAGTTTCTGAGAATGCTTCCGTCTAGTTTCTATATGAAGATATTTCCTTTTCCAACATAGGCCCCAAAGTGCTCCAAATAAACCCTTGCAGATTCTACAAAAGGAGTGTTTCAAAACTGCTCTTTCTATAGGTAAGTTCAAGTCTGTGAGTTGAATGCACTCAACACAAAGAAGTTTCTGAGAATGCTTCTGTTCAGTTTTTATGTGAAGATATTTCCTTTTCCAGCATAGGCCTCAAACGGCTCCAAATATCCACTTGCAGATTCTACAAAAAGAGTGTTTCCAAACTTCTCTATCAATTGGTAGGTTCAACTCTGTGAGTTGAATGAAGTCATCACAAAGAAGTTTCTGAGAATCCTTCTCTCTAGTTTTTACGTGAAGATATTTCCTTTTCCAGCGTAGGCCTCAAAGCGCTCCAAATAAACACATGCAGATTCTACAAAAGGAGTGTTTCAAAACTGTTCTATCAAAGGGAACGTTCAAGTCTGTGAGTTGAATGTACTCATCACACAGATGTTTCTCAGAATGCTTCTGTCTAGTTTTTAGGTGAAGAGATTTCATTTCCCAGCATAGGCCTCAAAGCGCTCCAAATATCCACTTGCAGATTCTATAAGAAGAGAGTTTCCAAACTGCTCTTTCAAAAGGAAGCTTCAAGTCTGTGAGTTGAATGCACTCATCACAAAGAAGTTTCTGAGAATGCTTCCGTCTAGTTTCTATATGAAGATATTTCCTTTTCCAACATAGGCCCCAAAGTGCTCCAAATAAACCCTTGCAGATTCTACAAAAGGAGTGTTTCAAAACTGCTCTTTCTATAGGTAAGTTCAAGTCTGTGAGTTGAATGCACTCAACACAAAGAAGTTTCTGAGAATGCTTCTGTTCAGTTTTTATGTGAAGATATTTCCTTTTCCAGCATAGGCCTCAAACGGCTCCAAATATCCACTTGCAGATTCTACAAAAAGAGTGTTTCCAAACTTCTCTATCAATTGGTAGGTTCAACTCTGTGAGTTGAATGAACTCATCACAAAGAAGTTTCTGAGAATCCTTCTCTCTAGTTTTTATGTGAAGATATTTCCTTTTCCAGCGTAGGCCACAAAGCGCTCCAAATAAACACATGCAGATTCTACAAAAGGAGTGTTTCAAAACTGTTCTATCAAAGGGAACGTTCAAGTCTGTGAGTTGAATGTACTCATCACACAGATGTTTCTCAGAATGCTTCTGTCTAGTTTTTAGGTGAAGAGATTTCATTTCCCAGCATAGGCCTCAACGCGCTCCAAATATCCACTTGCAGAATCTACGAAAAGAGTGTTTCAAAGCTGCTCTTTCAAAAGCAAGGTTCAAGTCTGTGTGTTGAATGCACTCATCCGAAAGAAGTTTCTGAGAATGCTTCTGTCTAGTTCTTACGTGAAGATATTTCCTTTTCCAGCTTACGCTTCAAAGCGCTCCAAATAAACACTTGAAAATTCTACAAAAGGAGTGTTTCAAAAGAGTTCTATCAAAAGGAACGTTCAAGTCTGTGAGTTGAATGCACTTTTCATACCGAAGTTTCCTGGAATGCTTCTGTCTAGTTTTTATGTGAAGACATTTCCTTTTCCAGCATAGGCCTCAAAGCACTCCAAATATCCACTTGCAGATTCTACAAAAAGAGTGTTTCAAAACTGCTCTATCAAAAGCAAGCTTCAACACTGTGAGTAGAATGCACTCATCACAAAGAAGTTTCTGAGAATGCTTCTGTCTAGTTTTTATGTGAAGATATTTCCTTTTCCAACATAGGCCTCAAAGCGCTCCAAATAAACACTTGCAGATTCTACAAAAGGAGTGTTTCGAAACTGCTCTTTCAACAGGAACGTTCAAGTCTGTGAGTTGAATGCACTCATCACACAGAAGTTTCTCAGAATGCTTCTGTCTAGTTTTTATGTGAAGATATTTCCTTTTCCAGCATAGGCCTCAGAACGCTCCAAATATCCTCTTGCAGATTCTACAAAAAGAGTGTTTCAAAACTGTTCTATCAAAAGGAAGGTTCAACTCTGTGAGTTGAATGAATGCATCATGAAGAACTTTCTGAGAATGCTTCTCTGTAGTTTTTAGGTGAAGATATTCCAAAACCCAGCACAGGCCTCGAAGTGCTCCAAATAACCACTTGCAGATTTTACCAAAAGAGTGTTTCAAAACTGCTCTTTCTATACGTAAGTTCAAGTCTGTGAGATGAATGCACTCAACACAAAGAAGTTTCTGGGAATGCTTCTGTTCAGTTTTTATGTGAAGATATTTCCTTTTCCAGCATAGGCCTCAAACGGCTCCAAATTTTCACTTGCAGATTCTACAAAAAGAGTGTTTCCAAACTTCCCTATCAATTGGTAGGTTCAACCCTGTGAGTTGAATGAAGTCATCACAAAGAAGTTTCTGAGAATCCTTCTCTCTAGTTTTTATGTGAAGATATTTCCTTTTCCAACATAGGTCTCAAGGTGCTCCGAATAAACACTTGCAGATTCTACAAACTTAATGTTTCAAAACTGTTCTATCAAAAGGAACGTTGAAGTCTGTGAGTTGAATGCACTCATCACAAAGAAGTTTCTCAGAATGCTTCCGTCTAGTTTTTAGGTGAAGAGATTTCATTTCCCAGCATAGGCCTCAAAGCGCTCCAAATATCCACTTGCAGATTCTATAAGAAGAGAGTTTCCAAACTGCTCTTTCAAAAGGAAGCTTCAAGTCTGTGAGTTGAATGCACTCATCACAAAGAAGTTTCTGAGAATGCTTCCGTCTAGTTTCTATATGAAGATATTTCCTTTTCCAACATAGGCCCCAAAGTGCTCCAAATAAACCCTTGCAGATTCTACAAAAGGAGTGTTTCAAAACTGCTCTTTCTATAGGTAAGTTCAAGTCTGTGAGTTGAATGCACTCAACACAAAGAAGTTTCTGAGAATGCTTCTGTTCAGTTTTTATGTGAAGATATTTCCTTTTCCAGCATAGGCCTCAAACGGCTCCAAATATCCACTTGCAGATTCTACAAAAAGAGTGTTTCCAAACTTCTCTATCAATTGGTAGGTTCAACTCTGTGAGTTGAATGAACTCATCACAAAGAAGTTTCTGAGAATCCTTCTCTCTAGTTTTTATGTGAAGATATTTCCTTTTCCAGCGTAGGCCACAAAGCGCTCCAAATAAACACATGCAGATTCTACAAAAGGAGTGTTTCAAAACTGTTCTATCAAAGGGAACGTTCAAGTCTGTGAGTTGAATGTACTCATCACACAGATGTTTCTCAGAATGCTTCTGTCTAGTTTTTAGGTGAAGAGATTTCATTTCCCAGCATAGGCCTCAAAGCGCTCCAAATATCCACTTGCAGAATCTACGAAAAGAGTGTTTCAAAGCTGCTCTTTCAAAAGCAAGGTTCAAGTCTGTGTGTTGAATGCACTCATCCGAAAGAAGTTTCTGAGAATGCTTCTGTCTAGTTCTTACGTGAAGATATTTCCTTTTCCAGCTTAGGCCTCAAAGCGCTCCAAATAAACACTTGCAAATTCTACAAAAGGAGTGTTTCAAAAGAGTTCTATCAAAAGGAACGTTCAAGTCTGTGAGTTGAATGCACTTTTCATACCGAAGTTTCCTGGAATGCTTCTGTCTAGTTTTTATGTGAAGACATTTCCTTTTCCAGCATAGGCCTCAAAGCACTCCAAATATCCACTTGCAGATTCTACAAAAAGAGAGTTTCAAAACTGCTCTATCAAAAGCAAGCTTCAACACTGTGAGTAGAATGCACTCATCACAAAGAAGTTTCTGAGAATGCTTCTGTCTAGTTTTTATGTGAAGATATTTCCTTTTCCAACATAGGCCTCAAAGCGCTCCAAATAAACACTTGCAGATTCTACAAAAGGAGTGTTTCGAAACTGCTCTTTCAACAGGAACGTTCAAGTCTGTGAGTTGAATGCACTCATCACACAGAAGTTTCTCAGAATGCTTCTGTCTAGTTTTTATGTGAAGATATTTCCTTTTCCAGCATAGGCCTCAGAACGCTCCAAATATCCTCTTGCAGATTCTACAAAAAGAGTGTTTCAAAACTGTTCTATCAAAAGGAAGGTTCAACTCTGTGAGTTGAATGAATGCATCATGAAGAACTTTCTGAGAATGCTTCTCTGTAGTTTTTAGGTGAAGATATTCCAAAACCCAGCACAGGCCTCGAAGTGCTCCAAATAACCACTTGCAGATTTTACCAAAAGAGTGTTTCAAAACTGCTCTTTCTATACGTAAGTTCAAGTCTGTGAGATGAATGCACTCAACACAAAGAAGTTTCTGAGAATGCTTCTGTTCAGTTTTTATGTGAAGATATTTCCTTTTCCAGCATAGGCCTCAAACGGCTCCAAATTTTCACTTGCAGATTCTACAAAAAGAGTGTTTCCAAACTTCCCTATCAATTGGTAGGTTCAACCCTGTGAGTTGAATGAAGTCATCACAAAGAAGTTTCTGAGAATCCTTCTCTCTAGTTTTTATGTGAAGATATTTCCTTTTCCAACATAGGCCTCAAGGTGCTCCGAATAAACACTTGCAGATTCTACAAACTTAATGTTTCAAAACTGTTCTATCAAAAGGAACGTTGAAGTCTGTGAGTTGAATGCACTCATCACAAAGAAGTTTCTCAGAATGCTTCCGTCTAGTTTTTAGGTGAAGAGATTTCATTTCCCAGCATAGGCCTCAAAGCGCTCCAAATATCCACTTGCAGATTCTATAAGAAGAGAGTTTCCAAACTGCTCTTTCAAAAGGAAGCTTCAAGTCTGTGAGTTGAATGCACTCATCACAAAGAAGTTTCTGAGAATGCTTCCGTCTAGTTTCTATATGAAGATATTTCCTTTTCCAACATAGGCCCCAAAGTGCTCCAAATAAACCCTTGCAGATTCTACAAAAGGAGTGTTTCAAAACTGCTCTTTCTATAGGTAAGTTCAAGTCTGTGAGTTGAATGCACTCAACACAAAGAAGTTTCTGAGAATGCTTCTGTTCAGTTTTTATGTGAAGATATTTCCTTTTCCAGCATAGGCCTCAAACGGCTCCAAATATCCACTTGCAGATTCTACAAAAAGAGTGTTTCCAAACTTCTCTATCAATTGGTAGGTTCAACTCTGTGAGTTGAATGAACTCATCACAAAGAAGTTTCTGAGAATCCTTCTCTCTAGTTTTTATGTGAAGATATTTCCTTTTCCAGCGTAGGCCACAAAGCGCTCCAAATAAACACATGCAGATTCTACAAAAGGAGTGTTTCAAAACTGTTCTATCAAAGGGAACGTTCAAGTCTGTGAGTTGAATGTACTCATCACACAGATGTTTCTCAGAATGCTTCTGTCTAGTTTTTAGGTGAAGAGATTTCATTTCCCAGCATAGGCCTCAACGCGCTCCAAATATCCACTTGCAGAATCTACGAAAAGAGTGTTTCAAAGCTGCTCTTTCAAAAGCAAGGTTCAAGTCTGTGTGTTGAATGCACTCATCCGAAAGAAGTTTCTGAGAATGCTTCTGTCTAGTTCTTACGTGAAGATATTTCCTTTTCCAGCTTACGCTTCAAAGCGCTCCAAATAAACACTTGAAAATTCTACAAAAGGAGTGTTTCAAAAGAGTTCTATCAAAAGGAACGTTCAAGTCTGTGAGTTGAATGCACTTTTCATACCGAAGTTTCCTGGAATGCTTCTGTCTAGTTTTTATGTGAAGACATTTCCTTTTCCAGCATAGGCCTCAAAGCACTCCAAATATCCACTTGCAGATTCTACAAAAAGAGTGTTTCAAAACTGCTCTATCAAAAGCAAGCTTCAACACTGTGAGTAGAATGCACTCATCACAAAGAAGTTTCTGAGAATGCTTCTGTCTAGTTTTTATGTGAAGATATTTCCTTTTCCAACATAGGCCTCAAAGCGCTCCAAATAAACACTTGCAGATTCTACAAAAGGAGTGTTTCGAAACTGCTCTTTCAACAGGAACGTTCAAGTCTGTGAGTTGAATGCACTCATCACACAGAAGTTTCTCAGAATGCTTCTGTCTAGTTTTTATGTGAAGATATTTCCTTTTCCAGCATAGGCCTCAGAACGCTCCAAATATCCTCTTGCAGATTCTACAAAAAGAGTGTTTCAAAACTGTTCTATCAAAAGGAAGGTTCAACTCTGTGAGTTGAATGAATGCATCATGAAGAACTTTCTGAGAATGCTTCTCTGTAGTTTTTAGGTGAAGATATTCCAAAACCCAGCACAGGCCTCGAAGTGCTCCAAATAACCACTTGCAGATTTTACCAAAAGAGTGTTTCAAAACTGCTCTTTCTATACGTAAGTTCAAGTCTGTGAGATGAATGCACTCAACACAAAGAAGTTTCTGAGAATGCTTCTGTTCAGTTTTTATGTGAAGATATTTCCTTTTCCAGCATAGGCCTCAAACGGCTCCAAATTTTCACTTGCAGATTCTACAAAAAGAGTGTTTCCAAACTTCCCTATCAATTGGTAGGTTCAACCCTGTGAGTTGAATGAAGTCATCACAAAGAAGTTTCTGAGAATCCTTCTCTCTAGTTTTTATGTGAAGATATTTCCTTTTCCAACATAGGTCTCAAGGTGCTCCGAATAAACACTTGCAGATTCTACAAACTTAATGTTTCAAAACTGTTCTATCAAAAGGAACGTTGAAGTCTGTGAGTTGAATGCACTCATCACAAAGAAGTTTCTCAGAATGCTTCCGTCTAGTTTTTAGGTGAAGAGATTTCATTTCCCAGCATAGGCCTCAAAGCGCTCCAAATATCCACTTGCAGATTCTATAAGAAGAGAGTTTCCAAACTGCTCTTTCAAAAGGAAGCTTCAAGTCTGTGAGTTGAATGCACTCATCACAAAGAAGTTTCTGAGAATGCTTCCGTCTAGTTTCTATATGAAGATATTTCCTTTTCCAACATAGGCCCCAAAGTGCTCCAAATAAACCCTTGCAGATTCTACAAAAGGAGTGTTTCAAAACTGCTCTTTCTATAGGTAAGTTCAAGTCTGTGAGTTGAATGCACTCAACACAAAGAAGTTTCTGAGAATGCTTCTGTTCAGTTTTTATGTGAAGATATTTCCTTTTCCAGCATAGGCCTCAAACGGCTCCAAATATCCACTTGCAGATTCTACAAAAAGAGTGTTTCCAAACTTCTCTATCAATTGGTAGGTTCAACTCTGTGAGTTGAATGAACTCATCACAAAGAAGTTTCTGAGAATCCTTCTCTCTAGTTTTTATGTGAAGATATTTCCTTTTCCAGCGTAGGCCACAAAGCGCTCCAAATAAACACATGCAGATTCTACAAAAGGAGTGTTTCAAAACTGTTCTATCAAAGGGAACGTTCAAGTCTGTGAGTTGAATGTACTCATCACACAGATGTTTCTCAGAATGCTTCTGTCTAGTTTTTAGGTGAAGAGATTTCATTTCCCAGCATAGGCCTCAACGCGCTCCAAATATCCACTTGCAGAATCTACGAAAAGAGTGTTTCAAAGCTGCTCTTTCAAAAGCAAGGTTCAAGTCTGTGTGTTGAATGCACTCATCCGAAAGAAGTTTCTGAGAATGCTTCTGTCTAGTTCTTACGTGAAGATATTTCCTTTTCCAGCTTACGCTTCAAAGCGCTCCAAATAAACACTTGAAAATTCTACAAAAGGAGTGTTTCAAAAGAGTTCTATCAAAAGGAACGTTCAAGTCTGTGAGTTGAATGCACTTTTCATACCGAAGTTTCCTGGAATGCTTCTGTCTAGTTTTTATGTGAAGACATTTCCTTTTCCAGCATAGGCCTCAAAGCACTCCAAATATCCACTTGCAGATTCTACAAAAAGAGTGTTTCAAAACTGCTCTATCAAAAGCAAGCTTCAACACTGTGAGTAGAATGCACTCATCACAAAGAAGTTTCTGAGAATGCTTCTGTCTAGTTTTTATGTGAAGATATTTCCTTTTCCAACATAGGCCTCAAAGCGCTCCAAATAAACACTTGCAGATTCTACAAAAGGAGTGTTTCGAAACTGCTCTTTCAACAGGAACGTTCAAGTCTGTGAGTTGAATGCACTCATCACACAGAAGTTTCTCAGAATGCTTCTGTCTAGTTTTTATGTGAAGATATTTCCTTTTCCAGCATAGGCCTCAGAACGCTCCAAATATCCTCTTGCAGATTCTACAAAAAGAGTGTTTCAAAACTGTTCTATCAAAAGGAAGGTTCAACTCTGTGAGTTGAATGAATGCATCATGAAGAACTTTCTGAGAATGCTTCTCTGTAGTTTTTAGGTGAAGATATTCCAAAACCCAGCACAGGCCTCGAAGTGCTCCAAATAACCACTTGCAGATTTTACCAAAAGAGTGTTTCAAAACTGCTCTTTCTATACGTAAGTTCAAGTCTGTGAGATGAATGCACTCAACACAAAGAAGTTTCTGAGAATGCTTCTGTTCAGTTTTTATGTGAAGATATTTCCTTTTCCAGCATAGGCCTCAAACGGCTCCAAATTTTCACTTGCAGATTCTACAAAAAGAGTGTTTCCAAACTTCCCTATCAATTGGTAGGTTCAACCCTGTGAGTTGAATGAAGTCATCACAAAGAAGTTTCTGAGAATCCTTCTCTCTAGTTTTTATGTGAAGATATTTCCTTTTCCAACATAGGTCTCAAGGTGCTCCGAATAAACACTTGCAGATTCTACAAACTTAATGTTTCAAAACTGTTCTATCAAAAGAACGTTGAAGTCTGTGAGTTGAATGCACTCATCACAAAGAAGTTTCTCAGAATGCTTCCGTCTAGTTTTTAGGTGAAGAGATTTCATTTCCCAGCATAGGCCTCAAAGCGCTCCAAATATCCACTTGCAGATTCTATAAGAAGAGAGTTTCCAAACTGCTCTTTCAAAAGGAAGCTTCAAGTCTGTGAGTTGAATGCACTCATCACAAAGAAGTTTCTGAGAATGCTTCCGTCTAGTTTCTATATGAAGATATTTCCTTTTCCAACATAGGCCCCAAAGTGCTCCAAATAAACCCTTGCAGATTCTACAAAAGGAGTGTTTCAAAACTGCTCTTTCTATAGGTAAGTTCAAGTCTGTGAGTTGAATGCACTCAACACAAAGAAGTTTCTGAGAATGCTTCTGTTCAGTTTTTATGTGAAGATATTTCCTTTTCCAGCATAGGCCTCAAACGGCTCCAAATATCCACTTGCAGATTCTACAAAAAGAGTGTTTCCAAACTTCTCTATCAATTGGTAGGTTCAACTCTGTGAGTTGAATGAACTCATCACAAAGAAGTTTCTGAGAATCCTTCTCTCTAGTTTTTATGTGAAGATATTTCCTTTTCCAGCGTAGGCCACAAAGCGCTCCAAATAAACACATGCAGATTCTACAAAAGGAGTGTTTCAAAACTGTTCTATCAAAGGGAACGTTCAAGTCTGTGAGTTGAATGTACTCATCACACAGATGTTTCTCAGAATGCTTCTGTCTAGTTTTTAGGTGAAGAGATTTCATTTCCCAGCATAGGCCTCAACGCGCTCCAAATATCCACTTGCAGAATCTACGAAAAGAGTGTTTCAAAGCTGCTCTTTCAAAAGCAAGGTTCAAGTCTGTGTGTTGAATGCACTCATCCGAAAGAAGTTTCTGAGAATGCTTCTGTCTAGTTCTTACGTGAAGATATTTCCTTTTCCAGCTTACGCTTCAAAGCGCTCCAAATAAACACTTGAAAATTCTACAAAAGGAGTGTTTCAAAAGAGTTCTATCAAAAGGAACGTTCAAGTCTGTGAGTTGAATGCACTTTTCATACCGAAGTTTCCTGGAATGCTTCTGTCTAGTTTTTATGTGAAGACATTTCCTTTTCCAGCATAGGCCTCAAAGCACTCCAAATATCCACTTGCAGATTCTACAAAAAGAGTGTTTCAAAACTGCTCTATCAAAAGCAAGCTTCAACACTGTGAGTAGAATGCACTCATCACAAAGAAGTTTCTGAGAATGCTTCTGTCTAGTTTTTATGTGAAGATATTTCCTTTTCCAACATAGGCCTCAAAGCGCTCCAAATAAACACTTGCAGATTCTACAAAAGGAGTGTTTCGAAACTGCTCTTTCAACAGGAACGTTCAAGTCTGTGAGTTGAATGCACTCATCACACAGAAGTTTCTCAGAATGCTTCTGTCTAGTTTTTATGTGAAGATATTTCCTTTTCCAGCATAGGCCTCAGAACGCTCCAAATATCCTCTTGCAGATTCTACAAAAAGAGTGTTTCAAAACTGTTCTATCAAAAGGAAGGTTCAACTCTGTGAGTTGAATGAATGCATCATGAAGAACTTTCTGAGAATGCTTCTCTGTAGTTTTTAGGTGAAGATATTCCAAAACCCAGCACAGGCCTCGAAGTGCTCCAAATAACCACTTGCAGATTTTACCAAAAGAGTGTTTCAAAACTGCTCTTTCTATACGTAAGTTCAAGTCTGTGAGATGAATGCACTCAACACAAAGAAGTTTCTGAGAATGCTTCTGTTCAGTTTTTATGTGAAGATATTTCCTTTTCCAGCATAGGCCTCAAACGGCTCCAAATTTTCACTTGCAGATTCTACAAAAAGAGTGTTTCCAAACTTCCCTATCAATTGGTAGGTTCAACCCTGTGAGTTGAATGAAGTCATCACAAAGAAGTTTCTGAGAATCCTTCTCTCTAGTTTTTATGTGAAGATATTTCCTTTTCCAACATAGGTCTCAAGGTGCTCCGAATAAACACTTGCAGATTCTACAAACTTAATGTTTCAAAACTGTTCTATCAAAAGAACGTTGAAGTCTGTGAGTTGAATGCACTCATCACAAAGAAGTTTCTCAGAATGCTTCCGTCTAGTTTTTAGGTGAAGAGATTTCATTTCCCAGCATAGGCCTCAAAGCGCTCCAAATATCCACTTGCAGATTCTATAAGAAGAGAGTTTCCAAACTGCTCTTTCAAAAGGAAGCTTCAAGTCTGTGAGTTGAATGCACTCATCACAAAGAAGTTTCTGAGAATGCTTCCGTCTAGTTTCTATATGAAGATATTTCCTTTTCCAACATAGGCCCCAAAGTGCTCCAAATAAACCCTTGCAGATTCTACAAAAGGAGTGTTTCAAAACTGCTCTTTCTATAGGTAAGTTCAAGTCTGTGAGTTGAATGCACTCAACACAAAGAAGTTTCTGAGAATGCTTCTGTTCAGTTTTTATGTGAAGATATTTCCTTTTCCAGCATAGGCCTCAAACGGCTCCAAATATCCACTTGCAGATTCTACAAAAAGAGTGTTTCCAAACTTCTCTATCAATTGGTAGGTTCAACTCTGTGAGTTGAATGAACTCATCACAAAGAAGTTTCTGAGAATCCTTCTCTCTAGTTTTTATGTGAAGATATTTCCTTTTCCAGCGTAGGCCACAAAGCGCTCCAAATAAACACATGCAGATTCTACAAAAGGAGTGTTTCAAAACTGTTCTATCAAAGGGAACGTTCAAGTCTGTGAGTTGAATGTACTCATCACACAGATGTTTCTCAGAATGCTTCTGTCTAGTTTTTAGGTGAAGAGATTTCATTTCCCAGCATAGGCCTCAAAGCGCTCCAAATATCCACTTGCAGAATCTACGAAAAGAGTGTTTCAAAGCTGCTCTTTCAAAAGCAAGGTTCAAGTCTGTGTGTTGAATGCACTCATCCGAAAGAAGTTTCTGAGAATGCTTCTGTCTAGTTCTTACGTGAAGATATTTCCTTTTCCAGCTTAGGCCTCAAAGCGCTCCAAATAAACACTTGCAAATTCTACAAAAGGAGTGTTTCAAAAGAGTTCTATCAAAAGGAACGTTCAAGTCTGTGAGTTGAATGCACTTTTCATACCGAAGTTTCCTGGAATGCTTCTGTCTAGTTTTTATGTGAAGACATTTCCTTTTCCAGCATAGGCCTCAAAGCACTCCAAATATCCACTTGCAGATTCTACAAAAAGAGAGTTTCAAAACTGCTCTATCAAAAGCAAGCTTCAACACTGTGAGTAGAATGCACTCATCACAAAGAAGTTTCTGAGAATGCTTCTGTCTAGTTTTTATGTGAAGATATTTCCTTTTCCAACATAGGCCTCAAAGCGCTCCAAATAAACACTTGCAGATTCTACAAAAGGAGTGTTTCGAAACTGCTCTTTCAACAGGAACGTTCAAGTCTGTGAGTTGAATGCACTCATCACACAGAAGTTTCTCAGAATGCTTCTGTCTAGTTTTTATGTGAAGATATTTCCTTTTCCAGCATAGGCCTCAGAACGCTCCAAATATCCTCTTGCAGATTCTACAAAAAGAGTGTTTCAAAACTGTTCTATCAAAAGGAAGGTTCAACTCTGTGAGTTGAATGAATGCATCATGAAGAACTTTCTGAGAATGCTTCTCTGTAGTTTTTAGGTGAAGATATTCCAAAACCCAGCACAGGCCTCGAAGTGCTCCAAATAACCACTTGCAGATTTTACCAAAAGAGTGTTTCAAAACTGCTCTTTCTATACGTAAGTTCAAGTCTGTGAGATGAATGCACTCAACACAAAGAAGTTTCTGAGAATGCTTCTGTTCAGTTTTTATGTGAAGATATTTCCTTTTCCAGCATAGGCCTCAAACGGCTCCAAATTTTCACTTGCAGATTCTACAAAAAGAGTGTTTCCAAACTTCCCTATCAATTGGTAGGTTCAACCCTGTGAGTTGAATGAAGTCATC
Source organism: Pongo pygmaeus (assembly GCF_028885625.2). Taxonomy (NCBI): domain Eukaryota; kingdom Metazoa; phylum Chordata; class Mammalia; order Primates; family Hominidae; genus Pongo; species Pongo pygmaeus. The sequence continues at coordinate 19,273,979 of NC_072390.2, read as the reverse complement.
ACAAAGAAGTTTCTGAGAATCCTTCTCTCTAGTTTTTATGTGAAGATATTTCCTTTTCCAACATAGGCCTCAAGGTGCTCCGAATAAACACTTGCAGATTCTACAAACTTAATGTTTCAAAACTGTTCTATCAAAAGGAACGTTGAAGTCTGTGAGTTGAATGCACTCATCACAAAGAAGTTTCTCAGAATGCTTCCGTCTAGTTTTTAGGTGAAGAGATTTCATTTCCCAGCATAGGCCTCAAAGCGCTCCAAATATCCACTTGCAGATTCTATAAGAAGAGAGTTTCCAAACTGCTCTTTCAAAAGGAAGCTTCAAGTCTGTGAGTTGAATGCACTCATCACAAAGAAGTTTCTGAGAATGCTTCCGTCTAGTTTCTATATGAAGATATTTCCTTTTCCAACATAGGCCCCAAAGTGCTCCAAATAAACCCTTGCAGATTCTACAAAAGGAGTGTTTCAAAACTGCTCTTTCTATAGGTAAGTTCAAGTCTGTGAGTTGAATGCACTCAACACAAAGAAGTTTCTGAGAATGCTTCTGTTCAGTTTTTATGTGAAGATATTTCCTTTTCCAGCATAGGCCTCAAACGGCTCCAAATATCCACTTGCAGATTCTACAAAAAGAGTGTTTCCAAACTTCTCTATCAATTGGTAGGTTCAACTCTGTGAGTTGAATGAACTCATCACAAAGAAGTTTCTGAGAATCCTTCTCTCTAGTTTTTATGTGAAGATATTTCCTTTTCCAGCGTAGGCCACAAAGCGCTCCAAATAAACACATGCAGATTCTACAAAAGGAGTGTTTCAAAACTGTTCTATCAAAGGGAACGTTCAAGTCTGTGAGTTGAATGTACTCATCACACAGATGTTTCTCAGAATGCTTCTGTCTAGTTTTTAGGTGAAGAGATTTCATTTCCCAGCATAGGCCTCAACGCGCTCCAAATATCCACTTGCAGAATCTACGAAAAGAGTGTTTCAAAGCTGCTCTTTCAAAAGCAAGGTTCAAGTCTGTGTGTTGAATGCACTCATCCGAAAGAAGTTTCTGAGAATGCTTCTGTCTAGTTCTTACGTGAAGATATTTCCTTTTCCAGCTTACGCTTCAAAGCGCTCCAAATAAACACTTGAAAATTCTACAAAAGGAGTGTTTCAAAAGAGTTCTATCAAAAGGAACGTTCAAGTCTGTGAGTTGAATGCACTTTTCATACCGAAGTTTCCTGGAATGCTTCTGTCTAGTTTTTATGTGAAGACATTTCCTTTTCCAGCATAGGCCTCAAAGCACTCCAAATATCCACTTGCAGATTCTACAAAAAGAGTGTTTCAAAACTGCTCTATCAAAAGCAAGCTTCAACACTGTGAGTAGAATGCACTCATCACAAAGAAGTTTCTGAGAATGCTTCTGTCTAGTTTTTATGTGAAGATATTTCCTTTTCCAACATAGGCCTCAAAGCGCTCCAAATAAACACTTGCAGATTCTACAAAAGGAGTGTTTCGAAACTGCTCTTTCAACAGGAACGTTCAAGTCTGTGAGTTGAATGCACTCATCACACAGAAGTTTCTCAGAATGCTTCTGTCTAGTTTTTATGTGAAGATATTTCCTTTTCCAGCATAGGCCTCAGAACGCTCCAAATATCCTCTTGCAGATTCTACAAAAAGAGTGTTTCAAAACTGTTCTATCAAAAGGAAGGTTCAACTCTGTGAGTTGAATGAATGCATCATGAAGAACTTTCTGAGAATGCTTCTCTGTAGTTTTTAGGTGAAGATATTCCAAAACCCAGCACAGGCCTCGAAGTGCTCCAAATAACCACTTGCAGATTTTACCAAAAGAGTGTTTCAAAACTGCTCTTTCTATACGTAAGTTCAAGTCTGTGAGATGAATGCACTCAACACAAAGAAGTTTCTGAGAATGCTTCTGTTCAGTTTTTATGTGAAGATATTTCCTTTTCCAGCATAGGCCTCAAACGGCTCCAAATTTTCACTTGCAGATTCTACAAAAAGAGTGTTTCCAAACTTCCCTATCAATTGGTAGGTTCAACCCTGTGAGTTGAATGAAGTCATCACAAAGAAGTTTCTGAGAATCCTTCTCTCTAGTTTTTATGTGAAGATATTTCCTTTTCCAACATAGGTCTCAAGGTGCTCCGAATAAACACTTGCAGATTCTACAAACTTAATGTTTCAAAACTGTTCTATCAAAAGGAACGTTGAAGTCTGTGAGTTGAATGCACTCATCACAAAGAAGTTTCTCAGAATGCTTCCGTCTAGTTTTTAGGTGAAGAGATTTCATTTCCCAGCATAGGCCTCAAAGCGCTCCAAATATCCACTTGCAGATTCTATAAGAAGAGAGTTTCCAAACTGCTCTTTCAAAAGGAAGCTTCAAGTCTGTGAGTTGAATGCACTCATCACAAAGAAGTTTCTGAGAATGCTTCCGTCTAGTTTCTATATGAAGATATTTCCTTTTCCAACATAGGCCCCAAAGTGCTCCAAATAAACCCTTGCAGATTCTACAAAAGGAGTGTTTCAAAACTGCTCTTTCTATAGGTAAGTTCAAGTCTGTGAGTTGAATGCACTCAACACAAAGAAGTTTCTGAGAATGCTTCTGTTCAGTTTTTATGTGAAGATATTTCCTTTTCCAGCATAGGCCTCAAACGGCTCCAAATATCCACTTGCAGATTCTACAAAAAGAGTGTTTCCAAACTTCTCTATCAATTGGTAGGTTCAACTCTGTGAGTTGAATGAACTCATCACAAAGAAGTTTCTGAGAATCCTTCTCTCTAGTTTTTATGTGAAGATATTTCCTTTTCCAGCGTAGGCCACAAAGCGCTCCAAATAAACACATGCAGATTCTACAAAAGGAGTGTTTCAAAACTGTTCTATCAAAGGGAACGTTCAAGTCTGTGAGTTGAATGTACTCATCACACAGATGTTTCTCAGAATGCTTCTGTCTAGTTTTTAGGTGAAGAGATTTCATTTCCCAGCATAGGCCTCAAAGCGCTCCAAATATCCACTTGCAGAATCTACGAAAAGAGTGTTTCAAAGCTGCTCTTTCAAAAGCAAGGTTCAAGTCTGTGTGTTGAATGCACTCATCCGAAAGAAGTTTCTGAGAATGCTTCTGTCTAGTTCTTACGTGAAGATATTTCCTTTTCCAGCTTAGGCCTCAAAGCGCTCCAAATAAACACTTGCAAATTCTACAAAAGGAGTGTTTCAAAAGAGTTCTATCAAAAGGAACGTTCAAGTCTGTGAGTTGAATGCACTTTTCATACCGAAGTTTCCTGGAATGCTTCTGTCTAGTTTTTATGTGAAGACATTTCCTTTTCCAGCATAGGCCTCAAAGCACTCCAAATATCCACTTGCAGATTCTACAAAAAGAGAGTTTCAAAACTGCTCTATCAAAAGCAAGCTTCAACACTGTGAGTAGAATGCACTCATCACAAAGAAGTTTCTGAGAATGCTTCTGTCTAGTTTTTATGTGAAGATATTTCCTTTTCCAACATAGGCCTCAAAGCGCTCCAAATAAACACTTGCAGATTCTACAAAAGGAGTGTTTCGAAACTGCTCTTTCAACAGGAACGTTCAAGTCTGTGAGTTGAATGCACTCATCACACAGAAGTTTCTCAGAATGCTTCTGTCTAGTTTTTATGTGAAGATATTTCCTTTTCCAGCATAGGCCTCAGAACGCTCCAAATATCCTCTTGCAGATTCTACAAAAAGAGTGTTTCAAAACTGTTCTATCAAAAGGAAGGTTCAACTCTGTGAGTTGAATGAATGCATCATGAAGAACTTTCTGAGAATGCTTCTCTGTAGTTTTTAGGTGAAGATATTCCAAAACCCAGCACAGGGCTCGAAGTGCTCCAAATAACCACTTGCAGATTTTACCAAAAGAGTGTTTCAAAACTGCTCTTTCTATACGTAAGTTCAAGTCTGTGAGATGAATGCACTCAACACAAAGAAGTTTCTGAGAATGCTTCTGTTCAGTTTTTATGTGAAGATATTTCCTTTTCCAGCATAGGCCTCAAACGGCTCCAAATTTTCACTTGCAGATTCTACAAAAAGAGTGTTTCCAAACTTCCCTATCAATTGGTAGGTTCAACCCTGTGAGTTGAATGAAGTCATCACAAAGAAGTTTCTGAGAATCCTTCTCTCTAGTTTTTATGTGAAGATATTTCCTTTTCCAACATAGGCCTCAAGGTGCTCCGAATAAACACTTGCAGATTCTACAAACTTAATGTTTCAAAACTGTTCTATCAAAAGGAACGTTGAAGTCTGTGAGTTGAATGCACTCATCACAAAGAAGTTTCTCAGAATGCTTCCGTCTAGTTTTTAGGTGAAGAGATTTCATTTCCCAGCATAGGCCTCAAAGCGCTCCAAATATCCACTTGCAGATTCTATAAGAAGAGAGTTTCCAAACTGCTCTTTCAAAAGGAAGCTTCAAGTCTGTGAGTTGAATGCACTCATCACAAAGAAGTTTCTGAGAATGCTTCCGTCTAGTTTCTATATGAAGATATTTCCTTTTCCAACATAGGCCCCAAAGTGCTCCAAATAAACCCTTGCAGATTCTACAAAAGGAGTGTTTCAAAACTGCTCTTTCTATAGGTAAGTTCAAGTCTGTGAGTTGAATGCACTCAACACAAAGAAGTTTCTGAGAATGCTTCTGTTCAGTTTTTATGTGAAGATATTTCCTTTTCCAGCATAGGCCTCAAACGGCTCCAAATATCCACTTGCAGATTCTACAAAAAGAGTGTTTCCAAACTTCTCTATCAATTGGTAGGTTCAACTCTGTGAGTTGAATGAACTCATCACAAAGAAGTTTCTGAGAATCCTTCTCTCTAGTTTTTATGTGAAGATATTTCCTTTTCCAGCGTAGGCCACAAAGCGCTCCAAATAAACACATGCAGATTCTACAAAAGGAGTGTTTCAAAACTGTTCTATCAAAGGGAACGTTCAAGTCTGTGAGTTGAATGTACTCATCACACAGATGTTTCTCAGAATGCTTCTGTCTAGTTTTTAGGTGAAGAGATTTCATTTCCCAGCATAGGCCTCAAAGCGCTCCAAATATCCACTTGCAGAATCTACGAAAAGAGTGTTTCAAAGCTGCTCTTTCAAAAGCAAGGTTCAAGTCTGTGTGTTGAATGCACTCATCCGAAAGAAGTTTCTGAGAATGCTTCTGTCTAGTTCTTACGTGAAGATATTTCCTTTTCCAGCTTAGGCCTCAAAGCGCTCCAAATAAACACTTGCAAATTCTACAAAAGGAGTGTTTCAAAAGAGTTCTATCAAAAGGAACGTTCAAGTCTGTGAGTTGAATGCACTTTTCATACCGAAGTTTCCTGGAATGCTTCTGTCTAGTTTTTATGTGAAGACATTTCCTTTTCCAGCATAGGCCTCAAAGCACTCCAAATATCCACTTGCAGATTCTATAAGAAGAGAGTTTCCAAACTGCTCTTTCAAAAGGAAGCTTCAAGTCTGTGAGTTGAATGCACTCATCACAAAGAAGTTTCTGAGAATGCTTCCGTCTAGTTTCTATATGAAGATATTTCCTTTTCCAACATAGGCCCCAAAGCGCTCCAAATAAACACTTGCAGATTCTACAAAAGGAGTGTTTCGAAACTGCTCTTTCAACAGGAACGTTCAAGTCTGTGAGTTGAATGCACTCATCAAACAGAAGTTTCTCAGAATGCTTCTGTCTAGTTTTTATGTGAAGATATTTCCTTTTCCAGCATAGGCCTCAGAACGCTCCAAATATCCTCTTGCAGATTCTACAAAAAGAGTGTTTCAAAACTGTTCTATCAAAAGGAAGGTTCAACTCTGTGAGTTGAATGAATGCATCATGAAGAACTTTCTGAGAATGCTTCTCTGTAGTTTTTAGGTGAAGATATTCCAAAACCCAGCACAGGCCTCGAAGTGCTCCAAATAACCACTTGCAGATTTTACCAAAAGAGTGTTTCAAAACTGCTCTTTCTATAGGTAAGTTCAAGTCTGTGAGATGAATGCACTCAACACAAAGAAGTTTCTGAGAATGCTTCTGTTCAGTTTTTATGTGAAGATATTTCCTTTTCCAGCCTAGGCCTCAAACGGCTCCAAATTTTCACTTGCAGATTCTACAAAAAGAGTGTTTCCAAACTTCCCTATCAATTGGTAGGTTCAACCCTGTGAGTTGAATGAAGTCATCACAAAGAAGTTTCTGAGAATCCTTCTCTCTAGTTTTTATGTGAAGATATTTCCTTTTCCAACATAGGCCTCAAGGTGCTCCGAATAAACACTTGCAGATTCTACAAACTTAATGTTTCAAAACTGTTCTATCAAAAGGAACGTTGAAGTCTGTGAGTTGAATGCACTCATCACAGAGAAGTTTCTCAGAATGCTTCCGTCTAGTTTTTAGGTGAAGAGATTTCATTTCCCAGCATAGGCCTCAAAGCGCTCCAAATATCCACTTGCAGATTCTATAAGAAGAGAGTTTCCAAACTGCTCTTTCAAAAGGAAGCTTCAAGTCTGTGAGTTGAATGCACTCATCACAAAGAAGTTTCTGAGAATGCTTCCGTCTAGTTTCTATATGAAGATATTTCCTTTTCCAACATAGGCCCCAAAGTGCTCCAAATAAACCCTTGCAGATTCTACAAAAGGAGTGTTTCAAAACTGCTCTTTCTATAGGTAAGTTCAAGTCTGTGAGTTGAATGCACTCAACACAAAGAAGTTTCTGAGAATGCTTCTGTTCAGTTTTTATGTGAAGATATTTCCTTTTCCAGCATAGGCCTCAAACGGCTCCAAATATCCACTTGCAGATTCTACAAAAAGAGTGTTTCCAAACTTCTCTATCAATTGGTAGGTTCAACTCTGTGAGTTGAATGAACTCATCACAAAGAAGTTTCTGAGAATCCTTCTCTCTAGTTTTTATGTGAAGATATTTCCTTTTCCAACGTAGGCCTCAAAGCGCTCCAAATAAACACATGCAGATTCTACAAAAGGAGTGTTTCAAAACTGTTCTATCAAAGGGAACGTTCAAGTCTGTGAGTTGAATGTACTCATCACACAGGTGTTTCTCAGAATGCTTCTGTCTAGTTTTTAGGTGAAGAGATTTCATTTCCCAGCATAGGCCTCAAAGCGCTCCAAATATCCACTTGCAGATTCTATAAGAAGAGAGTTTCCAAACTGCTCTTTCAAAAGGAAGCTTCAAGTCTGTGTGTTGAATGCACTCATCCAAAAGAAGTTTCTGAGAATGCTTCTGTCTAGTTCTTACGTGAAGATATTTCCTTTTCCAGGTAAGGCCTCAAAGCGCTCCAAATAAACACTTGCAAATTCTACAAAAGGAGTGTTTCAAAAGAGTTCTATCAAAAGGAACGTTCAAGTCTGTGAGTTGAATGCACTTATCATACCGAAGTTTCCTGGAATGCTTCTGTCTAGTTTTTATGTGAAGACATTTCCTTTTCCAGCAGAGGCCTCAAAGCACTCCAAATATCCACTTGCAGATTCTACAAAAAGAGTGTTTCAAAACTGCTCTATCAAAAGCAAGCTTCAACACTGTGAGTAGAATGCACTCATCACAAAGAAGTTTCTGAGAATGCTTCTGTCTAGTTTTTATGTGAAGATATTTCCTTTTCCAACATAGGCCTCAAAGCGCTCCAAATAAACACTTGCAGATTCTACAAAAGGAGTGTTTCGAAACTGCTCTTTCAAGAGGAACGTTCAAGTCTGTGAGTTGAATGCACTCATCACACAGAAGTTTCTGAGAATGCTTCTGTCTAGTTTTTATGTGAAGATGTTTCCTTTTCCAGCATAGGCCTCAAAACGCTCCAAATATCCTCTTGCAGATTCTACAAAAAGAGTGTTTCAAAACTGTTCTATCAAAAGGAAGGTTCAACTCTGTGAGTTGAATGAATGCATCATGAAGAACTTTCTGAGAATGCTTCTCTGTAGTTTTTAGGTGAAGATATTCCAAAACCCAGCACAGGCCTCGAAGTGCTCCAAATAACCACTTGCAGATTTTACCAAAAGAGTGTTTCAAAACTGCTCTTTCTATAGGTAAGTTCAAGTCTGTGAGTTGAATGCACTCAACACAAAGAAGTTTCTGAGAATGCTTCTGTTCAGTTTTTATGTGAAGATATTTCCTTTTCCAGCATAGGCCTCAAACGGCTCCAAATATCCACTTGCAGATTCTACAAAAAGAGTGTTTCCAAACTTCTTTATCACTTGGTAGGTTCAACTCTGTGAGTTGAATGAAGTCATCACAAAGAAGTTTCTGAGAATGCTTCCGTCTAGTTTCTATATGAAGATATTTCCTTTTCCAACATAGGCCCCAAAGTGCTCCAAATAAACCCTTGCAGATTCTACAAAAGGAGTGTTTCAAAACTGCTCTTTCTATAGGTAAGTTCAAGTCTGTGAGTTGAATGCACTCAACACAAAGAAGTTTCTGAGAATGCTTCTGTTCAGTTTTTATGTGAAGATATTTCCTTTTCCAGCATAGGCCTCAAACGGCTCCAAATATCCACTTGCAGATTCTACAAAAAGAGTGTTTCCAAACTTCTCTATCAATTGGTAGGTTCAACTCTGTGAGTTGAATGAAGTCATCACAAAGAAGTTTCTGAGAATCCTTCTCTCTAGTTTTTACGTGAAGATATTTCCTTTTCCAGCGTAGGCCTCAAAGCGCTCCAAATAAACACATGCAGATTCTACAAAAGGAGTGTTTCAAAACTGTTCTATCAAAGGGAACGTTCAAGTATGTGAGTTGAATGTACTCATCACACAGATGTTTCTCAGAATGCTTCTGTCTAGTTTTTAGGTGAAGAGATTTCATTTCCCAGCATAGGCCTCAAAGCGCTCCAAATATCCACTTGCAGATTCTATAAGAAGAGAGTTTCCAAACTGCTCTTTCAAAAGGAAGCTTCAAGTCTGTGAGTTGAATGCACTCATCACAAAGAAGTTTCTGAGAATGCTTCCGTCTAGTTTCTATATGAAGATATTTCCTTTTCCAACATAGGCCCCAAAGTGCTCCAAATAAACCCTTGCAGATTCTACAAAAGGAGTGTTTCAAAACTGCTCTTTCCATAGGTAAGTTCAAGTCTGTGAGTTGAATGCACTCAACACAAAGAAGTTTCTGAGAATGCTTCTGTTCAGTTTTTATGTGAAGAGATTTCCTTTTCCAGCATAGGCCTCAAACGGCTCCAAATATCCACTTGCAGATTCTACAAAAAGAGTGTTTCCAAACTTCTCTATCAATTGGTAGGTTCAACTCTGTGAGTTGAATGAACTCATCACAAAGAAGTTTCTGAGAATCCTTCTCTCTAGTTTTTATGTGAAGATATTTCCTTTTCCAGCGTAGGCCACAAAGCGCTCCAAATAAACACATGCAGATTCTACAAAAGGAGTGTTTCAAAACTGTTCTATCAAAGGGAACGTTCAAGTCTGTGAGTTGAATGTACTCATCACACAGATGTTTCTCAGAATGCTTCTGTCTAGTTTTTAGGTGAAGAGATTTCATTTCCCAGCATAGGCCTCAAAGCGCTCCAAATATCCACTTGCAGAATCTACGAAAAGAGTGTTTCAAAGCTGCTCTTTCAAAAGCAAGGTTCAAGTCTGTGTGTTGAATGCACTCATCCAAAAGAAGTTTCTGAGAATGCTTCTGTCTAGTTCTTACGTGAAGATATTTCCTTTTCCAGCTTAGGCCTCAAAGCGCTCCAAATAAACACTTGCAAATTCTACAAAAGGAGTGTTTCAAAAGAGTTCTATCAAAAGGAACGTTCAAGTCTGTGAGTTGAATGCACTTATCATACCGAAGTTTCCTGGAATGCTTCTGTCTAGTTTTTATGTGAAGACATTTCCTTTTCCAGCATAGGCCTCAAAGCACTCCAAATATCCACTTGCAGATTCTACAAAAAGAGAGTTTCAAAACTGCTCTATCAAAAGCAAGCTTCAACACTGTGAGTAGAATGCACTCATCACAAAGAAGTTTCTGAGAATGCTTCTGTCTAGTTTTTATGTGAAGATATTTCCTTTTCCAACATAGGCCTCAAAGCGCTCCAAATAAACACTTGCAGATTCTACAAAAGGAGTGTTTCGAAACTGCTCTTTCAACAGGAACGTTCAAGTCTGTGAGTTGAATGCACTCATCACACAGAAGTTTCTCAGAATGCTTCTGTCTAGTTTTTATGTGAAGATATTTCCTTTTCCAGCATAGGCCTCAGAACGCTCCAAATATCCTCTTGCAGATTCTACAAAAAGAGTGTTTCAAAACTGTTCTATCAAAAGGAAGGTTCAACTCTGTGAGTTGAATGAATGCATCATGAAGAACTTTCTGAGAATGCTTCTCTGTAGTTTTTAGGTGAAGATATTCCAAAACCCAGCACAGGCCTCGAAGTGCTCCAAATAACCACTTGCAGATTTTACCAAAAGAGTGTTTCAAAACTGCTCTTTCTATAGGTAAGTTCAAGTCTGTGAGATGAATGCACTCAACACAAAGAAGTTTCTGAGAATGCTTCTGTTCAGTTTTTATGTGAAGATATTTCCTTTTCCAGCCTAGGCCTCAAACGGCTCCAAATTTTCACTTGCAGATTCTACAAAAAGAGTGTTTCCAAACTTCCCTATCAATTGGTAGGTTCAACCCTGTGAGTTGAATGAAGTCATCACAAAGAAGTTTCTGAGAATCCTTCTCTCTAGTTTTTATGTGAAGATATTTCCTTTTCCAACATAGGCCTCAAGGTGCTCCGAATAAACACTTGCAGATTCTACAAACTTAATGTTTCAAAACTGTTCTATCAAAAGGAACGTTGAAGTCTGTGAGTTGAATGCACTCATCACAGAGAAGTTTCTCAGAATGCTTCCGTCTAGTTTTTAGGTGAAGAGATTTCATTTCCCAGCATAGGCCTCAAAGCGCTCCAAATATCCACTTGCAGATTCTATAAGAAGAGAGTTTCCAAACTGCTCTTTCAAAAGGAAGCTTCAAGTCTGTGAGTTGAATGCACTCATCACAAAGAAGTTTCTGAGAATGCTTCCGTCTAGTTTCTATATGAAGATATTTCCTTTTCCAACATAGGCCCCAAAGTGCTCCAAATAAACCCTTGCAGATTCTACAAAAGGAGTGTTTCAAAACTGCTCTTTCTATAGGTAAGTTCAAGTCTGTGAGTTGAATGCACTCAACACAAAGAAGTTTCTGAGAATGCTTCTGTTCAGTTTTTATGTGAAGATATTTCCTTTTCCAGCATAGGCCTCAAACGGCTCCAAATATCCACTTGCAGATTCTACAAAAAGAGTGTTTCCAAACTTCTCTATCAATTGGTAGGTTCAACTCTGTGAGTTGAATGAACTCATCACAAAGAAGTTTCTGAGAATCCTTCTCTCTAGTTTTTATGTGAAGATATTTCCTTTTCCAACGTAGGCCTCAAAGCGCTCCAAATAAACACATGCAGATTCTACAAAAGGAGTGTTTCAAAACTGTTCTATCAAAGGGAACGTTCAAGTCTGTGAGTTGAATGTACTCATCACACAGGTGTTTCTCAGAATGCTTCTGTCTAGTTTTTAGGTGAAGAGATTTCATTTCCCAGCATAGGCCTCAAAGCGCTCCAAATATCCACTTGCAGATTCTATAAGAAGAGAGTTTCCAAACTGCTCTTTCAAAAGGAAGCTTCAAGTCTGTGTGTTGAATGCACTCATCCAAAAGAAGTTTCTGAGAATGCTTCTGTCTAGTTCTTACGTGAAGATATTTCCTTTTCCAGGTAAGGCCTCAAAGCGCTCCAAATAAACACTTGCAAATTCTACAAAAGGAGTGTTTCAAAAGAGTTCTATCAAAAGGAACGTTCAAGTCTGTGAGTTGAATGCACTTATCATACCGAAGTTTCCTGGAATGCTTCTGTCTAGTTTTTATGTGAAGACATTTCCTTTTCCAGCAGAGGCCTCAAAGCACTCCAAATATCCACTTGCAGATTCTACAAAAAGAGTGTTTCAAAACTGCTCTATCAAAAGCAAGCTTCAACACTGTGAGTAGAATGCACTCATCACAAAGAAGTTTCTGAGAATGCTTCTGTCTAGTTTTTATGTGAAGATATTTCCTTTTCCAACATAGGCCTCAAAGCGCTCCAAATAAACACTTGCAGATTCTACAAAAGGAGTGTTTCGAAACTGCTCTTTCAAGAGGAACGTTCAAGTCTGTGAGTTGAATGCACTCATCACACAGAAGTTTCTGAGAATGCTTCTGTCTAGTTTTTATGTGAAGATGTTTCCTTTTCCAGCATAGGCCTCAAAACGCTCCAAATATCCTCTTGCAGATTCTACAAAAAGAGTGTTTCAAAACTGTTCTATCAAAAGGAAGGTTCAACTCTGTGAGTTGAATGAATGCATCATGAAGAACTTTCTGAGAATGCTTCTCTGTAGTTTTTAGGTGAAGATATTCCAAAACCCAGCACAGGCCTCGAAGTGCTCCAAATAACCACTTGCAGATTTTACCAAAAGAGTGTTTCAAAACTGCTCTTTCTATAGGTAAGTTCAAGTCTGTGAGTTGAATGCACTCAACACAAAGAAGTTTCTGAGAATGCTTCTGTTCAGTTTTTATGTGAAGATATTTCCTTTTCCAGCATAGGCCTCAAACGGCTCCAAATATCCACTTGCAGATTCTACAAAAAGAGTGTTTCCAAACTTCTTTATCACTTGGTAGGTTCAACTCTGTGAGTTGAATGAAGTCATCACAAAGAAGTTTCTGAGAATGCTTCCGTCTAGTTTCTATATGAAGATATTTCCTTTTCCAACATAGGCCCCAAAGTGCTCCAAATAAACCCTTGCAGATTCTACAAAAGGAGTGTTTCAAAACTGCTCTTTCTATAGGTAAGTTCAAGTCTGTGAGTTGAATGCACTCAACACAAAGAAGTTTCTGAGAATGCTTCTGTTCAGTTTTTATGTGAAGATATTTCCTTTTCCAGCATAGGCCTCAAACGGCTCCAAATATCCACTTGCAGATTCTACAAAAAGAGTGTTTCCAAACTTCTCTATCAATTGGTAGGTTCAACTCTGTGAGTTGAATGAAGTCATCACAAAGAAGTTTCTGAGAATCCTTCTCTCTAGTTTTTACGTGAAGATATTTCCTTTTCCAGCGTAGGCCTCAAAGCGCTCCAAATAAACACATGCAGATTCTACAAAAGGAGTGTTTCAAAACTGTTCTATCAAAGGGAACGTTCAAGTCTGTGAGTTGAATGTACTCATCACACAGATGTTTCTCAGAATGCTTCTGTCTAGTTTTTAGGTGAAGAGATTTCATTTCCCAGCATAGGCCTCAAAGCGCTCCAAATATCCACTTGCAGATTCTATAAGAAGAGAGTTTCCAAACTGCTCTTTCAAAAGGAAGCTTCAAGTCTGTGAGTTGAATGCACTCATCACAAAGAAGTTTCTGAGAATGCTTCCGTCTAGTTTCTATATGAAGATATTTCCTTTTCCAACATAGGCCCCAAAGTGCTCCAAATAAACCCTTGCAGATTCTACAAAAGGAGTGTTTCAAAACTGCTCTTTCTATAGGTAAGTTCAAGTCTGTGAGTTGAATGCACTCAACACAAAGAAGTTTCTGAGAATGCTTCTGTTCAGTTTTTATGTGAAGAGATTTCCTTTTCCAGCATAGGCCTCAAACGGCTCCAAATATCCACTTGCAGATTCTACAAAAAGAGTGTTTCCAAACTTCTCTATCAATTGGTAGGTTCAACTCTGTGAGTTGAATGAACTCATCACAAAGAAGTTTCTGAGAATCCTTCTCTCTAGTTTTTATGTGAAGATATTTCCTTTTCCAGCGTAGGCCACAAAGCGCTCCAAATAAACACATGCAGATTCTACAAAAGGAGTGTTTCAAAACTGTTCTATCAAAGGGAACGTTCAAGTCTGTGAGTTGAATGTACTCATCACACAGATGTTTCTCAGAATGCTTCTGTCTAGTTTTTAGGTGAAGAGATTTCATTTCCCAGCATAGGCCTCAAAGCGCTCCAAATATCCACTTGCAGAATCTACGAAAAGAGTGTTTCAAAGCTGCTCTTTCAAAAGCAAGGTTCAAGTCTGTGTGTTGAATGCACTCATCCAAAAGAAGTTTCTGAGAATGCTTCTGTCTAGTTCTTACGTGAAGATATTTCCTTTTCCAGGTAAGGCCTCAAAGCGCTCCAAATAAACACTTGCAAATTCTACAAAAGGAGTGTTTCAAAAGAGTTCTATCAAAAGGAACGTTCAAGTCTGTGAGTTGAATGCACTTATCATACCGAAGTTTCCTGGAATGCTTCTGTCTAGTTTTTATGTGAAGACATTTCCTTTTCCAGCAGAGGCCTCAAAGCACTCCAAATATCCACTTGCAGATTCTACAAAAAGAGTGTTTCAAAACTGCTCTATCAAAAGCAAGCTTCAACACTGTGAGTAGAATGCACTCATCACAAAGAAGTTTCTGAGAATGCTTCTGTCTAGTTTTTATGTGAAGATATTTCCTTTTCCAACATAGGCCTCAAAGCGCTCCAAATAAACACTTGCAGATTCTACAAAAGGAGTGTTTCGAAACTGCTCTTTCAAGAGGAACGTTCAAGTCTGTGAGTTGAATGCACTCATCACACAGAAGTTTCTGAGAATGCTTCTGTCTAGTTTTTATGTGAAGATGTTTCCTTTTCCAGCATAGGCCTCAAAACGCTCCAAATATCCTCTTGCAGATTCTACAAAAAGAGTGTTTCAAAACTGTTCTATCAAAAGGAAGGTTCAACTCTGTGAGTTGAATGAATGCATCATGAAGAACTTTCTGAGAATGCTTCTCTGTAGTTTTTAGGTGAAGATATTCCAAAACCCAGCACAGGCCTCGAAGTGCTCCAAATAACCACTTGCAGATTTTACCAAAAGAGTGTTTCAAAACTGCTCTTTCTATAGGTAAGTTCAAGTCTGTGAGTTGAATGCACTCAACACAAAGAAGTTTCTGAGAATGCTTCTGTTCAGTTTTTATGTGAAGATATTTCCTTTTCCAGCATAGGCCTCAAACGGCTCCAAATATCCACTTGCAGATTCTACAAAAAGAGTGTTTCCAAACTTCTTTATCACTTGGTAGGTTCAACTCTGTGAGTTGAATGAAGTCATCACAAAGAAGTTTCTGAGAATGCTTCCGTCTAGTTTCTATATGAAGATATTTCCTTTTCCAACATAGGCCCCAAAGTGCTCCAAATAAACCCTTGCAGATTCTACAAAAGGAGTGTTTCAAAACTGCTCTTTCTATAGGTAAGTTCAAGTCTGTGAGTTGAATGCACTCAACACAAAGAAGTTTCTGAGAATGCTTCTGTTCAGTTTTTATGTGAAGATATTTCCTTTTCCAGCATAGGCCTCAAACGGCTCCAAATATCCACTTGCAGATTCTACAAAAAGAGTGTTTCCAAACTTCTCTATCAATTGGTAGGTTCAACTCTGTGAGTTGAATGAAGTCATCACAAAGAAGTTTCTGAGAATCCTTCTCTCTAGTTTTTACGTGAAGATATTTCCTTTTCCAGCGTAGGCCTCAAAGCGCTCCAAATAAACACATGCAGATTCTACAAAAGGAGTGTTTCAAAACTGTTCTATCAAAGGGAACGTTCAAGTCTGTGAGTTGAATGTACTCATCACACAGATGTTTCTCAGAATGCTTCTGTCTAGTTTTTAGGTGAAGAGATTTCATTTCCCAGCATAGGCCTCAAAGCGCTCCAAATATCCACTTGCAGATTCTATAAGAAGAGAGTTTCCAAACTGCTCTTTCAAAAGGAAGCTTCAAGTCTGTGAGTTGAATGCACTCATCACAAAGAAGTTTCTGAGAATGCTTCCGTCTAGTTTCTATATGAAGATATTTCCTTTTCCAACATAGGCCCCAAAGTGCTCCAAATAAACCCTTGCAGATTCTACAAAAGGAGTGTTTCAAAACTGCTCTTTCTATAGGTAAGTTCAAGTCTGTGAGTTGAATGCACTCAACACAAAGAAGTTTCTGAGAATGCTTCTGTTCAGTTTTTATGTGAAGAGATTTCCTTTTCCAGCATAGGCCTCAAACGGCTCCAAATATCCACTTGCAGATTCTACAAAAAGAGTGTTTCCAAACTTCTCTATCAATTGGTAGGTTCAACTCTGTGAGTTGAATGAACTCATCACAAAGAAGTTTCTGAGAATCCTTCTCTCTAGTTTTTATGTGAAGATATTTCCTTTTCCAGCGTAGGCCACAAAGCGCTCCAAATAAACACATGCAGATTCTACAAAAGGAGTGTTTCAAAACTGTTCTATCAAAGGGAACGTTCAAGTCTGTGAGTTGAATGTACTCATCACACAGATGTTTCTCAGAATGCTTCTGTCTAGTTTTTAGGTGAAGAGATTTCATTTCCCAGCATAGGCCTCAAAGCGCTCCAAATATCCACTTGCAGAATCTACGAAAAGAGTGTTTCAAAGCTGCTCTTTCAAAAGCAAGGTTCAAGTCTGTGTGTTGAATGCACTCATCCAAAAGAAGTTTCTGAGAATGCTTCTGTCTAGTTCTTACGTGAAGATATTTCCTTTTCCAGCTTAGGCCTCAAAGCGCTCCAAATAAACACTTGCAAATTCTACAAAAGGAGTGTTTCAAAAGAGTTCTATCAAAAGGAACGTTCAAGTCTGTGAGTTGAATGCACTTATCATACCGAAGTTTCCTGGAATGCTTCTGTCTAGTTTTTATGTGAAGACATTTCCTTTTCCAGCATAGGCCTCAAAGCACTCCAAATATCCACTTGCAGATTCTACAAAAAGAGAGTTTCAAAACTGCTCTATCAAAAGCAAGCTTCAACACTGTGAGTAGAATGCACTCATCACAAAGAAGTTTCTGAGAATGCTTCTGTCTAGTTTTTATGTGAAGATATTTCCTTTTCCAACATAGGCCTCAAAGCGCTCCAAATAAACACTTGCAGATTCTACAAAAGGAGTGTTTCGAAACTGCTCTTTCAACAGGAACGTTCAAGTCTGTGAGTTGAATGCACTCATCACACAGAAGTTTCTCAGAATGCTTCTGTCTAGTTTTTATGTGAAGATATTTCCTTTTCCAGCATAGGCCTCAGAACGCTCCAAATATCCTCTTGCAGATTCTACAAAAAGAGTGTTTCAAAACTGTTCTATCAAAAGGAAGGTTCAACTCTGTGAGTTGAATGAATGCATCATGAAGAACTTTCTGAGAATGCTTCTCTGTAGTTTTTAGGTGAAGATATTCCAAAACCCAGCACAGGCCTCGAAGTGCTCCAAATAACCACTTGCAGATTTTACCAAAAGAGTGTTTCAAAACTGCTCTTTCTATAGGTAAGTTCAAGTCTGTGAGATGAATGCACTCAACACAAAGAAGTTTCTGAGAATGCTTCTGTTCAGTTTTTATGTGAAGATATTTCCTTTTCCAGCCTAGGCCTCAAACGGCTCCAAATTTTCACTTGCAGATTCTACAAAAAGAGTGTTTCCAAACTTCCCTATCAATTGGTAGGTTCAACCCTGTGAGTTGAATGAAGTCATCACAAAGAAGTTTCTGAGAATCCTTCTCTCTAGTTTTTATGTGAAGATATTTCCTTTTCCAACATAGGCCTCAAGGTGCTCTGAATAAACACTTGCAGATTCTACAAACTTAATGTTTCAAAACTGTTCTATCAAAAGGAACGTTGAAGTCTGTGAGTTGAATGCACTCATCACAGAGAAGTTTCTCAGAATGCTTCCGTCTAGTTTTTAGGTGAAGAGATTTCATTTCCCAGCATAGGCCTCAAAGCGCTCCAAATATCCACTTGCAGATTCTATAAGAAGAGAGTTTCCAAACTGCTCTTTCAAAAGGAAGCTTCAAGTCTGTGAGTTGAATGCACTCATCACAAAGAAGTTTCTGAGAATGCTTCCGTCTAGTTTCTATATGAAGATATTTCCTTTTCCAACATAGGCCCCAAAGTGCTCCAAATAAACCCTTGCAGATTCTACAAAAGGAGTGTTTCAAAACTGCTCTTTCTATAGGTAAGTTCAAGTCTGTGAGTTGAATGCACTCAACACAAAGAAGTTTCTGAGAATGCTTCTGTTCAGTTTTTATGTGAAGATATTTCCTTTTCCAGCATAGGCCTCAAACGGCTCCAAATATCCACTTGCAGATTCTACAAAAAGAGTGTTTCCAAACTTCTCTATCAATTGGTAGGTTCAACTCTGTGAGTTGAATGAACTCATCACAAAGAAGTTTCTGAGAATCCTTCTCTCTAGTTTTTATGTGAAGATATTTCCTTTTCCAACGTAGGCCTCAAAGCGCTCCAAATAAAAACATGCAGATTCTACAAAAGGAGTGTTTCAAAACTGTTCTATCAAAGGGAACGTTCAAGTCTGTGAGTTGAATGTACTCATCACACAGGTGTTTCTCAGAATGCTTCTGTCTAGTTTTTAGGTGAAGAGATTTCATTTCCCAGCATAGGCCTCAAAGCGCTCCAAATATCCACTTGCAGATTCTATAAGAAGAGAGTTTCCAAACTGCTCTTTCAAAAGGAAGCTTCAAGTCTGTGTGTTGAATGCACTCATCCAAAAGAAGTTTCTGAGAATGCTTCTGTCTAGTTCTTACGTGAAGATATTTCCTTTTCCAGCTTAGGCCTCAAAGCGCTCCAAATAAACACTTGCAAATTCTACAAAAGGAGTGTTTCAAAAGAGTTCTATCAAAAGGAACGTTCAAGTCTGTGAGTTGAATGCACTTATCATACCGAAGTTTCCTGGAATGCTTCTGTCTAGTTTTTATGTGAAGACATTTCCTTTTCCAGCAGAGGCCTCAAAGCACTCCAAATATCCACTTGCAGATTCTACAAAAAGAGTGTTTCAAAACTGCTCTATCAAAAGCAAGCTTCAACACTGTGAGTAGAATGCACTCATCACAAAGAAGTTTCTGAGAATGCTTCTGTCTAGTTTTTATGTGAAGATATTTCCTTTTCCAACATAGGCCTCAAAGCGCTCCAAATAAACACTTGCAGATTCTACAAAAGGAGTGTTTCGAAACTGCTCTTTCAAGAGGAACGTTCAAGTCTGTGAGTTGAATGCACTCATCACACAGAAGTTTCTGAGAATGCTTCTGTCTAGTTTTTATGTGAAGATGTTTCCTTTTCCAGCATAGGCCTCAAAACGCTCCAAATATCCTCTTGCAGATTCTACAAAAAGAGTGTTTCAAAACTGTTCTATCAAAAGGAAGGTTCAACTCTGTGAGTTGAATGAATGCATCATGAAGAACTTTCTGAGAATGCTTCTCTGTAGTTTTTAGGTGAAGATATTCCAAAACCCAGCACAGGCCTCGAAGTGCTCCAAATAACCACTTGCAGATTTTACCAAAAGAGTGTTTCAAAACTGCTCTTTCTATAGGTAAGTTCAAGTCTGTGAGTTGAATGCACTCAACACAAAGAAGTTTCTGAGAATGCTTCTGTTCAGTTTTTATGTGAAGATATTTCCTTTTCCAGCATAGGCCTCAAACGGCTCCAAATATCCACTTGCAGATTCTACAAAAAGAGTGTTTCCAAACTTCTTTATCAATTGGTAGGTTCAACTCTGTGAGTTGAATGAAGTCATCACAAAGAAGTTTCTGAGAATGCTTCCGTCTAGTTTCTATATGAAGATATTTCCTTTTCCAACATAGGCCCCAAAGTGCTCCAAATAAACCCTTGCAGATTCTACAAAAGGAGTGTTTCAAAACTGCTCTTTCTATAGGTAAGTTCAAGTCTGTGAGTTGAATGCACTCAACACAAAGAAGTTTCTGAGAATGCTTCTGTTCAGTTTTTATGTGAAGATATTTCCTTTTCCAGCATAGGCCTCAAACGGCTCCAAATATCCACTTGCAGATTCTACAAAAAGAGTGTTTCCAAACTTCTCTATCAATTGGTAGGTTCAACTCTGTGAGTTGAATGAAGTCATCACAAAGAAGTTTCTGAGAATCCTTCTCTCTAGTTTTTACGTGAAGATATTTCCTTTTCCAGCGTAGGCCTCAAAGCGCTCCAAATAAACACATGCAGATTCTACAAAAGGAGTGTTTCAAAACTGTTCTATCAAAGGGAACGTTCAAGTCTGTGAGTTGAATGTACTCATCACACAGATGTTTCTCAGAATGCTTCTGTCTAGTTTTTAGGTGAAGAGATTTCATTTCCCAGCATAGGCCTCAAAGCGCTCCAAATATCCACTTGCAGATTCTATAAGAAGAGAGTTTCCAAACTGCTCTTTCAAAAGGAAGCTTCAAGTCTGTGAGTTGAATGCACTCATCACAAAGAAGTTTCTGAGAATGCTTCCGTCTAGTTTCTATATGAAGATATTTCCTTTTCCAACATAGGCCCCAAAGTGCTCCAAATAAACCCTTGCAGATTCTACAAAAGGAGTGTTTCAAAACTGCTCTTTCTATAGGTAAGTTCAAGTCTGTGAGTTGAATGCACTCAACACAAAGAAGTTTCTGAGAATGCTTCTGTTCAGTTTTTATGTGAAGAGATTTCCTTTTCCAGCATAGGCCTCAAACGGCTCCAAATATCCACTTGCAGATTCTACAAAAAGAGTGTTTCCAAACTTCTCTATCAATTGGTAGGTTCAACTCTGTGAGTTGAATGAACTCATCACAAAGAAGTTTCTGAGAATCCTTCTCTCTAGTTTTTATGTGAAGATATTTCCTTTTCCAGCGTAGGCCACAAAGCGCTCCAAATAAACACATGCAGATTCTACAAAAGGAGTGTTTCAAAACTGTTCTATCAAAGGGAACGTTCAAGTCTGTGAGTTGAATGTACTCATCACACAGATGTTTCTCAGAATGCTTCTGTCTAGTTTTTAGGTGAAGAGATTTCATTTCCCAGCATAGGCCTCAAAGCGCTCCAAATATCCACTTGCAGAATCTACGAAAAGAGTGTTTCAAAGCTGCTCTTTCAAAAGCAAGGTTCAAGTCTGTGTGTTGAATGCACTCATCCAAAAGAAGTTTCTGAGAATGCTTCTGTCTAGTTCTTACGTGAAGATATTTCCTTTTCCAGCTTAGGCCTCAAAGCGCTCCAAATAAACACTTGCAAATTCTACAAAAGGAGTGTTTCAAAAGAGTTCTATCAAAAGGAACGTTCAAGTCTGTGAGTTGAATGCACTTATCATACCGAAGTTTCCTGGAATGCTTCTGTCTAGTTTTTATGTGAAGACATTTCCTTTTCCAGCATAGGCCTCAAAGCACTCCAAATATCCACTTGCAGATTCTACAAAAAGAGAGTTTCAAAACTGCTCTATCAAAAGCAAGCTTCAACACTGTGAGTAGAATGCACTCATCACAAAGAAGTTTCTGAGAATGCTTCTGTCTAGTTTTTATGTGAAGATATTTCCTTTTCCAACATAGGCCTCAAAGCGCTCCAAATAAACACTTGCAGATTCTACAAAAGGAGTGTTTCGAAACTGCTCTTTCAACAGGAACGTTCAAGTCTGTGAGTTGAATGCACTCATCACACAGAAGTTTCTCAGAATGCTTCTGTCTAGTTTTTATGTGAAGATATTTCCTTTTCCAGCATAGGCCTCAGAACGCTCCAAATATCCTCTTGCAGATTCTACAAAAAGAGTGTTTCAAAACTGTTCTATCAAAAGGAAGGTTCAACTCTGTGAGTTGAATGAATGCATCATGAAGAACTTTCTGAGAATGCTTCTCTGTAGTTTTTAGGTGAAGATATTCCAAAACCCAGCACAGGCCTCGAAGTGCTCCAAATAACCACTTGCAGATTTTACCAAAAGAGTGTTTCAAAACTGCTCTTTCTATAGGTAAGTTCAAGTCTGTGAGATGAATGCACTCAACACAAAGAAGTTTCTGAGAATGCTTCTGTTCAGTTTTTATGTGAAGATATTTCCTTTTCCAGCCTAGGCCTCAAACGGCTCCAAATTTTCACTTGCAGATTCTACAAAAAGAGTGTTTCCAAACTTCCCTATCAATTGGTAGGTTCAACCCTGTGAGTTGAATGAAGTCATCACAAAGAAGTTTCTGAGAATCCTTCTCTCTAGTTTTTATGTGAAGATATTTCCTTTTCCAACATAGGCCTCAAGGTGCTCTGAATAAACACTTGCAGATTCTACAAACTTAATGTTTCAAAACTGTTCTATCAAAAGGAACGTTGAAGTCTGTGAGTTGAATGCACTCATCACAGAGAAGTTTCTCAGAATGCTTCCGTCTAGTTTTTAGGTGAAGAGATTTCATTTCCCAGCATAGGCCTCAAAGCGCTCCAAATATCCACTTGCAGATTCTATAAGAAGAGAGTTTCCAAACTGCTCTTTCAAAAGGAAGCTTCAAGTCTGTGAGTTGAATGCACTCATCACAAAGAAGTTTCTGAGAATGCTTCCGTCTAGTTTCTATATGAAGATATTTCCTTTTCCAACATAGGCCCCAAAGTGCTCCAAATAAACCCTTGCAGATTCTACAAAAGGAGTGTTTCAAAACTGCTCTTTCTATAGGTAAGTTCAAGTCTGTGAGTTGAATGCACTCAACACAAAGAAGTTTCTGAGAATGCTTCTGTTCAGTTTTTATGTGAAGATATTTCCTTTTCCAGCATAGGCCTCAAACGGCTCCAAATATCCACTTGCAGATTCTACAAAAAGAGTGTTTCCAAACTTCTCTATCAATTGGTAGGTTCAACTCTGTGAGTTGAATGAACTCATCACAAAGAAGTTTCTGAGAATCCTTCTCTCTAGTTTTTATGTGAAGATATTTCCTTTTCCAACGTAGGCCTCAAAGCGCTCCAAATAAACACATGCAGATTCTACAAAAGGAGTGTTTCAAAACTGTTCTATCAAAGGGAACGTTCAAGTCTGTGAGTTGAATGTACTCATCACACAGATGTTTCTCAGAATGCTTCTGTCTAGTTTTTAGGTGAAGAGATTTCATTTCCCAGCATAGGCCTCTAAGCGCTCCAAATATCCACTTGCAGATTCTATAAGAAGAGAGTTTCCAAACTGCTCTTTCAAAAGGAAGCTTCAAGTCTGTGTGTTGAATGCACTCATCCGAAAGAAGTTTCTGAGAATGCTTCTTTCTAGTTCTTACGTGAAGATATTTCCTTTTCCAGGTAAGGCCTCAAAGCGCTCCAAATAAACACTTGCAAATTCTACAAAAGGAGTGTTTCAAAAGAGTTCTATCAAAAGGAACGTTCAAGTCTGTGAGTTGAATGCACTTATCATACCGAAGTTTCCTGGAATGCTTCTGTCTAGTTTTTATGTGAAGACATTTCCTTTTCCAGCAGAGGCCTCAAAGCACTCCAAATATCCACTTGCAGATTCTACAAAAAGAGTGTTTCAAAACTGCTCTATCAAAAGCAAGCTTCAACACTGTGAGTAGAATGCACTCATCACAAAGAAGTTTCTGAGAATGCTTCTGTCTAGTTTTTATGTGAAGATATTTCCTTTTCCAACATAGGCCTCAAAGCGCTCCAAATAAACACTTGCAGATTCTACAAAAGGAGTGTTTCGAAACTGCTCTTTCAAGAGGAACGTTCAAGTCTGTGAGTTGAATGCACTCATCACACAGAAGTTTCTGAGAATGCTTCTGTCTAGTTTTTATGTGAAGATGTTTCCTTTTCCAGCATAGGCCTCAAAACGCTCCAAATATCCTCTTGCAGATTCTACAAAAAGAGTGTTTCAAAACTGTTCTATCAAAAGGAAGGTTCAACTCTGTGAGTTGAATGAATGCATCATGAAGAACTTTCTGAGAATGCTTCTCTGTAGTTTTTAGGTGAAGATATTCCAAAACCCAGCACAGGCCTCGAAGTGCTCCAAATAACCACTTGCAGATTTTACCAAAAGAGTGTTTCAAAACTGCTCTTTCTATAGGTAAGTTCAAGTCTGTGAGTTGAATGCACTCAACACAAAAAAGTTTCTGAGAATGCTTCTGTTCAGTTTTTATGTGAAGATATTTCCTTTTCCAGCATAGGCCTCAAACGGCTCCAAATATCCACTTGCAGATTCTACAAAAAGAGTGTTTCCAAACTTCTCTATCAATTGGTAGGTTCAACTCTGTGAGTTGAATGAAGTCATCACAAAGAAGTTTCTGAGAATCCTTCTCTCTAGTTTTTATGTGAAGATACTTCCTTTTCCAACATAGGCCTCAAAGCGCTCCAAATAAACATATGCAGATTCTACAAAAGGAGTGTTTCAAAACTGTTCTATCAAAGGGAACGTTCAAGTCTGTGAGTTGAATGTACTCATCACACAGATGTTTCTCAGAATGCTTCTGTCTAGTTTTTAGGTGAAGAGATTTCATTTCCCAGCATAGGCCTCAAAGCGCTCCAAATATCCACTTGCAGATTCTATAAGAAGAGAGTTTCCAAACTGCTCTTTCAAAAGGAGCTTCAAGTCTGTGAGTTGAATGCACTCATCACAAAGAAGTTTCTGAGAATGCTTCCGTCTAGTTTCTATATGAAGATATTTCCTTTTCCAACATAGGCCCCAAAGTGCTCCAAATAAACCCTTGCAGATTCTACAAAAGGAGTGTTTCAAAACTGCTCTTTCTATAGGTAAGTTCAAGTCTGTGAGTTGAATGCACTCAACACAAAGAAGTTTCTGAGAATGCTTCTGTTCAGTTTTTATGTGAAGATATTTCCTTTTCTAGCATAGGCCTCAAACGGCTCCAAATATCCACTTGCAGATTCTACAAAAAGAGTGTTTCCAAACTTCTCTATCAATTGGTAGGCTCAACTCTGTGAGTTGAATGAACTCATCCAAAGAAGTTTCTGAGAATCCTTCTCTCTAGTTTTTATGTGAAGATATTTCCTTTTCCAGCGTAGGCCTCAAAGCGCTCCAAATAAACACATGCAGATTCTACAAAAGGAGTGTTTCAAAACTGTTCTATCAAAGGGAACGTTCAAGTCTGTGTGTTGAATGTACTCATCACACAGATGTTTCTCAGAATGCTTCTGTCTAGTATTTAGGTGAAGAGATTTCATTTCCCAGCATAGGCCTCAAAGCGCTCCAAATATCCACTTGCAGAATCTATGAAAAGAGTGTTTCAAAGCTGCTCTTTCAAAAGCAATGTTCAAGTCTGTGTGTTCAATGCACTCATCTGAAAGAAGTTTCTGAGAATGCTTCTGTCTAGTTCTTACGTGAAGATATTTCCTTTTCCAGCTTAGGCCTCAAAGCGCTCCAAATAAACACTTGCAAATTCTACAAAAGGAGTGTTTCAAAAGAGTTCTATCAAAAGGAACGTTCAAGTCTGTGAGTTGAATGCACTTATCATACCGAAGTTTCCTGGAATGCTTCTGTCTAGTTTTTATGTGAAGACATTTCCTTTTCCAGCAGAGGCCTCAAAGCACTCCAAATATCCACTTGCAGATTCTACAAAAAGAGTGTTTCAAAACTGCTCTATCAAAAGCAAGCTTCAACACTGTGAGTAGAATGCACTCATCACAAAGAAGTTTCTGAGAATGCTTCTGTCTAGTTTTTATGTGAAGATATTTCCTTTTCCAACATAGGCCTCAAAGCGCTCCAAATAAACACTTGCAGATTCTACAAAAGGAGTGTTTCGAAACTGCTCTTTCAAGAGGAACGTTCAAGTCTGTGAGTTGAATGCACTCATCACACAGAAGTTTCTGAGAATGCTTCTGTCTAGTTTTTATGTGAAGATGTTTCCTTTTCCAGCATAGGCCTCAAAACGCTCCAAATATCCTCTTGCAGATTCTACAAAAAGAGTGTTTCAAAACTGTTCTATCAAAAGGAAGGTTCAACTCTGTGAGTTGAATGAATGCATCATGAAGAACTTTCTGAGAATGCTTCTCTGTAGTTTTTAGGTGAAGATATTCCAAAACCCAGCACAGGCCTCGAAGTGCTTCAAATAACCACTTGCAGATTTTACCAAAAGAGTGTTTCAAAACTGCTCTTTCTATAGGTAAGTTCAAGTCTGTGAGTTGAATGCACTCAACACAAAGAAGTTTCTGAGAATGCTTCTGTTCAGTTTTTATGTGAAGATATTTCCTTTTCCAGCATAGGCCTCAAACGGCTCCAAATATCCACTTGCAGATTCTACAAAAAGAGTGTTTCCAAACTTCTCTATCAATTGGTAGGTTCAACTCTGTGAGTTGAATGAAGTCATCACAAAGAAGTTTCTGAGAATCCTTCTCTCTAGTTTTTATGTGAAGATATTTCCTTTTCCAGCATAGGCCTCAAAGCGCTCCAAATAAACACATGCAGATTCTACAAAAGGAGTGTTTCAAAACTGTTCTATCAAAGGGAAGGTTCAAGTCAGTGAGTTGAATGTACTGATCACACAGATGTTTCTAAGAATGTTTCTGTCTAGTTTTTAGGTGAAGAGATTTCATTTCCCAGCATAGGCCTCAAAGCGCTCCAAATATCCACTTGCAGATTCTACAAGAAGAGTGTTTCCAAACTGCACTTTCAAAAGGAAGCTTCAAGTCTGTGTGTTGAATGCACTCATCACAAAGAAGTTTCTGAGAATGCTTCCGTCTAGTTTCTATATGAAGATATTTCCTTTTCCAACATAGGCCCCAAAGTGCTCCAAATAAACCCTTGCAGATTCTACAAAAGGAGTGTTTCAAAACTGCTCTTTCTATAGGTAAGTTCAAGTCTGTGAGTTGAATGCACTCAACACAAAGAAGTTTCTGAGAATGCTTCTGTTCAGTTTTTATGTGAAGATATTTCCTTTTCCAGCATAGGCCTCAAACGGCTCCAAATATCCACTTGCAGATTCTACAAAAAGAGTGTTTCCAAACTTCTCTATCAATTGGTAGGTTCAACTCTGTGAGTTGAATGAAGTCATCACAAAGAAGTTTCTGAGAATCCTTCTCTCTAGTTTTTATGTGAAGATATTTCCTTTTCCAACGTAGGCCTCAAAGCGCTCCAAATAAACACATGCAGATTCTACAAAAGGAGTGTTTCAAAACTGTTCTATCAAAGAGAACGTTCAAGTCTGTGAGTTGAATGTACTCATCACACAGATGTTTCTCAGAATGCTTCTGTCTAGTTTTTAGGTGAAGAGATTTCATTTCCCAGCATAGGCCTCAAAGCGCTCCAAATATCCACTTGCAGAATCTACGAAAAGAGTGTTTCAAAGCTGCTCTTTCAAAAGCAAGGTTCAAGTCTGTGTGTTGAATGCACTCATCACAAAGAAGTTTCTGAGAACGCTTCTGTCTAGTTCTTACGTGAAGATATTTCCTTTTCCAGCTTAGACCTCAAAGCGCTCCAAATAAACACTTGCAAATTCTACAAAAGGAGTGTTTCAAAAGAGTTCTATCAAAAGGAACGTTCAAGTCTGTGAGTTGAATGCACTTATCATACCGAAGTTTCCTGGAATGCTTCTGTCTAGTTTTTATGTGAAGACATTTCCTTTTCCAGCAGAGGCCTCAAAGCACTCCAAATATCCACTTGCAGATTCTACAAAAAGAGTGTTTCAAAACTGCTCTATCAAAAGCAAGCTTCAACACTGTGAGTAGAATGCACTCATCACAAAGAAGTTTCTGAGAATGCTTCTGTCTAGTTTTTATGTGAAGATATTTCCTTTTCCAACATAGGCCTCAAAGCGCTCCAAATAAACACTTGCAGATTCTACAAAAGGAGTGTTTCGAAACTGCTCTTTCAAGAGGAACGTTCAAGTCTGTGAGTTGAATGCACTCATCACACAGAAGTTTCTGAGAATGCTTCTGTCTAGTTTTTATGTGAAGATGTTTCCTTTTCCAGCATAGGCCTCAAAACGCTCCAAATATCCTCTTGCAGATTCTACAAAAAGAGTGTTTCAAAACTGTTCTATCAAAAGGAAGGTTCAACTCTGTGAGTTGAATGAATGCATCATGAAGAACTTTCTGAGAATGCTTCTCTGTAGTTTTTAGGTGAAGATATTCCAAAACCCAGCACAGGCCTCGAAGTGCTCCAAATAACCACTTGCAGATTTTACCAAAAGAGTGTTTCAAAACTGCTCTTTCTATAGGTAAGTTCAAGTCTGTGAGTTGAATGCACTCAACACAAAGAAGTTTCTGAGAATGCTTCTGTTCAGTTTTTATGTGAAGATATTTCCTTTTCCAGCATAGGCCTCAAAGCGCTCCAAATAAACACATGCAGATTCTACAAAAGGAGTGTTTCAAAACTGTTCTATCAAAGGGAACGTTCAAGTCAGTGAGTTGAATATACTGATCACACAGATGTTTCTCAGAATGTTTCTGTCTAGTTTTTAGGTGAAGAGATTTCATTTCCCAGCATAGGCCCCAAAGCGCTCCAAATATCCACTTGCAGATTCTACAAGAAGAGTGTTTCCAAACTGCTCTTTCAAAAGGAAGCTTCAAGTCTGTGAGTTGAATGCACTCATCACAAAGAAGTTTCTGAGAATGCTTCCGTCTAGTTTCTATATGAAGATATTTCCTTTTCCAACATAGGCCCCAAAGTGCTCCAAATAAACCCTTGCAGATTCTACAAAAGGAGTGTTTCAAAACTGCTCTTTCTATAGGTAAGTTCAAGTCTGTGAGTTGAATGCACTCAACACAAAGAAGTTTCTGAGAATGCTTCTGTTCAGTTTTTATGTGAAGATATTTCCTTTTCCAGCATAGGCCTCAAACGGCTCCAAATATCCACTTGCAGATTCTACAAAAAGAGTGTTTCCAAACTTCTCTATCAATTGGTAGGTTCAACTCTGTGAGTTGAATGAAGTCATCACAAAGAAGTTTCTGAGAATCCTTCTCTCTAGTTTTTATGTGAAGATATTTCCTTTTCCAACGTAGGCCTCAAAGCGCTCCAAATAAACACATGCAGATTCTACAAAAGGAGTGTTTCAAAACTGTTCTATCAAAGGGAACGTTCAAGTCTGTGAGTTGAATGTACTCATCACACAGCTGTTTCTCAGAATGCTTCTGTCTAGTTTTTAGGTGAAGAGATTTCATTTCCCAGCATAGGCCTCAAAGCGCTCCAAATATCCACTTGCAGATTCTATAAGAAGAGAGTTTCCAAACTGCTCTTTCAAAAGGAGCTTCAAGTCTGTGAGTTGAATGCACTCATCACACAGAAGTTTCTGTGAATGCTTCTGTCTAGTTTTTATGTGAAGATGTTTCCTTTTCCAGCATAGGCCTCAAAACGCTCCAAATATCCTCTTGCAGATTCTACAAAAAGAGTGTTTCAAAACTGTTCTATCAAAAGGAAGGTTCAACTCTGTGAGTTGAATGAATGCATCATGAAGAACTTTCTGAGAATGCTTCTCTGTAGTTTTTAGGTGAAGATATTCCAAAACCCAGCACAGGCCTCGAAGTGCTCCAAATAACCACTTGCAGATTTTACCAAAAGAGTGTTTCAAAACTGCTCTTTCTATAGGTAAGTTCAAGTCTGTGAGTTGAATGCACTCAACACAAAGAAGTTTCTGAGAATGCTTCTGTTCAGTTTTTATGTGAAGATATTTCCTTTTCCAGCATAGGCCTCAAACGGCTCCAAATATCCACTTGCAGATTCTACAAAAAGAGTGTTTCCAAACTTCTCTATCAATTGGTAGGTTCAACTCTGTGAGTTGAATGAACTCATCACAAAGAAGTTTCTGAGAATCCTTCTCTCTAGTTTTTATGTGAAGATATTTCCTTTTCCAACGTAGGCCTCAAAGCGCTCCAAATAAACACATGCAGATTCTACAAAAGGAGTGTTTCAAAACTGTTCTATCAAAGGGAACGTTCAAGTCTGTGAGTTGAATGTACTCATCACACAGATGTTTCTCAGAATGCTTCTGTCTAGTTTTTAGTTGAAGAGATTTCATTTCCCAGCATAGGCCTCAAAGCGCTCCAAATATCCACTTGCAGAATCTACGAAAAGAGTGTTTCAAAGCTGCTCTTTCAAAAGCAAGGTTCAAGTCTGTGTGTTGAATGCACTCATCCGAAAGAAGTTTCTGAGAACGCTTCTGTCTAGTTCTTACGTGAAGATATTTCCTTTTCCAGCTTAGACCTCAAAGCGCTCCAAATAAACACTTGCAAATTCTACAAAAGGAGTGTTTCAAAAGAGTTCTATCAAAAGGAACGTTCAAGTCTGTGAGTTGAATGCACTTATCATACCGAAGTTTCCTGGAATGCTTCTGTCTAGTTTTTATGTGAAGACATTTCCTTTTCCAGCAGAGGCCTCAAAGCACTCCAAATATCCACTTGCAGATTCTACAAAAAGAGTGTTTCAAAACTGCTCTATCAAAAGCAAGCTTCAACACTGTGAGTAGAATGCACTCATCACAAAGAAGTTTCTGAGAATGCTTCTGTCTAGTTTTTATGTGAAGATATTTCCTTTTCCAACATAGGCCTCAAAGCGCTCCAAATAAACACTTGCAGATTCTACAAAAGGAGTGTTTCGAAACTGCTCTTTCAAGAGGAACGTTCAAGTCTGTGAGTTGAATGCACTCATCACACAGAAGTTTCTGAGAATGCTTCTGTCTAGTTTTTATGTGAAGATGTTTCCTTTTCCAGCATAGGCCTCAAAACGCTCCAAATATCCTCTTGCAGATTCTACAAAAAGAGTGTTTCAAAACTGTTCTATCAAAAGGAAGGTTCAACTCTGTGAGTTGAATGAATGCATCATGAAGAACTTTCTGAGAATGCTTCTCTGTAGTTTTTAGGTGAAGATATTCCAAAACCCAGCACAGGCCTCGAAGTGCTCCAAATAACCACTTGCAGATTTTACCAAAAGAGTGTTTCAAAACTGCTCTTTCTATAGGTAAGTTCAAGTCTGTGAGTTGAATGCACTCAACACAAAGAAGTTTCTGAGAATGCTTCTGTTCAGTTTTTATGTGAAGATATTTCCTTTTCCAGCATAGGCCTCAAACGGCTCCAAATATCCACTTGCAGATTCTACAAAAAGAGTGTTTCCAAACTTCTCTATCAATTGGTAGGTTCAACTCTGTGAGTTGAATGAAGTCATCACAAAGAAGTTTCTGAGAATCCTTCTCTCTAGTTTTTATGTGAAGATATTTCCTTTTCCAGCATAGGCCTCAAAGCGCTCCAAATAAACACATGCAGATTCTACAAAAGGAGTGTTTCAAAACTGTTCTATCAAAGGGAACGTTCAAGTCAGTGAGTTGAATGTACTGATCACACAGATGTTTCTCAGAATGTTTCTGTCTAGTTTTTAGGTGAAGAGATTTCATTTCCCAGCATAGGCCTCAAAGCGCTCCAAATATCCACTTGCAGATTCAACAAGAAGAGTGTTTCCAAACTGCTCTTTCAAAAGGAAGCTTCAAGTCTGTGAGTTGAATGCACTCATCACAAAGAAGTTTCTGAGAATGCTTCCGTCTAGTTTCTATATGAAGATATTTCCTTTTCCAACATAGGCCCCAAAGTGCTCCAAATAAACCCTTGCAGATTCTACAAAAGGAGTGTTTCAAAACTGCTCTTTCTATAGGTAAGTTCAAGTCTGTGAGTTGAATGCACTCAACACAAAGAAGTTTCTGAGAATGCTTCTGTTCAGTTTTTATGTGAAGAGATTTCCTTTTCCAGCATAGGCCTCAAACGGCTCCAAATATCCACTTGCAGATTCTACAAAAAGAGTGTTTCCAAACTTCTCTATCAATTGGTAGGTTCAACTCTGTGAGTTGAATGAACTCATCACAAAGAAGTTTCTGAGAATCCTTCTCTCTAGTTTTTATGTGAAGATATTTCCTTTTCCAACGTAGGCCTCAAAGCGCTCCAAATAAACACATGCAGATTCTACAAAAGGAGTGTTTCAAAACTGTTCTATCAAAGGGAACGTTCAAGTCTGTGAGTTGAATGTACTCATCACACAGATGTTTCTCAGAATGCTTCTGTCTAGTTTTTAGTTGAAGAGATTTCATTTCCCAGCATAGGCCTCAAAGCGCTCCAAATATCCACTTGCAGAATCTACGAAAAGAGTGTTTCAAAGCTGCTCTTTCAAAAGCAAGGTTCAAGTCTGTGTGTTGAATGCACTCATCCGAAAGAAGTTTCTGAGAACGCTTCTGTCTAGTTCTTACGTGAAGATATTTCCTTTTCCAGCTTAGACCTCAAAGCGCTCCAAATAAACACTTGCAAATTCTACAAAAGGAGTGTTTCAAAAGAGTTCTATCAAAAGGAACGTTCAAGTCTGTGAGTTGAATGCACTTATCATACCGAAGTTTCCTGGAATGCTTCTGTCTAGTTTTTATGTGAAGA
Source organism: Pongo pygmaeus (assembly GCF_028885625.2). Taxonomy (NCBI): domain Eukaryota; kingdom Metazoa; phylum Chordata; class Mammalia; order Primates; family Hominidae; genus Pongo; species Pongo pygmaeus. The sequence continues at coordinate 19,241,959 of NC_072390.2, read as the reverse complement.
CATTTCCTTTTCCAGCAGAGGCCTCAAAGCACTCCAAATATCCACTTGCAGATTCTACAAAAAGAGTGTTTCAAAACTGCTCTATCAAAAGCAAGCTTCAACACTGTGAGTAGAATGCACTCATCACAAAGAAGTTTCTGAGAATGCTTCTGTCTAGTTTTTATGTGAAGATATTTCCTTTTCCAACATAGGCCTCAAAGCGCTCCAAATAAACACTTGCAGATTCTACAAAAGGAGTGTTTCGAAACTGCTCTTTCAAGAGGAACGTTCAAGTCTGTGAGTTGAATGCACTCATCACACAGAAGTTTCTGAGAATGCTTCTGTCTAGTTTTTATGTGAAGATGTTTCCTTTTCCAGCATAGGCCTCAAAACGCTCCAAATATCCTCTTGCAGATTCTACAAAAAGAGTGTTTCAAAACTGTTCTATCAAAAGGAAGGTTCAACTCTGTGAGTTGAATGAATGCATCATGAAGAACTTTCTGAGAATGCTTCTCTGTAGTTTTTAGGTGAAGATATTCCAAAACCCAGCACAGGCCTCGAAGTGCTCCAAATAACCACTTGCAGATTTTACCAAAAGAGTGTTTCAAAACTGCTCTTTCTATAGGTAAGTTCAAGTCTGTGAGTTGAATGCACTCAACACAAAGAAGTTTCTGAGAATGCTTCTGTTCAGTTTTTATGTGAAGATATTTCCTTTTCCAGCATAGGCCTCAAACGGCTCCAAATATCCACTTGCAGATTCTACAAAAAGAGTGTTTCCAAACTTCTCTATCAATTGGTAGGTTCAACTCTGTGAGTTGAATGAAGTCATCACAAAGAAGTTTCTGAGAATCCTTCTCTCTAGTTTTTATGTGAAGATATTTCCTTTTCCAGCATAGGCCTCAAAGCGCTCCAAATAAACACATGCAGATTCTACAAAAGGAGTGTTTCAAAACTGTTCTATCAAAGGGAACGTTCAAGTCAGTGAGTTGAATGTACTGATCACACAGATGTTTCTCAGAATGTTTCTGTCTAGTTTTTAGGTGAAGAGATTTCATTTCCCAGCATAGGCCTCAAAGCGCTCCAAATATCCACTTGCAGATTCAACAAGAAGAGTGTTTCCAAACTGCTCTTTCAAAAGGAAGCTTCAAGTCTGTGAGTTGAATGCACTCATCACAAAGAAGTTTCTGAGAATGCTTCCGTCTAGTTTCTATATGAAGATATTTCCTTTTCCAACATAGGCCCCAAAGTGCTCCAAATAAACCCTTGCAGATTCTACAAAAGGAGTGTTTCAAAACTGCTCTTTCTATAGGTAAGTTCAAGTCTGTGAGTTGAATGCACTCAACACAAAGAAGTTTCTGAGAATGCTTCTGTTCAGTTTTTATGTGAAGAGATTTCCTTTTCCAGCATAGGCCTCAAACGGCTCCAAATATCCACTTGCAGATTCTACAAAAAGAGTGTTTCCAAACTTCTCTATCAATTGGTAGGTTCAACTCTGTGAGTTGAATGAACTCATCACAAAGAAGTTTCTGAGAATCCTTCTCTCTAGTTTTTATGTGAAGATATTTCCTTTTCCAACGTAGGCCTCAAAGCGCTCCAAATAAACACATGCAGATTCTACAAAAGGAGTGTTTCAAAACTGTTCTATCAAAGGGAACGTTCAAGTCTGTGAGTTGAATGTACTCATCACACAGATGTTTCTCAGAATGCTTCTGTCTAGTTTTTAGTTGAAGAGATTTCATTTCCCAGCATAGGCCTCAAAGCGCTCCAAATATCCACTTGCAGAATCTACGAAAAGAGTGTTTCAAAGCTGCTCTTTCAAAAGCAAGGTTCAAGTCTGTGTGTTGAATGCACTCATCCGAAAGAAGTTTCTGAGAACGCTTCTGTCTAGTTCTTACGTGAAGATATTTCCTTTTCCAGCTTAGACCTCAAAGCGCTCCAAATAAACACTTGCAAATTCTACAAAAGGAGTGTTTCAAAAGAGTTCTATCAAAAGGAACGTTCAAGTCTGTGAGTTGAATGCACTTATCATACCGAAGTTTCCTGGAATGCTTCTGTCTAGTTTTTATGTGAAGACATTTCCTTTTCCAGCAGAGGCCTCAAAGCACTCCAAATATCCACTTGCAGATTCTACAAAAAGAGTGTTTCAAAACTGCTCTATCAAAAGCAAGCTTCAACACTGTGAGTAGAATGCACTCATCACAAAGAAGTTTCTGAGAATGCTTCTGTCTAGTTTTTATGTGAAGATATTTCCTTTTCCAACATAGGCCTCAAAGCGCTCCAAATAAACACTTGCAGATTCTACAAAAGGAGTGTTTCGAAACTGCTCTTTCAAGAGGAACGTTCAAGTCTGTGAGTTGAATGCACTCATCACACAGAAGTTTCTGAGAATGCTTCTGTCTAGTTTTTATGTGAAGATGTTTCCTTTTCCAGCATAGGCCTCAAAACGCTCCAAATATCCTCTTGCAGATTCTACAAAAAGAGTGTTTCAAAACTGTTCTATCAAAAGGAAGGTTCAACTCTGTGAGTTGAATGAATGCATCATGAAGAACTTTCTGAGAATGCTTCTCTGTAGTTTTTAGGTGAAGATATTCCAAAACCCAGCACAGGCCTCGAAGTGCTCCAAATAACCACTTGCAGATTTTACCAAAAGAGTGTTTCAAAACTGCTCTTTCTATAGGTAAGTTCAAGTCTGTGAGTTGAATGCACTCAACACAAAGAAGTTTCTGAGAATGCTTCTGTTCAGTTTTTATGTGAAGATATTTCCTTTTCCAGCATAGGCCTCAAACGGCTCCAAATATCCACTTGCAGATTCTACAAAAAGAGTGTTTCCAAACTTCTCTATCAATTGGTAGGTTCAACTCTGTGAGTTGAATGAACTCATCACAAAGAAGTTTCTGAGAATCCTTCTCTCTAGTTTTTATGTGAAGATATTTCCTTTTCCAACGTAGGCCTCAAAGCGCTCCAAATAAACACATGCAGATTCTACAAAAGGAGTGTTTCAAAACTGTTCTATCAAAGGGAACGTTCAAGTCTGTGAGTTGAATGTACTCATCACACAGATGTTTCTCAGAATCCTTCTGTCTAGTTTTTAGTTGAAGAGATTTCATTTCCCAGCATAGGCCTCAAAGCGCTCCAAATATCCACTTGCAGAATCTACGAAAAGAGTGTTTCAAAGCTGCTCTTTCAAAAGCAAGGTTCAAGTCTGTGTGTTGAATGCACTCATCCGAAAGAAGTTTCTGAGAACGCTTCTGTCTAGTTCTTACGTGAAGATATTTCCTTTTCCAGCTTAGACCTCAAAGCGCTCCAAATAAACACTTGCAAATTCTACAAAAGGAGTGTTTCAAAAGAGTTCTATCAAAAGGAACGTTCAAGTCTGTGAGTTGAATGCACTTATCATACCGAAGTTTCCTGGAATGCTTCTGTCTAGTTTTTATGTGAAGACATTTCCTTTTCCAGCAGAGGCCTCAAAGCACTCCAAATATCCACTTGCAGATTCTACAAAAAGAGTGTTTCAAAACTGCTCTATCAAAAGCAAGCTTCAACACTGTGAGTAGAATGCACTCATCACAAAGAAGTTTCTGAGAATGCTTCTGTCTAGTTTTTATGTGAAGATATTTCCTTTTCCAACATAGGCCTCAAAGCGCTCCAAATAAACACTTGCAGATTCTACAAAAGGAGTGTTTCGAAACTGCTCTTTCAAGAGGAACGTTCAAGTCTGTGAGTTGAATGCACTCATCACACAGAAGTTTCTGAGAATGCTTCTGTCTAGTTTTTATGTGAAGATGTTTCCTTTTCCAGCATAGGCCTCAAAACGCTCCAAATATCCTCTTGCAGATTCTACAAAAAGAGTGTTTCAAAACTGTTCTATCAAAAGGAAGGTTCAACTCTGTGAGTTGAATGAATGCATCATGAAGAACTTTCTGAGAATGCTTCTCTGTAGTTTTTAGGTGAAGATATTCCAAAACCCAGCACAGGCCTCGAAGTGCTTCAAATAACCACTTGCAGATTTTACCAAAAGAGTGTTTCAAAACTGCTCTTTCTATAGGTAAGTTCAAGTCTGTGAGTTGAATGCACTCAACACAAAGAAGTTTCTGAGAATGCTTCTGTTCAGTTTTTATGTGAAGATATTTCCTTTTCCAGCATAGGCCTCAAACGGCTCCAAATATCCACTTGCAGATTCTACAAAAAGAGTGTTTCCAAACTTCTCTATCAATTGGTAGGTTCAACTCTGTGAGTTGAATGAAGTCATCACAAAGAAGTTTCTGAGAATCCTTCTCTCTAGTTTTTATGTGAAGATATTTCCTTTTCCAGCATAGGCCTCAAAGCGCTCCAAATAAACACATGCAGATTCTACAAAAGTAGTGTTTCAAAACTGTTCTATCAAAGGGAACGTTCAAGTCAGTGAGTTGAATGTACTGATCACACAGATGTTTCTCAGAATGTTTCTGTCTAGTTTTTAGGTGAAGAGATTTCATTTCCCAGCATAGGCCTCAAAGCGCTCCAAATATCCACTTGCAGATTCTACAAGAAGAGTGTTTCCAAACTGCACTTTCAAAAGGAAGCTTCAAGTCTGTGAGTTGAATGCACTCATCACAAAGAAGTTTCTGAGAATGCTTCCGTCTAGTTTCTATATGAAGATATTTCCTTTTCCAACATAGGCCCCAAAGTGCTCCAAATAAACCCTTGCAGATTCTACAAAAGGAGTGTTTCAAAACTGCTCTTTCTATAGGTAAGTTCAAGTCTGTGAGTTGAATGCACTCAACACAAAGAAGTTTCTGAGAATGCTTCTGTTCAGTTTTTATGTGAAGATATTTCCTTTTCCAGCATAGGCCTCAAACGGCTCCAAATATCCACTTGCAGATTCTACAAAAAGAGTGTTTCCAAACTTCTCTATCAATTGGTAGGTTCAACTCTGTGAGTTGAATGAACTCATCACAAAGAAGTTTCTGAGAATCCTTCTCTCTAGTTTTTATGTGAAGATATTTCCTTTTCCAACGTAGGCCTCAAAGCGCTCCAAATAAACACATGCAGATTCTACAAAAGGAGTGTTTCAAAACTGTTCTATCAAAGAGAACGTTCAAGTCTGTGAGTTGAATGTACTCATCACACAGATGTTTCTCAGAATCCTTCTGTCTAGTTTTTAGGTGAAGAGATTTCATTTCCCAGCATAGGCCTCAAAGCGCTCCAAATATCCACTTGCAGAATCTACGAAAAGAGTGTTTCAAAGCTGCTCTTTCAAAAGCAAGGTTCAAGTCTGTGTGTTGAATGCACTCATCTGAAAGAAGTTTCTGAGAACGCTTCTGTCTAGTTCTTACGTGAAGATATTTCCTTTTCCAGCTTAGACCTCAAAGCGCTCCAAATAAACACTTGCAAATTCTACAAAAGGAGTGTTTCAAAAGAGTTCTATCAAAAGGAACGTTCAAGTCTGTGAGTTGAATGCACTTATCATACCGAAGTTTCCTGGAATGCTTCTGTCTAGTTTTTATGTGAAGACATTTCCTTTTCCAGCAGAGGCCTCAAAGCACTCCAAATATCCACTTGCAGATTCTACAAAAAGAGTGTTTCAAAACTGCTCTATCAAAAGCAAGCTTCAACACTGTGAGTAGAATGCACTCATCACAAAGAAGTTTCTGAGAATGCTTCTGTCTAGTTTTTATGTGAAGATATTTCCTTTTCCAACATAGGCCTCAAAGCGCTCCAAATAAACACTTGCAGATTCTACAAAAGGAGTGTTTCGAAACTGCTCTTTCAAGAGGAACGTTCAAGTCTGTGAGTTGAATGCACTCATCACACAGAAGTTTCTGAGAATGCTTCTGTCTAGTTTTTATGTGAAGATGTTTCCTTTTCCAGCATAGGCCTCAAAACGCTCCAAATATCCTCTTGCAGATTCTACAAAAAGAGTGTTTCAAAACTGTTCTATCAAAAGGAAGGTTCAACTCTGTGAGTTGAATGAATGCATCATGAAGAACTTTCTGAGAATGCTTCTCTGTAGTTTTTAGGTGAAGATATTCCAAAACCCAGCACAGGCCTCGAAGTGCTCCAAATAACCACTTGCAGATTTTACCAAAAGAGTGTTTCAAAACTGCTCTTTCTATAGGTAAGTTCAAGTCTGTGAGTTGAATGCACTCAACACAAAGAAGTTTCTGAGAATGCTTCTGTTCAGTTTTTATGTGAAGATATTTCCTTTTCCAGCATAGGCCTCAAAGCGCTCCAAATAAACACATGCAGATTCTACAAAAGGAGTGTTTCAAAACTGTTCTATCAAAGGGAACGTTCAAGTCAGTGAGTTGAATATACTGATCACACAGATGTTTCTCAGAATGTTTCTGTCTAGTTTTTAGGTGAAGAGATTTCATTTCCCAGCATAGGCCCCAAAGCGCTCCAAATATCCACTTGCAGATTCTACAAGAAGAGTGTTTCCAAACTGCTCTTTCAAAAGGAAGCTTCAAGTCTGTGAGTTGAATGCACTCATCACAAAGAAGTTTCTGAGAATGCTTCCGTCTAGTTTCTATATGAAGATATTTCCTTTTCCAACATAGGCCCCAAAGTGCTCCAAATAAACCCTTGCAGATTCTACAAAAGGAGTGTTTCAAAACTGCTCTTTCTATAGGTAAGTTCAAGTCTGTGAGTTGAATGCACTCAACACAAAGAAGTTTCTGAGAATGCTTCTGTTCAGTTTTTATGTGAAGATATTTCCTTTTCCAGCATAGGCCTCAAACGGCTCCAAATATCCACTTGCAGATTCTACAAAAAGAGTGTTTCCAAACTTCTCTATCAATTGGTAGGTTCAACTCTGTGAGTTGAATGAAGTCATCACAAAGAAGTTTCTGAGAATCCTTCTCTCTAGTTTTTATGTGAAGATATTTCCTTTTCCAACGTAGGCCTCAAAGCGCTCCAAATAAACACATGCAGATTCTACAAAAGGAGTGTTTCAAAACTGTTCTATCAAAGGGAACGTTCAAGTCTGTGAGTTGAATGTACTCATCACACAGCTGTTTCTCAGAATGCTTCTGTCTAGTTTTTAGGTGAAGAGATTTCATTTCCCAGCATAGGCCTCAAAGCGCTCCAAATATCCACTTGCAGATTCTATAAGAAGAGAGTTTCCAAACTGCTCTTTCAAAAGGAGCTTCAAGTCTGTGAGTTGAATGCACTCATCACACAGAAGTTTCTGAGAATGCTTCTGTCTAGTTTTTATGTGAAGATGTTTCCTTTTCCAGCATAGGCCTCAAAACGCTCCAAATATCCTCTTGCAGATTCTACAAAAAGAGTGTTTCAAAACTGTTCTATCAAAAGGAAGGTTCAACTCTGTGAGTTGAATGAATGCATCATGAAGAACTTTCTGAGAATGCTTCTCTGTAGTTTTTAGGTGAAGATATTCCAAAACCCAGCACAGGCCTCGAAGTGCTTCAAATAACCACTTGCAGATTTTACCAAAAGAGTGTTTCAAAACTGCTCTTTCTATAGGTAAGTTCAAGTCTGTGAGTTGAATGCACTCAACACAAAGAAGTTTCTGAGAATGCTTCTGTTCAGTTTTTATGTGAAGATATTTCCTTTTCCAGCATAGGCCTCAAACGGCTCCAAATATCCACTTGCAGATTCTACAAAAAGAGTGTTTCCAAACTTCTCTATCAATTGGTAGGTTCAACTCTGTGAGTTGAATGAAGTCATCACAAAGAAGTTTCTGAGAATCCTTCTCTCTAGTTTTTATGTGAAGATATTTCCTTTTCCAGCATAGGCCTCAAAGCGCTCCAAATAAACACATGCAGATTCTACAAAAGGAGTGTTTCAAAACTGTTCTATCAAAGGGAAGGTTCAAGTCAGTGAGTTGAATGTACTGATCACACAGATGTTTCTAAGAATGTTTCTGTCTAGTTTTTAGGTGAAGAGATTTCATTTCCCAGCATAGGCCTCAAAGCGCTCCAAATATCCACTTGCAGATTCTACAAGAAGAGTGTTTCCAAACTGCACTTTCAAAAGGAAGCTTCAAGTCTGTGTGTTGAATGCACTCATCACAAAGAAGTTTCTGAGAATGCTTCCGTCTAGTTTCTATATGAAGATATTTCCTTTTCCAACATAGGCCCCAAAGTGCTCCAAATAAACCCTTGCAGATTCTACAAAAGGAGTGTTTCAAAACTGCTCTTTCTATAGGTAAGTTCAAGTCTGTGAGTTGAATGCACTCAACACAAAGAAGTTTCTGAGAATGCTTCTGTTCAGTTTTTATGTGAAGATATTTCCTTTTCCAGCATAGGCCTCAAACGGCTCCAAATATCCACTTGCAGATTCTACAAAAAGAGTGTTTCCAAACTTCTCTATCAATTGGTAGGTTCAACTCTGTGAGTTGAATGAAGTCATCACAAAGAAGTTTCTGAGAATCCTTCTCTCTAGTTTTTATGTGAAGATATTTCCTTTTCCAACGTAGGCCTCAAAGCGCTCCAAATAAACACATGCAGATTCTACAAAAGGAGTGTTTCAAAACTGTTCTATCAAAGAGAACGTTCAAGTCTGTGAGTTGAATGTACTCATCACACAGATGTTTCTCAGAATGCTTCTGTCTAGTTTTTAGGTGAAGAGATTTCATTTCCCAGCATAGGCCTCAAAGCGCTCCAAATATCCACTTGCAGAATCTACGAAAAGAGTGTTTCAAAGCTGCTCTTTCAAAAGCAAGGTTCAAGTCTGTGTGTTGAATGCACTCATCACAAAGAAGTTTCTGAGAACGCTTCTGTCTAGTTCTTACGTGAAGATATTTCCTTTTCCAGCTTAGACCTCAAAGCGCTCCAAATAAACACTTGCAAATTCTACAAAAGGAGTGTTTCAAAAGAGTTCTATCAAAAGGAACGTTCAAGTCTGTGAGTTGAATGCACTTATCATACCGAAGTTTCCTGGAATGCTTCTGTCTAGTTTTTATGTGAAGACATTTCCTTTTCCAGCAGAGGCCTCAAAGCACTCCAAATATCCACTTGCAGATTCTACAAAAAGAGTGTTTCAAAACTGCTCTATCAAAAGCAAGCTTCAACACTGTGAGTAGAATGCACTCATCACAAAGAAGTTTCTGAGAATGCTTCTGTCTAGTTTTTATGTGAAGATATTTCCTTTTCCAACATAGGCCTCAAAGCGCTCCAAATAAACACTTGCAGATTCTACAAAAGGAGTGTTTCGAAACTGCTCTTTCAAGAGGAACGTTCAAGTCTGTGAGTTGAATGCACTCATCACACAGAAGTTTCTGAGAATGCTTCTGTCTAGTTTTTATGTGAAGATGTTTCCTTTTCCAGCATAGGCCTCAAAACGCTCCAAATATCCTCTTGCAGATTCTACAAAAAGAGTGTTTCAAAACTGTTCTATCAAAAGGAAGGTTCAACTCTGTGAGTTGAATGAATGCATCATGAAGAACTTTCTGAGAATGCTTCTCTGTAGTTTTTAGGTGAAGATATTCCAAAACCCAGCACAGGCCTCGAAGTGCTCCAAATAACCACTTGCAGATTTTACCAAAAGAGTGTTTCAAAACTGCTCTTTCTATAGGTAAGTTCAAGTCTGTGAGTTGAATGCACTCAACACAAAGAAGTTTCTGAGAATGCTTCTGTTCAGTTTTTATGTGAAGATATTTCCTTTTCCAGCATAGGCCTCAAAGCGCTCCAAATAAACACATGCAGATTCTACAAAAGGAGTGTTTCAAAACTGTTCTATCAAAGGGAACGTTCAAGTCAGTGAGTTGAATATACTGATCACACAGATGTTTCTCAGAATGTTTCTGTCTAGTTTTTAGGTGAAGAGATTTCATTTCCCAGCATAGGCCCCAAAGCGCTCCAAATATCCACTTGCAGATTCTACAAGAAGAGTGTTTCCAAACTGCTCTTTCAAAAGGAAGCTTCAAGTCTGTGAGTTGAATGCACTCATCACAAAGAAGTTTCTGAGAATGCTTCCGTCTAGTTTCTATATGAAGATATTTCCTTTTCCAACATAGGCCCCAAAGTGCTCCAAATAAACCCTTGCAGATTCTACAAAAGGAGTGTTTCAAAACTGCTCTTTCTATAGGTAAGTTCAAGTCTGTGAGTTGAATGCACTCAACACAAAGAAGTTTCTGAGAATGCTTCTGTTCAGTTTTTATGTGAAGATATTTCCTTTTCCAGCATAGGCCTCAAACGGCTCCAAATATCCACTTGCAGATTCTACAAAAAGAGTGTTTCCAAACTTCTCTATCAATTGGTAGGTTCAACTCTGTGAGTTGAATGAAGTCATCACAAAGAAGTTTCTGAGAATCCTTCTCTCTAGTTTTTATGTGAAGATATTTCCTTTTCCAACGTAGGCCTCAAAGCGCTCCAAATAAACACATGCAGATTCTACAAAAGGAGTGTTTCAAAACTGTTCTATCAAAGGGAACGTTCAAGTCTGTGAGTTGAATGTACTCATCACACAGCTGTTTCTCAGAATGCTTCTGTCTAGTTTTTAGGTGAAGAGATTTCATTTCCCAGCATAGGCCTCAAAGCGCTCCAAATATCCACTTGCAGATTCTATAAGAAGAGAGTTTCCAAACTGCTCTTTCAAAAGGAGCTTCAAGTCTGTGAGTTGAATGCACTCATCACACAGAAGTTTCTGTGAATGCTTCTGTCTAGTTTTTATGTGAAGATGTTTCCTTTTCCAGCATAGGCCTCAAAACGCTCCAAATATCCTCTTGCAGATTCTACAAAAAGAGTGTTTCAAAACTGTTCTATCAAAAGGAAGGTTCAACTCTGTGAGTTGAATGAATGCATCATGAAGAACTTTCTGAGAATGCTTCTCTGTAGTTTTTAGGTGAAGATATTCCAAAACCCAGCACAGGCCTCGAAGTGCTCCAAATAACCACTTGCAGATTTTACCAAAAGAGTGTTTCAAAACTGCTCTTTCTATAGGTAAGTTCAAGTCTGTGAGTTGAATGCACTCAACACAAAGAAGTTTCTGAGAATGCTTCTGTTCAGTTTTTATGTGAAGATATTTCCTTTTCCAGCATAGGCCTCAAACGGCTCCAAATATCCACTTGCAGATTCTACAAAAAGAGTGTTTCCAAACTTCTCTATCAATTGGTAGGTTCAACTCTGTGAGTTGAATGAACTCATCACAAAGAAGTTTCTGAGAATCCTTCTCTCTAGTTTTTATGTGAAGATATTTCCTTTTCCAACGTAGGCCTCAAAGCGCTCCAAATAAACACATGCAGATTCTACAAAAGGAGTGTTTCAAAACTGTTCTATCAAAGGGAACGTTCAAGTCTGTGAGTTGAATGTACTCATCACACAGATGTTTCTCAGAATGCTTCTGTCTAGTTTTTAGTTGAAGAGATTTCATTTCCCAGCATAGGCCTCAAAGCGCTCCAAATATCCACTTGCAGAATCTACGAAAAGAGTGTTTCAAAGCTGCTCTTTCAAAAGCAAGGTTCAAGTCTGTGTGTTGAATGCACTCATCCGAAAGAAGTTTCTGAGAACGCTTCTGTCTAGTTCTTACGTGAAGATATTTCCTTTTCCAGCTTAGACCTCAAAGCGCTCCAAATAAACACTTGCAAATTCTACAAAAGGAGTGTTTCAAAAGAGTTCTATCAAAAGGAACGTTCAAGTCTGTGAGTTGAATGCACTTATCATACCGAAGTTTCCTGGAATGCTTCTGTCTAGTTTTTATGTGAAGACATTTCCTTTTCCAGCAGAGGCCTCAAAGCACTCCAAATATCCACTTGCAGATTCTACAAAAAGAGTGTTTCAAAACTGCTCTATCAAAAGCAAGCTTCAACACTGTGAGTAGAATGCACTCATCACAAAGAAGTTTCTGAGAATGCTTCTGTCTAGTTTTTATGTGAAGATATTTCCTTTTCCAACATAGGCCTCAAAGCGCTCCAAATAAACACTTGCAGATTCTACAAAAGGAGTGTTTCGAAACTGCTCTTTCAAGAGGAACGTTCAAGTCTGTGAGTTGAATGCACTCATCACACAGAAGTTTCTGAGAATGCTTCTGTCTAGTTTTTATGTGAAGATGTTTCCTTTTCCAGCATAGGCCTCAAAACGCTCCAAATATCCTCTTGCAGATTCTACAAAAAGAGTGTTTCAAAACTGTTCTATCAAAAGGAAGGTTCAACTCTGTGAGTTGAATGAATGCATCATGAAGAACTTTCTGAGAATGCTTCTCTGTAGTTTTTAGGTGAAGATATTCCAAAACCCAGCACAGGCCTCGAAGTGCTCCAAATAACCACTTGCAGATTTTACCAAAAGAGTGTTTCAAAACTGCTCTTTCTATAGGTAAGTTCAAGTCTGTGAGTTGAATGCACTCAACACAAAGAAGTTTCTGAGAATGCTTCTGTTCAGTTTTTATGTGAAGATATTTCCTTTTCCAGCATAGGCCTCAAACGGCTCCAAATATCCACTTGCAGATTCTACAAAAAGAGTGTTTCCAAACTTCTCTATCAATTGGTAGGTTCAACTCTGTGAGTTGAATGAAGTCATCACAAAGAAGTTTCTGAGAATCCTTCTCTCTAGTTTTTATGTGAAGATATTTCCTTTTCCAGCATAGGCCTCAAAGCGCTCCAAATAAACACATGCAGATTCTACAAAAGGAGTGTTTCAAAACTGTTCTATCAAAGGGAACGTTCAAGTCAGTGAGTTGAATGTACTGATCACACAGATGTTTCTCAGAATGTTTCTGTCTAGTTTTTAGGTGAAGAGATTTCATTTCCCAGCATAGGCCTCAAAGCGCTCCAAATATCCACTTGCAGATTCAACAAGAAGAGTGTTTCCAAACTGCTCTTTCAAAAGGAAGCTTCAAGTCTGTGAGTTGAATGCACTCATCACAAAGAAGTTTCTGAGAATGCTTCCGTCTAGTTTCTATATGAAGATATTTCCTTTTCCAACATAGGCCCCAAAGTGCTCCAAATAAACCCTTGCAGATTCTACAAAAGGAGTGTTTCAAAACTGCTCTTTCTATAGGTAAGTTCAAGTCTGTGAGTTGAATGCACTCAACACAAAGAAGTTTCTGAGAATGCTTCTGTTCAGTTTTTATGTGAAGATATTTCCTTTTCCAGCATAGGCCTCAAACGGCTCCAAATATCCACTTGCAGATTCTACAAAAAGAGTGTTTCCAAACTTCTCTATCAATTGGTAGGTTCAACTCTGTGAGTTGAATGAACTCATCACAAAGAAGTTTCTGAGAATCCTTCTCTCTAGTTTTTATGTGAAGATATTTCCTTTTCCAACGTAGGCCTCAAAGCGCTCCAAATAAACACATGCAGATTCTACAAAAGGAGTGTTTCAAAACTGTTCTATCAAAGGGAACGTTCAAGTCTGTGAGTTGAATGTACTCATCACACAGATGTTTCTCAGAATGCTTCTGTCTAGTTTTTAGTTGAAGAGATTTCATTTCCCAGCATAGGCCTCAAAGCGCTCCAAATATCCACTTGCAGAATCTACGAAAAGAGTGTTTCAAAGCTGCTCTTTCAAAAGCAAGGTTCAAGTCTGTGTGTTGAATGCACTCATCCGAAAGAAGTTTCTGAGAACGCTTCTGTCTAGTTCTTACGTGAAGATATTTCCTTTTCCAGCTTAGACCTCAAAGCGCTCCAAATAAACACTTGCAAATTCTACAAAAGGAGTGTTTCAAAAGAGTTCTATCAAAAGGAACGTTCAAGTCTGTGAGTTGAATGCACTTATCATACCGAAGTTTCCTGGAATGCTTCTGTCTAGTTTTTATGTGAAGACATTTCCTTTTCCAGCAGAGGCCTCAAAGCACTCCAAATATCCACTTGCAGATTCTACAAAAAGAGTGTTTCAAAACTGCTCTATCAAAAGCAAGCTTCAACACTGTGAGTAGAATGCACTCATCACAAAGAAGTTTCTGAGAATGCTTCTGTCTAGTTTTTATGTGAAGATATTTCCTTTTCCAACATAGGCCTCAAAGCGCTCCAAATAAACACTTGCAGATTCTACAAAAGGAGTGTTTCGAAACTGCTCTTTCAAGAGGAACGTTCAAGTCTGTGAGTTGAATGCACTCATCACACAGAAGTTTCTGAGAATGCTTCTGTCTAGTTTTTATGTGAAGATGTTTCCTTTTCCAGCATAGGCCTCAAAACGCTCCAAATATCCTCTTGCAGATTCTACAAAAAGAGTGTTTCAAAACTGTTCTATCAAAAGGAAGGTTCAACTCTGTGAGTTGAATGAATGCATCATGAAGAACTTTCTGAGAATGCTTCTCTGTAGTTTTTAGGTGAAGATATTCCAAAACCCAGCACAGGCCTCGAAGTGCTCCAAATAACCACTTGCAGATTTTACCAAAAGAGTGTTTCAAAACTGCTCTTTCTATAGGTAAGTTCAAGTCTGTGAGTTGAATGCACTCAACACAAAGAAGTTTCTGAGAATGCTTCTGTTCAGTTTTTATGTGAAGATATTTCCTTTTCCAGCATAGGCCTCAAACGGCTCCAAATATCCACTTGCAGATTCTACAAAAAGAGTGTTTCCAAACTTCTCTATCAATTGGTAGGTTCAACTCTGTGAGTTGAATGAAGTCATCACAAAGAAGTTTCTGAGAATCCTTCTCTCTAGTTTTTATGTGAAGATATTTCCTTTTCCAGCATAGGCCTCAAAGCGCTCCAAATAAACACATGCAGATTCTACAAAAGGAGTGTTTCAAAACTGTTCTATCAAAGGGAACGTTCAAGTCAGTGAGTTGAATGTACTGATCACACAGATGTTTCTCAGAATGTTTCTGTCTAGTTTTTAGGTGAAGAGATTTCATTTCCCAGCATAGGCCTCAAAGCGCTCCAAATATCCACTTGCAGATTCAACAAGAAGAGTGTTTCCAAACTGCTCTTTCAAAAGGAAGCTTCAAGTCTGTGAGTTGAATGCACTCATCACAAAGAAGTTTCTGAGAATGCTTCCGTCTAGTTTCTATATGAAGATATTTCCTTTTCCAACATAGGCCCCAAAGTGCTCCAAATAAACCCTTGCAGATTCTACAAAAGGAGTGTTTCAAAACTGCTCTTTCTATAGGTAAGTTCAAGTCTGTGAGTTGAATGCACTCAACACAAAGAAGTTTCTGAGAATGCTTCTGTTCAGTTTTTATGTGAAGAGATTTCCTTTTCCAGCATAGGCCTCAAACGGCTCCAAATATCCACTTGCAGATTCTACAAAAAGAGTGTTTCCAAACTTCTCTATCAATTGGTAGGTTCAACTCTGTGAGTTGAATGAACTCATCACAAAGAAGTTTCTGAGAATCCTTCTCTCTAGTTTTTATGTGAAGATATTTCCTTTTCCAACGTAGGCCTCAAAGCGCTCCAAATAAACACATGCAGATTCTACAAAAGGAGTGTTTCAAAACTGTTCTATCAAAGGGAACGTTCAAGTCTGTGAGTTGAATGTACTCATCACACAGATGTTTCTCAGAATGCTTCTGTCTAGTTTTTAGTTGAAG
The DNA here is from genome assembly GCF_028885625.2 of Pongo pygmaeus. Lineage (NCBI taxonomy): Eukaryota > Metazoa > Chordata > Mammalia > Primates > Hominidae > Pongo > Pongo pygmaeus. Next base: position 19,226,572 of record NC_072390.2, on the reverse strand, counting down.
AGATTTCATTTCCCAGCATAGGCCTCAAAGCGCTCCAAATATCCACTTGCAGAATCTACGAAAAGAGTGTTTCAAAGCTGCTCTTTCAAAAGCAAGGTTCAAGTCTGTGTGTTGAATGCACTCATCCGAAAGAAGTTTCTGAGAACGCTTCTGTCTAGTTCTTACGTGAAGATATTTCCTTTTCCAGCTTAGACCTCAAAGCGCTCCAAATAAACACTTGCAAATTCTACAAAAGGAGTGTTTCAAAAGAGTTCTATCAAAAGGAACGTTCAAGTCTGTGAGTTGAATGCACTTATCATACCGAAGTTTCCTGGAATGCTTCTGTCTAGTTTTTATGTGAAGACATTTCCTTTTCCAGCAGAGGCCTCAAAGCACTCCAAATATCCACTTGCAGATTCTACAAAAAGAGTGTTTCAAAACTGCTCTATCAAAAGCAAGCTTCAACACTGTGAGTAGAATGCACTCATCACAAAGAAGTTTCTGAGAATGCTTCTGTCTAGTTTTTATGTGAAGATATTTCCTTTTCCAACATAGGCCTCAAAGCGCTCCAAATAAACACTTGCAGATTCTACAAAAGGAGTGTTTCGAAACTGCTCTTTCAAGAGGAACGTTCAAGTCTGTGAGTTGAATGCACTCATCACACAGAAGTTTCTGAGAATGCTTCTGTCTAGTTTTTATGTGAAGATGTTTCCTTTTCCAGCATAGGCCTCAAAACGCTCCAAATATCCTCTTGCAGATTCTACAAAAAGAGTGTTTCAAAACTGTTCTATCAAAAGGAAGGTTCAACTCTGTGAGTTGAATGAATGCATCATGAAGAACTTTCTGAGAATGCTTCTCTGTAGTTTTTAGGTGAAGATATTCCAAAACCCAGCACAGGCCTCGAAGTGCTCCAAATAACCACTTGCAGATTTTACCAAAAGAGTGTTTCAAAACTGCTCTTTCTATAGGTAAGTTCAAGTCTGTGAGTTGAATGCACTCAACACAAAGAAGTTTCTGAGAATGCTTCTGTTCAGTTTTTATGTGAAGATATTTCCTTTTCCAGCATAGGCCTCAAACGGCTCCAAATATCCACTTGCAGATTCTACAAAAAGAGTGTTTCCAAACTTCTCTATCAATTGGTAGGTTCAACTCTGTGAGTTGAATGAACTCATCACAAAGAAGTTTCTGAGAATCCTTCTCTCTAGTTTTTATGTGAAGATATTTCCTTTTCCAACGTAGGCCTCAAAGCGCTCCAAATAAACACATGCAGATTCTACAAAAGGAGTGTTTCAAAACTGTTCTATCAAAGGGAACGTTCAAGTCTGTGAGTTGAATGTACTCATCACACAGATGTTTCTCAGAATCCTTCTGTCTAGTTTTTAGTTGAAGAGATTTCATTTCCCAGCATAGGCCTCAAAGCGCTCCAAATATCCACTTGCAGAATCTACGAAAAGAGTGTTTCAAAGCTGCTCTTTCAAAAGCAAGGTTCAAGTCTGTGTGTTGAATGCACTCATCCGAAAGAAGTTTCTGAGAACGCTTCTGTCTAGTTCTTACGTGAAGATATTTCCTTTTCCAGCTTAGACCTCAAAGCGCTCCAAATAAACACTTGCAAATTCTACAAAAGGAGTGTTTCAAAAGAGTTCTATCAAAAGGAACGTTCAAGTCTGTGAGTTGAATGCACTTATCATACCGAAGTTTCCTGGAATGCTTCTGTCTAGTTTTTATGTGAAGACATTTCCTTTTCCAGCAGAGGCCTCAAAGCACTCCAAATATCCACTTGCAGATTCTACAAAAAGAGTGTTTCAAAACTGCTCTATCAAAAGCAAGCTTCAACACTGTGAGTAGAATGCACTCATCACAAAGAAGTTTCTGAGAATGCTTCTGTCTAGTTTTTATGTGAAGATATTTCCTTTTCCAACATAGGCCTCAAAGCGCTCCAAATAAACACTTGCAGATTCTACAAAAGGAGTGTTTCGAAACTGCTCTTTCAAGAGGAACGTTCAAGTCTGTGAGTTGAATGCACTCATCACACAGAAGTTTCTGAGAATGCTTCTGTCTAGTTTTTATGTGAAGATGTTTCCTTTTCCAGCATAGGCCTCAAAACGCTCCAAATATCCTCTTGCAGATTCTACAAAAAGAGTGTTTCAAAACTGTTCTATCAAAAGGAAGGTTCAACTCTGTGAGTTGAATGAATGCATCATGAAGAACTTTCTGAGAATGCTTCTCTGTAGTTTTTAGGTGAAGATATTCCAAAACCCAGCACAGGCCTCGAAGTGCTTCAAATAACCACTTGCAGATTTTACCAAAAGAGTGTTTCAAAACTGCTCTTTCTATAGGTAAGTTCAAGTCTGTGAGTTGAATGCACTCAACACAAAGAAGTTTCTGAGAATGCTTCTGTTCAGTTTTTATGTGAAGATATTTCCTTTTCCAGCATAGGCCTCAAACGGCTCCAAATATCCACTTGCAGATTCTACAAAAAGAGTGTTTCCAAACTTCTCTATCAATTGGTAGGTTCAACTCTGTGAGTTGAATGAAGTCATCACAAAGAAGTTTCTGAGAATCCTTCTCTCTAGTTTTTATGTGAAGATATTTCCTTTTCCAGCATAGGCCTCAAAGCGCTCCAAATAAACACATGCAGATTCTACAAAAGTAGTGTTTCAAAACTGTTCTATCAAAGGGAACGTTCAAGTCAGTGAGTTGAATGTACTGATCACACAGATGTTTCTCAGAATGTTTCTGTCTAGTTTTTAGGTGAAGAGATTTCATTTCCCAGCATAGGCCTCAAAGCGCTCCAAATATCCACTTGCAGATTCTACAAGAAGAGTGTTTCCAAACTGCACTTTCAAAAGGAAGCTTCAAGTCTGTGAGTTGAATGCACTCATCACAAAGAAGTTTCTGAGAATGCTTCCGTCTAGTTTCTATATGAAGATATTTCCTTTTCCAACATAGGCCCCAAAGTGCTCCAAATAAACCCTTGCAGATTCTACAAAAGGAGTGTTTCAAAACTGCTCTTTCTATAGGTAAGTTCAAGTCTGTGAGTTGAATGCACTCAACACAAAGAAGTTTCTGAGAATGCTTCTGTTCAGTTTTTATGTGAAGATATTTCCTTTTCCAGCATAGGCCTCAAACGGCTCCAAATATCCACTTGCAGATTCTACAAAAAGAGTGTTTCCAAACTTCTCTATCAATTGGTAGGTTCAACTCTGTGAGTTGAATGAACTCATCACAAAGAAGTTTCTGAGAATCCTTCTCTCTAGTTTTTATGTGAAGATATTTCCTTTTCCAACGTAGGCCTCAAAGCGCTCCAAATAAACACATGCAGATTCTACAAAAGGAGTGTTTCAAAACTGTTCTATCAAAGAGAACGTTCAAGTCTGTGAGTTGAATGTACTCATCACACAGATGTTTCTCAGAATCCTTCTGTCTAGTTTTTAGGTGAAGAGATTTCATTTCCCAGCATAGGCCTCAAAGCGCTCCAAATATCCACTTGCAGAATCTACGAAAAGAGTGTTTCAAAGCTGCTCTTTCAAAAGCAAGGTTCAAGTCTGTGTGTTGAATGCACTCATCTGAAAGAAGTTTCTGAGAACGCTTCTGTCTAGTTCTTACGTGAAGATATTTCCTTTTCCAGCTTAGACCTCAAAGCGCTCCAAATAAACACTTGCAAATTCTACAAAAGGAGTGTTTCAAAAGAGTTCTATCAAAAGGAACGTTCAAGTCTGTGAGTTGAATGCACTTATCATACCGAAGTTTCCTGGAATGCTTCTGTCTAGTTTTTATGTGAAGACATTTCCTTTTCCAGCAGAGGCCTCAAAGCACTCCAAATATCCACTTGCAGATTCTACAAAAAGAGTGTTTCAAAACTGCTCTATCAAAAGCAAGCTTCAACACTGTGAGTAGAATGCACTCATCACAAAGAAGTTTCTGAGAATGCTTCTGTCTAGTTTTTATGTGAAGATATTTCCTTTTCCAACATAGGCCTCAAAGCGCTCCAAATAAACACTTGCAGATTCTACAAAAGGAGTGTTTCGAAACTGCTCTTTCAAGAGGAACGTTCAAGTCTGTGAGTTGAATGCACTCATCACACAGAAGTTTCTGAGAATGCTTCTGTCTAGTTTTTATGTGAAGATGTTTCCTTTTCCAGCATAGGCCTCAAAACGCTCCAAATATCCTCTTGCAGATTCTACAAAAAGAGTGTTTCAAAACTGTTCTATCAAAAGGAAGGTTCAACTCTGTGAGTTGAATGAATGCATCATGAAGAACTTTCTGAGAATGCTTCTCTGTAGTTTTTAGGTGAAGATATTCCAAAACCCAGCACAGGCCTCGAAGTGCTCCAAATAACCACTTGCAGATTTTACCAAAAGAGTGTTTCAAAACTGCTCTTTCTATAGGTAAGTTCAAGTCTGTGAGTTGAATGCACTCAACACAAAGAAGTTTCTGAGAATGCTTCTGTTCAGTTTTTATGTGAAGATATTTCCTTTTCCAGCATAGGCCTCAAAGCGCTCCAAATAAACACATGCAGATTCTACAAAAGGAGTGTTTCAAAACTGTTCTATCAAAGGGAACGTTCAAGTCAGTGAGTTGAATATACTGATCACACAGATGTTTCTCAGAATGTTTCTGTCTAGTTTTTAGGTGAAGAGATTTCATTTCCCAGCATAGGCCCCAAAGCGCTCCAAATATCCACTTGCAGATTCTACAAGAAGAGTGTTTCCAAACTGCTCTTTCAAAAGGAAGCTTCAAGTCTGTGAGTTGAATGCACTCATCACAAAGAAGTTTCTGAGAATGCTTCCGTCTAGTTTCTATATGAAGATATTTCCTTTTCCAACATAGGCCCCAAAGTGCTCCAAATAAACCCTTGCAGATTCTACAAAAGGAGTGTTTCAAAACTGCTCTTTCTATAGGTAAGTTCAAGTCTGTGAGTTGAATGCACTCAACACAAAGAAGTTTCTGAGAATGCTTCTGTTCAGTTTTTATGTGAAGATATTTCCTTTTCCAGCATAGGCCTCAAACGGCTCCAAATATCCACTTGCAGATTCTACAAAAAGAGTGTTTCCAAACTTCTCTATCAATTGGTAGGTTCAACTCTGTGAGTTGAATGAAGTCATCACAAAGAAGTTTCTGAGAATCCTTCTCTCTAGTTTTTATGTGAAGATATTTCCTTTTCCAACGTAGGCCTCAAAGCGCTCCAAATAAACACATGCAGATTCTACAAAAGGAGTGTTTCAAAACTGTTCTATCAAAGGGAACGTTCAAGTCTGTGAGTTGAATGTACTCATCACACAGCTGTTTCTCAGAATGCTTCTGTCTAGTTTTTAGGTGAAGAGATTTCATTTCCCAGCATAGGCCTCAAAGCGCTCCAAATATCCACTTGCAGATTCTATAAGAAGAGAGTTTCCAAACTGCTCTTTCAAAAGGAGCTTCAAGTCTGTGAGTTGAATGCACTCATCACACAGAAGTTTCTGAGAATGCTTCTGTCTAGTTTTTATGTGAAGATGTTTCCTTTTCCAGCATAGGCCTCAAAACGCTCCAAATATCCTCTTGCAGATTCTACAAAAAGAGTGTTTCAAAACTGTTCTATCAAAAGGAAGGTTCAACTCTGTGAGTTGAATGAATGCATCATGAAGAACTTTCTGAGAATGCTTCTCTGTAGTTTTTAGGTGAAGATATTCCAAAACCCAGCACAGGCCTCGAAGTGCTCCAAATAACCACTTGCAGATTTTACCAAAAGAGTGTTTCAAAACTGCTCTTTCTATAGGTAAGTTCAAGTCTGTGAGTTGAATGCACTCAACACAAAGAAGTTTCTGAGAATGCTTCTGTTCAGTTTTTATGTGAAGATATTTCCTTTTCCAGCATAGGCCTCAAACGGCTCCAAATATCCACTTGCAGATTCTACAAAAAGAGTGTTTCCAAACTTCTCTATCAATTGGTAGGTTCAACTCTGTGAGTTGAATGAACTCATCACAAAGAAGTTTCTGAGAATCCTTCTCTCTAGTTTTTATGTGAAGATATTTCCTTTTCCAACGTAGGCCTCAAAGCGCTCCAAATAAACACATGCAGATTCTACAAAAGGAGTGTTTCAAAACTGTTCTATCAAAGGGAACGTTCAAGTCTGTGAGTTGAATGTACTCATCACACAGATGTTTCTCAGAATGCTTCTGTCTAGTTTTTAGTTGAAGAGATTTCATTTCCCAGCATAGGCCTCAAAGCGCTCCAAATATCCACTTGCAGAATCTACGAAAAGAGTGTTTCAAAGCTGCTCTTTCAAAAGCAAGGTTCAAGTCTGTGTGTTGAATGCACTCATCCGAAAGAAGTTTCTGAGAACGCTTCTGTCTAGTTCTTACGTGAAGATATTTCCTTTTCCAGCTTAGACCTCAAAGCGCTCCAAATAAACACTTGCAAATTCTACAAAAGGAGTGTTTCAAAAGAGTTCTATCAAAAGGAACGTTCAAGTCTGTGAGTTGAATGCACTTATCATACCGAAGTTTCCTGGAATGCTTCTGTCTAGTTTTTATGTGAAGACATTTCCTTTTCCAGCAGAGGCCTCAAAGCACTCCAAATATCCACTTGCAGATTCTACAAAAAGAGTGTTTCAAAACTGCTCTATCAAAAGCAAGCTTCAACACTGTGAGTAGAATGCACTCATCACAAAGAAGTTTCTGAGAATGCTTCTGTCTAGTTTTTATGTGAAGATATTTCCTTTTCCAACATAGGCCTCAAAGCGCTCCAAATAAACACTTGCAGATTCTACAAAAGGAGTGTTTCGAAACTGCTCTTTCAAGAGGAACGTTCAAGTCTGTGAGTTGAATGCACTCATCACACAGAAGTTTCTGAGAATGCTTCTGTCTAGTTTTTATGTGAAGATGTTTCCTTTTCCAGCATAGGCCTCAAAACGCTCCAAATATCCTCTTGCAGATTCTACAAAAAGAGTGTTTCAAAACTGTTCTATCAAAAGGAAGGTTCAACTCTGTGAGTTGAATGAATGCATCATGAAGAACTTTCTGAGAATGCTTCTCTGTAGTTTTTAGGTGAAGATATTCCAAAACCCAGCACAGGCCTCGAAGTGCTCCAAATAACCACTTGCAGATTTTACCAAAAGAGTGTTTCAAAACTGCTCTTTCTATAGGTAAGTTCAAGTCTGTGAGTTGAATGCACTCAACACAAAGAAGTTTCTGAGAATGCTTCTGTTCAGTTTTTATGTGAAGATATTTCCTTTTCCAGCATAGGCCTCAAACGGCTCCAAATATCCACTTGCAGATTCTACAAAAAGAGTGTTTCCAAACTTCTCTATCAATTGGTAGGTTCAACTCTGTGAGTTGAATGAAGTCATCACAAAGAAGTTTCTGAGAATCCTTCTCTCTAGTTTTTATGTGAAGATATTTCCTTTTCCAGCATAGGCCTCAAAGCGCTCCAAATAAACACATGCAGATTCTACAAAAGGAGTGTTTCAAAACTGTTCTATCAAAGGGAACGTTCAAGTCAGTGAGTTGAATGTACTGATCACACAGATGTTTCTCAGAATGTTTCTGTCTAGTTTTTAGGTGAAGAGATTTCATTTCCCAGCATAGGCCTCAAAGCGCTCCAAATATCCACTTGCAGATTCAACAAGAAGAGTGTTTCCAAACTGCTCTTTCAAAAGGAAGCTTCAAGTCTGTGAGTTGAATGCACTCATCACAAAGAAGTTTCTGAGAATGCTTCCGTCTAGTTTCTATATGAAGATATTTCCTTTTCCAACATAGGCCCCAAAGTGCTCCAAATAAACCCTTGCAGATTCTACAAAAGGAGTGTTTCAAAACTGCTCTTTCTCTAGGTAAGTTCAAGTCTGTGAGTTGAATGCACTCAACACAAAGAAGTTTCTGAGAATGCTTCTGTTCAGTTTTTATGTGAAGATATTTCCTTTTCCAGCATAGGCCTCAAACGGCTCCAAATATCCACTTGCAGATTCTACAAAAAGAGTGTTTCCAAACTTCTCTATCAATTGGTAGGTTCAACTCTGTGAGTTGAATGAACTCATCACAAAGAAGTTTCTGAGAATCCTTCTCTCTAGTTTTTATGTGAAGATATTTCCTTTTCCAACGTAGGCCTCAAAGCGCTCCAAATAAACACATGCAGATTCTACAAAAGGAGTGTTTCAAAACTGTTCTATCAAAGGGAACGTTCAAGTCTGTGAGTTGAATGTACTCATCACACAGATGTTTCTCAGAATGCTTCTGTCTAGTTTTTAGTTGAAGAGATTTCATTTCCCAGCATAGGCCTCAAAGCGCTCCAAATATCCACTTGCAGAATCTACGAAAAGAGTGTTTCAAAGCTGCTCTTTCAAAAGCAAGGTTCAAGTCTGTGTGTTGAATGCACTCATCCGAAAGAAGTTTCTGAGAACGCTTCTGTCTAGTTCTTACGTGAAGATATTTCCTTTTCCAGCTTAGACCTCAAAGCGCTCCAAATAAACACTTGCAAATTCTACAAAAGGAGTGTTTCAAAAGAGTTCTATCAAAAGGAACGTTCAAGTCTGTGAGTTGAATGCACTTATCATACCGAAGTTTCCTGGAATGCTTCTGTCTAGTTTTTATGTGAAGACATTTCCTTTTCCAGCAGAGGCCTCAAAGCACTCCAAATATCCACTTGCAGATTCTACAAAAAGAGTGTTTCAAAACTGCTCTATCAAAAGCAAGCTTCAACACTGTGAGTAGAATGCACTCATCACAAAGAAGTTTCTGAGAATGCTTCTGTCTAGTTTTTATGTGAAGATATTTCCTTTTCCAACATAGGCCTCAAAGCGCTCCAAATAAACACTTGCAGATTCTACAAAAGGAGTGTTTCGAAACTGCTCTTTCAAGAGGAACGTTCAAGTCTGTGAGTTGAATGCACTCATCACACAGAAGTTTCTGAGAATGCTTCTGTCTAGTTTTTATGTGAAGATGTTTCCTTTTCCAGCATAGGCCTCAAAACGCTCCAAATATCCTCTTGCAGATTCTACAAAAAGAGTGTTTCAAAACTGTTCTATCAAAAGGAAGGTTCAACTCTGTGAGTTGAATGAATGCATCATGAAGAACTTTCTGAGAATGCTTCTCTGTAGTTTTTAGGTGAAGATATTCCAAAACCCAGCACAGGCCTCGAAGTGCTCCAAATAACCACTTGCAGATTTTACCAAAAGAGTGTTTCAAAACTGCTCTTTCTATAGGTAAGTTCAAGTCTGTGAGTTGAATGCACTCAACACAAAGAAGTTTCTGAGAATGCTTCTGTTCAGTTTTTATGTGAAGATATTTCCTTTTCCAGCATAGGCCTCAAACGGCTCCAAATATCCACTTGCAGATTCTACAAAAAGAGTGTTTCCAAACTTCTCTATCAATTGGTAGGTTCAACTCTGTGAGTTGAATGAACTCATCACAAAGAAGTTTCTGAGAATCCTTCTCTCTAGTTTTTATGTGAAGATATTTCCTTTTCCAACGTAGGCCTCAAAGCGCTCCAAATAAACACATGCAGATTCTACAAAAGGAGTGTTTCAAAACTGTTCTATCAAAGGGAACGTTCAAGTCTGTGAGTTGAATGTACTCATCACACAGATGTTTCTCAGAATCCTTCTGTCTAGTTTTTAGTTGAAGAGATTTCATTTCCCAGCATAGGCCTCAAAGCGCTCCAAATATCCACTTGCAGAATCTACGAAAAGAGTGTTTCAAAGCTGCTCTTTCAAAAGCAAGGTTCAAGTCTGTGTGTTGAATGCACTCATCCGAAAGAAGTTTCTGAGAACGCTTCTGTCTAGTTCTTACGTGAAGATATTTCCTTTTCCAGCTTAGACCTCAAAGCGCTCCAAATAAACACTTGCAAATTCTACAAAAGGAGTGTTTCAAAAGAGTTCTATCAAAAGGAACGTTCAAGTCTGTGAGTTGAATGCACTTATCATACCGAAGTTTCCTGGAATGCTTCTGTCTAGTTTTTATGTGAAGACATTTCCTTTTCCAGCAGAGGCCTCAAAGCACTCCAAATATCCACTTGCAGATTCTACAAAAAGAGTGTTTCAAAACTGCTCTATCAAAAGCAAGCTTCAACACTGTGAGTAGAATGCACTCATCACAAAGAAGTTTCTGAGAATGCTTCTGTCTAGTTTTTATGTGAAGATATTTCCTTTTCCAACATAGGCCTCAAAGCGCTCCAAATAAACACTTGCAGATTCTACAAAAGGAGTGTTTCGAAACTGCTCTTTCAAGAGGAACGTTCAAGTCTGTGAGTTGAATGCACTCATCACACAGAAGTTTCTGAGAATGCTTCTGTCTAGTTTTTATGTGAAGATGTTTCCTTTTCCAGCATAGGCCTCAAAACGCTCCAAATATCCTCTTGCAGATTCTACAAAAAGAGTGTTTCAAAACTGTTCTATCAAAAGGAAGGTTCAACTCTGTGAGTTGAATGAATGCATCATGAAGAACTTTCTGAGAATGCTTCTCTGTAGTTTTTAGGTGAAGATATTCCAAAACCCAGCACAGGCCTCGAAGTGCTCCAAATAACCACTTGCAGATTTTACCAAAAGAGTGTTTCAAAACTGCTCTTTCTATAGGTAAGTTCAAGTCTGTGAGTTGAATGCACTCAACACAAAGAAGTTTCTGAGAATGCTTCTGTTCAGTTTTTATGTGAAGATATTTCCTTTTCCAGCATAGGCCTCAAACGGCTCCAAATATCCACTTGCAGATTCTACAAAAAGAGTGTTTCCAAACTTCTCTATCAATTGGTAGGTTCAACTCTGTGAGTTGAATGAAGTCATCACAAAGAAGTTTCTGAGAATCCTTCTCTCTAGTTTTTATGTGAAGATATTTCCTTTTCCAGCATAGGCCTCAAAGCGCTCCAAATAAACACATGCAGATTCTACAAAAGGAGTGTTTCAAAACTGTTCTATCAAAGGGAACGTTCAAGTCAGTGAGTTGAATGTACTCATCACACAGATGTTTCTCAGAATGTTTCTGTCTAGTTTTTAGGTGAAGAGATTTCATTTCCCAGCATAGGCCTCAAAGCGCTCCAAATATCCACTTGCAGATTCAACAAGAAGAGTGTTTCCAAACTGCTCTTTCAAAAGGAAGCTTCAAGTCTGTGAGTTGAATGCACTCATCACAAAGAAGTTTCTGAGAATGCTTCCGTCTAGTTTCTATATGAAGATATTTCCTTTTCCAACATAGGCCCCAAAGTGCTCCAAATAAACCCTTGCAGATTCTACAAAAGGAGTGTTTCAAAACTGCTCTTTCTATAGGTAAGTTCAAGTCTGTGAGTTGAATGCACTCAACACAAAGAAGTTTCTGAGAATGCTTCTGTTCAGTTTTTATGTGAAGATATTTCCTTTTCCAGCATAGGCCTCAAACGGCTCCAAATATCCACTTGCAGATTCTACAAAAAGAGTGTTTCCAAACTTCTCTATCAATTGGTAGGTTCAACTCTGTGAGTTGAATGAACTCATCACAAAGAAGTTTCTGAGAATCCTTCTCTCTAGTTTTTATGTGAAGATATTTCCTTTTCCAACGTAGGCCTCAAAGCGCTCCAAATAAACACATGCAGATTCTACAAAAGGAGTGTTTCAAAACTGTTCTATCAAAGGGAACGTTCAAGTCTGTGAGTTGAATGTACTCATCACACAGATGTTTCTCAGAATGCTTCTGTCTAGTTTTTAGTTGAAGAGATTTCATTTCCCAGCATAGGCCTCAAAGCGCTCCAAATATCCACTTGCAGAATCTACGAAAAGAGTGTTTCAAAGCTGCTCTTTCAAAAGCAAGGTTCAAGTCTGTGTGTTGAATGCACTCATCCGAAAGAAGTTTCTGAGAACGCTTCTGTCTAGTTCTTACGTGAAGATATTTCCTTTTCCAGCTTAGACCTCAAAGCGCTCCAAATAAACACTTGCAAATTCTACAAAAGGAGTGTTTCAAAAGAGTTCTATCAAAAGGAACGTTCAAGTCTGTGAGTTGAATGCACTTATCATACCGAAGTTTCCTGGAATGCTTCTGTCTAGTTTTTATGTGAAGACATTTCCTTTTCCAGCAGAGGCCTCAAAGCACTCCAAATATCCACTTGCAGATTCTACAAAAAGAGTGTTTCAAAACTGCTCTATCAAAAGCAAGCTTCAACACTGTGAGTAGAATGCACTCATCACAAAGAAGTTTCTGAGAATGCTTCTGTCTAGTTTTTATGTGAAGATATTTCCTTTTCCAACATAGGCCTCAAAGCGCTCCAAATAAACACTTGCAGATTCTACAAAAGGAGTGTTTCGAAACTGCTCTTTCAAGAGGAACGTTCAAGTCTGTGAGTTGAATGCACTCATCACACAGAAGTTTCTGAGAATGCTTCTGTCTAGTTTTTATGTGAAGATGTTTCCTTTTCCAGCATAGGCCTCAAAACGCTCCAAATATCCTCTTGCAGATTCTACAAAAAGAGTGTTTCAAAACTGTTCTATCAAAAGGAAGGTTCAACTCTGTGAGTTGAATGAATGCATCATGAAGAACTTTCTGAGAATGCTTCTCTGTAGTTTTTAGGTGAAGATATTCCAAAACCCAGCACAGGCCTCGAAGTGCTCCAAATAACCACTTGCAGATTTTACCAAAAGAGTGTTTCAAAACTGCTCTTTCTATAGGTAAGTTCAAGTCTGTGAGTTGAATGCACTCAACACAAAGAAGTTTCTGAGAATGCTTCTGTTCAGTTTTTATGTGAAGATATTTCCTTTTCCAGCATAGGCCTCAAACGGCTCCAAATATCCACTTGCAGATTCTACAAAAAGAGTGTTTCCAAACTTCTCTATCAATTGGTAGGTTCAACTCTGTGAGTTGAATGAAGTCATCACAAAGAAGTTTCTGAGAATCCTTCTCTCTAGTTTTTATGTGAAGATACTTCCTTTTCCAACATAGGCCTCAAAGCGCTCCAAATAAACACATGCAGATTCTACAAAAGGAGTGTTTCAAAACTGTTCTATCAAAGGGAACGTTCAAGTCTGTGAGTTGAATGTACTGATCACACAGATGTTTCTCAGAATGTTTCTGTCTAGTTTTTAGGTGAAGAGATTTCATTTCCCAGCATAGGCCTCAAAGCGCTCCAAATATCCACTTGCAGATTCTACAAGAAGAGTGTTTCCAAACTGCACTTTCAAAAGGAAGCTTCAAGTCTGTGAGTTGAATGCACTCATCACAAAGAAGTTTCTGAGAATGCTTCCGTCTAATTTCTATATGAAGATATTTCCTTTTCCAGCATAGGCCTCAAACGGCTCCAAATATCCACTTGCAGATTCTACAAAAAGAGTGTTTCCAAACTTCTCTATCAATTGGTAGGTTCAACTCTGTGAGTTGAATGAACTCATCACAAAGAAGTTTCTGAGAATCCTTCTCTCTAGTTTTTATGTGAAGATATTTCCTTTTCCAACGTAAGCCTCAAAGCGCTCCAAATAAACACATGCAGATTCTACAAAAGGAGTGTTTCAAAACTGTTCTATCAAAGAGAACGTTCAAGTCTGTGAGTTGAATGTACTCATCACACAGATGTTTCTCAGAATGCTTCTGTCTAGTTTTTAGGTGAAGAGATTTCATTTCCCAGCATAGGCCTCAAAGCGCTCCAAATATCCACTTGCAGAATCTACGAAAAGAGTGTTTCAAAGCTGCTCTTTCAAAAGCAAGGTTCAAGTCTGTGTGTTGAATGCACTCATCACAAAGAAGTTTCTGAGAACGCTTCTGTCTAGTTCTTACGTGAAGATATTTCCTTTTCCAGCTTAGACCTCAAAGCGCTCCAAATAAACACTTGCAAATTCTACAAAAGGAGTGTTTCAAAAGAGTTCTATCAAAAGGAACGTTCAAGTCTGTGAGTTGAATGCACTTATCATACCGAAGTTTCCTGGAATGCTTCTGTCTAGTTTTTATGTGAAGACATTTCCTTTTCCAGCAGAGGCCTCAAAGCACTCCAAATATCCACTTGCAGATTCTACAAAAAGAGTGTTTCAAAACTGCTCTACCAAAAGCAAGCTTCAACACTGTGAGTAGAATGCACTCATCACAAAGAAGTTTCTGAGAATGCTTCTGTCTAGTTTTTATGTGAAGATATTTCCTTTTCCAACATAGGCCTCAAAGCGCTCCAAATAAACACTTGCAGATTCTACAAAAGGAGTGTTTCGAAACTGCTCTTTCAAGAGGAACGTTCAAGTCTGTGAGTTGAATGCACTCATCACACAGAAGTTTCTGAGAATGCTTCTGTCTAGTTTTTATGTGAAGATGTTTCCTTTTCCAGCATAGGCCTCAAAACGCTCCAAATATCCTCTTGCAGATTCTACAAAAAGAGTGTTTCAAAACTGTTCTATCAAAAGGAAGGTTCAACTCTGTGAGTTGAATGAATGCATCATGAAGAACTTTCTGAGAATGCTTCTCTGTAGTTTTTAGGTGAAGATATTCCAAAACCCAGCACAGGCCTCGAAGTGCTCCAAATAACCACTTGCAGATTTTACCAAAAGAGTGTTTCAAAACTGCTCTTTCTATAGGTAAGTTCAAGTCTGTGAGTTGAATGCACTCAACACAAAGAAGTTTCTGAGAATGCTTCTGTTCAGTTTTTATGTGAAGATATTTCCTTTTCCAGCATAGGCCTCAAACGGCTCCAAATATCCACTTGCAGATTCTACAAAAAGAGTGTTTCCAAACTTCTCTATCAATTGGTAGGTTCAACTCTGTGAGTTGAATGAAGTCATCACAAAGAAGTTTCTGAGAATCCTTCTCTCTAGTTTTTATGTGAAGATATTTCCTTTTCCAGCATAGGCCTCAAAGCGCTCCAAATAAACACATGCAGATTCTACAAAAGGAGTGTTTCAAAACTGTTCTATCAAAGGGAACGTTCAAGTCAGTGAGTTGAATGTACTGATCACACAGATGTTTCTCAGAATGTTTCTGTCTAGTTTTTAGGTGAAGAGATTTCATTTCCCAGCATAGGCCTCAAAGCGCTCCAAATATCCACTTGCAGATTCTACAAGAAGAGTGTTTCCAAACTGCTCTTTCAAAAGGAAGCTTCAAGTCTGTGAGTTGAATGCACTCATCACAAAGAAGTTTCTGAGAATGCTTCCGTCTAGTTTCTATATGAAGATATTTCCTTTTCCAACATAGGCCCCAAAGTGCTCCAAATAAACCCTTGCAGATTCTACAAAAGGAGTGTTTCAAAACTGCTCTTTCTATAGGTAAGTTCAAGTCTGTGAGTTGAATGCACTCAACACAAAGAAGTTTCTGAGAATGCTTCTGTTCAGTTTTTATGTGAAGATATTTCCTTTTCCAGCATAGGCCTCAAACGGCTCCAAATATCCACTTGCAGATTCTACAAAAAGAGTGTTTCCAAACTTCTCTATCAATTGGTAGGTTCAACTCTGTGAGTTGAATGAACTCATCACAAAGAAGTTTCTGAGAATCCTTCTCTCTAGTTTTTATGTGAAGATATTTCCTTTTCCAACGTAGGCCTCAAAGCGCTCCAAATAAAAACATGCAGATTCTACAAAAGGAGTGTTTCAAAACTGTTCTATCAAAGGGAACGTTCAAGTCTGTGAGTTGAATGTACTCATCACACAGATGTTTCTCAGAATGCTTCTGTCTAGTTTTTAGTTGAAGAGATTTCATTTCCCAGCATAGGCCTCAAAGCGCTCCAAATATCCACTTGCAGAATCTACGAAAAGAGTGTTTCAAAGCTGCTCTTTCAAAAGCAAGGTTCAAGTCTGTGTGTTGAATGCACTCATCCGAAAGAAGTTTCTGAGAACGCTTCTGTCTAGTTCTTACGTGAAGATATTTCCTTTTCCAGCTTAGACCTCAAAGCGCTCCAAATAAACACTTGCAAATTCTACAAAAGGAGTGTTTCAAAAGAGTTCTATCAAAAGGAACGTTCAAGTCTGTGAGTTGAATGCACTTATCATACCGAAGTTTCCTGGAATGCTTCTGTCTAGTTTTTATGTGAAGACATTTCCTTTTCCAGCAGAGGCCTCAAAGCACTCCAAATATCCACTTGCAGATTCTACAAAAAGAGTGTTTCAAAACTGCTCTATCAAAAGCAAGCTTCAACACTGTGAGTAGAATGCACTCATTACAAAGAAGTTTCTGAGAATGCTTCTGTCTAGTTTTTATGTGAAGATATTTCCTTTTCCAACATAGGCCTCAAAGCGCTCCAAATAAACACTTGCAGATTCTACAAAAGGAGTGTTTCGAAACTGCTCTTTCAAGAGGAACGTTCAAGTCTGTGAGTTGAATGCACTCATCACACAGAAGTTTCTGAGAATGCTTCTGTCTAGTTTTTATGTGAAGATGTTTCCTTTTCCAGCATAGGCCTCAAAACGCTCCAAATATCCTCTTGCAGATTCTACAAAAAGAGTGTTTCAAAACTGTTCTATCAAAAGGAAGGTTCAACTCTGTGAGTTGAATGAATGCATCATGAAGAACTTTCTGAGAATGCTTCTCTGTAGTTTTTAGGTGAAGATATTCCAAAACCCAGCACAGGCCTCGAAGTGCTCCAAATAACCACTTGCAGATTTTACCAAAAGAGTGTTTCAAAACTGCTCTTTCTATAGGTAAGTTCAAGTCTGTGAGTTGAATGCACTCAACACAAAGAAGTTTCTGAGAATGCTTCTGTTCAGTTTTTATGTGAAGATATTTCCTTTTCCAGCATAGGCCTCAAACGGCTCCAAATATCCACTTGCAGATTCTACAAAAAGAGTGTTTCCAAACTTCTCTATCAATTGGTAGGTTCAACTCTGTGAGTTGAATGAACTCATCACAAAGAAGTTTCTGAGAATCCTTCTCTCTAGTTTTTATGTGAAGATATTTCCTTTTCCAACGTAGGCCTCAAAGCGCTCCAAATAAACACATGCAGATTCTACAAAAGGAGTGTTTCAAAACTGTTCTATCAAAGGGAACGTTCAAGTCTGTGAGTTGAATGTACTCATCACACAGATGTTTCTCAGAATCCTTCTGTCTAGTTTTTAGTTGAAGAGATTTCATTTCCCAGCATAGGCCTCAAAGCGCTCCAAATATCCACTTGCAGAATCTACGAAAAGAGTGTTTCAAAGCTGCTCTTTCAAAAGCAAGGTTCAAGTCTGTGTGTTGAATGCACTCATCCGAAAGAAGTTTCTGAGAACGCTTCTGTCTAGTTCTTACGTGAAGATATTTCCTTTTCCAGCTTAGACCTCAAAGCGCTCCAAATAAACACTTGCAAATTCTACAAAAGGAGTGTTTCAAAAGAGTTCTATCAAAAGGAACGTTCAAGTCTGTGAGTTGAATGCACTTATCATACCGAAGTTTCCTGGAATGCTTCTGTCTAGTTTTTATGTGAAGACATTTCCTTTTCCAGCAGAGGCCTCAAAGCACTCCAAATATCCACTTGCAGATTCTACAAAAAGAGTGTTTCAAAACTGCTCTATCAAAAGCAAGCTTCAACACTGTGAGTAGAATGCACTCATCACAAAGAAGTTTCTGAGAATGCTTCTGTCTAGTTTTTATGTGAAGATATTTCCTTTTCCAACATAGGCCTCAAAGCGCTCCAAATAAACACTTGCAGATTCTACAAAAGGAGTGTTTCGAAACTGCTCTTTCAAGAGGAACGTTCAAGTCTGTGAGTTGAATGCACTCATCACACAGAAGTTTCTGAGAATGCTTCTGTCTAGTTTTTATGTGAAGATGTTTCCTTTTCCAGCATAGGCCTCAAAACGCTCCAAATATCCTCTTGCAGATTCTACAAAAAGAGTGTTTCAAAACTGTTCTATCAAAAGGAAGGTTCAACTCTGTGAGTTGAATGAATGCATCATGAAGAACTTTCTGAGAATGCTTCTCTGTAGTTTTTAGGTGAAGATATTCCAAAACCCAGCACAGGCCTCGAAGTGCTCCAAATAACCACTTGCAGATTTTACCAAAAGAGTGTTTCAAAACTGCTCTTTCTATAGGTAAGTTCAAGTCTGTGAGTTGAATGCACTCAACACAAAGAAGTTTCTGAGAATGCTTCTGTTCAGTTTTTATGTGAAGATATTTCCTTTTCCAGCATAGGCCTCAAACGGCTCCAAATATCCACTTGCAGATTCTACAAAAAGAGTGTTTCCAAACTTCTCTATCAATTGGTAGGTTCAACTCTGTGAGTTGAATGAACTCATCACAAAGAAGTTTCTGAGAATCCTTCTCTCTAGTTTTTATGTGAAGATATTTCCTTTTCCAACGTAGGCCTCAAAGCGCTCCAAATAAACACATGCAGATTCTACAAAAGGAGTGTTTCAAAACTGTTCTATCAAAGGGAACGTTCAAGTCTGTGAGTTGAATGTACTCATCACACAGATGTTTCTCAGAATCCTTCTGTCTAGTTTTTAGTTGAAGAGATTTCATTTCCCAGCATAGGCCTCAAAGCGCTCCAAATATCCACTTGCAGAATCTACGAAAAGAGTGTTTCAAAGCTGCTCTTTCAAAAGCAAGGTTCAAGTCTGTGTGTTGAATGCACTCATCCGAAAGAAGTTTCTGAGAACGCTTCTGTCTAGTTCTTACGTGAAGATATTTCCTTTTCCAGCTTAGACCTCAAAGCGCTCCAAATAAACACTTGCAAATTCTACAAAAGGAGTGTTTCAAAAGAGTTCTATCAAAAGGAACGTTCAAGTCTGTGAGTTGAATGCACTTATCATACCGAAGTTTCCTGGAATGCTTCTGTCTAGTTTTTATGTGAAGACATTTCCTTTTCCAGCAGAGGCCTCAAAGCACTCCAAATATCCACTTGCAGATTCTACAAAAAGAGTGTTTCAAAACTGCTCTATCAAAAGCAAGCTTCAACACTGTGAGTAGAATGCACTCATCACAAAGAAGTTTCTGAGAATGCTTCTGTCTAGTTTTTATGTGAAGATATTTCCTTTTCCAACATAGGCCTCAAAGCGCTCCAAATAAACACTTGCAGATTCTACAAAAGGAGTGTTTCGAAACTGCTCTTTCAAGAGGAACGTTCAAGTCTGTGAGTTGAATGCACTCATCACACAGAAGTTTCTGAGAATGCTTCTGTCTAGTTTTTATGTGAAGATGTTTCCTTTTCCAGCATAGGCCTCAAAACGCTCCAAATATCCTCTTGCAGATTCTACAAAAAGAGTGTTTCAAAACTGTTCTATCAAAAGGAAGGTTCAACTCTGTGAGTTGAATGAATGCATCATGAAGAACTTTCTGAGAATGCTTCTCTGTAGTTTTTAGGTGAAGATATTCCAAAACCCAGCACAGGCCTCGAAGTGCTTCAAATAACCACTTGCAGATTTTACCAAAAGAGTGTTTCAAAACTGCTCTTTCTATAGGTAAGTTCAAGTCTGTGAGTTGAATGCACTCAACACAAAGAAGTTTCTGAGAATGCTTCTGTTCAGTTTTTATGTGAAGATATTTCCTTTTCCAGCATAGGCCTCAAACGGCTCCAAATATCCACTTGCAGATTCTACAAAAAGAGTGTTTCCAAACTTCTCTATCAATTGGTAGGTTCAACTCTGTGAGTTGAATGAAGTCATCACAAAGAAGTTTCTGAGAATCCTTCTCTCTAGTTTTTATGTGAAGATATTTCCTTTTCCAGCATAGGCCTCAAAGCGCTCCAAATAAACACATGCAGATTCTACAAAAGTAGTGTTTCAAAACTGTTCTATCAAAGGGAACGTTCAAGTCAGTGAGTTGAATGTACTGATCACACAGATGTTTCTCAGAATGTTTCTGTCTAGTTTTTAGGTGAAGAGATTTCATTTCCCAGCATAGGCCTCAAAGCGCTCCAAATATCCACTTGCAGATTCTACAAGAAGAGTGTTTCCAAACTGCACTTTCAAAAGGAAGCTTCAAGTCTGTGAGTTGAATGCACTCATCACAAAGAAGTTTCTGAGAATGCTTCCGTCTAGTTTCTATATGAAGATATTTCCTTTTCCAACATAGGCCCCAAAGTGCTCCAAATAAACCCTTGCAGATTCTACAAAAGGAGTGTTTCAAAACTGCTCTTTCTATAGGTAAGTTCAAGTCTGTGAGTTGAATGCACTCAACACAAAGAAGTTTCTGAGAATGCTTCTGTTCAGTTTTTATGTGAAGATATTTCCTTTTCCAGCATAGGCCTCAAACGGCTCCAAATATCCACTTGCAGATTCTACAAAAAGAGTGTTTCCAAACTTCTCTATCAATTGGTAGGTTCAACTCTGTGAGTTGAATGAACTCATCACAAAGAAGTTTCTGAGAATCCTTCTCTCTAGTTTTTATGTGAAGATATTTCCTTTTCCAACGTAGGCCTCAAAGCGCTCCAAATAAACACATGCAGATTCTACAAAAGGAGTGTTTCAAAACTGTTCTATCAAAGAGAACGTTCAAGTCTGTGAGTTGAATGTACTCATCACACAGATGTTTCTCAGAATCCTTCTGTCTAGTTTTTAGGTGAAGAGATTTCATTTCCCAGCATAGGCCTCAAAGCGCTCCAAATATCCACTTGCAGAATCTACGAAAAGAGTGTTTCAAAGCTGCTCTTTCAAAAGCAAGGTTCAAGTCTGTGTGTTGAATGCACTCATCTGAAAGAAGTTTCTGAGAACGCTTCTGTCTAGTTCTTACGTGAAGATATTTCCTTTTCCAGCTTAGACCTCAAAGCGCTCCAAATAAACACTTGCAAATTCTACAAAAGGAGTGTTTCAAAAGAGTTCTATCAAAAGGAACGTTCAAGTCTGTGAGTTGAATGCACTTATCATACCGAAGTTTCCTGGAATGCTTCTGTCTAGTTTTTATGTGAAGACATTTCCTTTTCCAGCAGAGGCCTCAAAGCACTCCAAATATCCACTTGCAGATTCTACAAAAAGAGTGTTTCAAAACTGCTCTATCAAAAGCAAGCTTCAACACTGTGAGTAGAATGCACTCATCACAAAGAAGTTTCTGAGAATGCTTCTGTCTAGTTTTTATGTGAAGATATTTCCTTTTCCAACATAGGCCTCAAAGCGCTCCAAATAAACACTTGCAGATTCTACAAAAGGAGTGTTTCGAAACTGCTCTTTCAAGAGGAACGTTCAAGTCTGTGAGTTGAATGCACTCATCACACAGAAGTTTCTGAGAATGCTTCTGTCTAGTTTTTATGTGAAGATGTTTCCTTTTCCAGCATAGGCCTCAAAACGCTCCAAATATCCTCTTGCAGATTCTACAAAAAGAGTGTTTCAAAACTGTTCTATCAAAAGGAAGGTTCAACTCTGTGAGTTGAATGAATGCATCATGAAGAACTTTCTGAGAATGCTTCTCTGTAGTTTTTAGGTGAAGATATTCCAAAACCCAGCACAGGCCTCGAAGTGCTCCAAATAACCACTTGCAGATTTTACCAAAAGAGTGTTTCAAAACTGCTCTTTCTATAGGTAAGTTCAAGTCTGTGAGTTGAATGCACTCAACACAAAGAAGTTTCTGAGAATGCTTCTGTTCAGTTTTTATGTGAAGATATTTCCTTTTCCAGCATAGGCCTCAAAGCGCTCCAAATAAACACATGCAGATTCTACAAAAGGAGTGTTTCAAAACTGTTCTATCAAAGGGAACGTTCAAGTCAGTGAGTTGAATATACTGATCACACAGATGTTTCTCAGAATGTTTCTGTCTAGTTTTTAGGTGAAGAGATTTCATTTCCCAGCATAGGCCCCAAAGCGCTCCAAATATCCACTTGCAGATTCTACAAGAAGAGTGTTTCCAAACTGCTCTTTCAAAAGGAAGCTTCAAGTCTGTGAGTTGAATGCACTCATCACAAAGAAGTTTCTGAGAATGCTTCCGTCTAGTTTCTATATGAAGATATTTCCTTTTCCAACATAGGCCCCAAAGTGCTCCAAATAAACCCTTGCAGATTCTACAAAAGGAGTGTTTCAAAACTGCTCTTTCTATAGGTAAGTTCAAGTCTGTGAGTTGAATGCACTCAACACAAAGAAGTTTCTGAGAATGCTTCTGTTCAGTTTTTATGTGAAGATATTTCCTTTTCCAGCATAGGCCTCAAACGGCTCCAAATATCCACTTGCAGATTCTACAAAAAGAGTGTTTCCAAACTTCTCTATCAATTGGTAGGTTCAACTCTGTGAGTTGAATGAAGTCATCACAAAGAAGTTTCTGAGAATCCTTCTCTCTAGTTTTTATGTGAAGATATTTCCTTTTCCAACGTAGGCCTCAAAGCGCTCCAAATAAACACATGCAGATTCTACAAAAGGAGTGTTTCAAAACTGTTCTATCAAAGGGAACGTTCAAGTCTGTGAGTTGAATGTACTCATCACACAGCTGTTTCTCAGAATGCTTCTGTCTAGTTTTTAGGTGAAGAGATTTCATTTCCCAGCATAGGCCTCAAAGCGCTCCAAATATCCACTTGCAGATTCTATAAGAAGAGAGTTTCCAAACTGCTCTTTCAAAAGGAGCTTCAAGTCTGTGAGTTGAATGCACTCATCACACAGAAGTTTCTGAGAATGCTTCTGTCTAGTTTTTATGTGAAGATGTTTCCTTTTCCAGCATAGGCCTCAAAACGCTCCAAATATCCTCTTGCAGATTCTACAAAAAGAGTGTTTCAAAACTGTTCTATCAAAAGGAAGGTTCAACTCTGTGAGTTGAATGAATGCATCATGAAGAACTTTCTGAGAATGCTTCTCTGTAGTTTTTAGGTGAAGATATTCCAAAACCCAGCACAGGCCTCGAAGTGCTCCAAATAACCACTTGCAGATTTTACCAAAAGAGTGTTTCAAAACTGCTCTTTCTATAGGTAAGTTCAAGTCTGTGAGTTGAATGCACTCAACACAAAGAAGTTTCTGAGAATGCTTCTGTTCAGTTTTTATGTGAAGATATTTCCTTTTCCAGCATAGGCCTCAAACGGCTCCAAATATCCACTTGCAGATTCTACAAAAAGAGTGTTTCCAAACTTCTCTATCAATTGGTAGGTTCAACTCTGTGAGTTGAATGAACTCATCACAAAGAAGTTTCTGAGAATCCTTCTCTCTAGTTTTTATGTGAAGATATTTCCTTTTCCAACGTAGGCCTCAAAGCGCTCCAAATAAACACATGCAGATTCTACAAAAGGAGTGTTTCAAAACTGTTCTATCAAAGGGAACGTTCAAGTCTGTGAGTTGAATGTACTCATCACACAGATGTTTCTCAGAATGCTTCTGTCTAGTTTTTAGTTGAAGAGATTTCATTTCCCAGCATAGGCCTCAAAGCGCTCCAAATATCCACTTGCAGAATCTACGAAAAGAGTGTTTCAAAGCTGCTCTTTCAAAAGCAAGGTTCAAGTCTGTGTGTTGAATGCACTCATCCGAAAGAAGTTTCTGAGAACGCTTCTGTCTAGTTCTTACGTGAAGATATTTCCTTTTCCAGCTTAGACCTCAAAGCGCTCCAAATAAACACTTGCAAATTCTACAAAAGGAGTGTTTCAAAAGAGTTCTATCAAAAGGAACGTTCAAGTCTGTGAGTTGAATGCACTTATCATACCGAAGTTTCCTGGAATGCTTCTGTCTAGTTTTTATGTGAAGACATTTCCTTTTCCAGCAGAGGCCTCAAAGCACTCCAAATATCCACTTGCAGATTCTACAAAAAGAGTGTTTCAAAACTGCTCTATCAAAAGCAAGCTTCAACACTGTGAGTAGAATGCACTCATCACAAAGAAGTTTCTGAGAATGCTTCTGTCTAGTTTTTATGTGAAGATATTTCCTTTTCCAACATAGGCCTCAAAGCGCTCCAAATAAACACTTGCAGATTCTACAAAAGGAGTGTTTCGAAACTGCTCTTTCAAGAGGAACGTTCAAGTCTGTGAGTTGAATGCACTCATCACACAGAAGTTTCTGAGAATGCTTCTGTCTAGTTTTTATGTGAAGATGTTTCCTTTTCCAGCATAGGCCTCAAAACGCTCCAAATATCCTCTTGCAGATTCTACAAAAAGAGTGTTTCAAAACTGTTCTATCAAAAGGAAGGTTCAACTCTGTGAGTTGAATGAATGCATCATGAAGAACTTTCTGAGAATGCTTCTCTGTAGTTTTTAGGTGAAGATATTCCAAAACCCAGCACAGGCCTCGAAGTGCTCCAAATAACCACTTGCAGATTTTACCAAAAGAGTGTTTCAAAACTGCTCTTTCTATAGGTAAGTTCAAGTCTGTGAGTTGAATGCACTCAACACAAAGAAGTTTCTGAGAATGCTTCTGTTCAGTTTTTATGTGAAGATATTTCCTTTTCCAGCATAGGCCTCAAACGGCTCCAAATATCCACTTGCAGATTCTACAAAAAGAGTGTTTCCAAACTTCTCTATCAATTGGTAGGTTCAACTCTGTGAGTTGAATGAACTCATCACAAAGAAGTTTCTGAGAATCCTTCTCTCTAGTTTTTATGTGAAGATATTTCCTTTTCCAACGTAGGCCTCAAAGCGCTCCAAATAAACACATGCAGATTCTACAAAAGGAGTGTTTCAAAACTGTTCTATCAAAGGGAACGTTCAAGTCTGTGAGTTGAATGTACTCATCACACAGATGTTTCTCAGAATCCTTCTGTCTAGTTTTTAGTTGAAGAGATTTCATTTCCCAGCATAGGCCTCAAAGCGCTCCAAATATCCACTTGCAGAATCTACGAAAAGAGTGTTTCAAAGCTGCTCTTTCAAAAGCAAGGTTCAAGTCTGTGTGTTGAATGCACTCATCCGAAAGAAGTTTCTGAGAACGCTTCTGTCTAGTTCTTACGTGAAGATATTTCCTTTTCCAGCTTAGACCTCAAAGCGCTCCAAATAAACACTTGCAAATTCTACAAAAGGAGTGTTTCAAAAGAGTTCTATCAAAAGGAACGTTCAAGTCTGTGAGTTGAATGCACTCAACACAAAGAAGTTTCTGAGAATGCTTCTGTTCAGTTTTTATGTGAAGATATTTCCTTTTCCAGCATAGGCCTCAAACGGCTCCAAATATCCACTTGCAGATTCTACAAAAAGAGTGTTTCCAAACTTCTCTATCAATTGGTAGGTTCAACTCTGTGAGTTGAATGAACTCATCACAAAGAAGTTTCTGAGAATCCTTCTCTCTAGTTTTTATGTGAAGATATTTCCTTTTCCAACGTAGGCCTCAAAGCGCTCCAAATAAACACATGCAGATTCTACAAAAGGAGTGTTTCAAAACTGTTCTATCAAAGGGAACGTTCAAGTCTGTGAGTTGAATGTACTCATCACACAGATGTTTCTCAGAATGCTTCTGTCTAGTTTTTAGTTGAAGAGATTTCATTTCCCAGCATAGGCCTCAAAGCGCTCCAAATATCCACTTGCAGAATCTACGAAAAGAGTGTTTCAAAGCTGCTCTTTCAAAAGCAAGGTTCAAGTCTGTGTGTTGAATGCACTCATCCGAAAGAAGTTTCTGAGAACGCTTCTGTCTAGTTCTTACGTGAAGATATTTCCTTTTCCAGCTTAGACCTCAAAGCGCTCCAAATAAACACTTGCAAATTCTACAAAAGGAGTGTTTCAAAAGAGTTCTATCAAAAGGAACGTTCAAGTCTGTGAGTTGAATGCACTTATCATACCGAAGTTTCCTGGAATGCTTCTGTCTAGTTTTTATGTGAAGACATTTCCTTTTCCAGCAGAGGCCTCAAAGCACTCCAAATATCCACTTGCAGATTCTACAAAAAGAGTGTTTCAAAACTGCTCTATCAAAAGCAAGCTTCAACACTGTGAGTAGAATGCACTCATCACAAAGAAGTTTCTGAGAATGCTTCTGTCTAGTTTTTATGTGAAGATATTTCCTTTTCCAACATAGGCCTCAAAGCGCTCCAAATAAACACTTGCAGATTCTACAAAAGGAGTGTTTCGAAACTGCTCTTTCAAGAGGAACGTTCAAGTCTGTGAGTTGAATGCACTCATCACACAGAAGTTTCTGAGAATGCTTCTGTCTAGTTTTTATGTGAAGATGTTTCCTTTTCCAGCATAGGCCTCAAAACGCTCCAAATATCCTCTTGCAGATTCTACAAAAAGAGTGTTTCAAAACTGTTCTATCAAAAGGAAGGTTCAACTCTGTGAGTTGAATGAATGCATCATGAAGAACTTTCTGAGAATGCTTCTCTGTAGTTTTTAGGTGAAGATATTCCAAAACCCAGCACAGGCCTCGAAGTGCTCCAAATAACCACTTGCAGATTTTACCAAAAGAGTGTTTCAAAACTGCTCTTTCTATAGGTAAGTTCAAGTCTGTGAGTTGAATGCACTCAACACAAAGAAGTTTCTGAGAATGCTTCTGTTCAGTTTTTATGTGAAGATATTTCCTTTTCCAGCATAGGCCTCAAACGGCTCCAAATATCCACTTGCAGATTCTACAAAAAGAGTGTTTCCAAACTTCTCTATCAATTGGTAGGTTCAACTCTGTGAGTTGAATGAACTCATCACAAAGAAGTTTCTGAGAATCCTTCTCTCTAGTTTTTATGTGAAGATATTTCCTTTTCCAACGTAGGCCTCAAAGCGCTCCAAATAAACACATGCAGATTCTACAAAAGGAGTGTTTCAAAACTGTTCTATCAAAGGGAACGTTCAAGTCTGTGAGTTGAATGTACTCATCACACAGATGTTTCTCAGAATCCTTCTGTCTAGTTTTTAGTTGAAGAGATTTCATTTCCCAGCATAGGCCTCAAAGCGCTCCAAATATCCACTTGCAGAATCTACGAAAAGAGTGTTTCAAAGCTGCTCTTTCAAAAGCAAGGTTCAAGTCTGTGTGTTGAATGCACTCATCCGAAAGAAGTTTCTGAGAACGCTTCTGTCTAGTTCTTACGTGAAGATATTTCCTTTTCCAGCTTAGACCTCAAAGCGCTCCAAATAAACACTTGCAAATTCTACAAAAGGAGTGTTTCAAAAGAGTTCTATCAAAAGGAACGTTCAAGTCTGTGAGTTGAATGCACTTATCATACCGAAGTTTCCTGGAATGCTTCTGTCTAGTTTTTATGTGAAGACATTTCCTTTTCCAGCAGAGGCCTCAAAGCACTCCAAATATCCACTTGCAGATTCTACAAAAAGAGTGTTTCAAAACTGCTCTATCAAAAGCAAGCTTCAACACTGTGAGTAGAATGCACTCATCACAAAGAAGTTTCTGAGAATGCTTCTGTCTAGTTTTTATGTGAAGATATTTCCTTTTCCAACATAGGCCTCAAAGCGCTCCAAATAAACACTTGCAGATTCTACAAAAGGAGTGTTTCGAAACTGCTCTTTCAAGAGGAACGTTCAAGTCTGTGAGTTGAATGCACTCATCACACAGAAGTTTCTGAGAATGCTTCTGTCTAGTTTTTATGTGAAGATGTTTCCTTTTCCAGCATAGGCCTCAAAACGCTCCAAATATCCTCTTGCAGATTCTACAAAAAGAGTGTTTCAAAACTGTTCTATCAAAAGGAAGGTTCAACTCTGTGAGTTGAATGAATGCATCATGAAGAACTTTCTGAGAATGCTTCTCTGTAGTTTTTAGGTGAAGATATTCCAAAACCCAGCACAGGCCTCGAAGTGCTCCAAATAACCACTTGCAGATTTTACCAAAAGAGTGTTTCAAAACTGCTCTTTCTATAGGTAAGTTCAAGTCTGTGAGTTGAATGCACTCAACACAAAGAAGTTTCTGAGAATGCTTCTGTTCAGTTTTTATGTGAAGATATTTCCTTTTCCAGCATAGGCCTCAAACGGCTCCAAATATCCACTTGCAGATTCTACAAAAAGAGTGTTTCCAAACTTCTCTATCAATTGGTAGGTTCAACTCTGTGAGTTGAATGAAGTCATCACAAAGAAGTTTCTGAGAATCCTTCTCTCTAGTTTTTATGTGAAGATATTTCCTTTTCCAGCATAGGCCTCAAAGCGCTCCAAATAAACACATGCAGATTCTACAAAAGGAGTGTTTCAAAACTGTTCTATCAAAGGGAACGTTCAAGTCAGTGAGTTGAATGTACTCATCACACAGATGTTTCTCAGAATGTTTCTGTCTAGTTTTTAGGTGAAGAGATTTCATTTCCCAGCATAGGCCTCAAAGCGCTCCAAATATCCACTTGCAGATTCAACAAGAAGAGTGTTTCCAAACTGCTCTTTCAAAAGGAAGCTTCAAGTCTGTGAGTTGAATGCACTCATCACAAAGAAGTTTCTGAGAATGCTTCCGTCTAGTTTCTATATGAAGATATTTCCTTTTCCAACATAGGCCCCAAAGTGCTCCAAATAAACCCTTGCAGATTCTACAAAAGGAGTGTTTCAAAACTGCTCTTTCTATAGGTAAGTTCAAGTCTGTGAGTTGAATGCACTCAACACAAAGAAGTTTCTGAGAATGCTTCTGTTCAGTTTTTATGTGAAGATATTTCCTTTTCCAGCATAGGCCTCAAACGGCTCCAAATATCCACTTGCAGATTCTACAAAAAGAGTGTTTCCAAACTTCTCTATCAATTGGTAGGTTCAACTCTGTGAGTTGAATGAACTCATCACAAAGAAGTTTCTGAGAATCCTTCTCTCTAGTTTTTATGTGAAGATATTTCCTTTTCCAACGTAGGCCTCAAAGCGCTCCAAATAAACACATGCAGATTCTACAAAAGGAGTGTTTCAAAACTGTTCTATCAAAGGGAACGTTCAAGTCTGTGAGTTGAATGTACTCATCACACAGATGTTTCTCAGAATGCTTCTGTCTAGTTTTTAGTTGAAGAGATTTCATTTCCCAGCATAGGCCTCAAAGCGCTCCAAATATCCACTTGCAGAATCTACGAAAAGAGTGTTTCAAAGCTGCTCTTTCAAAAGCAAGGTTCAAGTCTGTGTGTTGAATGCACTCATCCGAAAGAAGTTTCTGAGAACGCTTCTGTCTAGTTCTTACGTGAAGATATTTCCTTTTCCAGCTTAGACCTCAAAGTGCTCCAAATAAACACTTGCAAATTCTACAAAAGGAGTGTTTCAAAAGAGTTCTATCAAAAGGAACGTTCAAGTCTGTGAGTTGAATGCACTTATCATACCGAAGTTTCCTGGAATGCTTCTGTCTAGTTTTTATGTGAAGACATTTCCTTTTCCAGCAGAGGCCTCAAAGCACTCCAAATATCCACTTGCAGATTCTACAAAAAGAGTGTTTCAAAACTGCTCTATCAAAAGCAAGCTTCAACACTGTGAGTAGAATGCACTCATCACAAAGAAGTTTCTGAGAATGCTTCTGTCTAGTTTTTATGTGAAGATATTTCCTTTTCCAACATAGGCCTCAAAGCGCTCCAAATAAACACTTGCAGATTCTACAAAAGGAGTGTTTCGAAACTGCTCTTTCAAGAGGAACGTTCAAGTCTGTGAGTTGAATGCACTCATCACACAGAAGTTTCTGAGAATGCTTCTGTCTAGTTTTTATGTGAAGATGTTTCCTTTTCCAGCATAGGCCTCAAAACGCTCCAAATATCCTCTTGCAGATTCTACAAAAAGAGTGTTTCAAAACTGTTCTATCAAAAGGAAGGTTCAACTCTGTGAGTTGAATGAATGCATCATGAAGAACTTTCTGAGAATGCTTCTCTGTAGTTTTTAGGTGAAGATATTCCAAAACCCAGCACAGGCCTCGAAGTGCTCCAAATAACCACTTGCAGATTTTACCAAAAGAGTGTTTCAAAACTGCTCTTTCTATAGGTAAGTTCAAGTCTGTGAGTTGAATGCACTCAACACAAAGAAGTTTCTGAGAATGCTTCTGTTCAGTTTTTATGTGAAGATATTTCCTTTTCCAGCATAGGCCTCAAACGGCTCCAAATATCCACTTGCAGATTCTACAAAAAGAGTGTTTCCAAACTTCTCTATCAATTGGTAGGTTCAACTCTGTGAGTTGAATGAAGTCATCACAAAGAAGTTTCTGAGAATCCTTCTCTCTAGTTTTTATGTGAAGATACTTCCTTTTCCAACATAGGCCTCAAAGCGCTCCAAATAAACACATGCAGATTCTACAAAAGGAGTGTTTCAAAACTGTTCTATCAAAGGGAACGTTCAAGTCTGTGAGTTGAATGTACTGATCACACAGATGTTTCTCAGAATGTTTCTGTCTAGTTTTTAGGTGAAGAGATTTCATTTCCCAGCATAGGCCTCAAAGCGCTCCAAATATCCACTTGCAGATTCTACAAGAAGAGTGTTTCCAAACTGCACTTTCAAAAGGAAGCTTCAAGTCTGTGAGTTGAATGCACTCATCACAAAGAAGTTTCTGAGAATGCTTCCGTCTAGTTTCTATATGAAGATATTTCCTTTTCCAACATAGGCCTCAAACGGCTCCAAATATCCACTTGCAGATTCTACAAAAAGAGTGTTTCCAAACTTCTCTATCAATTGGTAGGTTCAACTCTGTGAGTTGAATGAACTCATCACAAAGAAGTTTCTGAGAATCCTTCTCTCTAGTTTTTATGTGAAGATATTTCCTTTTCCAACGTAAGCCTCAAAGCGCTCCAAATAAACACATGCAGATTCTACAAAAGGAGTGTTTCAAAACTGTTCTATCAAAGAGAACGTTCAAGTCTGTGAGTTGAATGTACTCATCACACAGATGTTTCTCAGAATGCTTCTGTCTAGTTTTTAGGTGAAGAGATTTCATTTCCCAGCATAGGCCTCAAAGCGCTCCAAATATCCACTTGCAGAATCTACGAAAAGAGTGTTTCAAAGCTGCTCTTTCAAAAGCAAGGTTCAAGTCTGTGTGTTGAATGCACTCATCACAAAGAAGTTTCTGAGAACGCTTCTGTCTAGTTCTTACGTGAAGATATTTCCTTTTCCAGCTTAGACCTCAAAGCGCTCCAAATAAACACTTGCAAATTCTACAAAAGGAGTGTTTCAAAAGAGTTCTATCAAAAGGAACGTTCAAGTCTGTGAGTTGAATGCACTTATCATACCGAAGTTTCCTGGAATGCTTCTGTCTAGTTTTTATGTGAAGACATTTCCTTTTCCAGCAGAGGCTTCAAAGCACTCCAAATATCCACTTGCAGATTCTACAAAAAGAGTGTTTCAAAACTGCTCTACCAAAAGCAAGCTTCAACACTGTGAGTAGAATGCACTCATCACAAAGAAGTTTCTGAGAATGCTTCTGTCTAGTTTTTATGTGAAGATATTTCCTTTTCCAACATAGGCCTCAAAGCGCTCCAAATAAACACTTGCAGATTCTACAAAAGGAGTGTTTCGAAACTGCTCTTTCAAGAGGAACGTTCAAGTCTGTGAGTTGAATGCACTCATCACACAGAAGTTTCTGAGAATGCTTCTGTCTAGTTTTTATGTGAAGATGTTTCCTTTTCCAGCATAGGCCTCAAAACGCTCCAAATATCCTCTTGCAGATTCTACAAAAAGAGTGTTTCAAAACTGTTCTATCAAAAGGAAGGTTCAACTCTGTGAGTTGAATGAATGCATCATGAAGAACTTTCTGAGAATGCTTCTCTGTAGTTTTTAGGTGAAGATATTCCAAAACCCAGCACAGGCCTCGAAGTGCTCCAAATAACCACTTGCAGATTTTACCAAAAGAGTGTTTCAAAACTGCTCTTTCTATAGGTAAGTTCAAGTCTGTGAGTTGAATGCACTCAACACAAAGAAGTTTCTGAGAATGCTTCTGTTCAGTTTTTATGTGAAGATATTTCCTTTTCCAGCATAGGCCTCAAACGGCTCCAAATATCCACTTGCAGATTCTACAAAAAGAGTGTTTCCAAACTTCTCTATCAATTGGTAGGTTCAACTCTGTGAGTTGAATGAAGTCATCACAAAGAAGTTTCTGAGAATCCTTCTCTCTAGTTTTTATGTGAAGATATTTCCTTTTCCAGCATAGGCCTCAAAGCGCTCCAAATAAACACATGCAGATTCTACAAAAGGAGTGTTTCAAAACTGTTCTATCAAAGGGAACGTTCAAGTCAGTGAGTTGAATGTACTGATCACACAGATGTTTCTCAGAATGTTTCTGTCTAGTTTTTAGGTGAAGAGATTTCATTTCCCAGCATAGGCCTCAAAGCGCTCCAAATATCCACTTGCAGATTCTACAAGAAGAGTGTTTCCAAACTGCTCTTTCAAAAGGAAGCTTCAAGTCTGTGAGTTGAATGCACTCATCACAAAGAAGTTTCTGAGAATGCTTCCGTCTAGTTTCTATATGAAGATATTTCCTTTTCCAACATAGGCCCCAAAGTGCTCCAAATAAACCCTTGCAGATTCTACAAAAGGAGTGTTTCAAAACTGCTCTTTCTATAGGTAAGTTCAAGTCTGTGAGTTGAATGCACTCAACACAAAGAAGTTTCTGAGAATGCTTCTGTTCAGTTTTTATGTGAAGATATTTCCTTTTCCAGCATAGGCCTCAAACGGCTCCAAATATCCACTTGCAGATTCTACAAAAAGAGTGTTTCCAAACTTCTCTATCAATTGGTAGGTTCAACTCTGTGAGTTGAATGAACTCATCACAAAGAAGTTTCTGAGAATCCTTCTCTCTAGTTTTTATGTGAAGATATTTCCTTTTCCAACGTAGGCCTCAAAGCGCTCCAAATAAACACATGCAGATTCTACAAAAGGAGTGTTTCAAAACTGTTCTATCAAAGGGAACGTTCAAGTCTGTGAGTTGAATGTACTCATCACACAGATGTTTCTCAGAATGCTTCTGTCTAGTTTTTAGTTGAAGAGATTTCATTTCCCAGCATAGGCCTCAAAGCGCTCCAAATATCCACTTGCAGAATCTACGAAAAGAGTGTTTCAAAGCTGCTCTTTCAAAAGCAAGGTTCAAGTCTGTGTGTTGAATGCACTCATCCGAAAGAAGTTTCTGAGAACGCTTCTGTCTAGTTCTTACGTGAAGATATTTCCTTTTCCAGCTTAGACCTCAAAGCGCTCCAAATAAACACTTGCAAATTCTACAAAAGGAGTGTTTCAAAAGAGTTCTATCAAAAGGAACGTTCAAGTCTGTGAGTTGAATGCACTTATCATACCGAAGTTTCCTGGAATGCTTCTGTCTAGTTTTTATGTGAAGACATTTCCTTTTCCAGCAGAGGCCTCAAAGCACTCCAAATATCCACTTGCAGATTCTACAAAAAGAGTGTTTCAAAACTGCTCTATCAAAAGCAAGCTTCAACACTGTGAGTAGAATGCACTCATTACAAAGAAGTTTCTGAGAATGCTTCTGTCTAGTTTTTATGTGAAGATATTTCCTTTTCCAACATAGGCCTCAAAGCGCTCCAAATAAACACTTGCAGATTCTACAAAAGGAGTGTTTCGAAACTGCTCTTTCAAGAGGAACGTTCAAGTCTGTGAGTTGAATGCACTCATCACACAGAAGTTTCTGAGAATGCTTCTGTCTAGTTTTTATGTGAAGATGTTTCCTTTTCCAGAATAGGCCTCAAAACGCTCCAAATATCCTCTTGCAGATTCTACAAAAAAGAGTGTTTCAAAACTGTTCTATCAAAAGGAAGGTTCAACTCTGTGAGTTGAATGAATGCATCATGAAGAACTTTCTGAGAATGCTTCTCTGTAGTTTTTAGGTGAAGATATTCCAAAACCCAGCACAGGCCTCGAAGTGCTCCAAATAACCACTTGCAGATTTTACCAAAAGAGTGTTTCAAAACTGCTCTTTCTATAGGTAAGTTCAAGTCTGTGAGTTGAATGCACTCAACACAAAGAAGTTTCTGAGAATGCTTCTGTTCAGTTTTTATGTGAAGATATTTCCTTTTCCAGCATAGGCCTCAAACGGCTCCAAATATCCACTTGCAGATTCTACAAAAAGAGTGTTTCCAAACTTCTCTATCAATTGGTAGGTTCAACTCTGTGAGTTGAATGAAGTCATCACAAAGAAGTTTCTGAGAATCCTTCTCTCTAGTTTTTATGTGAAGATATTTCCTTTTCCAACATAGGCCTCAAGGTGCTCCGAATAAACACTTGCAGATTCTACAAACTTAATGTTTCAAAACTCTTCTATCAAAAGGAACGTTGAAGTCTGTGAGTTGAATGCACTCATCACAAAGAAGTTTCTCAGAATGCTTCCGTCTAGTTTTTAGGTGAAGAGATTTCATTTCCCAGCACAGGCCTCAAAGCGCTCCAAATATCCACTTGCAGATTCTACAAGAAGAGTGTTTCCAAACTGCTCTTTCAAAAGGAAGCTTCAAGTCTGTGAGTTGAATGCACTCATCACAAAGAAGTTTCTGAGAATGCTTCCGTCTAGTTTCTATATGAAGGTATTTCCTTTTCCAACATAGGCCCCAAAGTGCTCCAAATAAACCCTTGCAGATTCTACAAAAGGAGTGTTTCAAAACTGCTCTTTCTATAGGTAAGTTCAAGTCTGTGAGTTGAATGCACTCAACACAAAGAAGTTTCTGAGAATGCTTCTGTTCAGTTTTTATGTGAAGAGATTTCCTTTTCCAGCATAGGCCTCAAACGGCTCCAAATATCCACTTGCAGATTCTACAAAAGGAGTGTTTCCAAACTTCTCTATCAATTGGTAGGTTCAACTCTGTGAGTTGAATGAACTCATCACAAAGAAGTTTCTGAGAATCCTTCTCTCTAGTTTTTATGTGAAGATATTTCCTTTTCCAACGTAGGCCTCAAAGCGCTCCAAATAAACACATGCAGATTCTACAAAAGGAGTGTTTCAAAACTGTTCTATCAAAGGGAACGTTCAAGCCTCTGAGTTGAATGTACTCATCACACAGATGTTTCTCAGAATGCTTCTGTCTAGTTTTTAGGTGAAGAGATTTCATTTCCCAGCATAGGCCTCAAAGCGCTCCAAATATCCACTTGCAGATTCTATAAGAAGAGAGTTTCCAAACTGCTCTTTCAAAAGGAAGCTTCAAGTCTGTGTGTTGAATGCACTCATCCAAAAGAAGTTTCTGAGAATGCTTCTGTCTAGTTCTTACGTGAAGATATTTCCTTTTCCAGGTAAGGCCTCAAAGCGCTCCAAATAAACACTTGCAAATTCTACAAAAGGAGTGTTTCAAAAGAGTTCTATCAAAAGGAACGTTCAAGTCTGTGAGTTGAATGCACTTATCATACCGAAGTTTCCTGGAATGCTTCTGTCTAGTTTTTATGTGAAGACATTTCCTTTTCCAGCAGAGGCCTCAAAGCACTCCAAATATCCACTTGCAGATTCTACAAAAAGAGTGTTTCAAAACTGCTCTATCAAAAGCAAGGTTCAACACTGTGAGTAGAATGCACTCATCACAAAGAAGTTTCTGAGAATGCTTCTGTCTAGTTTTTATGTGAAGATATTTCCTTTTCCAACATAGGCCTCAAAGCGCTCCAAATAAACACTTGCAGATTCTACAAAAGGAGTGTTTCGAAACTGCTCTTTCAAGAGGAACGTTCAAGTCTGTGAGTTGAATGCACTCATCACACAGAAGTTTCTGAGAATGCTTCTGTCTAGTTTTTATGGGAAGATGTTTCCTTTTCCAGAATAGGCCTCAAAACGCTCCAAATATCCTCTTGCAGATTCTACAAAAAGAGTGTTTCAAAACTGTTCTATCAAAAGGAAGGTTCAACTCTGTGAGTTGAATGAATGCATCATGAAGAACTTTCTGAGAATGCTTCTCTGTAGTTTTTAGGTGAAGATATTCCAAAACCCAGCACAGGCCTCGAAGTGCTCCAAATAACCACTTGCAGATTTTACCAAAAGAGTGTTTCAAAACTGCTCTTTCTATAGGTAAGTTCAAGTCTGTGAGTTGAATGCACTCAACACAAAGAAGTTTCTGAGAATGCTTCTGTTCAGTTTTTATGTGAAGATATTTCCTTTTCCAGCATAGGCCTCAAACGGCTCCAAATATCCACTTGCAGATTCTACAAAAAGAGTGTTTCCAAACTTCTCTATCAATTGGTAGGTTCAACTCTGTGAGTTGAATGAAGTCATCACAAAGAAGTTTCTGAGAATCCTTCTCTCTAGTTTTTATGTGAAGATATTTCCTTTTCCAACATAGGCCTCAAGGTGCTCCGAATAAACACTTGCAGATTCTACAAACTTAATGTTTCAAAACTCTTCTATCAAAAGGAACGTTGAAGTCTGTGAGTTGAATGCACTCATCACAAAGAAGTTTCTCAGAATGCTTCCGTCTAGTTTTTAGGTGAAGAGATTTCATTTCCCAGCACAGGCCTCAAAGCGCTCCAAATATCCACTTGCAGATTCTACAAGAAGAGTGTTTCCAAACTGCTCTTTCAAAAGGAAGCTTCAAGTCTGTGAGTTGAATGCACTCATCACAAAGAAGTTTCTGAGAATGCTTCCGTCTAGTTTCTATATGAAGATATTTCCTTTTCCAACATAGGCCCCAAAGTGCTCCAAATAAACCCTTGCAGATTCTACAAAAGGAGTGTTTCAAAACTGCTCTTTCTATAGGTAAGTTCAAGTCTGTGAGTTGAATGCACTCAACACAAAGAAGTTTCTGAGAATGCTTCTGTTCAGTTTTTATGTGAAGATATTTCCTTTTCCAGCATAGGCCTCAAACGGCTCCAAATATCCACTTGCAGATTCTACAAAAAGAGTGTTTCAAAACTGCTCTATCAATTGGTAGGTTCAACTCTGTGAGTTGAATGAAGTCATCACAAAGAAGTTTCTGAGAATCCTTCTCTCTAGTTTTTACGTGAAGATATTTCCTTTTCCAGCGTAGGCCTCAAAGCGCTCCAAATAAACACATGCAGATTCTACAAAAGGAGTGTTTCAAAACTGTTCTATCAAAGGGAACGTTCAAGTCTGTGAGTTGAATGTACTCATCACACAGATGTTTCTCAGAATGCTTCTGTCTAGTTTTTAGGTGAAGAGATTTCATTTCCCAGCATAGGCCTCAAAGCGCTCCAAATATCCACTTGCAGATTCTATAAGAAGAGAGTTTCCAAACTGCTCTTTCAAAAGGAAGCTTCAAGTCTGTGAGTTGAATGCACTCATCACAAAGAAGTTTCTGAGAATGCTTCCGTCTAGTTTCTATATGAAGATATTTCCTTTTCCAACATAGGCCCCAAAGTGCTCCAAATAAACCCTTGCAGATTCTACAAAAGGAGTGTTTCAAAACTGCTCTTTCTATAGGTAAGTTCAAGTCTGTGAGTTGAATGCACTCAACACAAAGAAGTTTCTGAGAATGCTTCTGTTCAGTTTTTATGTGAAGATATTTCCTTTTCCAGCATAGGCCTCAAACGGCTCCAAATATCCACTTGCAGATTCTACAAAAAGAGTGTTTCCAAACTTCTCTATCAATTGGTAGGTTCAACTCTGTGAGTTGAATGAACTCATCACAAAGAAGTTTCTGAGAATCCTTCTCTCTAGTTTTTATGTGAAGATATTTCCTTTTCCAACGTAGGCCTCAAAGCGCTCCAAATAAACACATGCAGATTCTACAAAAGGAGTGTTTCAAAACTGTTCTATCAAAGGGAACGTTCAAGTCTGTGAGTTGAATGTACTCATCACACAGATGTTTCTCAGAATGCTTCTGTCTAGTTTTTAGTTGAAGAGATTTCATTTCCCAGCATATGCCTCAAAGCGCTCCAAATATCCACTTGCAGAATCTACAAAAAGAGTGTTTCAAAGCTGCTCTTTCAAAAGCAAGGTTCAAGTCTGTGTGTTGAATGCACTCATCCGAAAGAAGTTTCTGAGAACGCTTCTGTCTAGTTCTTACGTGAAGATATTTCCTTTTCCAGCTTAGACCTCAAAGCGCTCCAAATAAACACTTGCAAATTCTACAAAAGGAGTGTTTCAAAAGAGTTCTATCAAAAGGAACGTTCAAGTCTGTGAGTTGAATGCACTTATCATACCGAAGTTTCCTGGAATGCTTCTGTCTAGTTTTTATGTGAAGACATTTCCTTTTCCAGCAGAGGCCTCAAAGCACTCCAAATATCCACTTGCAGATTCTACAAAAAGAGTGTTTCAAAACTGCTCTATCAAAAGCAAGCTTCAACACTGTGAGTAGAATGCACTCATCACAAAGAAGTTTCTGAGAATGCTTCTGTCTAGTTTTTATGTGAAGATATTTCCTTTTCCAACATAGGCCTCAAAGCGCTCCAAATAAACACTTGCAGATTCTACAAAAGGAGTGTTTCGAAACTGCTCTTTCAAGAGGAACGTTCAAGTCTGTGAGTTGAATGCACTCATCACACAGAAGTTTCTGAGAATGCTTCTGTCTAGTTTTTATGTGAAGATGTTTCCTTTTCCAGCATAGGCCTCAAAACGCTCCAAATATCCTCTTGCAGATTCTACAAAAAGAGTGTTTCAAAACTGTTCTATCAAAAGGAAGGTTCAACTCTGTGAGTTGAATGAATGCATCATGAAGAACTTTCTGAGAATGCTTCTCTGTAGTTTTTAGGTGAAGATATTCCAAAACCCAGCACAGGCCTCGAAGTGCTCCAAATAACCACTTGCAGATTTTACCAAAAGAGTGTTTCAAAACTGCTCTTTCTATAGGTAAGTTCAAGTCTGTGAGTTGAATGCACTCAACACAAAGAAGTTTCTGAGAATGCTTCTGTTCAGTTTTTATGTGAAGATATTTCCTTTTCCAGCATAGGCCTCAAACGGCTCCAAATATCTACTTGCAGATTCTACAAAAAGAGTGTTTCCAAACTTCTCTATCAATTGGTAGGTTCAACTCTGTGAGTTGAATGAAGTCATCACAAAGAAGTTTCTGAGAATCCTTCTCTCTAGTTTTTATGTGAAGATATTTCCTTTTCCAACATAGGCCTCAAGGTGCTCCGAATAAACACTTGCAGATTCTACAAACTTAATGTTTCAAAACTCTTCTATCAAAAGGAACGTTGAAGTCTGTGAGTTGAATGCACTCATCACAAAGAAGTTTCTCAGAATGCTTCCGTCTAGTTTTTAGGTGAAGAGATTTCATTTCCCAGCCCAGGCCTCAAAGCGCTCCAAATATCCACTTGCAGATTCTACAAGAAGAGTGTTTCCAAACTGCTCTTTCAAAAGGAAGCTTCAAGTCTGTGAGTTGAATGCACTCATCACAAAGAAGTTTCTGAGAATGCTTCCGTCTAGTTTCTATATGAAGATATTTCCTTTTCCAACATAGGCCCCAAAGTGCTCCAAATAAACCCTTGCAGATTCTACAAAAGGAGTGTTTCAAAACTGCTCTTTCTATAGGTAAGTTCAAGTCTGTGAGTTGAATGCACTCAACACAAAGAAGTTTCTGAGAATGCTTCTGTTCAGTTTTTATGTGAAGATATTTCCTTTTCCAGCATAGGCCTCAAACGGCTCCAAATATCCACTTGCAGATTCTACAAAAAGAGTGTTTCCAAACTGCTCTATCAATTGGTAGGTTCAACTCTGTGAGTTGAATGAAGTCATCACAAAGAAGTTTCTGAGAATCCTTCTCTCTAGTTTTTACGTGAAGATATTTCCTTTTCCAGCGTAGGCCTCAAAGCGCTCCAAATAAACACATGCAGATTCTACAAAAGGAGTGTTTCAAAACTGTTCTATCAAAGGGAACGTTCAAGTCTGTGAGTTGAATGTACTCATCACACAGATGTTTCTCAGAATGCTTCTGTCTAGTTTTTAGTTGAAGAGATTTCATTTCCCAGCATAGGCCTCAAAGCGCTCCAAATATCCACTTGCAGAATCTACGAAAAGAGTGTTTCAAAGCTGCTCTTTCAAAAGCAAGGTTCAAGTCTGTGTGTTGAATGCACTCATCTGAAAGAAGTTTCTGAGAACGCTTCTGTCTAGTTCTTACGTGAAGATATTTCCTTTTCCAGCTAAGACCTCAAAGCGCTCCAAATAAACACTTGCAAATTCTACAAAAGGAGTGTTTCAAAAGAGTTCTATCAAAAGGAACGTTCAAGTCTGTGAGTTGAATGCACTTATCATACCGAAGTTTCCTGGAATGCTTCTGTCTAGTTTTTATGTGAAGACATTTCCTTTTCCAGCAGAGGCCTCAAAGCACTCCAAATATCCACTTGCAGATTCTACAAAAAGAGTGTTTCAAAACTGCTCTATCAAAAGCAAGCTTCAACACTGTGAGTAGAATGCACTCATCACAAAGAAGTTTCTGAGAATGCTTCTGTCTAGTTTTTATGTGAAGATATTTCCTTTTCCAACATAGGCCTCAAAGCGCTCCAAATAAACACTTGCAGATTCTACAAAAGGAGTGTTTCGAAACTGCTCTTTCAAGAGGAACGTTCAAGTCTGTGAGTTGAATGCACTCATCACACAGAAGTTTCTGAGAATGCTTCTGTCTAGTTTTTATGTGAAGATGTTTCCTTTTCCAGCATAGTCCTCAAAACGCTCCAAATATCCTCTTGCAGATTCTACAAAAAGAGTGTTTCAAAACTGTTCTATCAAAAGGAAGGTTCAACTCTGTGAGTTGAATGAATGCATCATGAAGAACTTTCTGAGAATGCTTCTCTGTAGTTTTTAGGTGAAGATATTCCAAAACCGAGCACAGGCCTCGAAGTGCTCCAAATAACCACTTGCAGATTTTACCAAAAGAGTGTTTCAAAACTGCTCTTTCTATAGGTAAGTTCAAGTCTGTGAGTTGAATGCACTCAACACAAAGAAGTTTCTGAGAATGCTTCTGTTCAGTTTTTATGTGAAGATATTTCTTTTTCCAGCATAGGCCTCAAACGGCTCCAAATATCCACTTGCAGATTCTACAAAAAGAGTGTTTCCAAACTTCTCTATCAATTGGTAGGTTCAACTCTGTGAGTTGAATGAAGTCATCACAAAGAAGTTTCTGAGAATCCTTCTCTCTAGTTTTTATGTGAAGATATTTCCTTTTCCAACATAGGCCTCAAGGTGCTCCGAATAAACACTTGCAGATTCTACAAACTTAATGTTTCAAAACTGTTCTATCAAAAGGAACGTTGAAGTCTGTGAGTTGAATGCACTCATCACAAAGAAGTTTCTCAGAATGCTTCCGTCTAGTTTTTAGGTGAAGAGATTTCATTTCCCAGCACAGGCCTGAAAGCGCTCCAAATATGCACTTGCAGATTCTACAAGAAGAGTGTTTCCAAACTGCTCTTTCAAAAGGAAGCTTCAAGTCTGTGAGTTGAATGCACTCATCACAAAGAAGTTTCTGAGAATGCTTCCGTCTCGTTTCTATATGAAGGTATTTCTTTTCCAACATAGGCCCCAAAGTGCTCCAAATAAACCCTTGCAGATTCTACAAAAGGAGTGTTTCAAAACTGCTCTTTCTATAGGTAAGTTCAAGTCTGTGAGTTGAATGCACTCAACACAAAGAAGTTTCTGAGAATGCTTCTGTTCAGTTTTTATGTGAAGATATTTCCTTTTCCAGCATAGGCCTCAAACGGCTCCAAATATCCACTTGCAGATTCTACAAAAGGAGTGTTTCCAAACTTCTCTATCAATTGGTAGGTTCAACTCTGTGAGTTGAATGAACTCATCACAAAGAAGTTTCTGAGAATCCTTCTCTCTAGTTTTTATGTGAA
Organism: Pongo pygmaeus; assembly: GCF_028885625.2. Classification (NCBI taxonomy): domain Eukaryota; kingdom Metazoa; phylum Chordata; class Mammalia; order Primates; family Hominidae; genus Pongo; species Pongo pygmaeus. The sequence goes on along the minus strand of NC_072390.2, from coordinate 19,185,364 downwards.
GATATTTCCTTTTCCAACGTAGGCCTCAAAGCGCTCCAAATAAACACATGCAGATTCTACAAAAGGAGTGTTTCAAAACTGTTCTATCAAAGGGAACGTTCAAGCCTGTGAGTTGAATGTACTCATCACACAGATGTTTCTCTGAATGCTTCTGTCTAGTTTTTAGGTGAAGAGATTTCATTTCCCAGCATAGGCCTCAAAGCGCTCCAAATATCCACTTGCAGATTCTATAAGAAGAGAGTTTCCAAACTGCTCTTTCAAAAGGAAGCTTCAAGTCTGTGTGTTGAATGCACTCATCCAAAAGAAGTTTCTGAGAATGCTTCTGTCTAGTTCTTACGTGAAGATATTTCCTTTTCCAGGTAAGGCCTCAAAGCGCTCCAAATAAACACTTGCAAATTCTACAAAAGGAGTGTTTCAAAAGAGTTCTATCAAAAGGAACGTTCAAGTCTGTGAGTTGAATGCACTTATCATACCGAAGTTTCCTGGAATGCTTCTGTCTAGTTTTTATGTGAAGACATTTCCTTTTCCAGCAGAGGCCTCAAAGCACTCCAAATATCCACTTGCAGATTCTACAAAAAGAGTGTTTCAAAACTGCTCTATCAAAAGCAAGGTTCAACACTGTGAGTAGAATGCACTCATCACAAAGAAGTTTCTGAGAATGCTTCTGTCTAGTTTTTATGTGAAGATATTTCCTTTTCCAACATAGGCCTCAAAGCGCTCCAAATAAACACTTGCAGATTCTACAAAAGGAGTGTTTCGAAACTGCTCTTTCAAGAGGAACGTTCAAGTCTGTGAGTTGAATGCACTCATCACACAGAAGTTTCTGAGAATGCTTCTGTCTAGTTTTTATGTGAAGATGTTTCCTTTTCCAGCATAGGCCTCAAAACGCTCCAAATATCCTCTTGCAGATTCTACAAAAAGAGTGTTTCAAAACTGTTCTATCAAAAGGAAGGTTCAACTCTGCGAGTTGAATGAATGCATCATGAAGAACTTTCTGAGAATGCTTCTCTGTAGTTTTTAGGTGAAGATATTCCAAAACCCAGCACAGGCCTCGAAGTGCTCCAAATAACCACTTGCAGATTTTACCAAAAGAGTGTTTCAAAACTGCTCTTTCTATAGGTAAGTTCAAGTCTGTGAGTTGAATGCACTCAACACAAAGAAGTTTCTGAGAATGCTTCTGTTCAGTTTTTATGTGAAGATATTTCCTTTTCCAGCATAGGCCTCAAACGGCTCCAAATATCCACTTGCAGATTCTACAAAAAGAGTGTTTCCAAACTTCTCTATCAATTGGTAGGTTCAACTCTGTGAGTTGAATGAAGTCATCACAAAGAAGTTTCTGAGAATCCTTCTCTCTAGTTTTTATGTGAAGATATTTCCTTTTCCAGCGTAGGCCACAAAGCGCTCCAAATAAACACATGCAGATTCTACAAAAGGAGTGTTTCAAAACTGTTCTATCAAAGGGAACGTTCAAGTCTGTGAGTTGAATGTACTCATCACACAGATGTTTCTCAGAATGCTTCTGTCTAGTTTTTAGGTGAAGAGATTTCATTTCCCAGCATAGGCCTCAAAGCGCTCCAAATATCCACTTGCAGAATCTACGAAAAGAGTGTTTCAAAGCTGCTCTTTCAAAAGCAAGGTTCAAGTCTGTGTGTTGAATGCACTCATCCGAAAGAAGTTTCTGAGAATGCTTCTGTCTATTTCTTACGTGAAGATATTTCCTTTTCCAGCTTAGGCCTCAAAGCGCTCCAAATAAACACTTGCAAATTCTACAAAAGGAGTGTTTCAAAAGAGTTCTATCAAAAGGAACGTTCAAGTCTGTGAGTTGGATGCGCTTATCATACCGAAGTTTCCTGGAATGCTTCTGTCTAGTTTTTCTGTGAAGACATTTCCTTTTCCAGCATAGGCCTCAAAGCACTCCAAATATCCACTTGCAGATTCTACAAAAAGAGAGTTTCAAAACTGCTCTATCAAAAGCAAGCTTCAACACTGTGAGTAGAATGCACTCATCACAAAGAAGTTTCTGAGAATGCTTCTGTCTAGTTTTTATGTGAAGATATTTCCTTTTCCAACATAGGCCTCAAAGCGCTCCAAATAAACACTTGCAGATTCTACAAAAGGAGTGTTTCGAAACTGCTCTTTCAACAGGAACGTTCAAGTCTGTGAGTTGAATGCACTCATCACACAGAAGTTTCTCAGAATGCTTCTGTCTAGTTTTTATGTGAAGATATTTCCTTTTCCAGCATAGGCCTCAGAACGCTCCAAATATCCTCTTGCAGATTCTACAAAAAGAGTGTTTCAAAACTGTTCTATCAAAAGGAAGGTTCAACTCTGTGAGTTGAATGAATGCATCATGAAGAACTTTCTGAGAATGCTTCTCTGTAGTTTTTAGGTGAAGATATTCCAAAACCCAGCACAGGCCTCGAAGTGCTCCAAATAACCACTTGCAGATTTTACCAAAAGAGTGTTTCAAAACTGCTCTTTCTATACGTAAGTTCAAGTCTGTCAGATGAATGCACTCAACACAAAGAAGTTTCTGAGAATGCTTCTGTTCAGTTTTTATGTGAAGATATTTCCTTTTCCAGCATAGGCCTCAAACGGCTCCAAATATCCACTTGCAGATTCTACAAAAAGAGTGTTTCCAAACTTCTCTATCAATTGGTAGGTTCAACTCTGTGAGTTGAATGAAGTCATCACAAAGAAGTTTCTGAGAATCCTTCTCTCTAGTTTTTACGTGAAGATATTTCCTTTTCCAGCGTAGGCCTCAAAGCGCTCCAAATAAACACATGCAGATTCTACAAAAGGAGTGTTTCAAAACTGTTCTATCAAAGGGAACGTTCAAGTCTGTGAGTTGAATGTACTCATCACACAGATGTTTCTCAGAATGCTTCTGTCTAGTTTTTAGGTGAAGAGATTTCATTTCCCAGCATAGGCCTCAAAGCGCTCCAAATATCCACTTGCAGATTCTATAAGAAGAGAGTTTCCAAACTGCTCTTTCAAAAAGAAGCTTCAAGTCTGTGAGTTGAATGCACTCATCACAAAGAAGTTTCTGAGAATGCTTCCGTCTAGTTTCTATATGAAGATATTTCCTTTTCCAACATAGGCCCCAAAGTGCTCCAAATAAACCCTGGCAGATTCTACAAAAGGAGTGTTTCAAAACTGCTCTTTCTATAGGTAAGTTCAAGTCTGTGAGCTGAATGCACTCAACACAAAGAAGTTTCTGAGAATGCTTCTGTTCAGTTTTTATGTGAAGAGATTTCCTTTTCCAGCATAGGCCTCAAACGGCTCCAAATATCCACTTGCAGATTCTACAAAAAGAGTGTTTCCAAACTTCTCTATCAATTGGTAGGTTCAACTCTGTGAGTTGAATGAACTCATCACAAAGAAGTTTCTGAGAATCCTTCTCTCTAGTTTTTATGTGAAGATATTTCCTTTTCCAACGTAGGCCTCAAAGCGCTCCAAATAAACACATGCAGATTCTACAAAAGGAGTGTTTCAAAACTGTTCTATCAAAGGGAACGTTCAAGTCTGTGAGTTGAATGTACTCATCACACAGATGTTTCTCAGAATGCTTCTGTCTAGTTTTTAGTTGAAGAGATTTCATTTCCCAGCATAGGCCTCAAAGCGCTCCAAATATCCACTTGCAGAATCTACGAAAAGAGTGTTTCAAAGCTGCTCTTTCAAAAGCAAGGTTCAAGTCTGTGTGTTGAATGCACTCATCCGAAAGAAGTTTCTGAGAACGCTTCTGTCTAGTTCTTACGTGAAGATATTTCCTTTTCCAGCTTAGACCTCAAAGCGCTCCAAATAAACACTTGCAAATTCTACAAAAGGAGTGTTTCAAAAGAGTTCTATCAAAAGGAACGTTCAAGTCTGTGAGTTGAATGCACTTATCATACCGAAGTTTCCTGGAATGCTTCTGTCTAGTTTTTATGTGAAGACATTTCCTTTTCCAGCAGAGGCCTCAAAGCACTCCAAATATCCACTTGCAGATTCTACAAAAAGAGTGTTTCAAAACTGCTCTATCAAAAGCAAGCTTCAACACTGTGAGTAGAATGCACTCATCACAAAGAAGTTTCTGAGAATGCTTCTGTCTAGTTTTTATGTGAAGATATTTCCTTTTCCAACATAGGCCTCAAAGCGCTCCAAATAAACACTTGCAGATTCTACAAAAGGAGTGTTTCGAAACTGCTCTTTCAAGAGGAACGTTCAAGTCTGTGAGTTGAATGCACTCATCACACAGAAGTTTCTGAGAATGCTTCTGTCTAGTTTTTATGTGAAGATGTTTCCTTTTCCAGAATAGGCCTCAAAACGCTCCAAATATCCTCTTGCAGATTCTACAAAAAAGAGTGTTTCAAAACTGTTCTATCAAAAGGAAGGTTCAACTCTGTGAGTTGAATGAATGCATCATGAAGAACTTTCTGAGAATGCTTCTCTGTAGTTTTTAGGTGAAGATATTCCAAAACCCAGCACAGGCCTCGAAGTGCTCCAAATAACCACTTGCAGATTTTACCAAAAGAGTGTTTCAAAACTGCTCTTTCTATAGGTAAGTTCAAGTCTGTGAGTTGAATGCACTCAACACAAAGAAGTTTCTGAGAATGCTTCTGTTCAGTTTTTATGTGAAGATATTTCCTTTTCCAGCATAGGCCTCAAACGGCTCCAAATATCCACTTGCAGATTCTACAAAAAGAGTGTTTCCAAACTTCTCTATCAATTGGTAGGTTCAACTCTGTGAGTTGAATGAAGTCATCACAAAGAAGTTTCTGAGAATCCTTCTCTCTAGTTTTTATGTGAAGATATTTCCTTTTCCAACATAGGCCTCAAGGTGCTCCGAATAAACACTTGCAGATTCTACAAACTTAATGTTTCAAAACTGTTCTATCAAAAGGAACGTTGAAGTCTGTGAGTTGAATGCACTCATCACAAAGAAGTTTCTCAGAATGCTTCCGTCTAGTTTTTAGGTGAAGAGATTTCATTTCCCAGCACAGGCCTCAAAGCGCTCCAAATATGCACTTGCAGATTCTACAAGAAGAGTGTTTCCAAACTGCTCTTTCAAAAGGAAGCTTCAAGTCTGTGAGTTGAATGCACTCATCAGAAAGAAGTTTCTGAGAATGCTTCCGTCTCGTTTCTATATGAAGGTATTTCCTTTTCCAACATAGGCCCCAAAGTGCTCCAAATAAACCCTTGCAGATTCTACAAAAGGAGTGTTTCAAAACTGCTCTTTCTATAGGTAAGTTCAAGTCTGTGAGTTGAATGCACTCAACACAAAGAAGTTTCTGAGAATGCTTCTGTTCAGTTTTTATGTGAAGATATTTCCTTTTCCAGCATAGGCCTCAAACGGCTCCAAATATCCACTTGCAGATTCTACAAAAGGAGTGTTTCCAAACTTCTCTATCAATTGGTAGGTTCAACTCTGTGAGTTGAATGAACTCATCACAAAGAAGTTTCTGAGAATCCTTCTCTCTAGTTTTTATGTGAAGATATTTCCTTTTCCAACGTAGGCCTCAAAGCGCTCCAAATAAACACATGCAGATTCTACAAAAGGAGTGTTTCAAAACTGTTCTATCAAAGGGAACGTTCAAGTCTGTGAGTTGAATGTACTCATCACACAGATGTTTCTCAGAATGCTTCTGTCTAGTTTTTAGGTGAAGAGATTTCATTTCCCAGCATAGGCCTCAAAGCGCTCCGAATATCCACTTGCAGATTCTATAAGAAGAGAGTTTCCAAACTGCTCTTTCAAAAGGAAGCTTCAAGTCTGTGTGTTGAATGCACTCATCCAAAAGAAGTTTCTGAGAATGCTTCTGTCTAGTTCTTACGTGAAGATATTTCCTTTTCCAGGTAAGGCCTCAAAGCGCTCCAAATAAACACTTGCAAATTCTACAAAAGGAGTGTTTCAAAAGAGTTCTATCAAAAGGAACGTTCAAGTCTGTGAGTTGAATGCACTTATCATACCGAAGTTTCCTGGAATGCTTCTGTCTAGTTTTTATGTGAAGACATTTCCTTTTCCAGCAGAGGCCTCAAAGCACTCCAAATATCCACTTGCAGATTCTACAAAAAGAGTGTTTCAAAACTGCTCTATCAAAAGCAAGGTTCAACACTGTGAGTAGAATGCACTCATCACAAAGAAGTTTCTGAGAATGCTTCTGTCTAGTTTTTATGTGAAGATATTTCCTTTTCCAACATAGGCCTCAAAGCGCTCCAAATAAACACTTGCAGATTCTACAAAAGGAGTGTTTCGAAACTGCTCTTTCAAGAGGAACGTTCAAGTCTGTGAGTTGAATGCACTCATCACGCAGAAGTTTCTGAGAATGCTTCTGTCTAGTTTTTATGTGAAGATGTTTCCTTTTCCAGCATAGGCCTCAAAACGCTCCAAATATCCTCTTGCAGATTCTACAAAAAGAGTGTTTCAAAACTGTTCTATCAAAAGGAACGTTCAACTCTGTGAGTTGAATGAATGCATCATGAAGAACTTTCTGAGAATGCTTCTCTGTAGTTTTTAGGTGAAGATATTCCAAAACCCAGCACAGGCCTCGAAGTGCTCCAAATAACCACTTGCAGATTTTACCAAAAGAGTGTTTCAAAACTGCTCTTTCTATAGGTAAGTTCAAGTCTGTGAGTTGAATGCACTCAACACAAAGAAGTTTCTGAGAATGCTTCTGTTCAGTTTTTATGTGAAGATATTTCCTTTTCCAGCATAGGCCTCAAACGGCTCCAAATATCCACTTGCAGATTCTACAAAAAGAGTGTTTCCAAACTTCTCTATCAATTGGTAGGTTCAACTCTGTGAGTTGAATGAAGTCATCACAAAGAAGTTTCTGAGAATCCTTCTCTCTAGTTTTTATGTGAAGATATTTCCTTTTCCAGCGTAGGCCACAAAGCGCTCCAAATAAACACATGCAGATTCTACAAAAGGAGTGTTTCAAAACTGTTCTATCAAAGGGAACGTTCAAGTCTGTGAGTTGAATGTACTCATCACACAGATGTTTCTCAGAATGCTTCTGTCTAGTTTTTAGGTGAAGAGATTTCATTTCCCAGCATAGGCCTCAAAGCGCTCCAAATATCCACTTGCAGAATCTACGAAAAGAGTGTTTCAAAGCTGCTCTTTCAAAAGCAAGGTTCAAGTCTGTGTGTTGAATGCACTCATCCGAAAGAAGTTTCTGAGAATGCTTCTGTCTATTTCTTACGTGAAGATATTTCCTTTTCCAGCTTAGGCCTCAAAGCGCTCCAAATAAACACTTGCAAATTCTACAAAAGGAGTGTTTCAAAAGAGTTCTATCAAAAGGAACGTTCAAGTCTGTGAGTTGGATGCGCTTATCATACCGAAGTTTCCTGGAATGCTTCTGTCTAGTTTTTATGTGAAGACATTTCCTTTTCCAGCATAGGCCTCAAAGCACTCCAAATATCCACTTGCAGATTCTACAAAAAGAGAGTTTCAAAACTGCTCTATCAAAAGCAAGCTTCAACACTGTGAGTAGAATGCACTCATCACAAAGAAGTTTCTGAGAATGCTTCTGTCTAGTTTTTATGTGAAGATATTTCCTTTTCCAACATAGGCCTCAAAGCGCTCCAAATAAACACTTGCAGATTCTACAAAAGGAGTGTTTCGAAACTGCTCTTTCAACAGGAACGTTCAAGTCTGTGAGTTGAATGCACTCATCACACAGAAGTTTCTCAGAATGCTTCTGTCTAGTTTTCATGTGAAGATATTTCCTTTTCCAGCATAGGCCTCAGAACGCTCCAAATATCCTCTTGCAGATTCTACAAAAAGAGTGTTTCAAAACTGTTCTATCAAAAGGAAGGTTCAACTCTGTGAGTTGAATGAATGCATCATGAAGAACTTTCTGAGAATGCTTCTCTGTAGTTTTTAGGTGAAGATATTCCAAAACCCAGCACAGGCCTCGAAGTGCTCCAAATAACCACTTGCAGATTTTACCAAAAGAGTGTTTCAAAACTGCTCTTTCTATAGGTAAGTTCAAGTCTGTCAGATGAATGCACTCAACACAAAGAAGTTTCTGAGAATGCTTCTGTTCAGTTTTTATGTGAAGATATTTCCTTTTCCAGCATAGGCCTCAAACGGCTCCAAATATCCACTTGCAGATTCTACAAAAAGAGTGTTTCCAAACTTCTCTATCAATTGGTAGGTTCAACTCTGTGAGTTGAATGAAGTCATCACAAAGAAGTTTCTGAGAATCCTTCTCTCTAGTTTTTACGTGAAGATATTTCCTTTTCCAGCGTAGGCCTCAAACGCTCCAAATAAACACATGCAGATTCTACAAAAGGAGTGTTTCAAAACTGTTCTATCAAAGGGAACGTTCAAGTCTGTGAGTTGAATGTACTCATCACACAGATGTTTCTCAGAATGCTTCTGTCTAGTTTTTAGGTGAAGAGATTTCATTTCCCAGCATAGGCCTCAAAGCGCTCCAAATATCCACTTGCAGATTCTATAAGAAGAGAGTTTCCAAACTGCTCTTTCAAAAGGAAGCTTCAAGTCTGTGAGTTGAATGCACTCATCACAAAGAAGTTTCTGAGAATGCTTCCGTCTAGTTTCTATATGAAGATATTTCCTTTTCCAACATAGGCCCCAAAGTGCTCCAAATAAACCCTTGCAGATTCTACAAAAGGAGTGTTTCAAAACTGCTCTTTCTATAGGTAAGTTCAAGTCTGTGAGTTGAATGCACTCAACACAAAGAAGTTTCTGAGAATGCTTCTGTTCAGTTTTTATGTGAAGATATTTCCTTTTCCAGCATAGGCCTCAAACGGCTCCAAATATCCACTTGCAGATTCTACAAAAAGAGTGTTTCCAAACTTCTCTATCAATTGGTAGGTTCAACTCTGTGAGTTGAATGAACTCATCACAAAGAAGTTTCTGAGAATCCTTCTCTCTAGTTTTTATGTGAAGATATTTCCTTTTCCAACGTAGGCCTCAAAGCGCTCCAAATAAACACATGCAGATTCTACAAAAGGAGTGTTTCAAAACTGTTCTATCAAAGGGAACGTTCAAGTCTGTGAGTTGAATGTACTCATCACACAGATGTTTCTCAGAATGCTTCTGTCTAGTTTTTAGTTGAAGAGATTTCATTTCCCAGCATAGGCCTCAAAGCGCTCCAAATATGCACTTGCAGAATCTACGAAAAGAGTGTTTCAAAGCTGCTCTTTCAAAAGCAAGGTTCAAGTCTGTGTGTTGAATGCACTCATCCGAAAGAAGTTTCTGAGAACGCTTCTGTCTAGTTCTTACGTGAAGATATTTCCTTTTCCAGCTTAGACCTCAAAGCGCTCCAAATAAACACTTGCAAATTCTACAAAAGGAGTGTTTCAAAAGAGTTCTATCAAAAGGAACGTTCAAGTCTGTGAGTTGAATGCACTTATCATACCGAAGTTTCCTGGAATGCTTCTGTCTAGTTTTTATGTGAAGACATTTCCTTTTCCAGCAGAGGCCTCAAAGCACTCCAAATATCCACTTGCAGATTCTACAAAAAGAGTGTTTCAAAACTGCTCTATCAAAAGCAAGCTTCAACACTGTGAGTAGAATGCACTCATCACAAAGAAGTTTCTGAGAATGCTTCTGTCTAGTTTTTATGTGAAGATATTTCCTTTTCCAACATAGGCCTCAAAGCGCTCCAAATAAACACTTGCAGATTCTACAAAAGGAGTGTTTCGAAACTGCTCTTTCAAGAGGAACGTTCAAGTCTGTGAGTTGAATGCACTCATCACACAGAAGTTTCTGAGAATGCTTCTGTCTAGTTTTTATGTGAAGATGTTTCCTTTTCCAGAATAGGCCTCAAAACGCTCCAAATATCCTCTTGCAGATTCTACAAAAAAGAGTGTTTCAAAACTGTTCTATCAAAAGGAAGGTTCAACTCTGTGAGTTGAATGAATGCATCATGAAGAACTTTCTGAGAATGCTTCTCTGTAGTTTTTAGGTGAAGATATTCCAAAACCCAGCACAGGCCTCGAAGTGCTCCAAATAACCACTTGCAGATTTTACCAAAAGAGTGTTTCAAAACTGCTCTTTCTATAGGTAAGTTCAAGTCTGTGAGTTGAATGCACTCAACACAAAGAAGTTTCTGAGAATGCTTCTGTTCAGTTTTTATGTGAAGATATTTCCTTTTCCAGCATAGACCTCAAACGGCTCCAAATATCCACTTGCAGATTCTACAAAAAGAGTGTTTCCAAACTTCTCTATCAATTGGTAGGTTCAACTCTGTGAGTTGAATGAAGTCATCACAAAGAAGTTTCTGAGAATCCTTCTCTCTAGTTTTTATGTGAAGATATTTCCTTTTCCAACATAGGCCTCAAGGTGCTCCGAATAAACACTTGCAGATTCTACAAACTTAATGTTTCAAAACTGTTCTATCAAAAGGAACGTTGAAGTCTGTGAGTTGAATGCACTCATCACAAAGAAGTTTCTCAGAATGCTTCCGTCTAGTTTTTAGGTGAAGAGATTTCATTTCCCAGCACAGGCCTCAAAGCGCTCCAAATATCCACTTGCAGATTCTACAAGAAGAGTGTTTCCAAACTGCTCTTTCAAAAGGAAGCTTCAAGTCTGTGAGTTGAATGCACTCATCACAAAGAAGTTTCTGAGAATGCTTCCGTCTAGTTTCTATATGAAGGTATTTCCTTTTCCAACATAGGCCCCAAAGTGCTCCAAATAAACCCTTGCAGATTCTACAAAAGGAGTGTTTCAAAACTGCTCTTTCTATAGGTAAGTTCAAGTCTGTGAGTTGAATGCACTCAACACAAAGAAGTTTCTGAGAATGCTTCTGTTCAGTTTTTATGTGAAGATATTTCCTTTTCCAGCATAGGCCTCAAACGGCTCCAAATATCCACTTGCAGATTCTACAAAAGGAGTGTTTCCAAACTTCTCTATCAATTGGTAGGTTCAACTCTGTGAGTTGAATGAACTCATCACAAAGAAGTTTCTGAGAATCCTTCTCTCTAGTTTTTATGTGAAGATATTTCCTTTTCCAACGTAGGCCTCAAAGCGCTCCAAATAAACACATGCAGATTCTACAAAAGGAGTGTTTCAAAACTGTTCTATCAAAGGGAACGTTCAAGCCTGTGAGTTGAATGTACTCATCACACAGATGTTTCTCAGAATGCTTCTGTCTAGTTTTTAGGTGAAGAGATTTCATTTCCCAGCATAGGCCTCAAAGCGCTCCGAATATCCACTTGCAGATTCTATAAGAAGAGAGTTTCCAAACTGCTCTTTCAAAAGGAAGCTTCAAGTCTGTGTGTTGAATGCACTCATCCAAAAGAAGTTTCTGAGAATGCTTCTGTCTAGTTCTTACGTGAAGATATTTCCTTTTCCAGGTAAGGCCTCAAAGCGCTCCAAATAAACACTTGCAAATTCTACAAAAGGAGTGTTTCAAAAGAGTTCTATCAAAAGGAACGTTCAAGTCTGTGAGTTGAATGCACTTATCATACCGAAGTTTCCTGGAATGCTTCTGTCTAGTTTTTATGTGAAGACATTTCCTTTTCCAGCAGAGGCCTCAAAGCACTCCAAATATCCACTTGCAGATTCTACAAAAAGAGTGTTTCAAAACTGCTCTATCAAAAGCAAGGTTCAACACTGTGAGTAGAATGCACTCATCACAAAGAAGTTTCTGAGAATGCTTCTGTCTAGTTTTTATGTGAAGATATTTCCTTTTCCAACATAGGCCTCAAAGCGCTCCAAATAAACACTTGCAGATTCTACAAAAGGAGTGTTTCGAAACTGCTCTTTCAAGAGGAACGTTCAAGTCTGTGAGTTGAATGCACTCATCACACAGAAGTTTCTGAGAATGCTTCTGTCTAGTTTTTATGTGAAGATGTTTCCTTTTCCAGCATAGGCCTCAAAACGCTCCAAATATCCTCTTGCAGATTCTACAAAAACAGTGTTTCAAAACTGTTCTATCAAAAGGAAGGTTCAACTCTGTGAGTTGAATGAATGCATCATGAAGAACTTTCTGAGAATGCTTCTCTGTAGTTTTTAGGTGAAGATATTCCAAAACCCAGCACAGGCCTCGAAGTGCTCCAAATAACCACTTGCAGATTTTACCAAAAGAGTGTTTCAAAACTGCTCTTTCTATAGGTAAGTTCAAGTCTGTGAGTTGAATGCACTCAACACAAAGAAGTTTCTGAGAATGCTTCTGTTCAGTTTTTATGTGAAGATATTTCCTTTTCCAGCATAGGCCTCAAACGGCTCCAAATATCCACTTGCAGATTCTACAAAAAGAGTGTTTCCAAACTTCTCTATCAATTGGTAGGTTCAACTCTGTGAGTTGAATGAAGTCATCACAAAGAAGTTTCTGAGAATCCTTCTCTCTAGTTTTTACGTGAAGATATTTCCTTTTCCAGCGTAGGCCTCAAAGCGCTCCAAATAAACACATGCAGATTCTACAAAAGGAGTGTTTCAAAACTGTTCTATCAAAGGGAACGTTCAAGTCTGTGAGTTGAATGTACTCATCACACAGATGTTTCTCAGAATGCTTCTGTCTAGTTTTTAGGTGAAGAGATTTCATTTCCCAGCATAGGCCTCAAAGAGCTCCAAATATCCACTTGCAGATTCTATAAGAAGAGAGTTTCCAAACTGCTCTTTCAAAAGGAAGCTTCAAGTCTGTGAGTTGAATGCACTCATCACAAAGAAGTTTCTGAGAATGCTTCCGTCTAGTTTCTATATGAAGATATTTCCTTTTCCAACATAGGCCCCAAAGTGCTCCAAATAAACCCTTGCAGATTCTACAAAAGGAGTGTTTCAAAACTGCTCTTTCTATAGGTAAGTTCAAGTCTGTGAGTTGAATGCACTCAACACAAAGAAGTTTCTGAGAATGCTTCTGTTCAGTTTTTATGTGAAGAGATTTCCTTTTCCAGCATAGGCCTCAAACGGCTCCAAATATCCACTTGCAGATTCTACAAAAAGAGTGTTTCCAAAGTTCTCTATCAATTGGTAGGTTCAACTCTGTGAGTTGAATGAACTCATCACAAAGAAGTTTCTGAGAATCCTTCTCTCTAGTTATTATGTGAAGATATTTCCTTTTCCAACGTAGGCCTCAAAGCGCTCCAAATAAACACATGCAGATTCTACAAAAGGACTGTTTCAAAACTGTTCTATCAAAGGGAACGTTCAAGTCTGTGAGTTGAATGTAATCATCACACAGATGTTTCTCAGAATGCTTCTGTCTAGTTTTTAGGTGAAGAGATTTCATTTCCCAGCATAGGCCTCAAAGCGCTCCAAATATCCACTTGCAGATTCTATAAGAAGAGAGTTTCCAAACTGCTCTTTCAAAAGGAAGCTTCAAGTCTGTGTGTGGAATGCACTCATCCAAAAGAAGTTTCTGAGAATGCTTCTGTCTAGTTCTTACGTGAAGATATTTCCTTTTCCATGTAAGGCCTCAAAGCGCTCCAAATAAACACTTGCAAATTCTACAAAAGGAGTGTTTCAAAAGAGTTCTATCAAAAGGAACGTTCAAGTCTGTGAGTAGAATGCACTCATTACAAAGAAGTTTCTGAGAATGCTTCTGTCTAGTTTTTATGTGAAGATATTTCCTTTTCCAACATAGGCCTCAAAGCGCTCCAAATAAACACTTGCAGATTCTACAAAAGGAGTGTTTCGAAACTGCTCTTTCAAGAGGAACGTTCAAGTCTGTGAGTTGAATGCACTCATCACACAGAAGTTTCTGAGAATGCTTCTGTCTAGTTTTTATGTGAAGATGTTTCCTTTTCCAGAATAGGCCTCAAAACGCTCCAAATATCCTCTTGCAGATTCTACAAAAAAGAGTGTTTCAAAACTGTTCTATCAAAAGGAAGGTTCAACTCTGTGAGTTGAATGAATGCATCATGAAGAACTTTCTGAGAATGCTTCTCTGTAGTTTTTAGGTGAAGATATTCCAAAAGCCAGCACAGGCCTCGAAGTGCTCCAAATAACCACTTGCAGATTTTACCAAAAGAGTGTTTCAAAACTGCTCTTTCTATAGGTAAGTTCAAGTCTGTGAGTTGAATGCACTCAACACAAAGAAGTTTCTGAGAATGCTTCTGTTCAGTTTTTATGTGAAGATATTTCCTTTTCCAGCATAGGCCTCAAACGGCTCCAAATATCCACTTGCAGATTCTACAAAAAGAGTGTTTCAAAACTGCTCTATCAATTGGTAGGTTCAACTCTGTGAGTTGAATGAAGTCATCACAAAGAAGTTTCTGAGAATCCTTCTCTCTAGTTTTTACGTGAAGATATTTCCTTTTCCAGCGTAGGCCTCAAAGCGCTCCAAATAAACACATGCAGATTCTACAAAAGGAGTGTTTCAAAACTGTTCTATCAAAGGGAACGTTCAAGTCTGTGAGTTGAATGTACTCATCACACAGATGTTTCTCAGAATGCTTCTGTCTAGTTTTTAGGTGAAGAGATTTCATTTCCCAGCATAGGCCTCAAAGCGCTCCAAATATCCACTTGCAGATTCTATAAGAAGAGAGTTTCCAAACTGCTCTTTCAAAAGGAAGCTTCAAGTCTGTGAGTTGAATGCACTCATCACAAAGAAGTTTCTGAGAATGCTTCCGTCTAGTTTCTATATGAAGATATTTCCTTTTCCAACATAGGCCCCAAAGTGCTCCAAATAAACCCTTGCAGATTCTACAAAAGGAGTGTTTCACAACTGCTCTTTCTATAGGTAAGTTCAAGTCTGTGAGTTGAATGCACTCAACACAAAGAAGTTTCTGAGAATGCTTCTGTTCAGTTTTTATGTGAAGATATTTCCTTTTCCAGCATAGGCCTCAAACGGCTCCAAATATCCACTTGCAGATTCTACAAAAAGAGTGTTTCCAAATTTCTCTATCAATTGGTAGGTTCATCTCTCTGAGTTGAATGAACTCATCACAAAGAAGTTTCTGAGAATCCTTCTCTCTAGTTTTTATGTGAAGATATTTCCTTTTCCAACGTAGGCCTCAAAGCGCTCCAAATAAACACATGCAGATTCTACAAAAGGAGTGTTTCAAAACTGTTCTATCAAAGGGAGCGTTCAAGTCTGTGAGTTGAATGTACTCATCACACAGATGTTTCTCAGAATGCTTCTGTCTAGTTTTTAGTTGAAGAGATTTCATTTCCCAGCATAGGCCTCAAAGCGCTCCAAATATCCACTTGCAGAATCTACGAAAAGAGTGTTTCAAAGCTGCTCTTTCAAAAGCAAGGTTCAAGTCTGTGTGTTGAATGCACTCATCCGAAAGAAGTTTCTGAGAACGCTTCTGTCTAGTTCTTACGTGAAGATATTTCCTTTTCCAGCTTAGACCTCAAAGCGCTCCAAATAAACACTTGCAAATTCTACAAAAGGAGTGTTTCAAAAGAGTTCTATCAAAAGGAACGTTCAAGTCTGTGAGTTGAATGCACTTATCATACCGAAGTTTCCTGGAATGCTTCTGTCTAGTTTTTATGTGAAGACATTTCCTTTTCCAGCAGAGGCCTCAAAGCACTCCAAATATCCACTTGCAGATTCTACAAAAAGAGTGTTTCAAAACTGCTCTATCAAAAGCAAGCTTCAACACTGTGAGTAGAATGCACTCATTACAAAGAAGTTTCTGAGAATGCTTCTGTCTAGTTTTTATGTGAAGATATTTCCTTTTCCAACATAGGCCTCAAAGCGCTCCAAATAAACACTTGCAGATTCTACAAAAGGAGTGTTTCGAAACTGCTCTTTCAAGAGGAACGTTCAAGTCTGTGAGTTGAATGCACTCATCACACAGAAGTTTCTGAGAATGCTTCTGTCTAGTTTTTATGTGAAGATGTTTCCTTTTCCAGAATAGGCCTCAAAACGCTCCAAATATCCTCTTGCAGATTCTACAAAAAAGAGTGTTTCAAAACTGTTCTATCAAAAGGAAGGTTCAACTCTGTGAGTTGAATGAATGCATCATGAAGAACTTTCTGAGAATGCTTCTCTGTAGTTTTTAGGTGAAGATATTCCAAAACCCAGCACAGGCCTCGAAGTGCTCCAAATAACCACTTGCAGATTTTACCAAAAGAGTGTTTCAAAACTGCTCTTTCTATAGGTAAGTTCAAGTCTGTGAGTTGAATGCACTCAACACAAAGAAGTTTCTGAGAATGCTTCTGTTCAGTTTTTATGTGAAGATATTTCCTTTTCCAGCATAGGCCTCAAACGGCTCCAAATATCCACTTGCAGATTCTACAAAAAGAGTGTTTCCAAACTTCTCTATCAATTGGTAGGTTCAACTCTGTGAGTTGAATGAAGTCATCACAAAGAAGTTTCTGAGAATCCTTCTCTCTAGTTTTTACGTGAAGATATGTCCTTTTCCAGCGTAGGCCTCAAAGCGCTCCAAATAAACACATGCAGATTCTACAAAAGGAGTGTTTCAAAACTGTTCTATCAAAGGGAACGTTCAAGTCTGTGAGTTGAATGTACTCATCACACAGATGTTTCTCAGAATGCTTCTGTCTAGTTTTTAGGTGAAGAGATTTCATTTCCCAGCATAGGCCTCAAAGCGCTCCAAATATCCACTTGCAGATTCTATAAGAAGAGAGTTTCCAAACTGCTCTTTCAAAAGGAAGCTTCAAGTCTGTGAGTTGAATGCACTCATCAAAAAGAAGTTTCTGAGAATGCTTCCGTCTAGTTTCTATATGAAGATATTTCCTTTTCCAACATAGGCCCCAAAGTGCTCCAAATAAACCCTTGCAGATTCTACAAAAGGAGTGTTTCAAAACTGCTCTTTCTATAGGTAAGTTCAAGTCTGTGAGTTGAATGCACTCAACACAAAGAAGTTTCTGAGGATGCTTCTGTTCAGTTTTTATGTGAAGAGATTTCCTTTTCCAGCATAGGCCTCAAACGGCTCCAAATATCCACTTGCAGATTCTACAAAAAGAGTGTTTCCAAACTTCTCTATCAATTGGTAGGTTCAACTCTGTGAGTTGAATGAACTCATCACAAAGAAGTTTCTGAGAATCCTTCTCTCTAGTTTTTATGTGAAGATATTTCCTTTTCCAACGTAGGCCTCAAAGCGCTCCAAATAAACACATGCAGATTCTACAAAAGGAGTGTTTCAAAACTGTTCTATCAAAGGGAACGTTCAAGTCTGTGAGTTGAATGTAATCATCACACAGATGTTTCTCAGAATGCTTCTGTCTAGTTTTTAGGTGAAGAGATTTCATTTCCCAGCATAGGCCTCAAAGCGCTCCAAATATCCACTTGCAGATTCTATAAGAAGAGAGTTTCCAAACTGCTCTTTCAAAAGCAAGGTTCAAGTCTGTGTGTTGAATGCACTCATCCAAAAGAAGTTTCTGAGAATGCTTCTGTCTAGTTCTTACGTGAAGATATTTCCTTTTCCAGGTAAGGCCTCAAAGCGCTCCAAATAAACACTTGCAAATTCTACAAAAGGAGTGTGTCAAAAGAGTTCTATCAAAAGGAACGTTCAAGTCTGTGAGTTGAATGCACTCATCACAAAGAAGTTTCTGAGAATGCTTCTGTCTAGTTTTTATGTGAAGATATTTCCTTTTCCAACATAGGCCTCAAAGCGCTCCAAATAAACACTTGCAGATTCTACAAAAGGAGTGTTTCGAAACTGCTCTTTCAAGAGGAACGTTCAAGTCTGTGAGTTGAATGCACTCATCACACAGAAGTTTCTGAGAATGCTTCTGTCTAGTTTTTATGTGAAGATGTTTCCTTTTCCAGCATAGGCCTCAAAACGCTCCAAATATCCTCTTGCAGATACTACAAAAACAGTGTTTCAAAACTGTTCTATCAAAAGGAAGGTTCAACTCTGTGAGTTGAATGAATGCATCATGAAGAACTTTCTGAGAATGCTTCTCTGTAGTTTTTAGGTGAAGATATTCCAAAACCCAGCACAGGCCTCGAAGTGCTCCAAATAACCACTTGCAGATTTTACCAAAAGAGTGTTTCAAAACTGCTCTTTCTATAGGTAAGTTCAAGTCTGTGAGTTGAATGCACTCAACACAAAGAAGTTTCTGAGAATGCTTCTGTTCAGTTTTTATGTGAAGATATTTCCTTTTCCAGCACAGGCCTCAAACGGCTCCAAATATCCACTTGCAGATTCTACAAAAAGAGTGTTTCCAAACTTCTCTATCAATTGGTAGGTTCAACTCTGTGAGTTGAATGAAGTCATCACAAAGAAGTTTCTGAGAATCCTTCTCTCTAGTTTTTACGTGAAGATATTTCCTTTTCCAGCGTAGGCCTCAAAGCGCTCCAAATAAACACATGCAGATTCTACAAAAGGAGTGTTTCAAAACTGTTCTATCAAAGGGAACGTTCAAGTCTGTGAGTTGAATGTACTCATCACACAGATGTTTCTCAGAATGCTTCTGTCTAGTTTTTAGGTGAAGAGATTTCATTTCCCAGCATAGGCCTCAAAGCGCTCCAAATATCCACTTGCAGATTCTATAAGAAGAGAGTTTCCAAACTGCTCTTTCAAAAGGAAGCTTCAAGTCTGTGAGTTGAATGCACTCATCACAAAGAATTTCTGAGAATGCTTCCGTCTAGTTTCTATATGAAGATATTTCCTTTTCCAACATAGGCCCCAAAGTGCTCCAAATAAACCCTTGCAGATTCTACAAAAGGAGTGTTTCAAAACTGCTCTTTCTATAGGTAAGTTCAAGTCTGTGAGTTGAATGCACTCAACACAAAGAAGTTTCTGAGAATGCTTCTGTTCAGTTTTTATGTGAAGATATTTCCTTTTCCAGCATAGGCCTCAAACGGCTCCAAATATCCACTTGCAGATTCTACAAAAAGAGTGTTTCCAAACTTCTCTATCAATTGGTAGGTTCAACTCTGTGAGTTGAATGAACTCATCACAAAGAAGTTTCTGAGAATCCTTCTCTCTAGTTTTTATGTGAAGATATTTCCTTTTCCAACGTAGGCCTCAAAGCGCTCCAAATAAACACATGCAGATTCTACAAAAGGAGTGTTTCAAAACTGTTCTATCAAAGGGAACGTTCAAGTCTGTGAGTTGAATGTACTCATCACACAGATGTTTCTCAGAATGCTTCTGTCTAGTTTTTAGTTGAAGAGATTTCATTTCCCAGCATAGGCCTCAAAGCGCTCCAAATATCCACTTGCAGAATCTACGAAAAGAGTGTTTCAAAGCTGCTCTTTCAAAAGCAAGGTTCAAGTCTGTGTGTTGAATGCACTCATCCGAAAGAAGTTTCTGAGAACGCTTCTGTCTAGTTCTTACGTGAAGATATTTCCTTTTCCAGCTTAGACCTCAAAGCGCTCCAAATAAACACTTGCAAATTCTACAAAAGGAGTGTTTCAAAAGAGTTCTATCAAAAGGAACGTTCAAGTCTGTGAGTTGAATGCACTTATCATACCGAAGTTTCCTGGAATGCTTCTGTCTAGTTTTTATGTGAAGACATTTCCTTTTCCAGCAGAGGCCTCAAAGCACTCCAAATATCCACTTGCAGATTCTACAAAAAGAGTGTTTCAAAACTGCTCTATCAAAAGCAAGCTTCAACACTGTGAGTAGAATGCACTCATTACAAAGAAGTTTCTGAGAATGCTTCTGTCTAGTTTTTATGTGAAGATATTTCCTTTTCCAACATAGGCCTCAAAGCGCTCCAAATAAACACTTGCAGATTCTACAAAAGGAGTGTTTCGAAACTGCTCTTTCAAGAGGAACGTTCAAGTCTGTGAGTTGAATGCACTCATCACACAGAAGTTTCTGAGAATGCTTCTGTCTAGTTTTTATGTGAAGATGTTTCCTTTTCCAGAATAGGCCTCAAAACGCTCCAAATATCCTCTTGCAGATTCTACAAAAAAGAGTGTTTCAAAACTGTTCTATCAAAAGGAAGGTTCAACTCTGTGAGTTGAATGAATGCATCATGAAGAACTTTCTGAGAATGCTTCTCTGTAGTTTTTAGGTGAAGATATTCCAAAACCCAGCACAGGCCTCGAAGTGCTCCAAATAACCACTTGCAGATTTTACCAAAAGAGTGTTTCAAAACTGCTCTTTCTATAGGTAAGTTCAAGTCTGTGAGTTGAATGCACTCAACACAAAGAAGTTTCTGAGAATGCTTCTGTTCAGTTTTTATGTGAAGATATTTCCTTTTCCAGCATAGGCCTCAAACGGCTCCAAATATCCACTTGCAGATTCTACAAAAAGAGTGTTTCCAAACTTCTCTATCAATTGGTAGGTTCAACTCTGTGAGTTGAATGAAGTCATCACAAAGAAGTTTCTGAGAATCCTTCTCTCTAGTTTTTATGTGAAGATATTTCCTTTTCCAACATAGGCCTCAAGGTGCTCCGAATAAACACTTGCAGATTCTACAAACTTAATGTTTCAAAACTCTTCTATCAAAAGGAACGTTGAAGTCTGTGAGTTGAATGCACTCATCACAAAGAAGTTTCTCAGAATGCTTCCGTCTAGTTTTTAGGTGAAGAGATTTCATTTCCCACCACAGGCCTCAAAGCGCTCCAAATATCCACTTGCAGATTCTACAAGAAGAGTGTTTCCAAACTGCTCTTTCAAAAGGAAGCTTCAAGTCTGTGAGTTGAATGCACTCATCACAAAGAAGTTTCTGAGAATGCTTCCGTCTAGTTTCTATATGAAGGTATTTCCTTTTCCAACACAGGCCCCAAAGTGCTCCAAATAAACCCTTGCAGATTCTACAAAAGGAGTGTTTCAAAACTGCTCTTTCTATAGGTAAGTTCAAGTCTGTGAGTTGAATGCACTCAACACAAAGAAGTTTCTGAGAATGCTTCTGTTCAGTTTTTATGTGAAGATATTTCCTTTTCCAGCATAGGCCTCAAACGGCTCCAAATATCCACTTGCAGATTCTACAAAAGGAGTGTTTCCAAACTTCTCTATCAATTGGTAGGTTCAACTCTGTGAGTTGAATGAACTCATCACAAAGAAGTTTCTGAGAATCCTTCTCTCTAGTTTTTATGTGAAGATATTTCCTTTTCCAACGTAGGCCTCAAAGCGCTCCAAATAAACACATGCAGATTCTACAAAAGGAGTGTTTCAAAACTGTTCTATCAAAGGGAACGTTCAAGCCTCTGAGTTGAATGTACTCATCACACAGATGTTTCTCAGAATGCTTCTGTCTAGTTTTTAGGTGAAGAGATTTCATTTCCCAGCATAGGCCTCAAAGCGCTCCAAATATCCACTTGCAGATTCTATAAGAAGAGAGTTTCCAAACTGCTCTTTCAAAAGGAAGCTTCAAGTCTGTGTGTTGAATGCACTCATCCAAAAGAAGTTTCTGAGAATGCTTCTGTTCAGTTTTTATGTGAAGATATTTCCTTTTCCAGCATAGGCCTCAAACGGCTCCAAATATCCACTTGCAGATTCTACAAAAAGAGTGTTTCCAAACTTCTCTATCAATTGGTAGGTTCAACTCTGTGAGTTGAATGAACTCATCACAAAGAAGTTTCTGAGAATCCTTCTCTCTAGTTTTTATGTGAAGATATTTCCTTTTCCTGCGTAGGCCACAAAGCGCTCCAAATAAACACATGCAGATTCTACAAAAGGAGTGTTTCAAAACTGTTCTATCAAAGGGAACGTTCAAGTCTGTGAGTTGAATGTACTCATCACACAGATGTTTCTCAGAATGCTTCTGTCTAGTTTTTAGGTGAAGAGATTTCATTTCCCAGCATAGGCCTCAAAGCGCTCCAAATATCCACTTGCAGAATCTACGAAAAGAGTGTTTCAAAGCTGCTCTTTCAAAAGCAAGGTTCAAGTCTGTGTGTTGAATGCACTCATCCGAAAGAAGTTTCTGAGAATGCTTCTGTCTATTTCTTACGTGAAGATATTTCCTTTTCCAGCTTAGGCCTCAAAGCGCTCCAAATAAACACTTGCAAATTCTACAAAAGGAGTGTTTCAAAAGAGTTCTATCAAAAGGAACGTTCAAGTCTGTGAGTTGGATGCGCTTATCATACCGAAGTTTCCTGGAATGCTTCTGTCTAGTTTTTATGTGAAGACATTTCCTTTTCCAGCATAGGCCTCAAAGCACTCCAAATATCCACTTGCAGATTCTACAAAAAGAGAGTTTCAAAACTGCTCTATCAAAAGCAAGCTTCAACACTGTGAGTAGAATGCACTCATCACAAAGAAGTTTCTGAGAATGCTTCTGTCTAGTTTTTATGTGAAGATATTTCCTTTTCCAACATAGGCCTCAAAGCGCTCCAAATAAACACTTGCAGATTCTACAAAAGGAGTGTTTCGAAACTGCTCTTTCAACAGGAACGTTCAAGTCTGTGAGTTGAATGCACTCATCACACAGAAGTTTCTCAGAATGCTTCTGTCTAGTTTTTATGTGAAGATATTTCCTTTTCCAGCATAGGCCTCAGAACGCTCCAAATATCCTCTTGCAGATTCTACAAAAAGAGTGTTTCAAAACTGTTCTATCAAAAGGAAGGTTCAACTCTGTGAGTTGAATGAATGCATCATGAAGAACTTTCTGAGAATGCTTCTCTGTAGTTTTTAGGTGAAGATATTCCAAAACCCAGCACAGGCCTCGAAGTGCTCCAAATAACCACTTGCAGATTTTACCAAAAGAGTGTTTCAAAACTGCTCTTTCTATACGTAAGTTCAAGTCTGTCAGATGAATGCACTCAACACAAAGAAGTTTCTGAGAATGCTTCTGTTCAGTTTTTATGTGAAGATATTTCCTTTTCCAGCATAGGCCTCAAACGGCTCCAAATATCCACTTGCAGATTCTACAAAAAGAGTGTTTCCAAACTTCTCTATCAATTGGTAGGTTCAACTCTGTGAGTTGAATGAAGTCATCACAAAGAAGTTTCTGAGAATCCTTCTCTCTAGTTTTTACGTGAAGATATTTCCTTTTCCAGCGTAGGCCTCAAAGCGCTCCAAATAAACACATGCAGATTCTACAAAAGGAGTGTTTCAAAACTGTTCTATCAAAGGGAACGTTCAAGTCTGTGAGTTGAATGTACTCATCACACAGATGTTTCTCAGAATGCTTCTGTCTAGTTTTTAGGTGAAGAGATTTCATTTCCCAGCATAGGCCTCAAAGCGCTCCAAATATCCACTTGCAGATTCTATAAGAAGAGAGTTTCCAAACTGCTCTTTCAAAAGGAAGCTTCAAGTCTGTGAGTTGAATGCACTCATCACAAAGAAGTTTCTGAGAATGCTTCCGTCTAGTTTCTATATGAAGATATTTCCTTTTCCAACATAGGCCCCAAAGTGCTCCAAATAAACCCTTGCAGATTCTACAAAAGGAGTGTTTCAAAACTGCTCTTTCTATAGGTAAGTTCAAGTCTGTGAGTTGAATGCACTCAACACAAAGAAGTTTCTGAGAATGCTTCTGTTCAGTTTTTATGTGAAGATATTTCCTTTTCCAGCATAGGCCTCAAACGGCTCCAAATATCCACTTGCAGATTCTACAAAAAGAGTGTTTCCAAACTTCTCTATCAATTGGTAGGTTCAACTCTTTGAGTTGAATGAACTCATCACAAAGAAGTTTCTGAGAATCCTTCTCTCTAGTTTTTATGTGAAGATATTTCCTTTTCCAACGTAGGCCTCAAAGCGCTCCAAATAAACACATGCAGATTCTACAAAAGGAGTGTTTCAAAACTGTTCTATCAAAGGGAACGTTCAAGTCTGTGAGTTGAATGTACTCATCACACAGATGTTTCTCAGAATGCTTCTGTCTAGTTTTTAGTTGAAGAGATTTCATTTCCCAGCATAGGCCTCAAAGCGCTCCAAATATCCACTTGCAGAATCTACGAAAAGAGTGTTTCAAAGCTGCTCTTTCAAAAGCAAGGTTCAAGTCTGTGTGTTGAATGCACTCATCCGAAAGAAGTTTCTGAGAACGCTTCTGTCTAGTTCTTACGTGAAGATATTTCCTTTTCCAGCTTAGACCTCAAAGCGCTCCAAATAAACACTTGCAAATTCTACAAAAGGAGTGTTTCAAAAGAGTTCTATCAAAAGGAACGTTCAAGTCTGTGAGTTGAATGCACTTATCATACCGAAGTTTCCTGGAATGCTTCTGTCTAGTTTTTATGTGAAGACATTTCCTTTTCCAGCAGAGGCCTCAAAGCACTCCAAATATCCACTTGCAGATTCTACAAAAAGAGTGTTTCAAAACTGCTCTATCAAAAGCAAGCTTCAACACTGTGAGTAGAATGCACTCATCACAAAGAAGTTTCTGAGAATGCTTCTGTCTAGTTTTTATGTGAAGATATTTCCTTTTCCAACATAGGCCTCAAAGCGCTCCAAATAAACACTTGCAGATTCTACAAAAGGAGTGTTTCGAAACTGCTCTTTCAAGAGGAACGTTCAAGTCTGTGAGTTGAATGCACTCATCACACAGAAGTTTCTGAGAATGCTTCTGTCTAGTTTTTATGTGAAGATGTTTCCTTTTCCAGAATAGGCCTCAAAACGCTCCAAATATCCTCTTGCAGATTCTACAAAAAAGAGTGTTTCAAAACTGTTCTATCAAAAGGAAGGTTCAACTCTGTGAGTTGAATGAATGCATCATGAAGAACTTTCTGAGAATGCTTCTCTGTAGTTTTTAGGTGAAGATATTCCAAAACCCAGCACAGGCCTCGAAGTGCTCCAAATAACCACTTGCAGATTTTACCAAAAGAGTGTTTCAAAACTGCTCTTTCTATAGGTAAGTTCAAGTCTGTGAGTTGAATGCACTCAACACAAAGAAGTTTCTGAGAATGCTTCTGTTCAGTTTTTATGTGAAGATATTTCCTTTTCCAGCATAGGCCTCAAACGGCTCCAAATATCCACTTGCAGATTCTACAAAAAGAGTGTTTCCAAACTTCTCTATCAATTGGTAGGTTCAACTCTGTGAGTTGAATGAAGTCATCACAAAGAAGTTTCTGAGAATCCTTCTCTCTAGTTTTTATGTGAAGATATTTCCTTTTCCAACATAGGCCTCAAGGTGCTCCGAATAAACACTTGCAGATTCTACAAACTTAATGTTTCAAAACTGTTCTATCAAAAGGAACGTTGAAGTCTGTGAGTTGAATGCACTCATCACAAAGAAGTTTCTCAGAATGCTTCCGTCTAGTTTTTAGGTGAAGAGATTTCATTTCCCAGCACAGGCCTCAAAGCGCTCCAAATATGCACTTGCAGATTCTACAAGAAGAGTGTTTCCAAACTGCTCTTTCAAAAGGAAGCTTCAAGTCTGTGAGTTGAATGCACTCATCAGAAAGAAGTTTCTGAGAATGCTTCCGTCTCGTTTCTATATGAAGGTATTTCCTTTTCCAA
This sequence comes from Pongo pygmaeus, assembly GCF_028885625.2. Classification (NCBI taxonomy): domain Eukaryota; kingdom Metazoa; phylum Chordata; class Mammalia; order Primates; family Hominidae; genus Pongo; species Pongo pygmaeus. The sequence goes on along the minus strand of NC_072390.2, from coordinate 19,160,206 downwards.
CATAGGCCCCAAAGTGCTCCAAATAAACCCTTGCAGATTCTACAAAAGGAGTGTTTCAAAACTGCTCTTTCTATAGGTAAGTTCAAGTCTGTGAGTTGAATGCACTCAACACAAAGAAGTTTCTGAGAATGCTTCTGTTCAGTTTTTATGTGAAGATATTTCCTTTTCCAGCATAGGCCTCAAACGGCTCCAAATATCCACTTGCAGATTCTACAAAAGGAGTGTTTCCAAACTTCTCTATCAATTGGTAGGTTCAACTCTGTGAGTTGAATGAACTCATCACAAAGAAGTTTCTGAGAATCCTTCTCTCTAGTTTTTATGTGAAGATATTTCCTTTTCCAACGTAGGCCTCAAAGCGCTCCAAATAAACACATGCAGATTCTACAAAAGGAGTGTTTCAAAACTGTTCTATCAAAGGGAACGTTCAAGTCTGTGAGTTGAATGTACTCATCACACAGATGTTTCTCAGAATGCTTCTGTCTAGTTTTTAGGTGAAGAGATTTCATTTCCCAGCATAGGCCTCAAAGCGCTCCAAATATCCACTTGCAGATTCTATAAGAAGAGAGTTTCCAAACTGCTCTTTCAAAAGGAAGCTTCAAGTCTGTGTGTTGAATGCACTCATCCAAAAGAAGTTTCTGAGAATGCTTCTGTCTAGTTCTTACGTGAAGATATTTCCTTTTCCAGGTAAGGCCTCAAAGCGCTCCAAATAAACACTTGCAAATTCTACAAAAGGAGTGTTTCAAAAGAGTTCTATCAAAAGGAACGTTCAAGTCTGTGAGTTGAATGCACTTATCATACCGAAGTTTCCTGGAATGCTTCTGTCTAGTTTTTATGTGAAGACATTTCCTTTTCCAGCAGAGGCCTCAAAGCACTCCAAATATCCACTTGCAGATTCTACAAAAAGAGTGTTTCAAAACTGCTCTATCAAAAGCAAGCTTCAACACTGTGAGTAGAATGCACTCATCACAAAGAAGTTTCTGAGAATGCTTCTGTCTAGTTTTTATGTGAAGATATTTCCTTTTCCAACATAGGCCTCAAAGCGCTCCAAATAAACACTTGCAGATTCTACAAAAGGAGTGTTTCGAAACTGCTCTTTCAAGAGGAACGTTCAAGTCTGTGAGTTGAATGCACTCATCACACAGAAGTTTCTGAGAATGCTTCTGTCTAGTTTTTATGTGAAGATGTTTCCTTTTCCAGCATAGGCCTCAAAACGCTCCAAATATCCTCTTGCAGATTCTACAAAAAGAGTGTTTCAAAACTGTTCTATCAAAAGGAAGGTTCAACTCTGTGAGTTGAATGAATGCATCATGAAGAACTTTCTGAGAATGCTTCTCTGTAGTTTTTAGGTGAAGATATTCCAAAACCCAGCACAGGCCTCGAAGTGCTCCAAATAACCACTTGCAGATTTTACCAAAAGAGTGTTTCAAAACTGCTCTTTCTATAGGTAAGTTCAAGTCTGTGAGTTGAATGCACTCAACACAAAGAAGTTTCTGAGAATGCTTCTGTTCAGTTTTTATGTGAAGATATTTCCTTTTCCAGCATAGGCCTCAAACGGCTCCAAATATCCACTTGCAGATTCTACAAAAAGAGTGTTTCCAAACTTCTCTATCAATTGGTAGGTTCAACTCTGTGAGTTGAATGAAGTCATCACAAAGAAGTTTCTGAGAATCCTTCTCTCTAGTTTTTATGTGAAGATATTTCCTTTTCCAGCGTAGGCCACAAAGCGCTCCAAATAAACACATGCAGATTCTACAAAAGGAGTGTTTCAAAACTGTTCTATCAAAGGGAACGTTCAAGTCTGTGAGTTGAATGTACTCATCACACAGATGTTTCTCAGAATGCTTCTGTCTAGTTTTTAGGTGAAGAGATTTCATTTCCCAGCATAGGCCTCAAAGCGCTCCAAATATCCACTTGCAGAATCTACGAAAAGAGTGTTTCAAAGCTGCTCTTTCAAAAGCAAGGTTCAAGTCTGTGTGTTGAATGCACTCATCCGAAAGAAGTTTCTGAGAATGCTTCTGTCTATTTCTTACGTGAAGATATTTCCTTTTCCAGCTTAGGCCTCAAAGCGCTCCAAATAAACACTTGCAAATTCTACAAAAGGAGTGTTTCAAAAGAGTTCTATCAAAAGGAACGTTCAAGTCTGTGAGTTGGATGCGCTTATCATACCGAAGTTTCCTGGAATGCTTCTGTCTAGTTTTTATGTGAAGACATTTCCTTTTCCAGCATAGGCCTCAAAGCACTCCAAATATCCACTTGCAGATTCTACAAAAAGAGAGTTTCAAAACTGCTCTATCAAAAGCAAGCTTCAACACTGTGAGTAGAATGCACTCATCACAAAGAAGTTTCTGAGAATGCTTCTGTCTAGTTTTTATGTGAAGATATTTCCTTTTCCAACATAGGCCTCAAAGCGCTCCAAATAAACACTTGCAGATTCTACAAAAGGAGTGTTTCGAAACTGCTCTTTCAACAGGAACGTTCAAGTCTGTGAGTTGAATGCACTCATCACACAGAAGTTTCTCAGAATGCTTCTGTCTAGTTTTTATGTGAAGATATTTCCTTTTCCAGCATAGGCCTCAGAACGCTCCAAATATCCTCTTGCAGATTCTACAAAAAGAGTGTTTCAAAACTGTTCTATCAAAAGGAAGGTTCAACTCTGTGAGTTGAATGAATGCATCATGAAGAACTTTCTGAGAATGCTTCTCTGTAGTTTTTAGGTGAAGATATTCCAAAACCCAGCACAGGCCACGAAGTGCTCCAAATAACCACTTGCAGATTTTACCAAAAGAGTGTTTCAAAACTGCTCTTTCTATAGGTAAGTTCAAGTCTGTCAGATGAATGCACTCAACACAAAGAAGTTTCTGAGAATGCTTCTGTTCAGTTTTTATGTGAAGATATTTCCTTTTCCAGCATAGGCCTCAAACGGCTCCAAATATCCACTTGCAGATTCTACAAAAAGAGTGTTTCCAAACTTCTCTATCAATTGGTAGGTTCAACTCTGTGAGTTGAATGAAGTCATCACAAAGAAGTTTCTGAGAATCCTTCTCTCTAGTTTTTACGTGAAGATATTTCCTTTTCCAGCGTAGGCCTCAAAGCGCTCCAAATAAACACATGCAGATTCTACAAAAGGAGTGTTTCAAAACTGTTCTATCAAAGGGAACGTTCAAGTCTGTGAGTTGAATGTACTCATCACACAGATGTTTCTCAGAATGCTTCTGTCTAGTTTTTAGGTGAAGAGATTTCATTTCCCAGCATAGGCCTCAAAGCGCTCCAAATATCCACTTGCAGATTCTATAAGAAGAGAGTTTCCAAACTGCTCTTTCAAAAGGAAGCTTCAAGTCTGTGAGTTGAATGCACTCATCACAAAGAAGTTTCTGAGAATGCTTCCGTCTAGTTTCTATATGAAGATATTTCCTTTTCCAACATAGGCCCCAAAGTGCTCCAAATAAACCCTTGCAGATTCTACAAAAGGAGTGTTTCAAAACTGCTCTTTCTATAGGTAAGTTCAAGTCTGTGAGTTGAATGCACTCAACACAAAGAAGTTTCTGAGAATGCTTCTGTTCAGTTTTTATGTGAAGATATTTCCTTTTCCAGCATAGGCCTCAAACGGCTCCAAATATCCACTTGCAGATTCTACAAAAGGAGTGTTTCCAAACTTCTCTATCAATTGGTAGGTTCAACTCTGTGAGTTGAATGAACTCATCACAAAGAAGTTTCTGAGAATCCTTCTCTCTAGTTTTTATGTGAAGATATTTCCTTTTCCAACGTAGGCCTCAAAGCGCTCCAAATAAACACATGCAGATTCTACAAAAGGAGTGTTTCAAAACTGTTCTATCAAAGGGAACGTTCAAGCCTGTGAGTTGAATGTACTCATCACACAGATGTTTCTCAGAATGCTTCTGTCTAGTTTTTAGGTGAAGAGATTTCATTTCCCAGCATAGGCCTCAAAGCGCTCCGAATATCCACTTGCAGATTCTATAAGAAGAGAGTTTCCAAACTGCTCTTTCAAAAGGAAGCTTCAAGTCTGTGTGTTGAATGCACTCATCCAAAAGAAGTTTCTGAGAATGCTTCTGTCTAGTTCTTACGTGAAGATATTTCCTTTTCCAGGTAAGGCCTCAAAGCGCTCCAAATAAACACTTGCAAATTCTACAAAAGGAGTGTTTCAAAAGAGTTCTATCAAAAGGAACGTTCAAGTCTGTGAGTTGAATGCACTTATCATACCGAAGTTTCCTGGAATGCTTCTGTCTAGTTTTTATGTGAAGACATTTCCTTTTCCAGCAGAGGCCTCAAAGCACTCCAAATATCCACTTGCAGATTCTACAAAAAGAGTGTTTCAAAACTGCTCTATCAAAAAGCAAGGTTCAACACTGTGAGTAGAATGCACTCATCACAAAGAAGTTTCTGAGAATGCTTCTGTCTAGTTTTTATGTGAAGATATTTCCTTTTCCAACATAGGCCTCAAAGCGCTCCAAATAAACACTTGCAGATTCTACAAAAGGAGTGTTTCGAAACTGCTCTTTCAAGAGGAACGTTCAAGTCTGTGAGTTGAATGCACTCATCACACAGAAGTTTCTGAGAATGCTTCTGTCTAGTTTTTATGTGAAGATGTTTCCTTTTCCAGCATAGGCCTCAAAACGCTCCAAATATCCTCTTGCAGATTCTACAAAAAGAGTGTTTCAAAACTGTTCTATCAAAAGGAAGGTTCAACTCTGTGAGTTGAATGAATGCATCATGAAGAACTTTCTGAGAATGCTTCTCTGTAGTTTTTAGGTGAAGATATTCCAAAACCCAGCACAGGCCTCGAAGTGCTCCAAATAACCACTTGCAGATTTTACCAAAAGAGTGTTTCAAAACTGCTCTTTCTATAGGTAAGTTCAAGTCTGTGAGTTGAATGCACTCAACACAAAGAAGTTTCTGAGAATGCTTCTGTTCAGTTTTTATGTGAAGATATTTCCTTTTCCAGCATAGGCCTCAAACGGCTCCAAATATCCACTTGCAGATTCTACAAAAAGAGTGTTTCCAAACTTCTCTATCAATTGGTAGGTTCAACTCTGTGAGTTGAATGAAGTCATCACAAAGAAGTTTCTGAGAATCCTTCTCTCTAGTTTTTATGTGAAGATATTTCCTTTTCCAACATAGGCCTCAAGGTGCTCCGAATAAACACTTGCAGATTCTACAAACTTAATGTTTCAAAACTCTTCTATCAAAAGGAACGTTGAAGTCTGTGAGTTGAATGCACTCATCACAAAGAAGTTTCTCAGAATGCTTCCGTCTAGTTTTTAGGTGAAGAGATTTCATTTCCCAGCACAGGCCTCAAAGCGCTCCAAATATCCACTTGCAGATTCTACAAGAAGAGTGTTTCCAAACTGCTCTTTCAAAAGGAAGCTTCAAGTCTGTGAGTTGAATGCACTCATCACAAAGAAGTTTCTGAGAATGCTTCCGTCTAGTTTCTATATGAAGGTATTTCCTTTTCCAACACAGGCCCCAAAGTGCTCCAAATAAACCCTTGCAGATTCTACAAAAGGAGTGTTTCAAAACTGCTCTTTCTATAGGTAAGTTCAAGTCTGTGAGTTGAATGCACTCAACACAAAGAAGTTTCTGAGAATGCTTCTGTTCAGTTTTTATGTGAAGATATTTCCTTTTCCAGCATAGGCCTCAAACGGCTCCAAATATCCACTTGCAGATTCTACAAAAGGAGTGTTTCCAAACTTCTCTATCAATTGGTAGGTTCAACTCTGTGAGTTGAATGAACTCATCACAAAGAAGTTTCTGAGAATCCTTCTCTCTAGTTTTTATGTGAAGATATTTCCTTTTCCAACGTAGGCCTCAAAGCGCTCCAAATAAACACATGCAGATTCTACAAAAGGAGTGTTTCAAAACTGTTCTATCAAAGGGAACGTTCAAGCCTCTGAGTTGAATGTACTCATCACACAGATGTTTCTCAGAATGCTTCTGTCTAGTTTTTAGGTGAAGAGATTTCATTTCCCAGCATAGGCCTCAAAGCGCTCCAAATATCCACTTGCAGATTCTATAAGAAGAGAGTTTCCAAACTGCTCTTTCAAAAGGAAGCTTCAAGTCTGTGTGTTGAATGCACTCATCCAAAAGAAGTTTCTGAGAATGCTTCTGTTCAGTTTTTATGTGAAGATATTTCCTTTTCCAGCATAGGCCTCAAACGGCTCCAAATATCCACTTGCAGATTCTACAAAAAGAGTGTTTCCAAACTTCTCTATCAATTGGTAGGTTCAACTCTGTGAGTTGAATGAACTCATCACAAAGAAGTTTCTGAGAATCCTTCTCTCTAGTTTTTATGTGAAGATATTTCCTTTTCCAGCGTAGGCCACAAAGCGCTCCAAATAAACACATGCAGATTCTACAAAAGGAGTGTTTCAAAACTGTTCTATCAAAGGGAACGTTCAAGTCTGTGAGTTGAATGTACTCATCACACAGATGTTTCTCAGAATGCTTCTGTCTAGTTTTTAGGTGAAGAGATTTCATTTCCCAGCATAGGCCTCAAAGCGCTCCAAATATCCACTTGCAGAATCTACGAAAAGAGTGTTTCAAAGCTGCTCTTTCAAAAGCAAGGTTCAAGTCTGTGTGTTGAATGCACTCATCCGAAAGAAGTTTCTGAGAATGCTTCTGTCTATTTCTTACGTGAAGATATTTCCTTTTCCAGCTTAGGCCTCAAAGCGCTCCAAATAAACACTTGCAAATTCTACAAAAGGAGTGTTTCAAAAGAGTTCTATCAAAAGGAACGTTCAAGTCTGTGAGTTGGATGCGCTTATCATACCGAAGTTTCCTGGAATGCTTCTGTCTAGTTTTTATGTGAAGACATTTCCTTTTCCAGCATAGGCCTCAAAGCACTCCAAATATCCACTTGCAGATTCTACAAAAAGAGAGTTTCAAAACTGCTCTATCAAAAGCAAGCTTCAACACTGTGAGTAGAATGCACTCATCACAAAGAAGTTTCTGAGAATGCTTCTGTCTAGTTTTTATGTGAAGATATTTCCTTTTCCAACATAGGCCTCAAAGCGCTCCAAATAAACACTTGCAGATTCTACAAAAGGAGTGTTTCGAAACTGCTCTTTCAACAGGAACGTTCAAGTCTGTGAGTTGAATGCACTCATCACACAGAAGTTTCTCAGAATGCTTCTGTCTAGTTTTTATGTGAAGATATTTCCTTTTCCAGCATAGGCCTCAGAACGCTCCAAATATCCTCTTGCAGATTCTACAAAAAGAGTGTTTCAAAACTGTTCTATCAAAAGGAAGGTTCAACTCTGTGAGTTGAATGAATGCATCATGAAGAACTTTCTGAGAATGCTTCTCTGTAGTTTTTAGGTGAAGATATTCCAAAACCCAGCACAGGCCTCGAAGTGCTCCAAATAACCACTTGCAGATTTTACCAAAAGAGTGTTTCAAAACTGCTCTTTCTATACGTAAGTTCAAGTCTGTCAGATGAATGCACTCAACACAAAGAAGTTTCTGAGAATGCTTCTGTTCAGTTTTTATGTGAAGATATTTCCTTTTCCAGCATAGGCCTCAAACGGCTCCAAATATCCACTTGCAGATTCTACAAAAAGAGTGTTTCCAAACTTCTCTATCAATTGGTAGGTTCAACTCTGTGAGTTGAATGAAGTCATCACAAAGAAGTTTCTGAGAATCCTTCTCTCTAGTTTTTACGTGAAGATATTTCCTTTTCCAGCGTAGGCCTCAAAGCGCTCCAAATAAACACATGCAGATTCTACAAAAGGAGTGTTTCAAAACTGTTCTATCAAAGGGAACGTTCAAGTCTGTGAGTTGAATGTACTCATCACACAGATGTTTCTCAGAATGCTTCTGTCTAGTTTTTAGGTGAAGAGATTTCATTTCCCAGCATAGGCCTCAAAGCGCTCCAAATATCCACTTGCAGATTCTATAAGAAGAGAGTTTCCAAACTGCTCTTTCAAAAGGAAGCTTCAAGTCTGTGAGTTGAATGCACTCATCACAAAGAAGTTTCTGAGAATGCTTCCGTCTAGTTTCTATATGAAGATATTTCCTTTTCCAACATAGGCCCCAAAGTGCTCCAAATAAACCCTTGCAGATTCTACAAAAGGAGTGTTTCAAAACTGCTCTTTCTATAGGTAAGTTCAAGTCTGTGAGTTGAATGCACTCAACACAAAGAAGTTTCTGAGAATGCTTCTGTTCAGTTTTTATGTGAAGATATTTCCTTTTCCAGCATAGGCCTCAAACGGCTCCAAATATCCACTTGCAGATTCTACAAAAAGAGTGTTTCCAAACTTCTCTATCAATTGGTAGGTTCAACTCTTTGAGTTGAATGAACTCATCACAAAGAAGTTTCTGAGAATCCTTCTCTCTAGTTTTTATGTGAAGATATTTCCTTTTCCAACGTAGGCCTCAAAGCGCTCCAAATAAACACATGCAGATTCTACAAAAGGAGTGTTTCAAAACTGTTCTATCAAAGGGAACGTTCAAGTCTGTGAGTTGAATGTACTCATCACACAGATGTTTCTCAGAATGCTTCTGTCTAGTTTTTAGTTGAAGAGATTTCATTTCCCAGCATAGGCCTCAAAGCGCTCCAAATATCCACTTGCAGAATCTACGAAAAGAGTGTTTCAAAGCTGCTCTTTCAAAAGCAAGGTTCAAGTCTGTGTGTTGAATGCACTCATCTGAAAGAAGTTTCTGAGAACGCTTCTGTCTAGTTCTTACGTGAAGATATTTCCTTTTCCAGCTTAGACCTCAAAGCGCTCCAAATAAACACTTGCAAATTCTACAAAAGGAGTGTTTCAAAAGAGTTCTATCAAAAGGAACGTTCAAGTCTGTGAGTTGAATGCACTTATCATACCGAAGTTTCCTGGAATGCTTCTGTCTAGTTTTTATGTGAAGACATTTCCTTTTCCAGCAGAGGCCTCAAAGCACTCCAAATATCCACTTGCAGATTCTACAAAAAGAGTGTTTCAAAACTGCTCTATCAAAAGCAAGCTTCAACACTGTGAGTAGAATGCACTCATCACAAAGAAGTTTCTGAGAATGCTTCTGTCTAGTTTTTATGTGAAGATATTTCCTTTTCCAACATAGGCCTCAAAGCGCTCCAAATAAACACTTGCAGATTCTACAAAAGGAGTGTTTCGAAACTGCTCTTTCAAGAGGAACGTTCAAGTCTGTGAGTTGAATGCACTCATCACACAGAAGTTTCTGAGAATGCTTCTGTCTAGTTTTTATGTGAAGATGTTTCCTTTTCCAGAATAGGCCTCAAAACGCTCCAAATATCCTCTTGCAGATTCTACAAAAAAGAGTGTTTCAAAACTGTTCTATCAAAAGGAAGGTTCAACTCTGTGAGTTGAATGAATGCATCATGAAGAACTTTCTGAGAATGCTTCTCTGTAGTTTTTAGGTGAAGATATTCCAAAACCCAGCACAGGCCTCGAAGTGCTCCAAATAACCACTTGCAGATTTTACCAAAAGAGTGTTTCAAAACTGCTCTTTCTATAGGTAAGTTCAAGTCTGTGAGTTGAATGCACTCAACACAAAGAAGTTTCTGAGAATGCTTCTGTTCAGTTTTTATGTGAAGATATTTCCTTTTCCAGCATAGGCCTCAAACGGCTCCAAATATCCACTTGCAGATTCTACAAAAAGAGTGTTTCCAAACTTCTCTATCAATTGGTAGGTTCAACTCTGTGAGTTGAATGAAGTCATCACAAAGAAGTTTCTGAGAATCCTTCTCTCTAGTTTTTATGTGAAGATATTTCCTTTTCCAACATAGGCCTCAAGGTGCTCCGAATAAACACTTGCAGATTCTACAAACTTAATGTTTCAAAACTGTTCTATCAAAAGGAACGTTGAAGTCTGTGAGTTGAATGCACTCATCACAAAGAAGTTTCTCAGAATGCTTCCGTCTAGTTTTTAGGTGAAGAGATTTCATTTCCCAGCACAGGCCTCAAAGCGCTCCAAATATGCACTTGCAGATTCTACAAGAAGAGTGTTTCCAAACTGCTCTTTCAAAAGGAAGCTTCAAGTCTGTGAGTTGAATGCACTCATCAGAAAGAAGTTTCTGAGAATGCTTCCGTCTCGTTTCTATATGAAGGTATTTCCTTTTCCAACATAGGCCCCAAAGTGCTCCAAATAAACCCTTGCAGATTCTACAAAAGGAGTGTTTCAAAACTGCTCTTTCTATAGGTAAGTTCAAGTCTGTGAGTTGAATGCACTCAACACAAAGAAGTTTCTGAGAATGCTTCTGTTCAGTTTTTATGTGAAGATATTTCCTTTTCCAGCATAGGCCTCAAACGGCTCCAAATATCCACTTGCAGATTCTACAAAAGGAGTGTTTCCAAACTTCTCTATCAATTGGTAGGTTCAACTCTGTGAGTTGAATGAACTCATCACAAAGAAGTTTCTGAGAATCCTTCTCTCTAGTTTTTATGTGAAGATATTTCCTTTTCCAACGTAGGCCTCAAAGCGCTCCAAATAAACACATGCAGATTCTACAAAAGGAGTGTTTCAAAACTGTTCTATCAAAGGGAACGTTCAAGTCTGTGAGTTGAATGTACTCATCACACAGATGTTTCTCAGAATGCTTCTGTCTAGTTTTTAGGTGAAGAGATTTCATTTCCCAGCATAGGCCTCAAAGCGCTCCAAATATCCACTTGCAGATTCTATAAGAAGAGAGTTTCCAAACTGCTCTTTCAAAAGGAAGCTTCAAGTCTGTGTGTTGAATGCACTCATCCAAAAGAAGTTTCTGAGAATGCTTCTGTCTAGTTCTTACGTGAAGATATTTCCTTTTCCAGGTAAGGCCTCAAAGCGCTCCAAATAAACACTTGCAAATTCTACAAAAGGAGTGTTTCAAAAGAGTTCTATCAAAAGGAACGTTCAAGTCTGTGAGTTGAATGCACTTATCATACCGAAGTTTCCTGGAATGCTTCTGTCTAGTTTTTATGTGAAGACATTTCCTTTTCCAGCAGAGGCCTCAAAGCACTCCAAATATCCACTTGCAGATTCTACAAAAAGAGTGTTTCAAAACTGCTCTATCAAAAGCAAGCTTCAACACTGTGAGTAGAATGCACTCATCACAAAGAAGTTTCTGAGAATGCTTCTGTCTAGTTTTTATGTGAAGATATTTCCTTTTCCAACATAGGCCTCAAAGCGCTCCAAATAAACACTTGCAGATTCTACAAAAGGAGTGTTTCGAAACTGCTCTTTCAAGAGGAACGTTCAAGTCTGTGAGTTGAATGCACTCATCACACAGAAGTTTCTGAGAATGCTTCTGTCTAGTTTTTATGTGAAGATGTTTCCTTTTCCAGCATAGGCCTCAAAACGCTCCAAATATCCTCTTGCAGATTCTACAAAAAGAGTGTTTCAAAACTGTTCTATCAAAAGGAAGGTTCAACTCTGTGAGTTGAATGAATGCATCATGAAGAACTTTCTGAGAATGCTTCTCTGTAGTTTTTAGGTGAAGATATTCCAAAACCCAGCACAGGCCTCGAAGTGCTCCAAATAACCACTTGCAGATTTTACCAAAAGAGTGTTTCAAAACTGCTCTTTCTATAGGTAAGTTCAAGTCTGTGAGTTGAATGCACTCAACACAAAGAAGTTTCTGAGAATGCTTCTGTTCAGTTTTTATGTGAAGATATTTCCTTTTCCAGCATAGGCCTCAAACGGCTCCAAATATCCACTTGCAGATTCTACAAAAAGAGTGTTTCCAAACTTCTCTATCAATTGGTAGGTTCAACTCTGTGAGTTGAATGAAGTCATCACAAAGAAGTTTCTGAGAATCCTTCTCTCTAGTTTTTATGTGAAGATATTTCCTTTTCCAGCGTAGGCCACAAAGCGCTCCAAATAAACACATGCAGATTCTACAAAAGGAGTGTTTCAAAACTGTTCTATCAAAGGGAACGTTCAAGTCTGTGAGTTGAATGTACTCATCACACAGATGTTTCTCAGAATGCTTCTGTCTAGTTTTTAGGTGAAGAGATTTCATTTCCCAGCATAGGCCTCAAAGCGCTCCAAATATCCACTTGCAGAATCTATGAAAAGAGTGTTTCAAAGCTGCTCTTTCAAAAGCAAGGTTCAAGTCTGTGTGTTGAATGCACTCATCCGAAAGAAGTTTCTGAGAATGCTTCTGTCTATTTCTTACGTGAAGATATTTCCTTTTCCAGCTTAGGCCTCAAAGCGCTCCAAATAAACACTTGCAAATTCTACAAAAGGAGTGTTTCAAAAGAGTTCTATCAAAAGGAACGTTCAAGTCTGTGAGTTGGATGCGCTTATCATACCGAAGTTTCCTGGAATGCTTCTGTCTAGTTTTTATGTGAAGACATTTCCTTTTCCAGCATAGGCCTCAAAGCACTCCAAATATCCACTTGCAGATTCTACAAAAAGAGAGTTTCAAAACTGCTCTATCAAAAGCAAGCTTCAACACTGTGAGTAGAATGCACTCATCACAAAGAAGTTTCTGAGAATGCTTCTGTCTAGTTTTTATGTGAAGATATTTCCTTTTCCAACATAGGCCTCAAAGCGCTCCAAATAAACACTTGCAGATTCTACAAAAGGAGTGTTTCGAAACTGCTCTTTCAACAGGAACGTTCAAGTCTGTGAGTTGAATGCACTCATCACACAGAAGTTTCTCAGAATGCTTCTGTCTAGTTTTTATGTGAAGATATTTCCTTTTCCAGCATAGGCCTCAGAACGCTCCAAATATCCTCTTGCAGATTCTACAAAAAGAGTGTTTCAAAACTGTTCTATCAAAAGGAAGGTTCAACTCTGTGAGTTGAATGAATGCATCATGAAGAACTTTCTGAGAATGCTTCTCTGTAGTTTTTAGGTGAAGATATTCCAAAACCCAGCACAGGCCACGAAGTGCTCCAAATAACCACTTGCAGATTTTACCAAAAGAGTGTTTCAAAACTGCTCTTTCTATAGGTAAGTTCAAGTCTGTCAGATGAATGCACTCAACACAAAGAAGTTTCTGAGAATGCTTCTGTTCAGTTTTTATGTGAAGATATTTCCTTTTCCAGCATAGGCCTCAAACGGCTCCAAATATCCACTTGCAGATTCTACAAAAAGAGTGTTTCCAAACTTCTCTATCAATTGGTAGGTTCAACTCTGTGAGTTGAATGAAGTCATCACAAAGAAGTTTCTGAGAATCCTTCTCTCTAGTTTTTACGTGAAGATATTTCCTTTTCCAGCGTAGGCCTCAAAGCGCTCCAAATAAACACATGCAGATTCTACAAAAGGAGTGTTTCAAAACTGTTCTATCAAAGGGAACGTTCAAGTCTGTGAGTTGAATGTACTCATCACACAGATGTTTCTCAGAATGCTTCTGTCTAGTTTTTAGGTGAAGAGATTTCATTTCCCAGCATAGGCCTCAAAGCGCTCCAAATATCCACTTGCAGATTCTATAAGAAGAGAGTTTCCAAACTGCTCTTTCAAAAGGAAGCTTCAAGTCTGTGAGTTGAATGCACTCATCACAAAGAAGTTTCTGAGAATGCTTCCGTCTAGTTTCTATATGAAGATATTTCCTTTTCCAACATAGGCCCCAAAGTGCTCCAAATAAACCCTTGCAGATTCTACAAAAGGAGTGTTTCAAAACTGCTCTTTCTATAGGTAAGTTCAAGTCTGTGAGTTGAATGCACTCAACACAAAGAAGTTTCTGAGAATGCTTCTGTTCAGTTTTTATGTGAAGATATTTCCTTTTCCAGCATAGGCCTCAAACGGCTCCAAATATCCACTTGCAGATTCTACAAAAGGAGTGTTTCCAAACTTCTCTATCAATTGGTAGGTTCAACTCTGTGAGTTGAATGAACTCATCACAAAGAAGTTTCTGAGAATCCTTCTCTCTAGTTTTTATGTGAAGATATTTCCTTTTCCAACGTAGGCCTCAAAGCGCTCCAAATAAACACATGCAGATTCTACAAAAGGAGTGTTTCAAAACTGTTCTATCAAAGGGAACGTTCAAGCCTGTGAGTTGAATGTACTCATCACACAGATGTTTCTCAGAATGCTTCTGTCTAGTTTTTAGGTGAAGAGATTTCATTTCCCAGCATAGGCCTCAAAGCGCTCCGAATATCCACTTGCAGATTCTATAAGAAGAGAGTTTCCAAACTGCTCTTTCAAAAGGAAGCTTCAAGTCTGTGTGTTGAATGCACTCATCCAAAAGAAGTTTCTGAGAATGCTTCTGTCTAGTTCTTACGTGAAGATATTTCCTTTTCCAGGTAAGGCCTCAAAGCGCTCCAAATAAACACTTGCAAATTCTACAAAAGGAGTGTTTCAAAAGAGTTCTATCAAAAGGAACGTTCAAGTCTGTGAGTTGAATGCACTTATCATACCGAAGTTTCCTGGAATGCTTCTGTCTAGTTTTTATGTGAAGACATTTCCTTTTCCAGCAGAGGCCTCAAAGCACTCCAAATATCCACTTGCAGATTCTACAAAAAGAGTGTTTCAAAACTGCTCTATCAAAAAGCAAGGTTCAACACTGTGAGTAGAATGCACTCATCACAAAGAAGTTTCTGAGAATGCTTCTGTCTAGTTTTTATGTGAAGATATTTCCTTTTCCAACATAGGCCTCAAAGCGCTCCAAATAAACACTTGCAGATTCTACAAAAGGAGTGTTTCGAAACTGCTCTTTCAAGAGGAACGTTCAAGTCTGTGAGTTGAATGCACTCATCACACAGAAGTTTCTGAGAATGCTTCTGTCTAGTTTTTATGTGAAGATGTTTCCTTTTCCAGCATAGGCCTCAAAACGCTCCAAATATCCTCTTGCAGATTCTACAAAAAGAGTGTTTCAAAACTGTTCTATCAAAAGGAAGGTTCAACTCTGTGAGTTGAATGAATGCATCATGAAGAACTTTCTGAGAATGCTTCTCTGTAGTTTTTAGGTGAAGATATTCCAAAACCCAGCACAGGCCTCGAAGTGCTCCAAATAACCACTTGCAGATTTTACCAAAAGAGTGTTTCAAAACTGCTCTTTCTATAGGTAAGTTCAAGTCTGTGAGTTGAATGCACTCAACACAAAGAAGTTTCTGAGAATGCTTCTGTTCAGTTTTTATGTGAAGATATTTCCTTTTCCAGCATAGGCCTCAAACGGCTCCAAATATCCACTTGCAGATTCTACAAAAAGAGTGTTTCCAAACTTCTCTATCAATTGGTAGGTTCAACTCTGTGAGTTGAATGAAGTCATCACAAAGAAGTTTCTGAGAATCCTTCTCTCTAGTTTTTATGTGAAGATATTTCCTTTTCCAGCGTAGGCCACAAAGCGCTCCAAATAAACACATGCAGATTCTACAAAAGGAGTGTTTCAAAACTGTTCTATCAAAGGGAACGTTCAAGTCTGTGAGTTGAATGTACTCATCACACAGATGTTTCTCAGAATGCTTCTGTCTAGTTTTTAGGTGAAGAGATTTCATTTCCCAGCATAGGCCTCAAAGCGCTCCAAATATCCACTTGCAGAATCTACGAAAAGAGTGTTTCAAAGCTGCTCTTTCAAAAGCAAGGTTCAAGTCTGTGTGTTGAATGCACTCATCCGAAAGAAGTTTCTGAGAATGCTTCTGTCTATTTCTTACGTGAAGATATTTCCTTTTCCAGCTTAGGCCTCAAAGCGCTCCAAATAAACACTTGCAAATTCTACAAAAGGAGTGTTTCAAAAGAGTTCTATCAAAAGGAACGTTCAAGTCTGTGAGTTGGATGCGCTTATCATACCGAAGTTTCCTGGAATGCTTCTGTCTAGTTTTTATGTGAAGACATTTCCTTTTCCAGCATAGGCCTCAAAGCACTCCAAATATCCACTTGCAGATTCTACAAAAAGAGAGTTTCAAAACTGCTCTATCAAAAGCAAGCTTCAACACTGTGAGTAGAATGCACTCATCACAAAGAAGTTTCTGAGAATGCTTCTGTCTAGTTTTTATGTGAAGATATTTCCTTTTCCAACATAGGCCTCAAAGCGCTCCAAATAAACACTTGCAGATTCTACAAAAGGAGTGTTTCGAAACTGCTCTTTCAACAGGAACGTTCAAGTCTGTGAGTTGAATGCACTCATCACACAGAAGTTTCTCAGAATGCTTCTGTCTAGTTTTTATGTGAAGATATTTCCTTTTCCAGCATAGGCCTCAGAACGCTCCAAATATCCTCTTGCAGATTCTACAAAAAGAGTGTTTCAAAACTGTTCTATCAAAAGGAAGGTTCAACTCTGTGAGTTGAATGAATGCATCATGAAGAACTTTCTGAGAATGCTTCTCTGTAGTTTTTAGGTGAAGATATTCCAAAACCCAGCACAGGCCACGAAGTGCTCCAAATAACCACTTGCAGATTTTACCAAAAGAGTGTTTCAAAACTGCTCTTTCTATAGGTAAGTTCAAGTCTGTCAGATGAATGCACTCAACACAAAGAAGTTTCTGAGAATGCTTCTGTTCAGTTTTTATGTGAAGATATTTCCTTTTCCAGCATAGGCCTCAAACGGCTCCAAATATCCACTTGCAGATTCTACAAAAAGAGTGTTTCCAAACTTCTCTATCAATTGGTAGGTTCAACTCTGTGAGTTGAATGAAGTCATCACAAAGAAGTTTCTGAGAATCCTTCTCTCTAGTTTTTACGTGAAGATATTTCCTTTTCCAGCGTAGGCCTCAAAGCGCTCCAAATAAACACATGCAGATTCTACAAAAGGAGTGTTTCAAAACTGTTCTATCAAAGGGAACGTTCAAGTCTGTGAGTTGAATGTACTCATCACACAGATGTTTCTCAGAATGCTTCTGTCTAGTTTTTAGGTGAAGAGATTTCATTTCCCAGCATAGGCCTCAAAGCGCTCCAAATATCCACTTGCAGATTCTATAAGAAGAGAGTTTCCAAACTGCTCTTTCAAAAGGAAGCTTCAAGTCTGTGAGTTGAATGCACTCATCACAAAGAAGTTTCTGAGAATGCTTCCGTCTAGTTTCTATATGAAGATATTTCCTTTTCCAACATAGGCCCCAAAGTGCTCCAAATAAACCCTTGCAGATTCTACAAAAGGAGTGTTTCAAAACTGCTCTTTCTATAGGTAAGTTCAAGTCTGTGAGTTGAATGCACTCAACACAAAGAAGTTTCTGAGAATGCTTCTGTTCAGTTTTTATGTGAAGATATTTCCTTTTCCAGCATAGGCCTCAAACGGCTCCAAATATCCACTTGCAGATTCTACAAAAGGAGTGTTTCCAAACTTCTCTATCAATTGGTAGGTTCAACTCTGTGAGTTGAATGAACTCATCACAAAGAAGTTTCTGAGAATCCTTCTCTCTAGTTTTTATGTGAAGATATTTCCTTTTCCAACGTAGGCCTCAAAGCGCTCCAAATAAACACATGCAGATTCTACAAAAGGAGTGTTTCAAAACTGTTCTATCAAAGGGAACGTTCAAGCCTGTGAGTTGAATGTACTCATCACACAGATGTTTCTCAGAATGCTTCTGTCTAGTTTTTAGGTGAAGAGATTTCATTTCCCAGCATAGGCCTCAAAGCGCTCCGAATATCCACTTGCAGATTCTATAAGAAGAGAGTTTCCAAACTGCTCTTTCAAAAGGAAGCTTCAAGTCTGTGTGTTGAATGCACTCATCCAAAAGAAGTTTCTGAGAATGCTTCTGTCTAGTTCTTACGTGAAGATATTTCCTTTTCCAGGTAAGGCCTCAAAGCGCTCCAAATAAACACTTGCAAATTCTACAAAAGGAGTGTTTCAAAAGAGTTCTATCAAAAGGAACGTTCAAGTCTGTGAGTTGAATGCACTTATCATACCGAAGTTTCCTGGAATGCTTCTGTCTAGTTTTTATGTGAAGACATTTCCTTTTCCAGCAGAGGCCTCAAAGCACTCCAAATATCCACTTGCAGATTCTACAAAAAGAGTGTTTCAAAACTGCTCTATCAAAAAGCAAGGTTCAACACTGTGAGTAGAATGCACTCATCACAAAGAAGTTTCTGAGAATGCTTCTGTCTAGTTTTTATGTGAAGATATTTCCTTTTCCAACATAGGCCTCAAAGCGCTCCAAATAAACACTTGCAGATTCTACAAAAGGAGTGTTTCGAAACTGCTCTTTCAAGAGGAACGTTCAAGTCTGTGAGTTGAATGCACTCATCACACAGAAGTTTCTGAGAATGCTTCTGTCTAGTTTTTATGTGAAGATGTTTCCTTTTCCAGCATAGGCCTCAAAACGCTCCAAATATCCTCTTGCAGATTCTACAAAAAGAGTGTTTCAAAACTGTTCTATCAAAAGGAAGGTTCAACTCTGTGAGTTGAATGAATGCATCATGAAGAACTTTCTGAGAATGCTTCTCTGTAGTTTTTAGGTGAAGATATTCCAAAACCCAGCACAGGCCTCGAAGTGCTCCAAATAACCACTTGCAGATTTTACCAAAAGAGTGTTTCAAAACTGCTCTTTCTATAGGTAAGTTCAAGTCTGTGAGTTGAATGCACTCAACACAAAGAAGTTTCTGAGAATGCTTCTGTTCAGTTTTTATGTGAAGATATTTCCTTTTCCAGCATAGGCCTCAAACGGCTCCAAATATCCACTTGCAGATTCTACAAAAAGAGTGTTTCCAAACTTCTCTATCAATTGGTAGGTTCAACTCTGTGAGTTGAATGAAGTCATCACAAAGAAGTTTCTGAGAATCCTTCTCTCTAGTTTTTATGTAAAGATATTTCCTTTTCCAACATAGGCCTCAAGGTGCTCCGAATAAACACTTGCAGATTCTACAAACTTAATGTTTCAAAACTCTTCTATAAAAGGAACGTTGAAGTCTGTGAGTTGAATGCACTCATCACAAAGAAGTTTCTCAGAATGCTTCCGTCTAGTTTTTAGGTGAAGAGATTTCATTTCCCAGCCCAGGCCTCAAAGCGCTCCAAATATCCACTTGCAGATTCTACAAGAAGAGTGTTTCCAAACTGCTCTTTCAAAAGGAAGCTTCAAGTCTGTGAGTTGAATGCACTCATCACAAAGAAGTTTCTGAGAATGCTTCCGTCTAGTTTCTATATGAAGATATTTCCTTTTCCAACATAGGCCCCAAAGTGCTCCAAATAAACCCTTGCAGATTCTACAAAAGGAGTGTTTCAAAACTGCTCTTTCTATAGGTAAGTTCAAGTCTGTGAGTTGAATGCACTCAACACAAAGAAGTTTCTGAGAATGCTTCTGTTCAGTTTTTATGTGAAGATATTTCCTTTTCCAGCATAGGCCTCAAACGGCTCCAAATATCCACTTGCAGATTCTACAAAAAGAGTGTTTCAAAACTGCTCTATCAATTGGTAGGTTCAACTCTGTGAGTTGAATGAAGTCATCACAAAGAAGTTTCTGAGAATCCTTCTCTCTAGTTTTTACGTGAAGATATTTCCTTTTCCAGCGTAGGCCTCAAAGCGCTCCAAATAAACACATGCAGATTCTACAAAAGGAGTGTTTCAAAACTGTTCTATCAAAGGGAACGTTCAAGTCTGTGAGTTGAATGTACTCATCACACAGATGTTTCTCAGAATGCTTCTGTCTAGTTTTTAGGTGAAGAGATTTCATTTCCCAGCATAGGCCTCAAAGCGCTCCAAATATCCACTTGCAGATTCTATAAGAAGAGAGTTTCCAAACTGCTCTTTCAAAAGGAAGCTTCAAGTCTGTGAGTTGAATGCACTCATCACAAAGAAGTTTCTGAGAATGCTTCCGTCTAGTTTCTATATGAAGATATTTCCTTTTCCAACATAGGCCCCAAAGTGCTCCAAATAAACCCTTGCAGATTCTACAAAAGGAGTGTTTCACAACTGCTCTTTCTATAGGTAAGTTCAAGTCTGTGAGTTGAATGCACTCAACACAAAGAAGTTTCTGAGAATGCTTCTGTTCAGTTTTTATGTGAAGATATTTCCTTTTCCAGCATAGGCCTCAAACGGCTCCAAATATCCCCTTGCAGATTCTACAAAAGGAGTGTTTCCAAACTTCTCTATCAATTGGTAGGTTCAACTCTGTGAGTTGAATGAACTCATCACAAAGAAGTTTCTGAGAATCCTTCTCTCTAGTTTTTATGTGAAGATATTTCCTTTTCCAGCGTAGGCCACAAAGCGCTCCAAATAAACACATGCAGATTCTACAAAAGGAGTGTTTCAAAACTGTTCTATCAAAGGGAACGTTCAAGTCTGTGAGTTGAATGTACTCATCACACAGATGTTTCTCAGAATGCTTCTGTCTAGTTTTTAGTTGAAGAGATTTCATTTCCCAGCATAGGCCTCAAAGCGCTCCAAATATCCACTTGCAGAATCTACGAAAAGAGTGTTTCAAAGCTGCTCTTTCAAAAGCAAGGTTCAAGTCTGTGTGTTGAATGCACTCATCTGAAAGAAGTTTCTGAGAATGCTTCTGTCTAGTTCTTACGTGAAGATATTTCCTTTTCCAGCTTAGGCCTCAAAGCGCTCCAAATAAACACTTGCAAATTCTACAAAAGGAGTGTTTCAAAAGAGTTCTATCAAAAGGAACGTTCAAGTCTGTGAGTTGAATGCACTTTTCATACCGAAGTTTCCTGGAATGCTTCTGTCTAGTTTTTATGTGAAGACATTTCCTTTTCCAGCAGAGGCCTCAAAGCACTCCAAATATCCACTTGCAGATTCTACAAAAAGAGAGTTTCAAAACTGCTCTATCAAAAGCAAGCTTCAACACTGTGAGTAGAATGCACTCATCACAAAGAAGTTTCTGAGAATGCTTCTGTCTAGTTTTTATGTGAAGATATTTCCTTTTCCAACATAGGCCTCAAAGCGCTCCAAATAAACACTTGCAGATTCTACAAAAGGAGTGTTTCGAAACTGCTCTTTCAACAGGAACGTTCAAGTCTGTGAGTTGAATGCACTCATCACACAGAAGTTTCTCAGAATGCTTCTGTCTAGTTTTTATGTGAAGATATTTCCTTTTCCAGCATAGGCCTCAGAACGCTCCAAATATCCTCTTGCAGATTCTACAAAAAGAGTGTTTCAAAACTGTTCTATCAAAAGGAAGGTTCAACTCTGTGAGTTGAATGAATGCATCATGAAGAACTTTCTGAGAATGCTTCTCTGTAGTTTTTAGGTGAAGATATTCCAAAACCCAGCACAGGCCTCGAAGTGCTCCAAATAACCACTTGCAGATTTTACCAAAAGAGTGTTTCAAAACTGCTCTTTCTATACGTAAGTTCAAGTCCGTGAGATGAATGCACTCAACACAAAGAAGTTTCTGAGAATGCTTCTGTTCAGTTTTTATGTGAAGATATTTCCTTTTCCAGCATAGGCCTGAAACGGCTCCAAATTTTCCCTTGCAGATTCTACAAAAAGAGTGTTTCCAAACTTCCCTATCAATTGGTAGGTTCAACCCTGTGAGTTGAATGAAGTCATCACAAAGAAGTTTCTGAGAATCCTTCTCTCTAGTTTTTATGTGAAGATATTTCCTTTTCCAACATAGGCCTCAAGGTGCTCCGAATAAACACTTGCAGATTCTACAAACTTAATGTTTCAAAACTGTTCTATCAAAAGGAACGTTGAAGTCTGTGAGTTGAATGCACTCATCACAAAGAAGTTTCTCAGAATGCTTCCGTCTAGTTTTTAGGTGAAGAGATTTCATTTCCCAGCATAGGCCTCAAAGCGCTCCAAATATCCACTTGCAGATTCTATAAGAAGAGAGTTTCCAAACTGCTCTTTCAAAAGGAAGCTTCAAGTCTGTGAGTTGAATGCACTCATCACAAAGAAGTTTCTGAGAATGCTTCCGTCTAGTTTCTATATGAAGATATTTCCTTTTCCAACATAGGCCCCAAAGTGCTCCAAATAAACCCTTGCAGATTCTACAAAAGGAGTGTTTCAAAACTGCTCTTTCTATAGGTAAGTTCAAGTCTGTGAGTTGAATGCACTCAACACAAAGAAGTTTCTGAGAATGCTTCTGTTCAGTTTTTATGTGAAGATATTTCCTTTTCCAGCATAGGCCTCAAACGGCTCCAAATATCCACTTGCAGATTCTACAAAAAGAGTGTTTCCAAACTTCTCTATCAATTGGTAGGTTCAACTCTGTGAGTTGAATGAACTCATCACAAAGAAGTTTCTGAGAATCCTTCTCTCTAGTTTTTATGTGAAGATATTTCCTTTTCCAACGTAGGCCTCAAAGCGCTCCAAATAAAAACATGCAGATTCTACAAAAGGAGTGTTTCAAAACTGTTCTATCAAAGGGAACGTTCAAGTCTGTGAGTTGAATGTACTCATCACACAGGTGTTTCTCAGAATGCTTCTGTCTAGTTTTTAGGTGAAGAGATTTCATTTCCCAGCATAGGCCTCAAAGCGCTCCAAATATCCACTTGCAGATTCTATAAGAAGAGAGTTTCCAAACTGCTCTTTCAAAAGGAAGCTTCAAGTCTGTGTGTTGAATGCACTCATCCAAAAGAAGTTTCTGAGAATGCTTCTGTCTAGTTCTTACGTGAAGATATTTCCTTTTCCAGGTAAGGCCTCAAAGCGCTCCAAATAAACACTTGCAAATTCTACAAAAGGAGTGTTTCAAAAGAGTTCTATCAAAAGGAACGTTCAAGTCTGTGAGTTGAACGCACTTATCATACCGAAGTTTCCTGGAATGCTTCTGTCTAGTTTTTATGTGAAGACATTTCCTTTTCCAGCAGAGGCCTCAAAGCACTCCAAATATCCACTTGCAGATTCTACAAAAAGAGTGTTTCAAAACTGCTCTATCAAAAGCAAGCTTCAACACTGTGAGTAGAATGCACTCATCACAAAGAAGTTTCTGAGAATGCTTCTGTCTAGTTTTTATGTGAAGATATTTCCTTTTCCAACATAGGCCTCAAAGCGCTCCAAATAAACACTTGCAGATTCTACAAAAGGAGTGTTTCGAAACTGCTCTTTCAAGAGGAACGTTCAAGTCTGTGAGTTGAATGCACTCATCACACAGAAGTTTCTGAGAATGCTTCTGTCTAGTTTTTATGTGAAGATGTTTCCTTTTCCAGCATAGGCCTCAAAACGCTCCAAATATCCTCTTGCAGATTCTACAAAAAGAGTGTTTCAAAACTGTTCTATCAAAAGGAAGGTTCAACTCTGTGAGTTGAATGAATGCATCATGAAGAACTTTCTGAGAATGCTTCTCTGTAGTTTTTAGGTGAAGATATTCCAAAACCCAGCACAGGCCTCGAAGTGCTCCAAATAACCACTTGCAGATTTTACCAAAAGAGTGTTTCAAAACTGCTCTTTCTATAGGTAAGTTCAAGTCTGTGAGTTGAATGCACTCAACACAAAGAAGTTTCTGAGAATGCTTCTGTTCAGTTTTTATGTGAAGATATTTCCTTTTCCAGCATAGGCCTCAAACGGCTCCAAATATCCACTTGCAGATTCTACAAAAAGAGTGTTTCCAAACTTCTCTATCAATTGGTAGGTTCAACTCTGTGAGTTGAATGAAGTCATCACAAAGAAGTTTCTGAGAATCCTTCTCTCTAGTTTTTATGTGAAGATATTTCCTTTTCCAGCGTAGGCCACAAAGCGCTCCAAATAAACACATGCAGATTCTACAAAAGGAGTGTTTCAAAACTGTTCTATCAAAGGGAACGTTCAAGTCTGTGAGTTGAATGTACTCATCACACAGATGTTTCTCAGAATGCTTCTGTCTAGTTTTTAGGTGAAGAGATTTCATTTCCCAGCATAGGCCTCAAAGCGCTCCAAATATCCACTTGCAGAATCTACGAAAAGAGTGTTTCAAAGCTGCTCTTTCAAAAGCAAGGTTCAAGTCGGTGTGTTGAATGCACTCATCTGAAAGAAGTTTCTGAGAATGCTTCTGTCTATTTCTTACGTGAAGATATTTCCTTTTCCAGCTTAGGCCTCAAAGCGCTCCAAATAAACACTTGCAAATTCTACAAAAGGAGTGTTTCAAAAGAGTTCTATCAAAAGGAACGTTCAAGTCTGTGAGTTGGATGCGCTTATCATACCGAAGTTTCCTGGAATGCTTCTGTCTAGTTTTTATGTGAAGACATTTCCTTTTCCAGCATAGGCCTCAAAGCACTCCAAATATCCACTTGCAGATTCTACAAAAAGAGAGTTTCAAAACTGCTCTATCAAAAGCAAGCTTCAACACTGTGAGTAGAATGCACTCATCACAAAGAAGTTTCTGAGAATGCTTCTGTCTAGTTTTTATGTGAAGATATTTCCTTTTCCAACATAGGCCTCAAAGCGCTCCAAATAAACACTTGCAGATTCTACAAAAGGAGTGTTTCGAAACTGCTCTTTCAACAGGAACGTTCAAGTCTGTGAGTTGAATGCACTCATCACACAGAAGTTTCTCAGAATGCTTCTGTCTAGTTTTTATGTGAAGATATTTCCTTTTCCAGCATAGGCCTCAGAACGCTCCAAATATCCTCTTGCAGATTCTACAAAAAGAGTGTTTCAAAACTGTTCTATCAAAAGGAAGGTTCAACTCTGTGAGTTGAATGAATGCATCATGAAGAACTTTCTGAGAATGCTTCTCTGTAGTTTTTAGGTGAAGATATTCCAAAACCCAGCACAGGCCACGAAGTGCTCCAAATAACCACTTGCAGATTTTACCAAAAGAGTGTTTCAAAACTGCTCTTTCTATAGGTAAGTTCAAGTCTGTCAGATGAATGCACTCAACACAAAGAAGTTTCTGAGAATGCTTCTGTTCAGTTTTTATGTGAAGATATTTCCTTTTCCAGCATAGGCCTCAAACGGCTCCAAATATCCACTTGCAGATTCTACAAAAAGAGTGTTTCCAAACTTCTCTATCAATTGGTAGGTTCAACTCTGTGAGTTGAATGAAGTCATCACAAAGAAGTTTCTGAGAATCCTTCTCTCTAGTTTTTACGTGAAGATATTTCCTTTTCCAGCGTAGGCCTCAAAGCGCTCCAAATAAACACATGCAGATTCTACAAAAGGAGTGTTTCAAAACTGTTCTATCAAAGGGAACGTTCAAGTCTGTGAGTTGAATGTACTCATCACACAGATGTTTCTCAGAATGCTTCTGTCTAGTTTTTAGGTGAAGAGATTTCATTTCCCAGCATAGGCCTCAAAGCGCTCCAAATATCCACTTGCAGATTCTATAAGAAGAGAGTTTCCAAACTGCTCTTTCAAAAGGAAGCTTCAAGTCTGTGAGTTGAATGCACTCATCACAAAGAAGTTTCTGAGAATGCTTCCGTCTAGTTTCTATATGAAGATATTTCCTTTTCCAACATAGGCCCCAAAGTGCTCCAAATAAACCCTTGCAGATTCTACAAAAGGAGTGTTTCAAAACTGCTCTTTCTATAGGTAAGTTCAAGTCTGTGAGTTGAATGCACTCAACACAAAGAAGTTTCTGAGAATGCTTCTGTTCAGTTTTTATGTGAAGATATTTCCTTTTCCAGCATAGGCCTCAAACGGCTCCAAATATCCACTTGCAGATTCTACAAAAGGAGTGTTTCCAAACTTCTCTATCAATTGGTAGGTTCAACTCTGTGAGTTGAATGAACTCATCACAAAGAAGTTTCTGAGAATCCTTCTCTCTAGTTTTTATGTGAAGATATTTCCTTTTCCAACGTAGGCCTCAAAGCGCTCCAAATAAACACATGCAGATTCTACAAAAGGAGTGTTTCAAAACTGTTCTATCAAAGGGAACGTTCAAGCCTGTGAGTTGAATGTACTCATCACACAGATGTTTCTCAGAATGCTTCTGTCTAGTTTTTAGGTGAAGAGATTTCATTTCCCAGCATAGGCCTCAAAGCGCTCCGAATATCCACTTGCAGATTCTATAAGAAGAGAGTTTCCAAACTGCTCTTTCAAAAGGAAGCTTCAAGTCTGTGTGTTGAATGCACTCATCCAAAAGAAGTTTCTGAGAATGCTTCTGTCTAGTTCTTACGTGAAGATATTTCCTTTTCCAGGTAAGGCCTCAAAGCGCTCCAAATAAACACTTGCAAATTCTACAAAAGGAGTGTTTCAAAAGAGTTCTATCAAAAGGAACGTTCAAGTCTGTGAGTTGAATGCACTTATCATACCGAAGTTTCCTGGAATGCTTCTGTCTAGTTTTTATGTGAAGACATTTCCTTTTCCAGCAGAGGCCTCAAAGCACTCCAAATATCCACTTGCAGATTCTACAAAAAGAGTGTTTCAAAACTGCTCTATCAAAAAGCAAGGTTCAACACTGTGAGTAGAATGCACTCATCACAAAGAAGTTTCTGAGAATGCTTCTGTCTAGTTTTTATGTGAAGATATTTCCTTTTCCAACATAGGCCTCAAAGCGCTCCAAATAAACACTTGCAGATTCTACAAAAGGAGTGTTTCGAAACTGCTCTTTCAAGAGGAACGTTCAAGTCTGTGAGTTGAATGCACTCATCACACAGAAGTTTCTGAGAATGCTTCTGTCTAGTTTTTATGTGAAGATGTTTCCTTTTCCAGCATAGGCCTCAAAACGCTCCAAATATCCTCTTGCAGATTCTACAAAAAGAGTGTTTCAAAACTGTTCTATCAAAAGGAAGGTTCAACTCTGTGAGTTGAATGAATGCATCATGAAGAACTTTCTGAGAATGCTTCTCTGTAGTTTTTAGGTGAAGATATTCCAAAACCCAGCACAGGCCTCGAAGTGCTCCAAATAACCACTTGCAGATTTTACCAAAAGAGTGTTTCAAAACTGCTCTTTCTATAGGTAAGTTCAAGTCTGTGAGTTGAATGCACTCAACACAAAGAAGTTTCTGAGAATGCTTCTGTTCAGTTTTTATGTGAAGATATTTCCTTTTCCAGCATAGGCCTCAAACGGCTCCAAATATCCACTTGCAGATTCTACAAAAAGAGTGTTTCCAAACTTCTCTATCAATTGGTAGGTTCAACTCTGTGAGTTGAATGAAGTCATCACAAAGAAGTTTCTGAGAATCCTTCTCTCTAGTTTTTATGTAAAGATATTTCCTTTTCCAACATAGGCCTCAAGGTGCTCCGAATAAACACTTGCAGATTCTACAAACTTAATGTTTCAAAACTCTTCTATCAAAAGGAACGTTGAAGTCTGTGAGTTGAATGCACTCATCACAAAGAAGTTTCTCAGAATGCTTCCGTCTAGTTTTTAGGTGAAGAGATTTCATTTCCCAGCCCAGGCCTCAAAGCGCTCCAAATATCCACTTGCAGATTCTACAAGAAGAGTGTTTCCAAACTGCTCTTTCAAAAGGAAGCTTCAAGTCTGTGAGTTGAATGCACTCATCACAAAGAAGTTTCTGAGAATGCTTCCGTCTAGTTTCTATATGAAGATATTTCCTTTTCCAACATAGGCCCCAAAGTGCTCCAAATAAACCCTTGCAGATTCTACAAAAGGAGTGTTTCAAAACTGCTCTTTCTATAGGTAAGTTCAAGTCTGTGAGTTGAATGCACTCAACACAAAGAAGTTTCTGAGAATGCTTCTGTTCAGTTTTTATGTGAAGATATTTCCTTTTCCAGCATAGGCCTCAAACGGCTCCAAATATCCACTTGCAGATTCTACAAAAAGAGTGTTTCAAAACTGCTCTATCAATTGGTAGGTTCAACTCTGTGAGTTGAATGAAGTCATCACAAAGAAGTTTCTGAGAATCCTTCTCTCTAGTTTTTACGTGAAGATATTTCCTTTTCCAGCGTAGGCCTCAAAGCGCTCCAAATAAACACATGCAGATTCTACAAAAGGAGTGTTTCAAAACTGTTCTATCAAAGGGAACGTTCAAGTCTGTGAGTTGAATGTACTCATCACACAGATGTTTCTCAGAATGCTTCTGTCTAGTTTTTAGGTGAAGAGATTTCATTTCCCAGCATAGGCCTCAAAGCGCTCCAAATATCCACTTGCAGATTCTATAAGAAGAGAGTTTCCAAACTGCTCTTTCAAAAGGAAGCTTCAAGTCTGTGAGTTGAATGCACTCATCACAAAGAAGTTTCTGAGAATGCTTCCGTCTAGTTTCTATATGAAGATATTTCCTTTTCCAACATAGGCCCCAAAGTGCTCCAAATAAACCCTTGCAGATTCTACAAAAGGAGTGTTTCACAACTGCTCTTTCTATAGGTAAGTTCAAGTCTGTGAGTTGAATGCACTCAACACAAAGAAGTTTCTGAGAATGCTTCTGTTCAGTTTTTATGTGAAGATATTTCCTTTTCCAGCATAGGCCTCAAACGGCTCCAAATATCCACTTGCAGATTCTACAAAAGGAGTGTTTCCAAACTTCTCTATCAATTGGTAGGTTCAACTCTGTGAGTTGAATGAACTCATCACAAAGAAGTTTCTGAGAATCCTTCTCTCTAGTTTTTATGTGAAGATATTTCCTTTTCCAGCGTAGGCCACAAAGCGCTCCAAATAAACTCATGCAGATTCTACAAAAGGAGTGTTTCAAAACTGTTCTATCAAAGGGAACGTTCAAGTCTGTGAGTTGAATGTACTCATCACACAGATGTTTCTCAGAATGCTTCTGTCTAGTTTTTAGTTGAAGAGATTTCATTTCCCAGCATAGGCCTCAAAGCGCTCCAAATATCCACTTGCAGAATCTACGAAAAGAGTGTTTCAAAGCTGCTCTTTCAAAAGCAAGGTTCAAGTCTGTGTGTTGAATGCACTCATCTGAAAGAAGTTTCTGAGAATGCTTCTGTCTAGTTCTTACGTGAAGATATTTCCTTTTCCAGCTTAGGCCTCAAAGCGCTCCAAATAAACACTTGCAAATTCTACAAAAGGAGTGTTTCAAAAGAGTTCTATCAAAAGGAACGTTCAAGTCTGTGAGTTGAATGCACTTTTCATACCGAAGTTTCCTGGAATGCTTCTGTCTAGTTTTTATGTGAAGACATTTCCTTTTCCAGCAGAGGCCTCAAAGCACTCCAAATATCCACTTGCAGATTCTACAAAAAGAGAGTTTCAAAACTGCTCTATCAAAAGCAAGCTTCAACACTGTGAGTAGAATGCACTCATCACAAAGAAGTTTCTGAGAATGCTTCTGTCTAGTTTTTATGTGAAGATATTTCCTTTTCCAACATAGGCCTCAAAGCGCTCCAAATAAACACTTGCAGATTCTACAAAAGGAGTATTTCGAAACTGCTCTTTCAACAGGAACGTTCAAGTCTGTGAGTTGAATGCACTCATCACACAGAAGTTTCTCAGAATGCTTCTGTCTAGTTTTTATGTGAAGATATTTCCTTTTCCAGCATAGGCCTCAGAACGCTCCAAATATCCTCTTGCAGATTCTACAAAAAGAGTGTTTCAAAACTGTTCTATCAAAAGGAAGGTTCAACTCTGTGAGTTGAATGAATGCATCATGAAGAACTTTCTGAGAATGCTTCTCTGTAGTTTTTAGGTGAAGATATTCCAAAACCCAGCACAGGCCTCGAAGTGCTCCAAATAACCACTTGCAGATTTTACCAAAAGAGTGTTTCAAAACTGCTCTTTCTATACGTAAGTTCAAGTCCATGAGATGAATGCACTCAACACAAAGAAGTTTCTGAGAATGCTTCTGTTCAGTTTTTATGTGAAGATATTTCCTTTTCCAGCATAGGCCTGAAACGGCTCCAAATTTTCCCTTGCAGATTCTACAAAAAGAGTGTTTCCAAACTTCCCTATCAATTGGTAGGTTCAACCCTGTGAGTTGAATGAAGTCATCACAAAGAAGTTTCTGAGAATCCTTCTCTCTAGTTTTTATGTGAAGATATTTCCTTTTCCAACATAGGCCTCAAGGCGCTCCGAATAAACACTTGCAGATTCTACAAACTTAATGTTTCAAAACTGTTCTATCAAAAGGAACGTTGAAGTCTGTGAGTTGAATGCACTCATCACAAAGAAGTTTCTCAGAATGCTTCCGTCTAGTTTTTAGGTGAAGAGATTTCATTTCCCAGCATAGGCCTCAAAGCGCTCCAAATATCCACTTGCAGATTCTATAAGAAGAGAGTTTCCAAACTGCTCTTTCAAAAGGAAGCTTCAAGTCTGTGAGTTGAATGCACTCATCACAAAGAAGTTTCTGAGAATGCTTCCGTCTAGTTTCTATATGAAGATATTTCCTTTTCCAACATAGGCCCCAAAGTGCTCCAAATAAACCCTTGCAGATTCTACAAAAGGAGTGTTTCAAAACTGCTCTTTCTATAGGTAAGTTCAAGTCTGTGAGTTGAATGCACTCAACACAAAGAAGTTTCTGAGAATGCTTCTGTTCAGTTTTTATGTGAAGATATTTCCTTTTCCAGCATAGGCCTCAAACGGCTCCAAATATCCACTTGCAGATTCTACAAAAAGAGTGTTTCCAAACTTCTCTATCAATTGGTAGGTTCAACTCTGTGAGTTGAATGAACTCATCACAAAGAAGTTTCTGAGAATCCTTCTCTCTAGTTTTTATGTGAAGATATTTCCTTTTCCAACGTAGGCCTCAAAGCGCTCCAAATAAAAACATGCAGATTCTACAAAAGGAGTGTTTCAAAACTGTTCTATCAAAGGGAACGTTCAAGTCTGTGAGTTGAATGTACTCATCACACAGGTGTTTCTCAGAATGCTTCTGTCTAGTTTTTAGGTGAAGAGATTTCATTTCCCAGCATAGGCCTCAAAGCGCTCCAAATATCCACTTGCAGATTCTATAAGAAGAGAGTTTCCAAACTGCTCTTTCAAAAGGAAGCTTCAAGTCTGTGTGTTGAATGCACTCATCCAAAAGAAGTTTCTGAGAATGCTTCTGTCTAGTTCTTACGTGAAGATATTTCCTTTTCCAGGTAAGGCCTCAAAGCGCTCCAAATAAACACTTGCAAATTCTACAAAAGGAGTGTTTCAAAAGAGTTCTATCAAAAGGAACGTTCAAGTCTGTGAGTTGAATGCACTTATCATACCGAAGTTTCCTGGAATGCTTCTGTCTAGTTTTTATGTGAAGACATTTCCTTTTCCAGCAGAGGCCTCAAAGCACTCCAAATATCCACTTGCAGATTCTACAAAAAGAGTGTTTCAAAACTGCTCTATCAAAAGCAAGCTTCAACACTGTGAGTAGAATGCACTCATCACAAAGAAGTTTCTGAGAATGCTTCTGTCTAGTTTTTATGTGAAGATATTTCCTTTTCCAACATAGGCCTCAAAGCGCTCCAAATAAACACTTGCAGATTCTACAAAAGGAGTGTTTCGAAACTGCTCTTTCAAGAGGAACGTTCAAGTCTGTGAGTTGAATGCACTCATCACACAGAAGTTTCTGAGAATGCTTCTGTCTAGTTTTTATGTGAAGATGTTTCCTTTTCCAGCATAGGCCTCAAAACGCTCCAAATATCCTCTTGCAGATTCTACAAAAAGAGTGTTTCAAAACTGTTCTATCAAAAGGAAGGTTCAACTCTGTGAGTTGAATGAATGCATCATGAAGAACTTTCTGAGAATGCTTCTCTGTAGTTTTTAGGTGAAGATATTCCAAAACCCAGCACAGGCCTCGAAGTGCTCCAAATAACCACTTGCAGATTTTACCAAAAGAGTGTTTCAAAACTGCTCTTTCTATAGGTAAGTTCAAGTCTGTGAGTTGAATGCACTCAACACAAAGAAGTTTCTGAGAATGCTTCTGTTCAGTTTTTATGTGAAGATATTTCCTTTTCCAGCATAGGCCTCAAACGGCTCCAAATATCCACTTGCAGATTCTACAAAAAGAGTGTTTCCAAACTTCTCTATCAATTGGTAGGTTCAACTCTGTGAGTTGAATGAAGTCATCACAAAGAAGTTTCTGAGAATCCTTCTCTCTAGTTTTTATGTGAAGATATTTCCTTTTCCAGCGTAGGCCACAAAGCGCTCCAAATAAACACATGCAGATTCTACAAAAGGAGTGTTTCAAAACTGTTCTATCAAAGGGAACGTTCAAGTCTGTGAGTTGAATGTACTCATCACACAGATGTTTCTCAGAATGCTTCTGTCTAGTTTTTAGGTGAAGAGATTTCATTTCCCAGCATAGGCCTCAAAGCGCTCCAAATATCCACTTGCAGAATCTACGAAAAGAGTGTTTCAAAGCTGCTCTTTCAAAAGCAAGGTTCAAGTCTGTGTGTTGAATGCACTCATCCGAAAGAAGTTTCTGAGAATGCTTCTGTCTATTTCTTACGTGAAGATATTTCCTTTTCCAGCTTAGGCCTCAAAGCGCTCCAAATAAACACTTGCAAATTCTACAAAAGGAGTGTTTCAAAAGAGTTCTATCAAAAGGAACGTTCAAGTCTGTGAGTTGGATGCGCTTATCATACCGAAGTTTCCTGGAATGCTTCTGTCTAGTTTTTATGTGAAGACATTTCCTTTTCCAGCATAGGCCTCAAAGCACTCCAAATATCCACTTGCAGATTCTACAAAAAGAGAGTTTCAAAACTGCTCTATCAAAAGCAAGCTTCAACACTGTGAGTAGAATGCACTCATCACAAAGAAGTTTCTGAGAATGCTTCTGTCTAGTTTTTATGTGAAGATATTTCCTTTTCCAACATAGGCCTCAAAGCGCTCCAAATAAACACTTGCAGATTCTACAAAAGGAGTGTTTCGAAACTGCTCTTTCAACAGGAACGTTCAAGTCTGTGAGTTGAATGCACTCATCACACAGAAGTTTCTCAGAATGCTTCTGTCTAGTTTTTATGTGAAGATATTTCCTTTTCCAGCATAGGCCTCAGAACGCTCCAAATATCCTCTTGCAGATTCTACAAAAAGAGTGTTTCAAAACTGTTCTATCAAAAGGAAGGTTCAACTCTGTGAGTTGAATGAATGCATCATGAAGAACTTTCTGAGAATGCTTCTCTGTAGTTTTTAGGTGAAGATATTCCAAAACCCAGCACAGGCCTCGAAGTGCTCCAAATAACCACTTGCAGATTTTACCAAAAGAGTGTTTCAAAACTGCTCTTTCTATACGTAAGTTCAAGTCTGTCAGATGAATGCACTCAACACAAAGAAGTTTCTGAGAATGCTTCTGTTCAGTTTTTATGTGAAGATATTTCCTTTTCCAGCATAGGCCTCAAACGGCTCCAAATATCCACTTGCAGATTCTACAAAAAGAGTGTTTCCAAACTTCTCTATCAATTGGTAGGTTCAACTCTGTGAGTTGAATGAAGTCATCACAAAGAAGTTTCTGAGAATCCTTCTCTCTAGTTTTTACGTGAAGATATTTCCTTTTCCAGCGTAGGCCTCAAAGCGCTCCAAATAAACACATGCAGATTCTACAAAAGGAGTGTTTCAAAACTGTTCTATCAAAGGGAACGTTCAAGTCTGTGAGTTGAATGTACTCATCACACAGATGTTTCTCAGAATGCTTCTGTCTAGTTTTTAGGTGAAGAGATTTCATTTCCCAGCATAGGCCTCAAAGCGCTCCAAATATCCACTTGCAGATTCTGTAAGAAGAGAGTTTCCAAACTGCTCTTTCAAAAGGAAGCTTCAAGTCTGTGAGTTGAATGCACTCATCACAAAGAAGTTTCTGAGAATGCTTCCGTCTAGTTTCTATATGAAGATATTTCCTTTTCCAACATAGGCCCCAAAGTGCTCCAAATAAACCCTTGCAGATTCTACAAAAGGAGTGTTTCAAAACTGCTCTTTCTATAGGTAAGTTCAAGTCTGTGAGTTGAATGCACTCAACACAAAGAAGTTTCTGAGAATGCTTCTGTTCAGTTTTTATGTGAAGATATTTCCTTTTCCAGCATAGGCCTCAAACGGCTCCAAATATCCACTTGCAGATTCTACAAAAAGAGTGTTTCCAAACTTCTCTATCAATTGGTAGGTTCAACTCTTTGAGTTGAATGAACTCATCACAAAGAAGTTTCTGAGAATCCTTCTCTCTAGTTTTTATGTGAAGATATTTCCTTTTCCAACGTAGGCCTCAAAGCGCTCCAAATAAACACATGCAGATTCTACAAAAGGAGTGTTTCAAAACTGTTCTATCAAAGGGAACGTTCAAGTCTGTGAGTTGAATGTACTCATCACACAGATGTTTCTCAGAATGCTTCTGTCTAGTTTTTAGTTGAAGAGATTTCATTTCCCAGCATAGGCCTCAAAGCGCTCCAAATATCCACTTGCAGAATCTACGAAAAGAGTGTTTCAAAGCTGCTCTTTCAAAAGCAAGGTTCAAGTCTGTGTGTTGAATGCACTCATCCGAAAGAAGTTTCTGAGAACGCTTCTGTCTAGTTCTTACGTGAAGATATTTCCTTTTCCAGCTTAGACCTCAAAGCGCTCCAAATAAACACTTGCAAATTCTACAAAAGGAGTGTTTCAAAAGAGTTCTATCAAAAGGAACGTTCAAGTCTGTGAGTTGAATGCACTTATCATACCGAAGTTTCCTGGAATGCTTCTGTCTAGTTTTTATGTGAAGACATTTCCTTTTCCAGCAGAGGCCTCAAAGCACTCCAAATATCCACTTGCAGATTCTACAAAAAGAGTGTTTCAAAACTGCTCTATCAAAAGCAAGCTTCAACACTGTGAGTAGAATGCACTCATCACAAAGAAGTTTCTGAGAATGCTTCTGTCTAGTTTTTATGTGAAGATATTTCCTTTTCCAACATAGGCCTCAAAGCACTCCAAATAAACACTTGCAGATTCTACAAAAGGAGTGTTTCGAAACTGCTCTTTCAAGAGGAACGTTCAAGTCTGTGAGTTGAATGCACTCATCACACAGAAGTTTCTGAGAATGCTTCTGTCTAGTTTTTATGTGAAGATGTTTCCTTTTCCAGAATAGGCCTCAAAACGCTCCAAATATCCTCTTGCAGATTCTACAAAAAAGAGTGTTTCAAAACTGTTCTATCAAAAGGAAGGTTCAACTCTGTGAGTTGAATGAATGCATCATGAAGAACTTTCTGAGAATGCTTCTCTGTAGTTTTTAGGTGAAGATATTCCAAAACCCAGCACAGGCCTCGAAGTGCTCCAAATAACCACTTGCAGATTTTACCAAAAGAGTGTTTCAAAACTGCTCTTTCTATAGGTAAGTTCAAGTCTGTGAGTTGAATGCACTCAACACAAAGAAGTTTCTGAGAATGCTTCTGTTCAGTTTTTATGTGAAGATATTTCCTTTTCCAGCATAGGCCTCAAACGGCTCCAAATATCCACTTGCAGATTCTACAAAAAGAGTGTTTCCAAACTTCTCTATCAATTGGTAGGTTCAACTCTGTGAGTTGAATGAAGTCATCACAAAGAAGTTTCTGAGAATCCTTCTCTCTAGTTTTTATGTGAAGATATTTCCTTTTCCAACATAGGCCTCAAGGTGCTCCGAATAAACACTTGCAGATTCTACAAACTTAATGTTTCAAAACTGTTCTATCAAAAGGAACGTTGAAGTCTGTGAGTTGAATGCACTCATCACAAAGAAGTTTCTCAGAATGCTTCCGTCTAGTTTTTAGGTGAAGAGATTTCATTTCCCAGCACAGGCCTCAAAGCGCTCCAAATATGCACTTGCAGATTCTACAAGAAGAGTGTTTCCAAACTGCTCTTTCAAAAGGAAGCTTCAAGTCTGTGAGTTGAATGCACTCATCACAAAGAAGTTTCTGAGAATGCTTCCGTCTCGTTTCTATATGAAGGTATTTCCTTTTCCAACATAGGCCCCAAAGTGCTCCAAATAAACCCTTGCAGATTCTACAAAAGGAGTGTTTCAAAACTGCTCTTTCTATAGGTAAGTTCAAGTCTGTGAGTTGAATGCACTCAACACAAAGAAGTTTCTGAGAATGCTTCTGTTCAGTTTTTATGTGAAGATATTTCCTTTTCCAGCATAGGCCTCAAACGGCTCCAAATATCCACTTGCAGATTCTACAAAAGGAGTGTTTCCAAACTTCTCTATCAATTGGTAGGTTCAACTCTGTGAGTTGAATGAACTCATCACAAAGAAGTTTCTGAGAATCCTTCTCTCTAGTTTTTATGTGAAGATATTTCCTTTTCCAACGTAGGCCTCAAAGCGCTCCAAATAAACACATGCAGATTCTACAAAAGGAGTGTTTCAAAACTGTTCTATCAAAGGGAACGTTCAAGTCTGTGAGTTGAATGTACTCATCACACAGATGTTTCTCAGAATGCTTCTGTCTAGTTTTTAGGTGAAGAGATTTCATTTCCCAGCATAGGCCTCAAAGCGCTCCAAATATCCACTTGCAGATTCTATAAGAAGAGAGTTTCCAAACTGCTCTTTCAAAAGGAAGCTTCAAGTCTGTGTGTTGAATGCACTCATCCAAAAGAAGTTTCTGAGAATGCTTCTGTCTAGTTCTTACGTGAAGATATTTCCTTTTCCAGGTAAGGCCTCAAAGCGCTCCAAATAAACACTTGCAAATTCTACAAAAGGAGTGTTTCAAAAGAGTTCTATCAAAAGGAACGTTCAAGTCTGTGAGTTGAATGCACTTATCATACCGAAGTTTCCTGGAATGCTTCTGTCTAGTTTTTATGTGAAGACATTTCCTTTTCCAGCAGAGGCCTCAAAGCACTCCAAATATCCACTTGCAGATTCTACAAAAAGAGTGTTTCAAAACTGCTCTATCAAAAGCAAGGTTCAACACTGTGAGTAGAATGCACTCATCACAAAGAAGTTTCTGAGAATGCTTCTGTCTAGTTTTTATGTGAAGATATTTCCTTTTCCAACATAGGCCTCAAAGCGCTCCAAATAAACACTTGCAGATTCTACAAAAGGAGTGTTTCGAAACTGCTCTTTCAAGAGGAACGTTCAAGTCTGTGAGTTGAATGCACTCATCACACAGAAGTTTCTGAGAATGCTTCTGTCTAGTTTTTATGTGAAGATGTTTCCTTTTCCAGCATAGGCCTCAAAACGCTCCAAATATCCTCTTGCAGATTCTACAAAAAGAGTGTTTCAAAACTGTTCTATCAAAAGGAAGGTTCAACTCTGTGAGTTGAATGAATGCATCATGAAGAACTTTCTGAGAATGCTTCTCTGTAGTTTTTAGGTGAAGATATTCCAAAACCCAGCACAGGCCTCGAAGTGCTCCAAATAACCACTTGCAGATTTTACCAAAAGAGTGTTTCAAAACTGCTCTTTCTATAGGTAAGTTCAAGTCTGTGAGTTGAATGCACTCAACACAAAGAAGTTTCTGAGAATGCTTCTGTTCAGTTTTTATGTGAAGATATTTCCTTTTCCAGCATAGGCCTCAAACGGCTCCAAATATCCACTTGCAGATTCTACAAAAAGAGTGTTTCCAAACTTCTCTATCAATTGGTAGGTTCAACTCTGTGAGTTGAATGAAGTCATCACAAAGAAGTTTCTGAGAATCCTTCTCTCTAGTTTTTATGTGAAGATATTTCCTTTTCCAGCGTAGGCCACAAAGCGCTCCAAATAAACACATGTAGATTCTACAAAAGGAGTGTTTCAAAACTGTTCTATCAAAGGGAACGTTCAAGTCTGTGAGTTGAATGTACTCATCACACAGATGTTTCTCAGAATGCTTCTGTCTAGTTTTTAGGTGAAGAGATTTCATTTCCCAGCATAGGCCTCAAAGCGCTCCAAATATCCACTTGCAGAATCTACGAAAAGAGTGTTTCAAAGCTGCTCTTTCAAAAGCAAGGTTCAAGTCTGTGTGTTGAATGCACTCATCCGAAAGAAGTTTCTGAGAATGCTTCTGTCTATTTCTTACGTGAAGATATTTCCTTTTCCAGCTTAGGCCTCAAAGCGCTCCAAATAAACACTTGCAAATTCTACAAAAGGAGTGTTTCAAAAGAGTTCTATCAAAAGGAACGTTCAAGTCTGTGAGTTGGATGCGCTTATCATACCGAAGTTTCCTGGAATGCTTCTGTCTAGTTTTTATGTGAAGACATTTCCTTTTCCAGCATAGGCCTCAAAGCACTCCAAATATCCACTTGCAGATTCTACAAAAAGAGTGTTTCAAAACTGCTCTATCAAAAGCAAGCTTCAACACTGTGAGTAGAATGCACTCATCACAAAGAAGTTTCTGAGAATGCTTCTGTCTAGTTTTTATGTGAAGATATTTCCTTTTCCAACATAGGCCTCAAAGCTCTCCAAATAAACACTTGCAGATTCTACAAAAGGAGTGTTTCGAAACTGCTCTTTCAACAGGAACGTTCAAGTCTGTGAGTTGAATGCACTCATCACACAGAAGTTTCTCAGAATGCTTCTGTCTAGTTTTTATGTGAAGATATTTCCTTTTCCAGCATAGGCCTCAGAACGCTCCAAATATCCTCTTGCAGATTCTACAAAAAGAGTGTTTCAAAACTGTTCTATCAAAAGGAAGGTTCAACTCTGTGAGTTGAATGAATGCATCATGAAGAACTTTCTGAGAATGCTTCTCTGTAGTTTTTAGGTGAAGATATTCCAAAACCCAGCACAGGCCTCGAAGTGCTCCAAATAACCACTTGCAGATTTTACCAAAAGAGTGTTTCAAAACTGCTCTTTCTATAGGTAAGTTCAAGTCTGTCAGATGAATGCACTCAACACAAAGAAGTTTCTGAGAATGCTTCTGTTCAGTTTTTATGTGAAGATATTTCCTTTTCCAGCATAGGCCTCAAACGGCTCCAAATATCCACTTGCAGATTCTACAAAAAGAGTGTTTCCAAACTTCTCTATCAATTGGTAGGTTCAACTCTGTGAGTTGAATGAAGTC
Source organism: Pongo pygmaeus (assembly GCF_028885625.2). Classification (NCBI taxonomy): domain Eukaryota; kingdom Metazoa; phylum Chordata; class Mammalia; order Primates; family Hominidae; genus Pongo; species Pongo pygmaeus. The sequence continues at coordinate 19,121,790 of NC_072390.2, read as the reverse complement.
ATCACAAAGAAGTTTCTGAGAATCCTTCTCTCTAGTTTTTACGTGAAGATATTTCCTTTTCCAGCGTAGGCCTCAAACGCTCCAAATAAACACATGCAGATTCTACAAAAGGAGTGTTTCAAAACTGTTCTATCAAAGGGAACGTTCAAGTCTGTGAGTTGAATGTACTCATCACACAGATGTTTCTCAGAATGCTTCTGTCTAGTTTTTAGGTGAAGAGATTTCATTTCCCAGCATAGGCCTCAAAGCGCTCCAAATATCCACTTGCAGATTCTATAAGAAGAGAGTTTCCAAACTGCTCTTTCAAAAGGAAGCTTCAAGTCTGTGAGTTGAATGCACTCATCACAAAGAAGTTTCTGAGAATGCTTCCGTCTAGTTTCTATATGAAGATATTTCCTTTTCCAACATAGGCCCCAAAGTGCTCCAAATAAACCCTTGCAGATTCTACAAAAGGAGTGTTTCAAAACTGCTCTTTCTATAGGTAAGTTCAAGTCTGTGAGTTGAATGCACTCAACACAAAGAAGTTTCTGAGAATGCTTCTGTTCAGTTTTTATGTGAAGAGATTTCCTTTTCCAGCATAGGCCTCAAACGGCTCCAAATATCCACTTGCAGATTCTACAAAAAGAGTGTTTCCAAACTTCTCTATCAATTGGTAGGTTCAACTCTGTGAGTTGAATGAACTCATCACAAAGAAGTTTCTGAGAATCCTTCTCTCTAGTTTTTATGTGAAGATATTTCCTTTTCCAACGTAGGCCTCAAAGCGCTCCAAATAAACACATGCAGATTCTACAAAAGGAGTGTTTCAAAACTGTTCTATCAAAGGGAACGTTCAAGTCTGTGAGTTGAATGTACTCATCACACAGATGTTTCTCAGAATGCTTCTGTCTAGTTTTTAGTTGAAGAGATTTCATTTCCCAGCTTAGGCCTCAAAGCGCTCCAAATATCCACTTGCAGAATCTACGAAAAGAGTGTTTCAAAGCTGCTCTTTCAAAAGCAAGGTTCAAGTCTGTGTGTTGAATGCACTCATCCGAAAGAAGTTTCTGAGAACGCTTCTGTCTAGTTCTTACGTGAAGATATTTCCTTTTCCAGCTTAGACCTCAAAGCGCTCCAAATAAACACTTGCAAATTCTACAAAAGGAGTGTTTCAAAAGAGTTCTATCAAAAGGAACGTTCAAGTCTGTGAGTTGAATGCACTTATCATACCGAAGTTTCCTGGAATGCTTCTGTCTAGTTTTTATGTGAAGACATTTCCTTTTCCAGCAGAGGCCTCAAAGCACTCCAAATATCCACTTGCAGATTCTACAAAAAGAGTGTTTCAAAACTGCTCTATCAAAAGCAAGCTTCAACACTGTGAGTAGAATGCACTCATCACAAAGAAGTTTCTGAGAATGCTTCTGTCTAGTTTTTATGTGAAGATATTTCCTTTTCCAACATAGGCCTCAAAGCGCTCCAAATAAACACTTGCAGATTCTACAAAAGGAGTGTTTCGAAACTGCTCTTTCAAGAGGAACGTTCAAGTCTGTGAGTTGAATGCACTCATCACACAGAAGTTTCTGAGAATGCTTCTGTCTAGTTTTTATGTGAAGATGTTTCCTTTTCCAGAATAGGCCTCAAAACGCTCCAAATATCCTCTTGCAGATTCTACAAAAAGAGTGTTTCAAAACTGTTCTATCAAAAGGAAGGTTCAACTCTGTGAGTTGAATGAATGCATCATGAAGAACTTTCTGAGAATGCTTCTCTGTAGTTTTTAGGTGAAGATATTCCAAAACCCAGCACAGGCCTCGAAGTGCTCCAAATAACCACTTGCAGATTTTACCAAAAGAGTGTTTCAAAACTGCTCTTTCTATAGGTAAGTTCAAGTCTGTGAGTTGAATGCACTCAACACAAAGAAGTTTCTGAGAATGCTTCTGTTCAGTTTTTATGTGAAGATATTTCCTTTTCCAGCATAGGCCTCAAACGGCTCCAAATATCCACTTGCAGATTCTACAAAAAGAGTGTTTCCAAACTTCTCTATCAATTGGTAGGTTCAACTCTGTGAGTTGAATGAAGTCATCACAAAGAAGTTTCTGAGAATCCTTCTCTCTAGTTTTTATGTGAAGATATTTCCTTTTCCAACATAGGCCTCAAGGTGCTCCGAATAAACACTTGCAGATTCTACAAACTTAATGTTTCAAAACTCTTCTATCAAAAGGAACGTTGAAGTCTGTGAGTTGAATGCACTCATCACAAAGAAGTTTCTCAGAATGCTTCCGTCTAGTTTTTAGGTGAAGAGATTTCATTTCCCAGCACAGGCCTCAAAGCGCTCCAAATATCCACTTGCAGATTCTACAAGAAGAGTGTTTCCAAACTGCTCTTTCAAAAGGAAGCTTCAAGTCTGTGAGTTGAATGCACTCATCACAAAGAAGTTTCTGAGAATGCTTCCGTCTAGTTTCTATATGAAGGTATTTCCTTTTCCAACATAGGCCCCAAAGTGCTCCAAATAAACCCTTGCAGATTCTACAAAAGGAGTGTTTCAAAACTGCTCTTTCTATAGGTAAGTTCAAGTCTGTGAGTTGAATGCACTCAACACAAAGAAGTTTCTGAGAATGCTTCTGTTCAGTTTTTATGTGAAGATATTTCCTTTTCCAGCATAGGCCTCAAACGGCTCCAAATATCCACTTGCAGATTCTACAAAAGGAGTGTTTCCAAACTTCTCTATCAATTGGTAGGTTCAACTCTGTGAGTTGAATGAACTCATCACAAAGAAGTTTCTGAGAATCCTTCTCTCTAGTTTTTATGTGAAGATATTTCCTTTTCCAACGTAGGCCTCAAAGCGCTCCAAATAAACACATGCAGATTCTACAAAAGGAGTGTTTCAAAACTGTTCTATCAAAGGGAACGTTCAAGCCTGTGAGTTGAATGTACTCATCACACAGATGTTTCTCAGAATGCTTCTGTCTAGTTTTTAGGTGAAGAGATTTCATTTCCCAGCATAGGCCTCAAAGCGCTCCGAATATCCACTTGCAGATTCTATAAGAAGAGAGTTTCCAAACTGCTCTTTCAAAAGGAAGCTTCAAGTCTGTGTGTTGAATGCACTCATCCAAAAGAAGTTTCTGAGAATGCTTCTGTCTAGTTCTTACGTGAAGATATTTCCTTTTCCAGGTAAGGCCTCAAAGCGCTCCAAATAAACACTTGCAAATTCTACAAAAGGAGTGTTTCAAAAGAGTTCTATCAAAAGGAACGTTCAAGTCTGTGAGTTGAATGCACTTATCATACCGAAGTTTCCTGGAATGCTTCTGTCTAGTTTTTATGTGAAGACATTTCCTTTTCCAGCAGAGGCCTCAAAGCACTCCAAATATCCACTTGCAGATTCTACAAAAAGAGTGTTTCAAAACTGCTCTATCAAAAGCAAGGTTCAACACTGTGAGTAGAATGCACTCATCACAAAGAAGTTTCTGAGAATGCTTCTGTCTAGTTTTTATGTGAAGATATTTCCTTTTCCAACATAGGCCTCAAAGCGCTCCAAATAAACACTTGCAGATTCTACAAAAGGAGTGTTTCGAAACTGCTCTTTCAAGAGGAACGTTCAAGTCTGTGAGTTGAATGCACTCATCACACAGAAGTTTCTGAGAATGCTTCTGTCTAGTTTTTATGTGAAGATGTTTCCTTTTCCAGCATAGGCCTCAAAACGCTCCAAATATCCTCTTGCAGATTCTACAAAAAGAGTGTTTCAAAACTGTTCTATCAAAAGGAAGGTTCAACTCTGTGAGTTGAATGAATGCATCATGAAGAACTTTCTGAGAATGCTTCTCTGTAGTTTTTAGGTGAAGATATTCCAAAACCCAGCACAGGCCTCGAAGTGCTCCAAATAACCACTTGCAGATTTTACCAAAAGAGTGTTTCAAAACTGCTCTTTCTATAGGTAAGTTCAAGTCTGTGAGTTGAATGCACTCAACACAAAGAAGTTTCTGAGAATGCTTCTGTTCAGTTTTTATGTGAAGAGATTTCCTTTTCCAGCATAGGCCTCAAACGGCTCCAAATATCCACTTGCAGATTCTACAAAAAGAGTGTTTCCAAACTTCTCTATCAATTGGTAGGTTCAACTCTGTGAGTTGAATGAACTCATCACAAAGAAGTTTCTGAGAATCCTTCTCTCTAGTTTTTATGTGAAGATATTTCCTTTTCCAACGTAGGCCTCAAAGCGCTCCAAATAAACACATGCAGATTCTACAAAAGGAGTGTTTCAAAACTGTTCTATCAAAGGGAACGTTCAAGTCTGTGAGTTGAATGTACTCATCACACAGATGTTTCTCAGAATGCTTCTGTCTAGTTTTTAGTTGAAGAGATTTCATTTCCCAGCATAGGCCTCAAAGCGCTCCAAATATCCACTTGCAGAATCTACGAAAAGAGTGTTTCAAAGCTGCTCTTTCAAAAGCAAGGTTCAAGTCTGTGTGTTGAATGCACTCATCCGAAAGAAGTTTCTGAGAACGCTTCTGTCTAGTTCTTACGTGAAGATATTTCCTTTTCCAGCTTAGACCTCAAAGCGCTCCAAATAAACACTTGCAAATTCTACAAAAGGAGTGTTTCAAAAGAGTTCTATCAAAAGGAACGTTCAAGTCTGTGAGTTGAATGCACTTATCATACCGAAGTTTCCTGGAATGCTTCTGTCTAGTTTTTATGTGAAGACATTTCCTTTTCCAGCAGAGGCCTCAAAGCACTCCAAATATCCACTTGCAGATTCTACAAAAAGAGTGTTTCAAAACTGCTCTATCAAAAGCAAGCTTCAACACTGTGAGTAGAATGCACTCATCACAAAGAAGTTTCTGAGAATGCTTCTGTCTAGTTTTTATGTGAAGATATTTCCTTTTCCAACATAGGCCTCAAAGCGCTCCAAATAAACACTTGCAGATTCTACAAAAGGAGTGTTTCGAAACTGCTCTTTCAAGAGGAACGTTCAAGTCTGTGAGTTGAATGCACTCATCACACAGAAGTTTCTGAGAATGCTTCTGTCTAGTTTTTATGTGAAGATGTTTCCTTTTCCAGAATAGGCCTCAAAACGCTCCAAATATCCTCTTGCAGATTCTACAAAAAAGAGTGTTTCAAAACTGTTCTATCAAAAGGAAGGTTCAACTCTGTGAGTTGAATGAATGCATCATGAAGAACTTTCTGAGAATGCTTCTCTGTAGTTTTTAGGTGAAGATATTCCAAAACCCAGCACAGGCCTCGAAGTGCTCCAAATAACCACTTGCAGATTTTACCAAAAGAGTGTTTCAAAACTGCTCTTTCTATAGGTAAGTTCAAGTCTGTGAGTTGAATGCACTCAACACAAAGAAGTTTCTGAGAATGCTTCTGTTCAGTTTTTATGTGAAGATATTTCCTTTTCCAGCATAGGCCTCAAACGGCTCCAAATATCCACTTGCAGATTCTACAAAAAGAGTGTTTCCAAACTTCTCTATCAATTGGTAGGTTCAACTCTGTGAGTTGAATGAAGTCATCACAAAGAAGTTTCTGAGAATCCTTCTCTCTAGTTTTTATGTGAAGATATTTCCTTTTCCAACATAGGCCTCAAGGTGCTCCGAATAAACACTTGCAGATTCTACAAACTTAATGTTTCAAAACTCTTCTATCAAAAGGAACGTTGAAGTCTGTGAGTTGAATGCACTCATCACAAAGAAGTTTCTCAGAATGCTTCCGTCTAGTTTTTAGGTGAAGAGATTTCATTTCCCACCACAGGCCTCAAAGCGCTCCAAATATCCACTTGCAGATTCTACAAGAAGAGTGTTTCCAAACTGCTCTTTCAAAAGGAAGCTTCAAGTCTGTGAGTTGAATGCACTCATCACAAAGAAGTTTCTGAGAATGCTTCCGTCTAGTTTCTATATGAAGGTATTTCCTTTTCCAACATAGGCCCCAAAGTGCTCCAAATAAACCCTTGCAGATTCTACAAAAGGAGTGTTTCAAAACTGCTCTTTCTATAGGTAAGTTCAAGTCTGTGAGTTGAATGCACTCAACACAAAGAAGTTTCTGAGAATGCTTCTGTTCAGTTTTTATGTGAAGATATTTCCTTTTCCAGCATAGGCCTCAAACGGCTCCAAATATCCACTTGCAGATTCTACAAAAGGAGTGTTTCCAAACTTCTCTATCAATTGGTAGGTTCAACTCTGTGAGTTGAATGAACTCATCACAAAGAAGTTTCTGAGAATCCTTCTCTCTAGTTTTTATGTGAAGATATTTCCTTTTCCAACGTAGGCCTCAAAGCGCTCCAAATAAACACATGCAGATTCTACAAAAGGAGTGTTTCAAAACTGTTCTATCAAAGGGAACGTTCAAGCCTGTGAGTTGAATGTACTCATCACACAGATGTTTCTCAGAATGCTTCTGTCTAGTTTTTAGGTGAAGAGATTTCATTTCCCAGCATAGGCCTCAAAGCGCTCCGAATATCCACTTGCAGATTCTATAAGAAGAGAGTTTCCAAACTGCTCTTTCAAAAGGAAGCTTCAAGTCTGTGTGTTGAATGCACTCATCCAAAAGAAGTTTCTGAGAATGCTTCTGTCTAGTTCTTACGTGAAGATATTTCCTTTTCCAGGTAAGGCCTCAAAGCGCTCCAAATAAACACTTGCAAATTCTACAAAAGGAGTGTTTCAAAAGAGTTCTATCAAAAGGAACGTTCAAGTCTGTGAGTTGAATGCACTTATCATACCGAAGTTTCCTGGAATGCTTCTGTCTAGTTTTTATGTGAAGACATTTCCTTTTCCAGCAGAGGCCTCAAAGCACTCCAAATATCCACTTGCAGATTCTACAAAAAGAGTGTTTCAAAACTGCTCTATCAAAAGCAAGGTTCAACACTGTGAGTAGAATGCACTCATCACAAAGAAGTTTCTGAGAATGCTTCTGTCTAGTTTTTATGTGAAGATATTTCCTTTTCCAACATAGGCCTCAAAGCGCTCCAAATAAACACTTGCAGATTCTACAAAAGGAGTGTTTCGAAACTGCTCTTTCAAGAGGAACGTTCAAGTCTGTGAGTTGAATGCACTCATCACACAGAAGTTTCTGAGAATGCTTCTGTCTAGTTTTTATGTGAAGATGTTTCCTTTTCCAGCATAGGCCTCAAAACGCTCCAAATATCCTCTTGCAGATTCTACAAAAAGAGTGTTTCAAAACTGTTCTATCAAAAGGAAGGTTCAACTCTGTGAGTTGAATGAATGCATCATGAAGAACTTTCTGAGAATGCTTCTCTGTAGTTTTTAGGTGAAGATATTCCAAAACCCAGCACAGGCCTCGAAGTGCTCCAAATAACCACTTGCAGATTTTACCAAAAGAGTGTTTCAAAACTGCTCTTTCTATAGGTAAGTTCAAGTCTGTGAGTTGAATGCACTCAACACAAAGAAGTTTCTGAGAATGCTTCTGTTCAGTTTTTATGTGAAGAGATTTCCTTTTCCAGCATAGGCCTCAAACGGCTCCAAATATCCACTTGCAGATTCTACAAAAAGAGTGTTTCCAAACTTCTCTATCAATTGGTAGGTTCAACTCTGTGAGTTGAATGAACTCATCACAAAGAAGTTTCTGAGAATCCTTCTCTCTAGTTTTTATGTGAAGATATTTCCTTTTCCAACGTAGGCCTCAAAGCGCTCCAAATAAACACATGCAGATTCTACAAAAGGAGTGTTTCAAAACTGTTCTATCAAAGGGAACGTTCAAGTCTGTGAGTTGAATGTACTCATCACACAGATGTTTCTCAGAATGCTTCTGTCTAGTTTTTAGTTGAAGAGATTTCATTTCCCAGCATAGGCCTCAAAGCGCTCCAAATATCCACTTGCAGAATCTACGAAAAGAGTGTTTCAAAGCTGCTCTTTCAAAAGCAAGGTTCAAGTCTGTGTGTTGAATGCACTCATCCGAAAGAAGTTTCTGAGAACGCTTCTGTCTAGTTCTTACGTGAAGATATTTCCTTTTCCAGCTTAGACCTCAAAGCGCTCCAAATAAACACTTGCAAATTCTACAAAAGGAGTGTTTCAAAAGAGTTCTATCAAAAGGAACGTTCAAGTCTGTGAGTTGAATGCACTTATCATACCGAAGTTTCCTGGAATGCTTCTGTCTAGTTTTTATGTGAAGACATTTCCTTTTCCAGCAGAGGCCTCAAAGCACTCCAAATATCCACTTGCAGATTCTACAAAAAGAGTGTTTCAAAACTGCTCTATCAAAAGCAAGCTTCAACACTGTGAGTAGAATGCACTCATCACAAAGAAGTTTCTGAGAATGCTTCTGTCTAGTTTTTATGTGAAGATATTTCCTTTTCCAACATAGGCCTCAAAGCGCTCCAAATAAACACTTGCAGATTCTACAAAAGGAGTGTTTCGAAACTGCTCTTTCAAGAGGAACGTTCAAGTCTGTGAGTTGAATGCACTCATCACACAGAAGTTTCTGAGAATGCTTCTGTCTAGTTTTTATGTGAAGATGTTTCCTTTTCCAGAATAGGCCTCAAAACGCTCCAAATATCCTCTTGCAGATTCTACAAAAAAGAGTGTTTCAAAACTGTTCTATCAAAAGGAAGGTTCAACTCTGTGAGTTGAATGAATGCATCATGAAGAACTTTCTGAGAATGCTTCTCTGTAGTTTTTAGGTGAAGATATTCCAAAACCCAGCACAGGCCTCGAAGTGCTCCAAATAACCACTTGCAGATTTTACCAAAAGAGTGTTTCAAAACTGCTCTTTCTATAGGTAAGTTCAAGTCTGTGAGTTGAATGCACTCAACACAAAGAAGTTTCTGAGAATGCTTCTGTTCAGTTTTTATGTGAAGATATTTCCTTTTCCAGCATAGGCCTCAAACGGCTCCAAATATCCACTTGCAGATTCTACAAAAAGAGTGTTTCCAAACTTCTCTATCAATTGGTAGGTTCAACTCTGTGAGTTGAATGAAGTCATCACAAAGAAGTTTCTGAGAATCCTTCTCTCTAGTTTTTATGTGAAGATATTTCCTTTTCCAACATAGGCCTCAAGGTGCTCCGAATAAACACTTGCAGATTCTACAAACTTAATGTTTCAAAACTCTTCTATCAAAAGGAACGTTGAAGTCTGTGAGTTGAATGCACTCATCACAAAGAAGTTTCTCAGAATGCTTCCGTCTAGTTTTTAGGTGAAGAGATTTCATTTCCCACCACAGGCCTCAAAGCGCTCCAAATATCCACTTGCAGATTCTACAAGAAGAGTGTTTCCAAACTGCTCTTTCAAAAGGAAGCTTCAAGTCTGTGAGTTGAATGCACTCATCACAAAGAAGTTTCTGAGAATGCTTCCGTCTAGTTTCTATATGAAGGTATTTCCTTTTCCAACATAGGCCCCAAAGTGCTCCAAATAAACCCTTGCAGATTCTACAAAAGGAGTGTTTCAAAACTGCTCTTTCTATAGGTAAGTTCAAGTCTGTGAGTTGAATGCACTCAACACAAAGAAGTTTCTGAGAATGCTTCTGTTCAGTTTTTATGTGAAGATATTTCCTTTTCCAGCATAGGCCTCAAACGGCTCCAAATATCCACTTGCAGATTCTACAAAAGGAGTGTTTCCAAACTTCTCTATCAATTGGTAGGTTCAACTCTGTGAGTTGAATGAACTCATCACAAAGAAGTTTCTGAGAATCCTTCTCTCTAGTTTTTATGTGAAGATATTTCCTTTTCCAACGTAGGCCTCAAAGCGCTCCAAATAAACACATGCAGATTCTACAAAAGGAGTGTTTCAAAACTGTTCTATCAAAGGGAACGTTCAAGCCTGTGAGTTGAATGTACTCATCACACAGATGTTTCTCAGAATGCTTCTGTCTAGTTTTTAGGTGAAGAGATTTCATTTCCCAGCATAGGCCTCAAAGCGCTCCGAATATCCACTTGCAGATTCTATAAGAAGAGAGTTTCCAAACTGCTCTTTCAAAAGGAAGCTTCAAGTCTGTGTGTTGAATGCACTCATCCAAAAGAAGTTTCTGAGAATGCTTCTGTCTAGTTCTTACGTGAAGATATTTCCTTTTCCAGGTAAGGCCTCAAAGCGCTCCAAATAAACACTTGCAAATTCTACAAAAGGAGTGTTTCAAAAGAGTTCTATCAAAAGGAACGTTCAAGTCTGTGAGTTGAATGCACTTATCATACCGAAGTTTCCTGGAATGCTTCTGTCTAGTTTTTATGTGAAGACATTTCCTTTTCCAGCAGAGGCCTCAAAGCACTCCAAATATCCACTTGCAGATTCTACAAAAAGAGTGTTTCAAAACTGCTCTATCAAAAGCAAGGTTCAACACTGTGAGTAGAATGCACTCATCACAAAGAAGTTTCTGAGAATGCTTCTGTCTAGTTTTTATGTGAAGATATTTCCTTTTCCAACATAGGCCTCAAAGCGCTCCAAATAAACACTTGCAGATTCTACAAAAGGAGTGTTTCGAAACTGCTCTTTCAAGAGGAACGTTCAAGTCTGTGAGTTGAATGCACTCATCACACAGAAGTTTCTGAGAATGCTTCTGTCTAGTTTTTATGTGAAGATGTTTCCTTTTCCAGCATAGGCCTCAAAACGCTCCAAATATCCTCTTGCAGATTCTACAAAAAGAGTGTTTCAAAACTGTTCTATCAAAAGGAAGGTTCAACTCTGTGAGTTGAATGAATGCATCATGAAGAACTTTCTGAGAATGCTTCTCTGTAGTTTTTAGGTGAAGATATTCCAAAACCCAGCACAGGCCTCGAAGTGCTCCAAATAACCACTTGCAGATTTTACCAAAAGAGTGTTTCAAAACTGCTCTTTCTATAGGTAAGTTCAAGTCTGTGAGTTGAATGCACTCAACACAAAGAAGTTTCTGAGAATGCTTCTGTTCAGTTTTTATGTGAAGATATTTCCTTTTCCAGCATAGGCCTCAAACGGCTCCAAATATCCACTTGCAGATTCTACAAAAAGAGTGTTTCCAAACTTCTCTATCAATTGGTAGGTTCAACTCTGTGAGTTGAATGAAGTCATCACAAAGAAGTTTCTGAGAATCCTTCTCTCTAGTTTTTATGTAAAGATATTTCCTTTTCCAACATAGGCCTCAAGGTGCTCCGAATAAACACTTGCAGATTCTACAAACTTAATGTTTCAAAACTCTTCTATCAAAAGGAACGTTGAAGTCTGTGAGTTGAATGCACTCATCACAAAGAAGTTTCTCAGAATGCTTCCGTCTAGTTTTTAGGTGAAGAGATTTCATTTCCCAGCCCAGGCCTCAAAGCGCTCCAAATATCCACTTGCAGATTCTACAAGAAGAGTGTTTCCAAACTGCTCTTTCAAAAGGAAGCTTCAAGTCTGTGAGTTGAATGCACTCATCACAAAGAAGTTTCTGAGAATGCTTCCGTCTAGTTTCTATATGAAGATATTTCCTTTTCCAACATAGGCCCCAAAGTGCTCCAAATAAACCCTTGCAGATTCTACAAAAGGAGTGTTTCAAAACTGCTCTTTCTATAGGTAAGTTCAAGTCTGTGAGTTGAATGCACTCAACACAAAGAAGTTTCTGAGAATGCTTCTGTTCAGTTTTTATGTGAAGATATTTCCTTTTCCAGCATAGGCCTCAAACTGCTCCAAATATCCACTTGCAGATTCTACAAAAAGAGTGTTTCAAAACTGCTCTATCAATTGGTAGGTTCAACTCTGTGAGTTGAATGAAGTCATCACAAAGAAGTTTCTGAGAATCCTTCTCTCTAGTTTTTACGTGAAGATATTTCCTTTTCCAGCGTAGGCCTCAAAGCGCTCCAAATAAACACATGCAGATTCTACAAAAGGAGTGTTTCAAAACTGTTCTATCAAAGGGAACGTTCAAGTCTGTGAGTTGAATGTACTCATCACACAGATGTTTCTCAGAATGCTTCTGTCTAGTTTTTAGGTGAAGAGATTTCATTTCCCAGCATAGGCCTCAAAGCGCTCCAAATATCCACTTGCAGATTCTATAAGAAGAGAGTTTCCAAACTGCTCTTTCAAAAGGAAGCTTCAAGTCTGTGAGTTGAATGCACTCATCACAAAGAAGTTTCTGAGAATGCTTCCGTCTAGTTTCTATATGAAGATATTTCCTTTTCCAACATAGGCCCCAAAGTGCTCCAAATAAACCCTTGCAGATTCTACAAAAGGAGTGTTTCACAACTGCTCTTTCTATAGGTAAGTTCAAGTCTGTGTGTTGAATGCACTCATCTGAAAGAAGTTTCTGAGAATGCTTCTGTCTAGTTCTTACGTGAAGATATTTCCTTTTCCAGCTTAGGCCTCAAAGCGCTCCAAATAAACAGTTGCAAATTCTACAAAAGGAGTGTTTCAAAAGAGTTCTATCAAAACGAACTTTCAAGTCTGTGAGTTGAATGCACTTATCATACCGAAGTTTCCTGGAATGCTTCTGTCTAGTTTTTATGTGAAGACATTTCCTTTTCCAGCATAGGCCTCAAAGCACTCCAAATATCCACTTGCAGATTCTACAAAAAGAGAGTTTCAAAACTGCTCTATCAAAAGCAAGCTTCAACACTGTGAGTAGAATGCACTCATCACAAAGAAGTTTCTGAGAATGCTTCTGTCTAGTTTTTATGTGAAGATATTTCCTTTTCCAACATAGGCCTCAAAGCGCTCCAAATAAACACATGCAGATTCTACAAAAGGAGTGTTTCGAAACTGCTCTTTCAAGAGGAACATTCAAGTCTGTGAGTTGAATGCACTCATCACACAGAAGTTTCTCAGAATGCTTCTGTCTAGTTTTTATGTGAAGATATTTCCTTTTCCAGCATAGGCCTCAGAACGCTCCAAATATCCTCTTGCAGATTCTACAAAAAGAGTGTTTCAAAACTGTTCTATCAAAAGGAAGGTTCAACTCTGTGAGTCGAATGAATGCATCATGAAGAACTTTCTGAGAATGCTTCTCTGTAGTTTTTAGGTGAAGATATTCCAAAACCCAGCACAGGCCTCGAAGTGCTCCAAATAACCACTTGCAGATTTTACCAAAAGAGTGTTTCAAAACTGCTCTTTCTATACGTAAGTTCAAGTCTGTGAGATGAATGCACTCAACACAAAGAAGTTTCTGAGAATGCTTCTGTTCAGTTTTTATGTGAAGATATTTCCTTTTCCAGCCTAGTCCTCAAACGGCTCCAAATATCCACTTGCAGATTCTACAAAAAGAGTGTTTCCAAACTTCTCTATCAATTGGTAGGTTCAACCCTGTGAGTTGAATGAAGTCATCACAAAGAAGTTTCTGAGAATCCTTCTCTCTAGTTTTTATGTGAAGATATTTCCTTTTCCAACATAGGCCTCAAGGTGCTCCGAATAAACACTTGCAGATTCTACAAACTTACTGTTTCAAAACTGTTCTATCAAAAGGAACGTTGAAGTCTGTGAGTTGAATGCACTCATCACAAAGAAGTTTCTCAGAATGCTTCCGTCTAGTTTTTAGGTGAAGAGATTTCATTTCCCAGCATAGGCCTCAAAGCGCTCCAAATATCCACTTGCAGATTCTATAAGAAGAGAGTTTCCAAACTGCTCTTTCAAAAGGAAACTTCAAGTCTGTGAGTTGAATGCACTCATCACAAAGAAGTTTCTGAGAATGCTTCCGTCTAGTTTCTATATGAAGATATTTCCTTTTCCAACATAGGCCCCAAAGTGCTCCAAATAAACCCTTGCAGATTCTACAAAAGGAGTGTTTCAAAACTGCTCTTTCTATAGGTAAGTTCAAGTCTGTGAGTTGAATGCACTCAACACAAAGAAGTTTCTGAGAATGCTTCTGTTCAGTTTTTATGTGAAGATATTTCCTTTTCCAGCATAGGCCTCAAACGGCTCCAAATATCCACTTGCAGATTCTACAAAAAGAGTGTGTCCAAACTTCTCTATCAATTGGTAGGTTCAACTCTGTGAGTTGAATGAACTCATCACAAAGAAGTTTCTGAGAATCCTTCTCTCTAGTTTTTATGTGAAGATATTTCCTTTTCCAACGTAGGCCTCAAAGCGCTCCAAATAAAAACATGCAGATTCTACAAAAGGAGTGTTTCAAAACTGTTCTATCAAAGGGAACGTTCAAGTCTGTGAGTTGAATGTACTCATCACACAGGTGTTTCTCAGAATGCTTCTGTCTAGTTTTTAGGTGAAGAGATTTCATTTCCCAGCATAGGCCTCAAAGCGCTCCAAATATCCACTTGCAGATTCTATAAGAAGAGAGTTTCCAAACTGCTCTTTCAAAAGGAAGCTTCAAGTCTGTGTGTTGAATGCACTCATCCAAAAGAAGTTTCTGAGAATGCTTCTGTCTAGTTCTTACGTGAAGATATTTCCTTTTCCAGGTAAGGCCTCAAAGCGCTCCAAATAAACACTTGCAAATTCTACAAAAGGAGTGTTTCAAAAGAGTTCTATCAAAAGGAACGTTCAAGTCTGTGAGTTGAATGCACTTATCATACCGAAGTTTCCTGGAATGCTTCTGTCTAGTTTTTATGTGAAGACATTTCCTTTTCCAGCAGAGGCCTCAAAGCACTCCAAATATCCACTTGCAGATTCTACAAAAAGAGTGTTTCAAAACTGCTCTATCAAAAGCAAGCTTCAACACTGTGAGTAGAATGCACTCATCACAAAGAAGTTTCTGAGAATGCTTCTGTCTAGTTTTTATGTGAAGATATTTCCTTTTCCAACATAGGCCTCAAAGCGCTCCAAATAAACACTTGCAGATTCTACAAAAGGAGTGTTTCGAAACTGCTCTTTCAAGAGGAACGTTCAAGTCTGTGAGTTGAATGCACTCATCACACAGAAGTTTCTGACAATGCTTCTGTCTAGTTTTTATGTGAAGATGTTTCCTTTTCCAGCATAGGCCTCAAAACGCTCCAAATATCCTCTTGCAGATTCTACAAAAAGAGTGTTTCAAAACTGTTCTATCAAAAGGAAGGTTCAACTCTGTGAGTTGAATGAATGCATCATGAAGAACTTTCTGAGAATGCTTCTCTGTAGTTTTTAGGTGAAGATATTCCAAAACCCAGCACAGGCCTCGAAGTGCTCCAAATAACCACTTGCAGATTTTACCAAAAGAGTGTTTCAAAACTGCTCTTTCTATAGGTAAGTTCAAGTCTGTGAGTTGAATGCACTCAACACAAAGAAGTTTCTGAGAATGCTTCTGTTCAGTTTTTATGTGAAGATATTTCCTTTTCCAGCATAGGCCTCAAACGGCTCCAAATATCCACTTGCAGATTCTACAAAAAGAGTGTTTCCAAACTTCTCTATCAATTGGTAGGTTCAACTCTGTGAGTTGAATGAAGTCATCACAAAGAAGTTTCTGAGAATGCTTCCGTCTAGTTTCTATATGAAGATATTTCCTTTTCCAACATAGGCCCCAAAGTGCTCCAAATAAACCCTTGCAGATTCTACAAAAGGAGTGTTTCAAAACTGCTCTTTCTATAGGTAAGTTCAAGTCTGTGAGTTGAATGCACTCAACACAAAGAAGTTTCTGAGAATACTTCTGTTCAGTTTTTATGTGAAGATATTTCCTTTTCCAGCATAGGCCTCAAACGGCTCCAAATATCCACTTGCTGATTCTACAAAAAGAGTGTTTCCAAACTTCTCTATCAATTGGTAGGTTCAACTCTGTGAGTTGAATGAACTCATCACAAAGAAGTTTCTGAGAATCCTTCTCTCTAGTTTTTACGTGAAGATATTTCCTTTTCCAGCGTAGGCCTCAAAGCGCTCCAAATAAACACATGCAGATTCTACAAAAGGAGTGTTTCAAAACTGTTCTATCAAAGGGAACGTTCAAGTCTGTGAGTTGAATGTACTCATCACACAGATGTTTCTCAGAATGCTTCTGTCTAGTTTTTAGGTGAAGAGATTTCATTTCCCAGCATAGGCCTCAAAGCGCTCCAAATATCCACTTGCAGATTCTATAAGAAGAGAGTTTCCAAACTGCTCTTTCAAAAGGAAGCTTCAAGTCTGTGAGTTGAATGCACTCATCACAAAGAAGTTTCTGAGAATGCTTCCGTCTAGTTTCTATATGAAGATATTTCCTTTTCCAACATAGGCCCCAAAGTGCTCCAAATAAACCCTTGCAGATTCTACAAAAGGAGTGTTTCAAAACTGCTCTTTCTATAGGTAAGTTCAAGTCTGTGAGTTGAATGCACTCAACACAAAGAAGTTTCTGAGAATGCTTCTGTTCAGTTTTTATGTGAAGAGATTTCCTTTTCCAGCATAGGCCTCAAACGGCTCCAAATATCCACTTGCAGATTCTACAAAAAGAGTGTTTCCAAACTTCTCTATCAATTGGTAGGTTCAACTCTGTGAGTTGCATGAACTCATCACAAAGAAGTTTCTGAGAATCCTTCTCTCTAGTTTTTATGTGAAGATATTTCCTTTTCCAGCGTAGGCCACAAAGCGCTCCAAATAAACACATGCAGATTCTACAAAAGGAGTGTTTCAAAACTGTTCTATCAAAGGGAACGTTCAAGTCTGTGAGTTGAACTCATCACACAGATGTTTCTCAGAATGCTTCTGTCTAGTTTTTAGGTGAAGAGATTTCATTTCCCAGCATAGGCCTCAAAGCGCTCCAAATATCCACTTGCAGAATCTACGAAAAGAGTGTTTCAAAGCTGCTCTTTCAAAAGCAAGGTTCAAGTCTGTGTGTTGAATGCACTCATCCAAAAGAAGTTTCTGAGAATGCTTCTGTCTAGTTCTTACGTGAAGATATTTCCTTTTCCAGCTTAGGCCTCAAAGCGCTCCAAATAAACACTTGCAAATTCTACAAAAGGAGTGTTTCAAAAGAGTTCTATCAAAAGGAACGTTCAAGTCTGTGAGTTGAATGCACTTATCATACCGAAGTTTCCTGGAATGCTTCTGTCTAGTTTTTATGTGAAGACATTTCCTTTTCCAGCATAGGCCTCAAAGCACTCCAAATATCCACTTGCAGATTCTACAAAAAGAGAGTTTCAAAACTGCTTTATCAAAAGCAAGCTTCAACACTGTGAGTAGAATGCACTCATCACAAAGAAGTTTCTGAGAATGCTTCTGTCTAGTTTTTATGTGAAGATATTTCCTTTTCCAACATAGGCCTCAAAGCGCTCCAAATAAACACTTGCAGATTCTACAAAAGGAGTGTTTCGAAACTGCTCTTTCAACAGGAACGTTCAAGTCTGTGAGTTGAATGCACTCATCACACAGAAGTTTCTCAGAATGCTTCTGTCTAGTTTTTATGTGAAGATATTTCCTTTTCCAGCATAGGCCTCAGAACGCTCCAAATATCCTCTTGCAGATTCTACAAAAAGAGTGTTTCAAAACTGTTCTATCAAAAGGAAGGTTCAACTCTGTGAGTTGAATGAATGCATCATGAAGAACTTTCTGAGAATGCTTCTCTGTAGTTTTTAGGTGAAGATATTCCAAAACCCAGCACAGGCCTCGAAGTGCTCCAAATAACCACTTGCAGATTTTACCAAAAGAGTGTTTCAAAACTGCTCTTTCTATACGTAAGTTCAAGTCTGTGAGATGAATGCACTCAACACAAAGAAGTTTCTGAGAATGCTTCTGTTCAGTTTTTATGTGAAGATATTCCCTTTTCCAGCATAGGCCTCAAACGGCTCCAAATTTTCACTTGCAGATTCTACAAAAAGAGTGTTTCCAAACTTCCCTATCAATTGGTAGGTTCAACCCTGTGAGTTGAATGAAGTCATCACAAAGAAGTTTCTGAGAATCCTTCTCTCTAGTTTTTATGTGAAGATATTTCCTTTTCCAACATAGGCCTCAAGGTGCTCCGAATAAACACTTGCAGATTCTACAAACTTAATGTTTCAAAACTGTTCTATCAAAAGGAACGTTGAAGTCTGTGAGTTGAATGCACTCATCACAGAGAAGTTTCTCAGAATGCTTCCGTCTAGTTTTTAGGTGAAGAGATTTCATTTCCCAGCATAGGCCTCAAAGCGCTCCAAATATCCACTTGCAGATTCTATAAGAAGAGAGTTTCCAAACTGCTCTTTCAAAAGGAAGCTTCAAGTCTGTGAGTTGAATGCACTCATCACAAAGAAGTTTCTGAGAATGCTTCCGTCTAGTTTCTATATGAAGATATTTCCTTTTCCAACATAGGCACCAAAGTGCTCCAAATAAACCCTTGCAGATTCTACAAAAGGAGTGTTTCAAAACTGCTCTTTCTATAGGTAAGTTCAAGTCTGTGAGTTGAATGCACTCAACACAAAGAAGTTTCTGAGAATGCTTCTGTTCAGTTTTTATGTGAAGATATTTCCTTTTCCAGCATAGGCCTCAAACGGCTCCAAATATCCACTTGCAGATTCTACAAAAAGAGTGTTTCCAAACTTCTCTATCAATTGGTAGGTTCAACTCTGTGAGTTGAATGAACTCATCACAAAGAAGTTTCTGAGAATCCTTCTCTCTAGTTTTTATGTGAAGATATTTCCTTTTCCAACGTAGGCCTCAAAGCGCTCCAAATAAACACTTGCAGATTCTACAAAAGGAGTGTTTCGAAACTGCTCTTTCAAGAGGAACGTTCAAGTCTGTGAGTTGAATGCACTCATCACACAGAAGTTTCTGAGAATGCTTCTGTCTAGTTTTTATGTGAAGATGTTTCCTTTTCCAGCATAGGCCTCCAAACGCTCCAAATATCCTCTTGCAGACTCTACAAAAAGAGTGTTTCAAAACTGTTCTATCAAAAGGAAGGTTCAACTCTGTGAGTTGAATGAATGCATCAGGAAGAACTTTCTGAGAATGCTTCTCTGTAGTTTTTAGGTGAAGATATTCCAAAACCCAGCACAGGCCTCGAAGTGCTCCAAATAACCACTTGCAGATTTTACCAAAAGAGTGTTTCAAAACTGCTCTTTGTATAGGTAAGTTCAAGTCTGTGAGTTGAATGCACTCAACACAAAGAAGTTTCTGAGAATGCTTCTGTTCAGTTTTTATGTGAAGATATTTCCTTTTCCAGCATAGGCCTCAAACGGCTCCAAATATCCACTTGCAGATTCTACAAAAAGAGTGTTTCCAAACTTCTCTATCAATTGGTAGGTTCAACTCTGTGAGTTGAATGAAGTCATCACAAAGAAGTTTCTGAGAATGCTTCCGTCTAGTTTCTATATGAAGATATTTCCTTTTCCAACATAGGCCCCAAAGTGCTCCAAATAAACCCTTGCAGATTCTACAAAAGGAGTGTTTCAAAACTGCTCTTTCTATAGGTAAGTTCAAGTCTGTGAGTTGAATGCACTCAACACAAAGAAGTTTCTGAGAATGCTTCTGTTCAGTTTTTATGTGAAGAGATTTCCTTTTCCAGCATAGGCCTCAAACGGCTCCAAATATCCACTTGCAGATTCTACAAAAAGAGTGTTTCCAAACTTCTCTATCAATTGGTAGGTTCAACTCTGTGAGTTGCATGAACTCATCACAAAGAAGTTTCTGAGAATCCTTCTCTCTAGTTTTTACGTGAAGATATTTCCTTTTCCAGCGTAGGCCTCAAAGCGCTCCAAATAAACACATGCAGATTCTACAAAAGGAGTGTTTCAAAACTGTTCTATCAAAGGGAACGTTCAAGTCTGTGAGTTGAATGTACTCATCACACAGATGTTTCTCAGAATGCTTCTGTCTAGTTTTTAGGTGAAGAGATTTCATTTCCCAGCATAGGCCTCAAAGCGCTCCAAATATCCACTTGCAGATTCTATAAGAAGAGAGTTTCCAAACTGCTCTTTCAAAAGGAAGCTTCAAGTCTGTGAGTTGAATGCACTCATCACAAAGAAGTTTCTGAGAATGCTTCCGTCTAGTTTCTATATGAAGATATTTCCTTTTCCAACATAGGCCCCAAAGTGCTCCAAATAAACCCTTGCAGATTCTACAAAAGGAGTGTTTCAAAACTGCTCTTTCTATAGGTAAGTTCAAGTCTGTGAGTTGAATGCACTCAACACAAAGAAGTTTCTGAGAATGCTTCTGTTCAGTTTTTATGTGAAGAGATTTCCTTTTCCAGCATAGGCCTCAAACGGCTCCAAATATCCACTTGCAGATTCTACAAAAAGAGTGTTTCCAAACTTCTCTATCAATTGGTAGGTTCAACTCTGTGAGTTGAATGAACTCATCACAAAGAAGTTTCTGAGAATCCTTCTCTCTAGTTTTTATGTGAAGATATTTCCTTTTCCAACGTAGGCCTCAAAGCGCTCCAAATAAACACATGCAGATTCTACAAAAGGAGTGTTTCAAAACTGTTCTATCAAAGGGAACGTTCAAGTCTGTGAGTTGAATGTACTCATCACACAGATGTTTCTCAGAATGCTTCTGTCTAGTTTTTAGTTGAAGAGATTTCATTTCCCAGCATAGGCCTCAAAGCGCTCCAAATATCCACTTGCAGAATCTACGAAAAGAGTGTTTCAAAGCTGCTCTTTCAAAAGCAAGGTTCAAGTCTGTGTGTTGAATGCACTCATCCGAAAGAAGTTTCTGAGAACGCTTCTGTCTAGTTCTTACGTGAAGATATTTCCTTTTCCAGCTTAGACCTCAAAGCGCTCCAAATAAACACTTGCAAATTCTACAAAAGGAGTGTTTCAAAAGAGTTCTATCAAAAGGAACGTTCAAGTCTGTGAGTTGAATGCACTTATCATACCGAAGTTTCCTGGAATGCTTCTGTCTAGTTTTTATGTGAAGACATTTCCTTTTCCAGCAGAGGCCTCAAAGCACTCCAAATATCCACTTGCAGATTCTACAAAAAGAGTGTTTCAAAACTGCTCTATCAAAAGCAAGCTTCAACACTGTGAGTAGAATGCACTCATCACAAAGAAGTTTCTGAGAATGCTTCTGTCTAGTTTTTATGTGAAGATATTTCCTTTTCCAACATAGGCCTCAAAGCGCTCCAAATAAACACTTGCAGATTCTACAAAAGGAGTGTTTCGAAACTGCTCTTTCAAGAGGAACGTTCAAGTCTGTGAGTTGAATGCACTCATCACACAGAAGTTTCTGAGAATGCTTCTGTCTAGTTTTTATGTGAAGATGTTTCCTTTTCCAGAATAGGCCTCAAAACGCTCCAAATATCCTCTTGCAGATTCTACAAAAAGAGTGTTTCAAAACTGTTCTATCAAAAGGAAGGTTCAACTCTGTGAGTTGAATGAATGCATCATGAAGAACTTTCTGAGAATGCTTCTCTGTAGTTTTTAGGTGAAGATATTCCAAAACCCAGCACAGGCCTCGAAGTGCTCCAAATAACCACTTGCAGATTTTACCAAAAGAGTGTTTCAAAACTGCTCTTTCTATAGGTAAGTTCAAGTCTGTGAGTTGAATGCACTCAACACAAAGAAGTTTCTGAGAATGCTTCTGTTCAGTTTTTATGTGAAGATATTTCCTTTTCCAGCATAGGCCTCAAACGGCTCCAAATATCCACTTGCAGATTCTACAAAAAGAGTGTTTCCAAACTTCTCTATCAATTGGTAGGTTCAACTCTGTGAGTTGAATGAAGTCATCACAAAGAAGTTTCTGAGAATCCTTCTCTCTAGTTTTTATGTGAAGATATTTCCTTTTCCAACATAGGCCTCAAGGTGCTCCGAATAAACACTTGCAGATTCTACAAACTTAATGTTTCAAAACTCTTCTATCAAAAGGAACGTTGAAGTCTGTGAGTTGAATGCACTCATCACAAAGAAGTTTCTCAGAATGCTTCCGTCTAGTTTTTAGGTGAAGAGATTTCATTTCCCAGCACAGGCCTCAAAGCGCTCCAAATATCCACTTGCAGATTCTACAAGAAGAGTGTTTCCAAACTGCTCTTTCAAAAGGAAGCTTCAAGTCTGTGAGTTGAATGCACTCATCACAAAGAAGTTTCTGAGAATGCTTCCGTCTAGTTTCTATATGAAGGTATTTCCTTTTCCAACATAGGCCCCAAAGTGCTCCAAATAAACCCTTGCAGATTCTACAAAAGGAGTGTTTCAAAACTGCTCTTTCTATAGGTAAGTTCAAGTCTGTGAGTTGAATGCACTCAACACAAAGAAGTTTCTGAGAATGCTTCTGTTCAGTTTTTATGTGAAGATATTTCCTTTTCCAGCATAGGCCTCAAACGGCTCCAAATATCCACTTGCAGATTCTACAAAAGGAGTGTTTCCAAACTTCTCTATCAATTGGTAGGTTCAACTCTGTGAGTTGAATGAACTCATCACAAAGAAGTTTCTGAGAATCCTTCTCTCTAGTTTTTATGTGAAGATATTTCCTTTTCCAACGTAGGCCTCAAAGCGCTCCAAATAAACACATGCAGATTCTACAAAAGGAGTGTTTCAAAACTGTTCTATCAAAGGGAACGTTCAAGCCTGTGAGTTGAATGTACTCATCACACAGATGTTTCTCAGAATGCTTCTGTCTAGTTTTTAGGTGAAGAGATTTCATTTCCCAGCATAGGCCTCAAAGCGCTCCGAATATCCACTTGCAGATTCTATAAGAAGAGAGTTTCCAAACTGCTCTTTCAAAAGGAAGCTTCAAGTCTGTGTGTTGAATGCACTCATCCAAAAGAAGTTTCTGAGAATGCTTCTGTCTAGTTCTTACGTGAAGATATTTCCTTTTCCAGGTAAGGCCTCAAAGCGCTCCAAATAAACACTTGCAAATTCTACAAAAGGAGTGTTTCAAAAGAGTTCTATCAAAAGGAACGTTCAAGTCTGTGAGTTGAATGCACTTATCATACCGAAGTTTCCTGGAATGCTTCTGTCTAGTTTTTATGTGAAGACATTTCCTTTTCCAGCAGAGGCCTCAAAGCACTCCAAATATCCACTTGCAGATTCTACAAAAAGAGTGTTTCAAAACTGCTCTATCAAAAGCAAGGTTCAACACTGTGAGTAGAATGCACTCATCACAAAGAAGTTTCTGAGAATGCTTCTGTCTAGTTTTTATGTGAAGATATTTCCTTTTCCAACATAGGCCTCAAAGCGCTCCAAATAAACACTTGCAGATTCTACAAAAGGAGTGTTTCGAAACTGCTCTTTCAAGAGGAACGTTCAAGTCTGTGAGTTGAATGCACTCATCACACAGAAGTTTCTGAGAATGCTTCTGTCTAGTTTTTATGTGAAGATGTTTCCTTTTCCAGCATAGGCCTCAAAACGCTCCAAATATCCTCTTGCAGATTCTACAAAAAGAGTGTTTCAAAACTGTTCTATCAAAAGGAAGGTTCAACTCTGTGAGTTGAATGAATGCATCATGAAGAACTTTCTGAGAATGCTTCTCTGTAGTTTTTAGGTGAAGATATTCCAAAACCCAGCACAGGCCTCGAAGTGCTCCAAATAACCACTTGCAGATTTTACCAAAAGAGTGTTTCAAAACTGCTCTTTCTATAGGTAAGTTCAAGTCTGTGAGTTGAATGCACTCAACACAAAGAAGTTTCTGAGAATGCTTCTGTTCAGTTTTTATGTGAAGAGATTTCCTTTTCCAGCATAGGCCTCAAACGGCTCCAAATATCCACTTGCAGATTCTACAAAAAGAGTGTTTCCAAACTTCTCTATCAATTGGTAGGTTCAACTCTGTGAGTTGAATGAACTCATCACAAAGAAGTTTCTGAGAATCCTTCTCTCTAGTTTTTATGTGAAGATATTTCCTTTTCCAACGTAGGCCTCAAAGCGCTCCAAATAAACACATGCAGATTCTACAAAAGGAGTGTTTCAAAACTGTTCTATCAAAGGGAACGTTCAAGTCTGTGAGTTGAATGTACTCATCACACAGATGTTTCTCAGAATGCTTCTGTCTAGTTTTTAGTTGAAGAGATTTCATTTCCCAGCATAGGCCTCAAAGCGCTCCAAATATCCACTTGCAGAATCTACGAAAAGAGTGTTTCAAAGCTGCTCTTTCAAAAGCAAGGTTCAAGTCTGTGTGTTGAATGCACTCATCCGAAAGAAGTTTCTGAGAACGCTTCTGTCTAGTTCTTACGTGAAGATATTTCCTTTTCCAGCTTAGACCTCAAAGCGCTCCAAATAAACACTTGCAAATTCTACAAAAGGAGTGTTTCAAAAGAGTTCTATCAAAAGGAACGTTCAAGTCTGTGAGTTGAATGCACTTATCATACCGAAGTTTCCTGGAATGCTTCTGTCTAGTTTTTATGTGAAGACATTTCCTTTTCCAGCAGAGGCCTCAAAGCACTCCAAATATCCACTTGCAGATTCTACAAAAAGAGTGTTTCAAAACTGCTCTATCAAAAGCAAGCTTCAACACTGTGAGTAGAATGCACTCATCACAAAGAAGTTTCTGAGAATGCTTCTGTCTAGTTTTTATGTGAAGATATTTCCTTTTCCAACATAGGCCTCAAAGCGCTCCAAATAAACACTTGCAGATTCTACAAAAGGAGTGTTTCGAAACTGCTCTTTCAAGAGGAACGTTCAAGTCTGTGAGTTGAATGCACTCATCACACAGAAGTTTCTGAGAATGCTTCTGTCTAGTTTTTATGTGAAGATGTTTCCTTTTCCAGAATAGGCCTCAAAACGCTCCAAATATCCTCTTGCAGATTCTACAAAAAAGAGTGTTTCAAAACTGTTCTATCAAAAGGAAGGTTCAACTCTGTGAGTTGAATGAATGCATCATGAAGAACTTTCTGAGAATGCTTCTCTGTAGTTTTTAGGTGAAGATATTCCAAAACCCAGCACAGGCCTCGAAGTGCTCCAAATAACCACTTGCAGATTTTACCAAAAGAGTGTTTCAAAACTGCTCTTTCTATAGGTAAGTTCAAGTCTGTGAGTTGAATGCACTCAACACAAAGAAGTTTCTGAGAATGCTTCTGTTCAGTTTTTATGTGAAAATATTTCCTTTTCCAGCATAGGCCTCAAACGGCTCCAAATATCCACTTGCAGATTCTACAAAAAGAGTGTTTCCAAACTTCTCTATCAATTGGTAGGTTCAACTCTGTGAGTTGAATGAAGTCATCACAAAGAAGTTTCTGAGAATCCTTCTCTCTAGTTTTTATGTGAAGATATTTCCTTTTCCAACATAGGCCTCAAGGTGCTCCGAATAAACACTTGCAGATTCTACAAACTTAATGTTTCAAAACTCTTCTATCAAAAGGAACGTTGAAGTCTGTGAGTTGAATGCACTCATCACAAAGAAGTTTCTCAGAATGCTTCCGTCTAGTTTTT
Organism: Pongo pygmaeus; assembly: GCF_028885625.2. Lineage (NCBI taxonomy): Eukaryota > Metazoa > Chordata > Mammalia > Primates > Hominidae > Pongo > Pongo pygmaeus. Next base: position 19,096,786 of record NC_072390.2, on the reverse strand, counting down.
AGGTGAAGAGATTTCATTTCCCACCACAGGCCTCAAAGCGCTCCAAATATCCACTTGCAGATTCTACAAGAAGAGTGTTTCCAAACTGCTCTTTCAAAAGGAAGCTTCAAGTCTGTGAGTTGAATGCACTCATCACAAAGAAGTTTCTGAGAATGCTTCCGTCTAGTTTCTATATGAAGGTATTTCCTTTTCCAACATAGGCCCCAAAGTGCTCCAAATAAACCCTTGCAGATTCTACAAAAGGAGTGTTTCAAAACTGCTCTTTCTATAGGTAAGTTCAAGTCTGTGAGTTGAATGCACTCAACACAAAGAAGTTTCTGAGAATGCTTCTGTTCAGTTTTTATGTGAAGATATTTCCTTTTCCAGCATAGGCCTCAAACGGCTCCAAATATCCACTTGCAGATTCTACAAAAGGAGTGTTTCCAAACTTCTCTATCAATTGGTAGGTTCAACTCTGTGAGTTGAATGAACTCATCACAAAGAAGTTTCTGAGAATCCTTCTCTCTAGTTTTTATGTGAAGATATTTCCTTTTCCAACGTAGGCCTCAAAGCGCTCCAAATAAACACATGCAGATTCTACAAAAGGAGTGTTTCAAAACTGTTCTATCAAAGGGAACGTTCAAGCCTGTGAGTTGAATGTACTCATCACACAGATGTTTCTCAGAATGCTTCTGTCTAGTTTTTAGGTGAAGAGATTTCATTTCCCAGCATAGGCCTCAAAGCGCTCCGAATATCCACTTGCAGATTCTATAAGAAGAGAGTTTCCAAACTGCTCTTTCAAAAGGAAGCTTCAAGTCTGTGTGTTGAATGCACTCACCCAAAAGAAGTTTCTGAGAATGCTTCTGTCTAGTTCTTACGTGAAGATATTTCCTTTTCCAGGTAAGGCCTCAAAGCGCTCCAAATAAACACTTGCAAATTCTACAAAAGGAGTGTTTCAAAAGAGTTCTATCAAAAGGAACGTTCAAGTCTGTGAGTTGAATGCACTTATCATACCGAAGTTTCCTGGAATGCTTCTGTCTAGTTTTTATGTGAAGACATTTCCTTTTCCAGCAGAGGCCTCAAAGCACTCCAAATATCCACTTGCAGATTCTACAAAAAGAGTGTTTCAAAACTGCTCTATCAAAAGCAAGGTTCAACACTGTGAGTAGAATGCACTCATCACAAAGAAGTTTCTGAGAATGCTTCTGTCTAGTTTTTATGTGAAGATATTTCCTTTTCCAACATAGGCCTCAAAGCGCTCCAAATAAACACTTGCAGATTCTACAAAAGGAGTGTTTCGAAACTGCTCTTTCAAGAGGAACGTTCAAGTCTGTGAGTTGAATGCACTCATCACACAGAAGTTTCTGAGAATGCTTCTGTCTAGTTTTTATGTGAAGATGTTTCCTTTTCCAGCATAGGCCTCAAAACGCTCCAAATATCCTCTTGCAGATTCTACAAAAAGAGTGTTTCAAAACTGTTCTATCAAAAGGAAGGTTCAACTCTGTGAGTTGAATGAATGCATCATGAAGAACTTTCTGAGAATGCTTCTCTGTAGTTTTTAGGTGAAGATATTCCAAAACCCAGCACAGGCCTCGAAGTGCTCCAAATAACCACTTGCAGATTTTACCAAAAGAGTGTTTCAAAACTGCTCTTTCTATAGGTAAGTTCAAGTCTGTGAGTTGAATGCACTCAACACAAAGAAGTTTCTGAGAATGCTTCTGTTCAGTTTTTATGTGAAGATATTTCCTTTTCCAGCATAGGCCTCAAACGGCTCCAAATATCCACTTGCAGATTCTACAAAAAGAGTGTTTCCAAACTTCTCTATCAATTGGTAGGTTCAACTCTGTGAGTTGAATGAAGTCATCACAAAGAAGTTTCTGAGAATCCTTCTCTCTAGTTTTTATGTAAAGATATTTCCTTTTCCAACATAGGCCTCAAGGTGCTCCGAATAAACACTTGCAGATTCTACAAACTTAATGTTTCAAAACTCTTCTATCAAAAGGAACGTTGAAGTCTGTGAGTTGAATGCACTCATCACAAAGAAGTTTCTCAGAATGCTTCCGTCTAGTTTTTAGGTGAAGAGATTTCATTTCCCAGCCCAGGCCTCAAAGCGCTCCAAATATCCACTTGCAGATTCTACAAGAAGAGTGTTTCCAAACTGCTCTTTCAAAAGGAAGCTTCAAGTCTGTGAGTTGAATGCACTCATCACAAAGAAGTTTCTGAGAATGCTTCCGTCTAGTTTCTATATGAAGATATTTCCTTTTCCAACATAGGCCCCAAAGTGCTCCAAATAAACCCTTGCAGATTCTACAAAAGGAGTGTTTCAAAACTGCTCTTTCTATAGGTAAGTTCAAGTCTGTGAGTTGAATGCACTCAACACAAAGAAGTTTCTGAGAATGCTTCTGTTCAGTTTTTATGTGAAGATATTTCCTTTTCCAGCATAGGCCTCAAACTGCTCCAAATATCCACTTGCAGATTCTACAAAAAGAGTGTTTCAAAACTGCTCTATCAATTGGTAGGTTCAACTCTGTGAGTTGAATGAAGTCATCACAAAGAAGTTTCTGAGAATCCTTCTCTCTAGTTTTTACGTGAAGATATTTCCTTTTCCAGCGTAGGCCTCAAAGCGCTCCAAATAAACACATGCAGATTCTACAAAAGGAGTGTTTCAAAACTGTTCTATCAAAGGGAACGTTCAAGTCTGTGAGTTGAATGTACTCATCACACAGATGTTTCTCAGAATGCTTCTGTCTAGTTTTTAGGTGAAGAGATTTCATTTCCCAGCATAGGCCTCAAAGCGCTCCAAATATCCACTTGCAGATTCTATAAGAAGAGAGTTTCCAAACTGCTCTTTCAAAAGGAAGCTTCAAGTCTGTGAGTTGAATGCACTCATCACAAAGAAGTTTCTGAGAATGCTTCCGTCTAGTTTCTATATGAAGATATTTCCTTTTCCAACATAGGCCCCAAAGTGCTCCAAATAAACCCTTGCAGATTCTACAAAAGGAGTGTTTCACAACTGCTCTTTCTATAGGTAAGTTCAAGTCTGTGAGTTGAATGCACTCAACACAAAGAAGTTTCTGAGAATGCTTCTGTTCAGTTTTTATGTGAAGATATTTCCTTTTCCAGCATAGGCCTCAAACGGCTCCAAATATCCACTTGCAGATTCTACAAAAAGAGTGTTTCCAAACTTCTCTATCAATTGGTAGGTTCAACTCTGTGAGTTGAATGAACTCATCACAAAGAAGTTTCTGAGAATCCTTCTCTCTAGTTTTTATGTGAAGATATTTCCTTTTCCAGCGTAGGCCACAAAGCGCTCCAAATAAACACATGCAGATTCTACAAAAGGAGTGTTTCAAAACTGTTCTATCAAAGGGAACGTTCAAGTCTGTGAGTTGAATGTACTCATCACACAGATGTTTCTCAGAATGCTTCTGTCTAGTTTTTAGTTGAAGAGATTTCATTTCCCAGCATAGGCCTCAAAGCGCTCCAAATATCCACTTGCAGAATCTACGAAAAGAGTGTTTCAAAGCTGCTCTTTCAAAAGCAAGGTTCAAGTCTGTGTGTTGAATGCACTCATCTGAAAGAAGTTTCTGAGAATGCTTCTGTCTAGTTCTTACGTGAAGATATTTCCTTTTCCAGCTTAGGCCTCAAAGCGCTCCAAATAAACACTTGCAAATTCTACAAAAGGAGTGTTTCAAAAGAGTTCTATCAAAAGGAACGTTCAAGTCTGTGAGTTGAATGCACTTTTCATACCGAAGTTTCCTGGAATGCTTCTGTCTAGTTTTTATGTGAAGACATTTCCTTTTCCAGCAGAGGCCTCAAAGCACTCCAAATATCCACTTGCAGATTCTACAAAAAGAGAGTTTCAAAACTGCTCTATCAAAAGCAAGCTTCAACACTGTGAGTAGAATGCACTCATCACAAAGAAGTTTCTGAGAATGCTTCTGTCTAGTTTTTATGTGAAGATATTTCCTTTTCCAACATAGGCCTCAAAGCGCTCCAAATAAACACTTGCAGATTCTACAAAAGGAGTGTTTCGAAACTGCTCTTTCAACAGGAACGTTCAAGTCTGTGAGTTGAATGCACTCATCACACAGAAGTTTCTCAGAATGCTTCTGTCTAGTTTTTATGTGAAGATATTTCCTTTTCCAGCATAGGCCTCAGAACGCTCCAAATATCCTCTTGCAGATTCTACAAAAAGAGTGTTTCAAAACTGTTCTATCAAAAGGAAGGTTCAACTCTGTGAGTTGAATGAATGCATCATGAAGAACTTTCTGAGAATGCTTCTCTGTAGTTTTTAGGTGAAGATATTCCAAAACCCAGCACAGGCCTCGAAGTGCTCCAAATAACCACTTGCAGATTTTACCAAAAGAGTGTTTCAAAACTGCTCTTTCTATACGTAAGTTCAAGTCCGTGAGATGAATGCACTCAACACAAAGAAGTTTCTGAGAATGCTTCTGTTCAGTTTTTATGTGAAGATATTTCCTTTACCAGCATAGGCCTGAAACGGCTCCAAATTTTCCCTTGCAGATTCTACAAAAAGAGTGTTTCCAAACTTCCCTATCAATTGGTAGGTTCAACCCTGTGAGTTGAATGAAGTCATCACAAAGAAGTTTCTGAGAATCCTTCTCTCTAGTTTTTATGTGAAGATATTTCCTTTTCCAACATAGGCCTCAAGGTGCTCCGAATAAACACTTGCAGATTCTACAAACTTAATGTTTCAAAACTGTTCTATCAAAAGGAACGTTGAAGTCTGTGAGTTGAATGCACTCATCACAAAGAAGTTTCTCAGAATGCTTCCGTCTAGTTTTTAGGTGAAGAGATTTCATTTCCCAGCATAGGCCTCAAAGCGCTCCAAATATCCACTTGCAGATTCTATAAGAAGAGAGTTTCCAAACTGCTCTTTCAAAAGGAAGCTTCAAGTCTGTGAGTTGAATGCACTCATCACAAAGAAGTTTCTGAGAATGCTTCCGTCTAGTTTCTATATGAAGATATTTCCTTTTCCAACATAGGCCCCAAAGTGCTCCAAATAAACCCTTGCAGATTCTACAAAAGGAGTGTTTCAAAACTGCTCTTTCTATAGGTAAGTTCAAGTCTGTGAGTTGAATGCACTCAACACAAAGAAGTTTCTGAGAATGCTTCTGTTCAGTTTTTATGTGAAGATATTTCCTTTTCCAGCATAGGCCTCAAACGGCTCCAAATATCCACTTGCAGATTCTACAAAAAGAGTGTGTCCAAACTTCTCTATCAATTGGTAGGTTCAACTCTGTGAGTTGAATGAACTCATCACAAAGAAGTTTCTGAGAATCCTTCTCTCTAGTTTTTATGTGAAGATATTTCCTTTTCCAACGTAGGCCTCAAAGCGCTCCAAATAAAAACATGCAGATTCTACAAAAGGAGTGTTTCAAAACTGTTCTATCAAAGGGAACGTTCAAGTCTGTGAGTTGAATGTACTCATCACACAGGTGTTTCTCAGAATGCTTCTGTCTAGTTTTTAGGTGAAGAGATTTCATTTCCCAGCATAGGCCTCAAAGCGCTCCAAATATCCACTTGCAGATTCTATAAGAAGAGAGTTTCCAAACTGCTCTTTCAAAAGGAAGCTTCAAGTCTGTGTGTTGAATGCACTCATCCAAAAGAAGTTTCTGAGAATGCTTCTGTCTAGTTCTTACGTGAAGATATTTCCTTTTCCAGGTAAGGCCTCAAAGCGCTCCAAATAAACACTTGCAAATTCTACAAAAGGAGTGTTTCAAAAGAGTTCTATCAAAAGGAACGTTCAAGTCTGTGAGTTGAATGCACTTATCATACCGAAGTTTCCTGGAATGCTTCTGTCTAGTTTTTATGTGAAGACATTTCCTTTTCCAGCAGAGGCCTCAAAGCACTCCAAATATCCACTTGCAGATTCTACAAAAAGAGTGTTTCAAAACTGCTCTATCAAAAGCAAGCTTCAACACTGTGAGTAGAATGCACTCATCACAAAGAAGTTTCTGAGAATGCTTCTGTCTAGTTTTTATGTGAAGATATTTCCTTTTCCAACATAGGCCTCAAAGCGCTCCAAATAAACACTTGCAGATTCTACAAAAGGAGTGTTTCGAAACTGCTCTTTCAAGAGGAACGTTCAAGTCTGTGAGTTGAATGCACTCATCACACAGAAGTTTCTGACAATGCTTCTGTCTAGTTTTTATGTGAAGATGTTTCCTTTTCCAGCATAGGCCTCAAAACGCTCCAAATATCCTCTTGCAGATTCTACAAAAAGAGTGTTTCAAAACTGTTCTATCAAAAGGAAGGTTCAACTCTGTGAGTTGAATGAATGCATCATGAAGAACTTTCTGAGAATGCTTCTCTGTAGTTTTTAGGTGAAGATATTCCAAAACCCAGCACAGGCCTCGAAGTGCTCCAAATAACCACTTGCAGATTTTACCAAAAGAGTGTTTCAAAACTGCTCTTTCTATAGGTAAGTTCAAGTCTGTGAGTTGAATGCACTCAACACAAAGAAGTTTCTGAGAATGCTTCTGTTCAGTTTTTATGTGAAGATATTTCCTTTTCCAGCATAGGCCTCAAACGGCTCCAAATATCCACTTGCAGATTCTACAAAAAGAGTGTTTCCAAACTTCTCTATCAATTGGTAGGTTCAACTCTGTGAGTTGAATGAAGTCATCACAAAGAAGTTTCTGAGAATGCTTCCGTCTAGTTTCTATATGAAGATATTTCCTTTTCCAACATAGGCCCCAAAGTGCTCCAAATAAACCCTTGCAGATTCTACAAAAGGAGTGTTTCAAAACTGCTCTTTCTATAGGTAAGTTCAAGTCTGTGAGTTGAATGCACTCAACACAAAGAAGTTTCTGAGAATACTTCTGTTCAGTTTTTATGTGAAGATATTTCCTTTTCCAGCATAGGCCTCAAACGGCTCCAAATATCCACTTGCTGATTCTACAAAAAGAGTGTTTCCAAACTTCTCTATCAATTGGTAGGTTCAACTCTGTGAGTTGAATGAAGTCATCACAAAGAAGTTTCTGAGAATCCTTCTCTCTAGTTTTTACGTGAAGATATTTCCTTTTCCAGCGTAGGCCTCAAAGCGCTCCAAATAAACACATGCAGATTCTACAAAAGGAGTGTTTCAAAACTGTTCTATCAAAGGGAACGTTCAAGTCTGTGAGTTGAATGTACTCATCACACAGATGTTTCTCAGAATGCTTCTGTCTAGTTTTTAGGTGAAGAGATTTCATTTCCCAGCATAGGCCTCAAAGCGCTCCAAATATCCACTTGCAGATTCTATAAGAAGAGAGTTTCCAAACTGCTCTTTCAAAAGGAAGCTTCAAGTCTGTGAGTTGAATGCACTCATCACAAAGAAGTTTCTGAGAATGCTTCCGTCTAGTTTCTATATGAAGATATTTCCTTTTCCAACATAGGCCCCAAAGTGCTCCAAATAAACCCTTGCAGATTCTACAAAAGGAGTGTTTCAAAACTGCTCTTTCTATAGGTAAGTTCAAGTCTGTGAGTTGAATGCACTCAACACAAAGAAGTTTCTGAGAATGCTTCTGTTCAGTTTTTATGTGAAGAGATTTCCTTTTCCAGCATAGGCCTCAAACGGCTCCAAATATCCACTTGCAGATTCTACAAAAAGAGTGTTTCCAAACTTCTCTATCAATTGGTAGGTTCAACTCTGTGAGTTGCATGAACTCATCACAAAGAAGTTTCTGAGAATCCTTCTCTCTAGTTTTTATGTGAAGATATTTCCTTTTCCAGCGTAGGCCACAAAGCGCTCCAAATAAACACATGCAGATTCTACAAAAGGAGTGTTTCAAAACTGTTCTATCAAAGGGAACGTTAAAGTCTGTGAGTTGAACTCATCACACAGATGTTTCTCAGAATGCTTCTGTCTAGTTTTTAGGTGAAGAGATTTCATTTCCCAGCATAGGCCTCAAAGCGCTCCAAATATCCACTTGCAGAATCTACGAAAAGAGTGTTTCAAAGCTGCTCTTTCAAAAGCAAGGTTCAAGTCTGTGTGTTGAATGCACTCATCCAAAAGAAGTTTCTGAGAATGCTTCTGTCTAGTTCTTACGTGAAGATATTTCCTTTTCCAGCTTAGGCCTCAAAGTGCTCCAAATAAACACTTGCAAATTCTACAAAAGGAGTGTTTCAAAAGAGTTCTATCAAAAGGAACGTTCAAGTCTGTGAGTTGAATGCACTTATCATACCGAAGTTTCCTGGAATGCTTCTGTCTAGTTTTTATGTGAAGACATTTCCTTTTCCAGCATAGGCCTCAAAGCACTCCAAATATCCACTTGCAGATTCTACAAAAAGAGAGTTTCAAAACTGCTTTATCAAAAGCAAGCTTCAACACTGTGAGTAGAATGCACTCATCACAAAGAAGTTTCTGAGAATGCTTCTGTCTAGTTTTTATGTGAAGATATTTCCTTTTCCAACATAGGCCTCAAAGCGCTCCAAATAAACACTTGCAGATTCTACAAAAGGAGTGTTTCGAAACTGCTCTTTCAACAGGAACGTTCAAGTCTGTGAGTTGAATGCACTCATCACACAGAAGTTTCTCAGAATGCTTCTGTCTAGTTTTTATGTGAAGATATTTCCTTTTCCAGCATAGGCCTCAGAACGCTCCAAATATCCTCTTGCAGATTCTACAAAAAGAGTGTTTCAAAACTGTTCTATCAAAAGGAAGGTTCAACTCTGTGAGTTGAATGAATGCATCATGAAGAACTTTCTGAGAATGCTTCTCTGTAGTTTTTAGGTGAAGATATTCCAAAACCCAGCACAGGCCTCGAAGTGCTCCAAATAACCACTTGCAGATTTTACCAAAAGAGTGTTTCAAAACTGCTCTTTCTATACGTAAGTTCAAGTCTGTGAGATGAATGCACTCAACACAAAGAAGTTTCTGAGAATGCTTCTGTTCAGTTTTTATGTGAAGATATTCCCTTTTCCAGCATAGGCCTCAAACGGCTCCAAATTTTCCCTTGCAGATTCTACAAAAAGAGTGTTTCCAAACTTCCCTATCAATTGGTAGGTTCAACCCTGTGAGTTGAATGAAGTCATCACAAAGAAGTTTCTGAGAATCCTTCTCTCTAGTTTTTATGTGAAGATATTTCCTTTTCCAACATAGGCCTCAAGGTGCTCCGAATAAACACTTGCAGATTCTACAAACTTAATGTTTCAAAACTGTTCTATCAAAAGGAACGTTGAAGTCTGTGAGTTGAATGCACTCATCACAGAGAAGTTTCTCAGAATGCTTCCGTCTAGTTTTTAGGTGAAGAGATTTCATTTCCCAGCATAGGCCTCAAAGCGCTCCAAATATCCACTTGCAGATTCTATAAGAAGAGAGTTTCCAAACTGCTCTTTCAAAAGGAAGCTTCAAGTCTGTGAGTTGAATGCACTCATCACAAAGAAGTTTCTGAGAATGCTTCCGTCTAGTTTCTATATGAAGATATTTCCTTTTCCAACATAGGCCCCAAAGTGCTCCAAATAAGCCCTTGCAGATTCTACAAAAGGAGTGTTTCAAAACTGCTCTTTCTATAGGTAAGTTCAAGTCTGTGAGTTGAATGCACTCAACACAAAGAAGTTTCTGAGAATGCTTCTGTTCAGTTTTTATGTGAAGATATTTCCTTTTCCAGCATAGGCCTCAAACGGCTCCAAATATCCACTTGCAGATTCTACAAAAAGAGTGTGTCCAAACTTCTCTATCAATTGGTAGGTTCAACTCTGTGAGTTGAATGAACTCATCACAAAGAAGTTTCTGAGAATCCTTCTCTCTAGTTTTTATGTGAAGATATTTCCTTTTCCAACGTAGGCCTCAAAGCGCTCCAAATAAAAACATGCAGATTCTACAAAAGGAGTGTTTCAAAACTGTTCTATCAAAGGGAACGTTCAAGTCTGTGAGTTGAATGTACTCATCACACAGGTGTTTCTCAGAATGCTTCTGTCTAGTTTTTAGGTGAAGAGATTTCATTTCCCAGCATAGGCCTCAAAGCGCTCCAAATATCCACTTGCAGATTCTATAAGAAGAGAGTTTCCAAACTGCTCTTTCAAAAGGAAGCTTCAAGTCTGTGTGTTGAATGCACTCATCCAAAAGAAGTTTCTGAGAATGCTTCTGTCTAGTTCTTACGTGAAGATATTTCCTTTTCCAGGTAAGGCCTCAAAGCGCTCCAAATAAACACTTGCAAATTCTACAAAAGGAGTGTTTCAAAAGAGTTCTATCAAAAGGAACGTTCAAGTCTGTGAGTTGAATGCACTTATCATACCGAAGTTTCCTGGAATGCTTCTGTCTAGTTTTTATGTGAAGACATTTCCTTTTCCAGCAGAGGCCTCAAAGCACTCCAAATATCCACTTGCAGATTCTACAAAAAGAGTGTTTCAAAACTGCTCTATCAAAAGCAAGCTTCAACACTGTGAGTAGAATGCACTCATCACAAAGAAGTTTCTGAGAATGCTTCTGTCTAGTTTTTATGTGAAGATATTTCCTTTTCCAACATAGGCCTCAAAGCGCTCCAAATAAACACTTGCAGATTCTACAAAAGGAGTGTTTCGAAACTGCTCTTTCAAGAGGAACGTTCAAGTCTGTGAGTTGAATGCACTCATCACACAGAAGTTTCTGACAATGCTTCTGTCTAGTTTTTATGTGAAGATGTTTCCTTTTCCAGCATAGGCCTCAAAACGCTCCAAATATCCTCTTGCAGATTCTACAAAAAGAGTGTTTCAAAACTGTTCTATCAAAAGGAAGGTTCAACTCTGTGAGTTGAATGAATGCATCATGAAGAACTTTCTGAGAATGCTTCTCTGTAGTTTTTAGGTGAAGATATTCCAAAACCCAGCACAGGCCTCGAAGTGCTCCAAATAACCACTTGCAGATTTTACCAAAAGAGTGTTTCAAAACTGCTCTTTCTATAGGTAAGTTCAAGTCTGTGAGTTGAATGCACTCAACACAAAGAAGTTTCTGAGAATGCTTCTGTTCAGTTTTTATGTGAAGATATTTCCTTTTCCAGCATAGGCCTCAAACGGCTCCAAATATCCACTTGCAGATTCTACAAAAAGAGTGTTTCCAAACTTCTCTATCAATTGGTAGGTTCAACTCTGTGAGTTGAATGAAGTCATCACAAAGAAGTTTCTGAGAATGCTTCCGTCTAGTTTCTATATGAAGATATTTCCTTTTCCAACATAGGCCCCAAAGTGCTCCAAATAAACCCTTGCAGATTCTACAAAAGGAGTGTTTCAAAACTGCTCTTTCTATAGGTAAGTTCAAGTCTGTGAGTTGAATGCACTCAACACAAAGAAGTTTCTGAGAATACTTCTGTTCAGTTTTTATGTGAAGATATTTCCTTTTCCAGCATAGGCCTCAAACGGCTCCAAATATCCACTTGCTGATTCTACAAAAAGAGTGTTTCCAAACTTCTCTATCAATTGGTAGGTTCAACTCTGTGAGTTGAATGAACTCATCACAAAGAAGTTTCTGAGAATCCTTCTCTCTAGTTTTTACGTGAAGATATTTCCTTTTCCAGCGTAGGCCTCAAAGCGCTCCAAATAAACACATGCAGATTCTACAAAAGGAGTGTTTCAAAACTGTTCTATCAAAGGGAACGTTCAAGTCCGTGAGTTGAATGTACTCATCACACAGATGTTTCTCAGAATGCTTCTGTCTAGTTTTTAGGTGAAGAGATTTCATTTCCCAGCATAGGCCTCAAAGCGCTCCAAATATCCACTTGCAGATTCTATAAGAAGAGAGTTTCCAAACTGCTCTTTCAAAAGGAAGCTTCAAGTCTGTGAGTTGAATGCACTCATCACAAAGAAGTTTCTGAGAATGCTTCCGTCTAGTTTCTATATGAAGATATTTCCTTTTCCAACATAGGCCCCAAAGTGCTCCAAATAAACCCTTGCAGATTCTACAAAAGGAGTGTTTCAAAACTGCTCTTTCTATAGGTAAGTTCAAGTCTGTGAGTTGAATGCACTCAACACAAAGAAGTTTCTGAGAATGCTTCTGTTCAGTTTTTATGTGAAGAGATTTCCTTTTCCAGCATAGGCCTCAAACGGCTCCAAATATCCACTTGCAGATTCTACAAAAAGAGTGTTTCCAAACTTCTCTATCAATTGGTAGGTTCAACTCTGTGAGTTGCATGAACTCATCACAAAGAAGTTTCTGAGAATCCTTCTCTCTAGTTTTTATGTGAAGATATTTCCTTTTCCAGCGTAGGCCACAAAGCGCTCCAAATAAACACATGCAGATTCTACAAAAGGAGTGTTTCAAAACTGTTCTATCAAAGGGAACGTTCAAGTCTGTGAGTTGAACTCATCACACAGATGTTTCTCAGAATGCTTCTGTCTAGTTTTTAGGTGAAGAGATTTCATTTCCCAGCATAGGCCTCAAAGCGCTCCAAATATCCACTTGCAGAATCTACGAAAAGAGTGTTTCAAAGCTGCTCTTTCAAAAGCAAGGTTCAAGTCTGTGTGTTGAATGCACTCATCCAAAAGAAGTTTCTGAGAATGCTTCTGTCTAGTTCTTACGTGAAGATATTTCCTTTTCCAGCTTAGGCCTCAAAGCGCTCCAAATAAACACTTGCAAATTCTACAAAAGGAGTGTTTCAAAAGAGTTCTATCAAAAGGAACGTTCAAGTCTGTGAGTTGAATGCACTTTTCATACCGAAGTTTCCTGGAATGCTTCTGTCTAGTTTTTATGTGAAGACATTTCCTTTTCCAGCAGAGGCCTCAAAGCACTCCAAATATCCACTTGCAGATTCTACAAAAAGAGAGTTTCAAAACTGCTTTATCAAAAGCAAGCTTCAACACTGTGAGTAGAATGCACTCATCACAAAGAAGTTTCTGAGAATGCTTCTGTCTAGTTTTTATGTGAAGATATTTCCTTTTCCAACATAGGCCTCAAAGCGCTCCAAATAAACACTTGCAGATTCTACAAAAGGAGTGTTTCGAAACTGCTCTTTCAACAGGAACGTTCAAGTCTGTGAGTTGAATGCACTCATCACACAGAAGTTTCTCAGAATGCTTCTGTCTAGTTTTTATGTGAAGATATTTCCTTTTCCAGCATAGGCCTCAGAACGCTCCAAATATCCTCTTGCAGATTCTACAAAAAGAGTGTTTCAAAACTGTTCTATCAAAAGGAAGGTTCAACTCTGTGAGTTGAATGAATGCATCATGAAGAACTTTCTGAGAATGCTTCTCTGTAGTTTTTAGGTGAAGATATTCCAAAACCCAGCACAGGCCTCGAAGTGCTCCAAATAACCACTTGCAGATTTTACCAAAAGAGTGTTTCAAAACTGCTCTTTCTATACGTAAGTTCAAGTCTGTGAGATGAATGCACTCAACACAAAGAAGTTTCTGAGAATGCTTCTGTTCAGTTTTTATGTGAAGATATTCCCTTTTCCAGCATAGGCCTCAAACGGCTCCAAATTTTCCCTTGCAGATTCTACAAAAAGAGTGTTTCCAAACTTCCCTATCAATTGGTAGGTTCAACCCTGTGAGTTGAATGAAGTCATCACAAAGAAGTTTCTGAGAATCCTTCTCTCTAGTTTTTATGTGAAGATATTTCCTTTTCCAACATAGGCCTCAAGGTGCTCCGAATAAACACTTGCAGATTCTACAAACTTAATGTTTCAAAACTGTTCTATCAAAAGGAACGTTGAAGTCTGTGAGTTGAATGCACTCATCACAGAGAAGTTTCTCAGAATGCTTCCGTCTAGTTTTTAGGTGAAGAGATTTCATTTCCCAGCATAGGCCTCAAAGCGCTCCAAATATCCACTTGCAGATTCTATAAGAAGAGAGTTTCCAAACTGCTCTTTCAAAAGGAAGCTTCAAGTCTGTGAGTTGAATGCACTCATCACAAAGAAGTTTCTGAGAATGCTTCCGTCTAGTTTCTATATGAAGATATTTCCTTTTCCAACATAGGCCCCAAAGTGCTCCAAATAAACCCTTGCAGATTCTACAAAAGGAGTGTTTCAAAACTGCTCTTTCTATAGGTAAGTTCAAGTCTGTGAGTTGAATGCACTCAACACAAAGAAGTTTCTGAGAATGCTTCTGTTCAGTTTTTATGTGAAGATATTTCCTTTTCCAGCATAGGCCTCAAACGGCTCCAAATATCCACTTGCAGATTCTACAAAAAGAGTGTGTCCAAACTTCTCTATCAATTGGTAGGTTCAACTCTGTGAGTTGAATGAACTCATCACAAAGAAGTTTCTGAGAATCCTTCTCTCTAGTTTTTATGTGAAGATATTTCCTTTTCCAACGTAGGCCTCAAAGCGCTCCAAATAAAAACATGCAGATTCTACAAAAGGAGTGTTTCAAAACTGTTCTATCAAAGGGAACGTTCAAGTCTGTGAGTTGAATGTACTCATCACACAGGTGTTTCTCAGAATGCTTCTGTCTAGTTTTTAGGTGAAGAGATTTCATTTCCCAGCATAGGCCTCAAAGCGCTCCAAATATCCACTTGCAGATTCTATAAGAAGAGAGTTTCCAAACTGCTCTTTCAAAAGGAAGCTTCAAGTCTGTGTGTTGAATGCACTCATCCAAAAGAAGTTTCTGAGAATGCTTCTGTCTAGTTCTTACGTGAAGATATTTCCTTTTCCAGGTAAGGCCTCAAAGCGCTCCAAATAAACACTTGCAAATTCTACAAAAGGAGTGTTTCAAAAGAGTTCTATCAAAAGGAACGTTCAAGTCTGTGAGTTGAATGCACTTATCATACCGAAGTTTCCTGGAATGCTTCTGTCTAGTTTTTATGTGAAGACATTTCCTTTTCCAGCAGAGGCCTCAAAGCACTCCAAATATCCACTTGCAGATTCTACAAAAAGAGTGTTTCAAAACTGCTCTATCAAAAGCAAGCTTCAACACTGTGAGTAGAATGCACTCATCACAAAGAAGTTTCTGAGAATGCTTCTGTCTAGTTTTTATGTGAAGATATTTCCTTTTCCAACATAGGCCTCAAAGCGCTCCAAATAAACACTTGCAGATTCTACAAAAGGAGTGTTTCGAAACTGCTCTTTCAAGAGGAACGTTCAAGTCTGTGAGTTGAATGCACTCATCACACAGAAGTTTCTGACAATGCTTCTGTCTAGTTTTTATGTGAAGATGTTTCCTTTTCCAGCATAGGCCTCAAAACGCTCCAAATATCCTCTTGCAGATTCTACAAAAAGAGTGTTTCAAAACTGTTCTATCAAAAGGAAGGTTCAACTCTGTGAGTTGAATGAATGCATCATGAAGAACTTTCTGAGAATGCTTCTCTGTAGTTTTTAGGTGAAGATATTCCAAAACCCAGCACAGGCCTCGAAGTGCTCCAAATAACCACTTGCAGATTTTACCAAAAGAGTGTTTCAAAACTGCTCTTTCTATAGGTAAGTTCAAGTCTGTGAGTTGAATGCACTCAACACAAAGAAGTTTCTGAGAATGCTTCTGTTCAGTTTTTATGTGAAGATATTTCCTTTTCCAGCATAGGCCTCAAACGGCTCCAAATATCCACTTGCAGATTCTACAAAAAGAGTGTTTCCAAACTTCTCTATCAATTGGTAGGTTCAACTCTGTGAGTTGAATGAAGTCATCACAAAGAAGTTTCTGAGAATGCTTCCGTCTAGTTTCTATATGAAGATATTTCCTTTTCCAACATAGGCCCCAAAGTGCTCCAAATAAACCCTTGCAGATTCTACAAAAGGAGTGTTTCAAAACTGCTCTTTCTATAGGTAAGTTCAAGTCTGTGAGTTGAATGCACTCAACACAAAGAAGTTTCTGAGAATACTTCTGTTCAGTTTTTATGTGAAGATATTTCCTTTTCCAGCATAGGCCTCAAACGGCTCCAAATATCCACTTGCTGATTCTACAAAAAGAGTGTTTCCAAACTTCTCTATCAATTGGTAGGTTCAACTCTGTGAGTTGAATGAACTCATCACAAAGAAGTTTCTGAGAATCCTTCTCTCTAGTTTTTACGTGAAGATATTTCCTTTTCCAGCGTAGGCCTCAAAGCGCTCCAAATAAACACATGCAGATTCTACAAAAGGAGTGTTTCAAAACTGTTCTATCAAAGGGAACGTTCAAGTCCGTGAGTTGAATGTACTCATCACACAGATGTTTCTCAGAATGCTTCTGTCTAGTTTTTAGGTGAAGAGATTTCATTTCCCAGCATAGGCCTCAAAGCGCTCCAAATATCCACTTGCAGATTCTATAAGAAGAGAGTTTCCAAACTGCTCTTTCAAAAGGAAGCTTCAAGTCTGTGAGTTGAATGCACTCATCACAAAGAAGTTTCTGAGAATGCTTCCGTCTAGTTTCTATATGAAGATATTTCCTTTTCCAACATAGGCCCCAAAGTGCTCCAAATAAACCCTTGCAGATTCTACAAAAGGAGTGTTTCAAAACTGCTCTTTCTATAGGTAAGTTCAAGTCTGTGAGTTGAATGCACTCAACACAAAGAAGTTTCTGAGAATGCTTCTGTTCAGTTTTTATGTGAAGAGATTTCCTTTTCCAGCATAGGCCTCAAACGGCTCCAAATATCCACTTGCAGATTCTACAAAAAGAGTGTTTCCAAACTTCTCTATCAATTGGTAGGTTCAACTCTGTGAGTTGCATGAACTCATCACAAAGAAGTTTCTGAGAATCCTTCTCTCTAGTTTTTATGTGAAGATATTTCCTTTTCCAGCGTAGGCCACAAAGCGCTCCAAATAAACACATGCAGATTCTACAAAAGGAGTGTTTCAAAACTGTTCTATCAAAGGGAACGTTCAAGTCTGTGAGTTGAACTCATCACACAGATGTTTCTCAGAATGCTTCTGTCTAGTTTTTAGGTGAAGAGATTTCATTTCCCAGCATAGGCCTCAAAGCGCTCCAAATATCCACTTGCAGAATCTACGAAAAGAGTGTTTCAAAGCTGCTCTTTCAAAAGCAAGGTTCAAGTCTGTGTGTTGAATGCACTCATCCAAAAGAAGTTTCTGAGAATGCTTCTGTCTAGTTCTTACGTGAAGATATTTCCTTTTCCAGCTTAGGCCTCAAAGCGCTCCAAATAAACACTTGCAAATTCTACAAAAGGAGTGTTTCAAAAGAGTTCTATCAAAAGGAACGTTCAAGTCTGTGAGTTGAATGCACTTATCATACCGAAGTTTCCTGGAATGCTTCTGTCTAGTTTTTATGTGAAGACATTTCCTTTTCCAGCATAGGCCTCAAAGCACTCCAAATATCCACTTGCAGATTCTACAAAAAGAGAGTTTCAAAACTGCTTTATCAAAAGCAAGCTTCAACACTGTGAGTAGAATGCACTCATCACAAAGAAGTTTCTGAGAATGCTTCTGTCTAGTTTTTATGTGAAGATATTTCCTTTTCCAACATAGGCCTCAAAGCGCTCCAAATAAACACTTGCAGATTCTACAAAAGGAGTGTTTCGAAACTGCTCTTTCAACAGGAACGTTCAAGTCTGTGAGTTGAATGCACTCATCACACAGAAGTTTCTCAGAATGCTTCTGTCTAGTTTTTATGTGAAGATATTTCCTTTTCCAGCATAGGCCTCAGAACGCTCCAAATATCCTCTTGCAGATTCTACAAAAAGAGTGTTTCAAAACTGTTCTATCAAAAGGAAGGTTCAACTCTGTGAGTTGAATGAATGCATCATGAAGAACTTTCTGAGAATGCTTCTCTGTAGTTTTTAGGTGAAGATATTCCAAAACCCAGCACAGGCCTCGAAGTGCTCCAAATAACCACTTGCAGATTTTACCAAAAGAGTGTTTCAAAACTGCTCTTTCTATACGTAAGTTCAAGTCTGTGAGATGAATGCACTCAACACAAAGAAGTTTCTGAGAATGCTTCTGTTCAGTTTTTATGTGAAGATATTCCCTTTTCCAGCATAGGCCTCAAACGGCTCCAAATTTTCACTTGCAGATTCTACAAAAAGAGTGTTTCCAAACTTCCCTATCAATTGGTAGGTTCAACCCTGTGAGTTGAATGAAGTCATCACAAAGAAGTTTCTGAGAATCCTTCTCTCTAGTTTTTATGTGAAGATATTTCCTTTTCCAACATAGGCCTCAAGGTGCTCCGAATAAACACTTGCAGATTCTACAAACTTAATGTTTCAAAACTGTTCTATCAAAAGGAACGTTGAAGTCTGTGAGTTGAATGCACTCATCACAGAGAAGTTTCTCAGAATGCTTCCGTCTAGTTTTTAGGTGAAGAGATTTCATTTCCCAGCATAGGCCTCAAAGCGCTCCAAATATCCACTTGCAGATTCTATAAGAAGAGAGTTTCCAAACTGCTCTTTCAAAAGGAAGCTTCAAGTCTGTGAGTTGAATGCACTCATCACAAAGAAGTTTCTGAGAATGCTTCCGTCTAGTTTCTATATGAAGATATTTCCTTTTCCAACATAGGCACCAAAGTGCTCCAAATAAACCCTTGCAGATTCTACAAAAGGAGTGTTTCAAAACTGCTCTTTCTATAGGTAAGTTCAAGTCTGTGAGTTGAATGCACTCAACACAAAGAAGTTTCTGAGAATGCTTCTGTTCAGTTTTTATGTGAAGATATTTCCTTTTCCAGCATAGGCCTCAAACGGCTCCAAATATCCACTTGCAGATTCTACAAAAAGAGTGTTTCCAAACTTCTCTATCAATTGGTAGGTTCAACTCTGTGAGTTGAATGAACTCATCACAAAGAAGTTTCTGAGAATCCTTCTCTCTAGTTTTTATGTGAAGATATTTCCTTTTCCAACGTAGGCCTCAAAGCGCTCCAAATAAACACTTGCAGATTCTACAAAAGGAGTGTTTCGAAACTGCTCTTTCAAGAGGAACGTTCAAGTCTGTGAGTTGAATGCACTCATCACACAGAAGTTTCTGAGAATGCTTCTGTCTAGTTTTTATGTGAAGATGTTTCCTTTTCCAGCATAGGCCTCCAAACGCTCCAATTATCCTCTTGCAGACTCTACAAAAAGAGTGTTTCAAAACTGTTCTATCAAAAGGAAGGTTCAACTCTGTGAGTTGAATGAATGCATCAGGAAGAACTTTCTGAGAATGCTTCTCTGTAGTTTTTAGGTGAAGATATTCCAAAACCCAGCACAGGCCTCGAAGTGCTCCAAATAACCACTTGCAGATTTTACCAAAAGAGTGTTTCAAAACTGCTCTTTGTATAGGTAAGTTCAAGTCTGTGAGTTGAATGCACTCAACACAAAGAAGTTTCTGAGAATGCTTCTGTTCAGTTTTTATGTGAAGATATTTCCTTTTCCAGCATAGGCCTCAAACGGCTCCAAATATCCACTTGCAGATTCTACAAAAAGAGTGTTTCCAAACTTCTCTATCAATTGGTAGGTTCAACTCTGTGAGTTGAATGAAGTCATCACAAAGAAGTTTCTGAGAATGCTTCTGTCTAGTTTCTATATGAAGATATTTCCTTTTCCAACATAGGCCCCAAAGTGCTCCAAATAAACCCTTGCAGATTCTACAAAAGGAGTGTTTCAAAACTGCTCTTTCTATAGGTAAGTTCAAGTCTGTGAGTTGAATGCACTCAACACAAAGAAGTTTCTGAGAATGCTTCTGTTCAGTTTTTATGTGAAGAGATTTCCTTTTCCAGCATAGGCCTCAAACGGCTCCAAATATCCACTTGCAGATTCTACAAAAAGAGTGTTTCCAAACTTCTCTATCAATTGGTAGGTTCAACTCTGTGAGTTGCATGAACTCATCACAAAGAAGTTTCTGAGAATCCTTCTCTCTAGTTTTTACGTGAAGATATTTCCTTTTCCAGCGTAGGCCTCAAAGCGCTCCAAATAAACACATGCAGATTCTACAAAAGGAGTGTTTCAAAACTGTTCTATCAAAGGGAACGTTCAAGTCTGTGAGTTGAATGTACTCATCACACAGATGTTTCTCAGAATGCTTCTGTCTAGTTTTTAGGTGAAGAGATTTCATTTCCCAGCATAGGCCTCAAAGCGCTCCAAATATCCACTTGCAGATTCTATAAGAAGAGAGTTTCCAAACTGCTCTTTCAAAAGGAAGCTTCAAGTCTGTGAGTTGAATGCACTCATCACAAAGAAGTTTCTGAGAATGCTTCCGTCTAGTTTCTATATGAAGATATTTCCTTTTCCAACATAGGCCCCAAAGTGCTCCAAATAAACCCTTGCAGATTCTACAAAAGGAGTGTTTCAAAACTGCTCTTTCTATAGGTAAGTTCAAGTCTGTGAGTTGAATGCACTCAACACAAAGAAGTTTCTGAGAATGCTTCTGTTCAGTTTTTATGTGAAGAGATTTCCTTTTCCAGCATAGGCCTCAAACGGCTCCAAATATCCACTTGCAGATTCTACAAAAAGAGTGTTTCCAAACTTCTCTATCAATTGGTAGGTTCAACTCTGTGAGTTGAATGAACTCATCACAAAGAAGTTTCTGAGAATCCTTCTCTCTAGTTTTTATGTGAAGATATTTCCTTTTCCAGCGTAGGCCA
Source organism: Pongo pygmaeus (assembly GCF_028885625.2). Lineage (NCBI taxonomy): Eukaryota > Metazoa > Chordata > Mammalia > Primates > Hominidae > Pongo > Pongo pygmaeus. Next base: position 19,076,416 of record NC_072390.2, on the reverse strand, counting down.
CAAAGCGCTCCAAATAAACACATGCAGATTCTACAAAAGGAGTGTTTCAAAACTGTTCTATCAAAGGGAACGTTCAAGTCTGTGAGTTGAATGTACTCATCACACAGATGTTTCTCAGAATGCTTCTGTCTAGTTTTTAGTTGAAGAGATTTCATTTCCAAGCATAGGCCTCAAAGCGCTCCAAATATCCACTTGCAGAATCTACGAAAAGAGTGTTTCAAAGCTGCTCTTTCAAAAGCAAGGTTCAAGTCTGTGTGTTGAATGCACTCATCCGAAAGAAGTTTCTGAGAACGCTTCTGTCTAGTTCTTACGTGAAGATATTTCCTTTTCCAGCTTAGACCTCAAAGCGCTCCAAATAAACACTTGCAAATTCTACAAAAGGAGTGTTTCAAAAGAGTTCTATCAAAAGGAACGTTCAAGTCTGTGAGTTGAATGCACTTATCATACCGAAGTTTCCTGGAATGCTTCTGTCTAGTTTTTATGTGAAGACATTTCCTTTTCCAGCAGAGGCCTCAAAGCACTCCAAATATCCACTTGCAGATTCTACAAAAAGAGTGTTTCAAAACTGCTCTATCAAAAGCAAGCTTCAACACTGTGAGTAGAATGCACTCATCACAAAGAAGTTTCTGAGAATGCTTCTGTCTAGTTTTTATGTGAAGATATTTCCTTTTCCAACATAGGCCTCAAAGCGCTCCAAATAAACACTTGCAGATTCTACAAAAGGAGTGTTTCGAAACTGCTCTTTCAAGAGGAACGTTCAAGTCTGTGAGTTGAATGCACTCATCACACAGAAGTTTCTGAGAATGCTTCTGTCTAGTTTTTATGTGAAGATGTTTCCTTTTCCAGCATAGGCCTCAAAACGCTCCAAATATCCTCTTGCAGATTCTACAAAAAGAGTGTTTCAAAACTGTTCTATCAAAAGGAAGGTTCAACTCTGTGAGTTGAATGAATGCATCATGAAGAACTTTCTGAGAATGCTTCTCTGTAGTTTTTAGGTGAAGATATTCCAAAACCCAGCACAGGCCTCGAAGTGCTCCAAATAACCACTTGCAGATTTTACCAAAAGAGTGTTTCAAAACTGCTCTTTCTATAGGTAAGTTCAAGTCCGTGAGTTGAATGCACTCAACACAAAGAAGTTTCTGAGAATGCTTCTGTTCAGTTTTTATGTGAAGATATTTCCTTTTCCAGCATAGGCCTCAAACGGCTCCAAATATCCACTTGCAGATTCTACAAAAAGAGTGTTTCCAAACTTCTCTATCAATTGGTAGGTTCAACTCTGTGAGTTGAATGAAGTCATCACAAAGAAGTTTCTGAGAATCCTTCTCTCTAGTTTTTATGTGAAGATATTTCCTTTTCCAACATAGGCCTCAAGGTGCTCCGAATAAACACTTGCAGATTCTACAAACTTAACGTTTC